>NC_079154.1:29717747-30394627 GCF_947563725.1 Argiope bruennichi
AACTTAGTTACCTTATTTTATTTTGTTATAATATTCCAAAATTGAAGTGTACAAATAAACATTTTGTCAACTGTAATTACATAATTTCTTCTTATATATATAATTGCAATGTTCAGGATACTTTTCATTTTTATAATTAAAAAAAATGATAAGATATCAATTTTGTGTGTGTGTGTGTGTTTTGACCTAGAGGTATTAAATTTCGCCCAGATATACTTTGGAGAATGCAAATGTTCACCTTGGAATGATTTATTTGAAATTTTAATTCATTAAAAGCGAAGATATATATATATAACTTTTTCGCGGTTACTTCCTAAAATATTCTCCCTCTAAAATGATTTTTACATCCTTTTAAACTCCCAAATATTTACAATAATGTTATTCAGCTGATAGAAAATTCTTTAGAACAGATTTAATTAATTTTTAAACTTATTTTATATACATTTCACAACAATATATTATTGATATGAATGAAACATACATCGTTTTCATTGTTTCATCAAATATTTGATCACATGATTTTTTTTATTGTTAACAGATTGAGAAGGATTTTATTTATTATCCGTGTCGTCACAAGAGAAATAAAAGATGATGATACAATACCATTAAATTCAGAAGATCGATGCACTATGATATTATTAAACTAGTGTCTCTATTACAAAAATCCATGTGCACAATGAACAGAACATATGTAAGACTATTAAAATAACATGACTTTTATGTCTAGGAATTTGGTGGAATAATAGACATGAAATTTTATTTGACCGATTTAATTGAATTGAATTGCAATAAATATCTCTGGTGAACCAGTTGGTGTAGATTGTGTTTAATATTTCCCAACTTCGAAAGATGCCCTATTTTTACATGTATCCATTTTTATACAATTTAATTGGCAAATTGTGAAATGTTTTAGAGAAAAGTTCTTGGATGCATTTACTAAATGCAATATATATATTTAATTTTTCTTAATAAATTTCTAGGGATAAAATAATTAATCCCTAGAAATGTATATTAATTAATATAAAGGATTAGAAAGAAATAAGTTACCCATCTCAGAGAGCTCCAAATGCATTCTACTGGTCCAAATAAGATAAAATTTGAACAACAGATTGTTCAGATGACACGCTGTACATTTATTAATTTAAAAATTATTACAAAAAATCACTAATGGATGGCGCTGTAACACAAATGGTATTTGTTTGCATATATTGAAAATGAGAAACATAATAATACAGAGCATGTTTTTTACCATTTTTCTTCGGATGAAAAGAAGGCCGATTCTGCACGAACATTAGTTTCTTCTGTTTGTCATGCTTACGTTGCAAGAAAAAGCGCTAATGGTGAAATGGTTCTACCAGAAGCAACAAAATTCCGTTGCAGGTTTAAAGGAATTTCGTCGTATGAAGGAGATAGGAAAAGATCCATTGCCTCCAGGTGTCTTAAGCAAGATGATGCAGAAATGTAAAAAAAACTGGGCAACTTGACATTCTGTCAGGTAGAGGACGAAAAATAAAAAAATAAAAAAATCTTGTATTTCAGGTCGAAAATATTGCGACCGCGCTCGTTGAAGCCATCAGTCTGTCGCTGCATAATAGTGTGAGTTTGCCAGTTGTTTACCGTGTTCTAGATATGCCGTATTTAACTGTACGAAAAATCGTACGGTAGATTTTGCATTTTTATACATTCAAAATCAAGTTTGTGCACCTGTAGGATGGTGACTTAGAGGTCCGTAAAACTTTTGCACTTCAGTTCCTTGCTCGAATGCTGGTTGGCACAACTTGGTCATGGAACATTATGTAGAGTGATGAAGTCCACTTTTGCCTCAATGGGTTAGTTAGCACCCACAACTGTCGAATTTGGTCAGAGGAAACCCCTCACGTTATTCACGAACAACCCTTGCATCCTCAAAAAGTGACAGTATGGTGTGGTGTTACAGCTACCTTTATCATTGGACCAAATATCTTTGAAGATATAACTTAAAATGTAATCGAAACCTGTTCTGCCACCGACCAACGATACCATGATATGCTGAGGGATTTTGTAATCCCACCTCTTGCACAGTGTGGATGCCTTCAAAACATCCTTTTCATGCAGGATGGTGCACCACCTTACAAAAAGGCCAAATTATTACTTTATATTCTTTTAGAATAAAGCAAACTTGCCAACATTATAGCCTTTTTAACTAGTGAAAATTATATGTTAAATCTTCTTAAACACAATAACACTTTTGCCTCGGGCAGCAAAGATCATGCCATCCGAAACAACTGGAAAAGTTATATTACTATAATGTTGCATATTATAGCACACGTCTCTAAATTTAAAAAAAATCTGCAACATTTTATTAAAAAAATATACAAAAAACTCGATAGAAAACAGCCTGATTCTGGGTAGAAAAAGTAAACATTTCCTGAAGGCAAAAACTTGCAATTGAAACCTTAACAGAATTAGTACCGACGTAGAGAAAAAAAAATAATAAAACATTTTGACTAAGAAGATTTTAGTAAAGAAACGTGCCTTTTGGAAATCTACTTGATTGTCAATTAGAGCTAGAGAATTGTTGAGCTTTTCCCATTTCCAAAATAAATTAAATTAGAAAACTCTATTATTTATTTTATCAACTTTAATATGACTAGCAATTAACATTACATATTACTTAATATTCCATAAAAATATTTTAATTGCTTTTGTTGGGGAGATATTATTTTATAAATGGAATTTCAATTATTCATATAATAAACTACAATAATTTCTAATGTATAGCGATCTGTATATCAAAATAATATTTTTTAAATAAGTTTACAAACTACGAATCGGATTTTAACTAGCAACTCATTTATGTTTACTTAATCGACAAAAATACCTGGTATAAGGGCCCATTAGTAGCTTCGGATCTTTTCTTCTTTCCAATTCCTTAAGGCGATACCTTTAATGGAGGATTATTTATTAGGACAAAGTTGCTCCCTTAGAAAACTTTGTCAGAATAAATATCCTATCTTTGCTGTTCCACAATGAATTAGATTTTTATTTAATTTTCTAAGAGAGAAAGAATTTTATATTCTATTCTATATTTTTCTTAGTATCAAGGAAACTATTTAAAAGATAGTTTTTAGTATTAATAATCTTGTAATTGTCGTATAATCTTAATAAAAATGGTAAAAGAATACTCTAGAATTTCCAACATACAATATTTCATCAAATATACAAACATTTTATGAGAATTCTTATAGAAAACTAATATTTGCATTCCAAATACTTTTGCCTGTTAATAATCCATTAGCTGTCTAAACGGATGCACCAGAAAATATATTAATTATTAGTCTGCATAAACTGCGGGAATGCACTGCTAAAGGATTAGTGACTGCACATGTCGGAAGAGTTTTAATATTCTGAGTTACCAAAATAAATAAATTAAATATATAATTAATTTTGTAGATTTACGTTGTCTATCTATTAAAGAATCTTTGGCGGCTTTTGCATTATATAAGTCACATTTTTTAAATTTATTAAATATATGTATTTTCAAAGTCAGTTTCTCCTAACAGGAGTGATGTTTGTATATGGAGATCTTTTGATTCCAAAAACCGCAACAGCCCAGCATGTTTAACCCAATTTGCAGAAAGGAATAGATACCAATATTTATTAACCAGTCTATTTTAACCTCAGAAAACCTGCAGAAACATTAAAAAAACACTTATTTTTAACGTTCTTACAAACATTTATATGAAAAAACTATTAAATGCCTTAAAGAAAATAATTTTATTTTATATCTGACAGCTATTCGAAACTCTTCCTAGAAGACCCGTCATATGTAACAGTAAGATAAATTTCCTGAAGGCTAGCATGAAAAGCAACAAGTAAGTAGTCATAAGAAATTTCCATTTTCAACTAAAAATCTGCAGTTTTTCATCTTAACATGATTACATTCCTTAAAAACTCAGCAACATACCACAATTTTATGACGTTCCCTTCTTTCATTTTGAATGAAAAGCAGAGGGATTACATCTCATCTTTACTTGAAAAACTGCTCTTATTTTCGCAATAAAAATATAATAAAAACTATTTCCTGATCCTTATGCCCATCTTCTATGCTCCTCTGCATCATATTTGAAAACGTCTACCAAACTGAAAGGTAGAATAAATTTTTTTTTTTAGTGGTTTAGTTCAAATTGTTAAAAGATTTCGAAATTCAATGGAACTTGAACGTTCTTACCACAAAATGCTGAAATGGAGTCTTAAAAATAAGTATTCGCATTTTTTCCACGAAATCCTTCCTGGGAAGCTGTATCTAGGATTACTTACTGTTTCTTTCGTATCCTTTTAAAGTATACTTAAGTTACGAGAAGAAGTCCTATCGAAGAGATCTTAAAGATTGTTTGTAGAGCTTTACAAAATGTGAAAATAATATTGCGAAGTTTTTGTTAATGCTACCCAAACTCATGGTAGTGCTTCTGATCGTTTTAGTTGAAGTTTATTTTTATTTGTTGCGTTTTCAAATTTGCTTTCATTTTTATTGTAGTTCACTTAGTAGGTTGACCAGATTTTACTGCTCATAAAAAGAAGCTGTTAATAGATTAAATTCATAAGACTGAATGGCTTTTTATCAAAAATATAAATCCAAGGAGTGTTTATTTGTCGCTGATGTTTTTCTGAATCGTCACAGGATGTGGCCAAAACGTTAAACCCCTATTGGAGTAGGAAACCAAAGTTACTGTTCATTCACGGATTGGAAAATCCACCGTTCTTTTGCGCATGCGTCAGGAAGCGTTTATTTAATCAAAATAAGAGCGAGAAGAAAATTGAAAAGAAGAAATGTTCACATTAACAATAAAGTAATCTCGGATTATTCGAGTACTCAGAAGGCTTAAAAATTGTAGATAACTCTTAATATTGGGGGGAAAATATTCTAATTCATAGTCAAATAATTTAGAACTATTTTTATTTACTGTAAGGGGTCTAGTACTACTGGCCATAAATTATGACGAATAAATAAAGGATTTCTGTTCTTAAAATTTAATAATCCACTTTTCCAGAAAATAATAATAATTTTTTAATGTTAGAATAATGCTTTCGATAACATTTTGAAATTAACAACGGTAGATAATCTCGGTGGCATTTAATTATGTTGTACAAAATATTCTTTGGGTCAATCCTGAGAGTTTTTTGACACTTGCGTATAAGCAATCAATAAGCAATTTTGAGTTTTAAAAAATACTGTCAGAAACGATATGACACTCACATGCTTGGGAAAAAAACTAAATGAAAAAGTGTCTAATGGGGCAGAAATCAATCATCAAATAATTACGAAGAATTCCAGAAATGCGGTCGTCCTTCCACGTCTCACCTCTTAGCGAGAAAGAATATTAAAAAAAAGTGATAATCACAGATACTGAAACGAACAATAGTTAGCAATAATGTAAGCATATTAGTTACTGTTTATTGTTTATGAAGGCATTAGCCGCTTTTGGGGACCAGCTGGTTAGTCAGAAATTTTGTTTGTATTTTCAGTGGACAACTTGATATTCATAACTCTCTCAAAAGAAATATATTTAACCATCAGATATATTATCATGTTATTAATATAACCATTATCATGCTATTTTAAGAGGTTTACACCTGTTCTATACATTGTGTGCGTGAACCATCCGAATTCAATCAAATTTCATGATATCATAGTGTAATTAAATCATAATTGTACAGTTTCATCGATATTGCAACATTTGTGGTACTGCAACTTCATTTTCTTATTCTTCATGTAATTTTTACAAACAGAATTCTTCCTTCTAAGTTTTTAACACAAGATAAAAAATCATGTAATTAAATATTTTCTTAGACAAAGAAAACGTTTTAAAATTCATAGCAACGATGAAATCTATTGTTGAAAATTAAGTAAAAAATGTTTTTAAAAAAACTACCGAAATACAGAAAAGCATTTGTACGACTATTAAATTTAATCCTTAAAAATACATTTTTTTAAATCTTAAAATGATGTAAAAATTAATTTTGTGCAGTAATATTTTCCAGACTTAACAGACATTCTGGCATTTTTTCATGATATTAATTTTTAATAACTGAATTTCAAAAAAAGTGGGGAAAGGTGGAAAACTTCATATTCACACTCTCTAAAGTATGTTAAATTTGATAGCACTAGAACAAGTGGTTTTTTCCATAGCGCATCGATTCACAACGGCATACATATTTATCTTTATTAACAGTAGAAATTTCTATATAAGAATTTGAATAGATTTTATGGCCCATATTCTTAAGTACTATTTAATTGTTTTATTCACTTGATTTCTTCTATAATTTTGTCAATATTTTTTCAAAAGGCTTTCCTTCATATCCCTGTGGTAGAATACTTTTGAAGAAATTGTGGATGTGCCTAAAACATAGCTGCAATCCATCTGCAATTCTGTGCATATGTATGTATACTGAAATATATATATATAAAGGATATCCTAAAATTAAAGATTTGAATTTGCCACCATTCGTGCAGCAAAGTGTTACCCTGTTTATTAAAAAAAACCTTTTGATAGCTGATAGTTAAGAATTAATAAAAATGGAACGTTACACGACAGAACAACATGTTTTTATATTTCAAGAGTAATGAAAGTCTGGCAGCCATAGTTCGAAAATTTGAGAATTGACCTCCTGGTTCACACCATTGGATCCTATGATCATCCTATCATTCACATCATTGGGTTTCTTTTTAAGGAATTATTTGTAGTCAAATGTCTATTCCAATAAGCCTACAAGCACGCGGGCATTGAAGGAGGGAATTCAGGCTGCATCAATGAAATTTAACCATATTTATGCAAAATGTTCATGAAAAATTTCGACAAAAGAGTGCGTATGTACCAGTAAAGTCGTGAAGGCCATTTGCCCTATGTGTTATTCCATACATAATCTTATCCTGTGTACTTTACGATTCAATAAAAATCTAACAATTTAAAGGAAAAAAAACAGTGTTTTTTTTTATTTCATTCAAATCTCGCGTAACACGTTGTTCTATCGTGTAACGCCTCATTTTTACTAACCCTAAACTATCAACTCACAAATGATTTTTTAATAGAGTTGCCAACACATTATTACAGAAATAATGGCACATTCAAATCTTGCATTAATTTTTTGATACCCTTTATAACGCAGGTAGCACAGAATGTTGTGCATTATTGCATAATATTGGGCTACATTATATTGTCACGTAGATGCTATAATATAGAACTGAATGGCGCACACAAGAGGTAGAGCTAAACCAATTTATTAACTGAACTCTGAACTGAGAATACAGTAACTGGCACATCTTCTGCTTTTATACAAGCAAAGAAAGTTCCGGAATACTCTTCTGGAGACAGTAAGAAAAGTCCAGAACACTTGTCTGGTAAACTAAAGAAATGCTCAGTATCTTCTGGAACATGAAATAAAGGAAAACATAAAATCGAGGAATTAAGTATTTGCATATACTATTAATCGCATTGTCTCTAGTGGGATTCGAACCCAGGTCTCTTGATCATGAGACCAGCGCCATGACCATTCGGCCATGGAGATTCGACTGCCTTTCTTCAATGTGGCAATATTATATTATTAAATATTATACAATATGGGGAATATTTTTAATATCGCACAATATATGTATGCTACTGGGGATATATATATATAAATAGTAATGTTTAATAAAAAACATTCAGACATCTGAAATTTACATAAAATTATTTGACTTATCATGTCCAAATGTAATTTTTGGTCCATCAAGATCCAACCAATCTGTAACAGAGTAGGGATTCGATGAATATCATCATTTTGGATTCACATAAATCCACTTCATGAATAGAATGCTCACTAACTATTATTTCTATCAAAATCCATTGATTCAATAGCGTGTGAAGTAGAGAGAAAAAAAATGAGAATCTTTCCACCAACTTCGCCCTTGTTTTGTGTTGGGGAGCTACATAGGAAACAGGGGACGAAACTTCCTTGCTCTTAAGTGAGAAACCTTCCCTTTCCTAGGCACTAAATACAAACAGATGGGGCGCGGGAAAAGAAATGCTGGGGAAATAGCACTTAAAGAAAGGGCAAGCCGAGTCTATTAAGGACGCATTAGGGAAGCAGCCCTGCAATTGCTGTAGGGGGACAATCAAGGCTCGAAGTCGCCCCAAAGATTACGCCCCTGTAGGAGGTAAAAACTTCTCTGTGATTGGTTCGGTAAGGAACATTGGCATTAGTGGAATTATAGATCATATTTTTCGAAAAAGGGAAAATAATTTCTTATTACAGGAAGAAATGCTCAATTGATTTCTGTAGATGCTTTGACCAGATGCTTTAATACAGTGCCATAATAATAATTCCCATAAAAATAGAATACAAGTTGCAATTTATTTCTATAAATAATGGTTTTATATAATCAGGATTATATTTTCATGAAGAATATTATTTCCCTTTCACACTCTGTAGACTGGATATACAATGGTGCTTACAAGCTAGGCTACAACCATGTAGTATCTCAAGAAATGATAGATTTATGTCAATCAAATTTTGTACTTACATGCAGAGTGCTTTGATGTAACTAAATTGAAATTTATCGTAATAAAAAGGAGACAACTGATAATTTAAGAATTGAGTATGACCACACAATTTCATAAGTCTGATAATGAACACTGAATATAGGATTGCTATCTAAAGCTTGAAGTAACAAATATTGGATTTAAAAAAAAAGAAGATCGACGTCCTGCAAAACTATATTTAACTTTCTAAAAAATCTTAAACAGGCTTTGTAGGATTACGAACTGGAGATCTAAATGGCCACATCAATTGAAGAATGACTTGTTTCACCATAAAATACTTCAAAAGTTGAGTTCTAATTGTTCTTCCATTGTAGTCCATAAAAATACAATTGTTCTCAACTATTTCCATGTAAAACTTTATATACGTTTCAAGATGCCTTAAGATGCGTTTATGCCTTAAGAACATACGTATTCAAAAATTTGGTATTTATTGCAAGTAGAATTATTGATTTTCTTGCTTCTACAATTATTATTATACTAAACGTTTCATTGCTAAATAGGGGAAACACTACAATGATCAAAAATAAGTTTTGATATAAATATTGGACTGAGAAATAAGTGATTTTCAATTAAAAAAAAAAGAAAGTGACATTCAAAATTTTTATTTGAAAATATGAATTTATTAAATTAGGTATTACCTATCTTTATCGATGACGTGCCATTTTTCGGGCATTTTCATTTTAAAGTTGCATTATTATGTCTTCATTAAATATATATATCATTCGGGTAATGCTTATAAAACTTGCGATTTTTGTACAGAAAAAAAATTAGGTAAGGTTTTACATTAATAGTGTCATTAAATAATTTTTAAGGAATTCTTCATTAAATTAAATAAGAAGAAATCTGATAGCGAAGGATCATTGTTATATAATGGAAGTATCAACATATCCCAACTTTGCTTCAATAAATTTGTGATCAAATATGTGTGGAGCTCTGTATTAACTATGGAAAACATTGTCCTCATGATTGCAAATCTTTTTAGCCCTTATTGAACTATTGTACTCAATTTGATAAGTTTGTGAATGTGGACGTTTGAATGAACCATTTGGTTTGTTGGTGAAAGTTCAAATTGCAGAATTCCTTTATAATTCCCTCAAGTTAGCAGTCTAACTTTTTTTGGGGTGGGTGGGTGAATTTCAGCTTTTGATGTTATCTGGATACACTCGTTTTTACTTCATTCACGATCTTTTAAAATTAACTTTGTTATAAACCCTCCATTTTTCATTGCCAGTATTCAATCATAGATCAATTTCATTAGACATTGAAAATGGAACAAATCTTTGCGTTAAGATGGGGATAGCAAATGTATGGCATTGTTGCAAATGAATTTCTTTAGACTGATGAGAGATTCATAAATCAAATTTCTTAACATAACCAAATTTAATGTTTTTCTCTTTCAATGCACATATGCGATACATTGAGCTTCTTTGCAGTTTTATGTGTTGCGCTATACCACTCTGAATTTATAATGACTATGATATAGTTCTCATACACCTTAATTTTGACTGTTAAATTGTTGCGAAATTTTGCAGGTAAAACTGTCATTACGAAATTTGGCAAGCCAATTTCAACATTTCCTTTTCATTCAAGGTTTAATTTCCAAATGCGACACATAACTTCTTGTATTTGATCCTGCGATTATGGAAATAATACAATTAAATATGTTTAAAATGAGTGTTTTAATCTTTCATTTTTAAATTGGGTTAAAATAAAACTAAATAACTAATCAATGCAATTTTCTTACAATTAAATGTGAAATTTAACAACAAGAAAGGAATATGTTTTAGGTGTTTTGAACATGCAAACAAAACAAAAGAATGAGCAATAACCCTCTATTAATAAAATCCACAATCATTTAATTGGCAGACTAATAATAAAAACAAATGGAAGTATTGATTTTATAAAAGCTGTTCTACGAGAGAGCATATACAGATTTCCTTTTGATCAGTAGAACGCAAAAGTTTGCTGTCGATCGAATAAAGATCTCATTTTTACTTTAATAAGTGTCTTTTAAGTAACACACTGATCATTAAGGTAATCTGCGAAGTGATTAGGTCAATGATATAAATTAAAAAGATAGATCAAAACAATCTATATATTATTTAGATAATAAGCAAATTACTGGATATTTTCAATTTAGCAGTAACAAATGTATTTTAGACAAACATCTATAATCAAACAAACGAAATTTGTGTAAGAGGTTTGGCGACAATCTACTCTAATTCTTTGAATCCAAACATTGATGGAACCACATTGTATTAAAATTATACTACAAAAAGCATATATTTTCTCTGAACCGCTACATGCTCTCTTCCCACGACATTCAAATGCACACCAACACTAACTCGCCCCTCAGACTGAGCATCATCCAATCAATAATTAACTCTGAGCAGTAATCTCGCTTACAAAGATTTCGAAAAGTAATAACTAATCTACCGAAAACGCAGACAAACAGATAGAAAGACAAAACTAATAAGAAAAAACGAGTCAATCGCTTGACGCTGTGGGCCTCCATCACTCAGTAAATATCTGTTTTGCAAATTGGATTCCTGTGCCAGGGAAAAGATATCAAATTCCCCCTAAGGAATCATTGCCGTTGGAGCGTGGCACTTTTCCAATTTCTTGGAGTTTATGTAATTGCTTCTGCTCGGCGCTTGCACAAATTCAATTAACGCACACTTGTTTAGCAGCTGCTTTGATCGCCGAGATAGAACAAAAATATTTTTGCAGAATTTTTCGGGCTTAAAAAAAATAATAATTCGTTGAGAGTGGACGTGTCGTGGAAACAAATCATTTTGTTTTGTCTGAAATCGTATTTGGTTTGGTGTTTGCATATTGATCTATCTACTTTTGTCATCTACTAGTTGATATATTCGGCTGTAAAATTGTTTCGTATATAACATTTTTAACGTTAAATTATTTTTGTATATAAAATTTTAATACAGTAAGCCCACTTTCAAGATATAAGCATTGAAATAAAAGTATAATTGAATCTCCTTAATCTTTTTTCTTAAGTTTGATTTATTGTTCACAATTTATTTATTTCGCATATTTATTGTCCACACCTAATGGAATCGAGTCCCATGACATCATAAAGCCATTAAATACTTAATGTCTATATAATGTTTCTAACTGCAGGAATGTAATTTCACATTCCGATTCCTTGTGAAACCTACGCAGATAATTAGAACCTTTGTTCCATAGCTTTCAAAAATGGAAGAAAATCGCTTGATTCAATATTTGATGAAACAATGAAAACGGGTTGCATTTCCGGGCTATCTGTTTTACAAATAAACCTATTGTTGGTAATTAATCTTTTTTTTTCAAAAAAAGAAAATGCCAAAAGGTTGGAAAAGTTGGCACAATTATTAAATTAATTTTCTCAATTTTGAAACAATGTAAAAAATTTTTTTTTGCATAATATACTCGGATTTTATCTCGTAAAATTGCCAAATTCCATTTTAATTTATAGTTCATTAAAATAACAATTAAAATTTCAAAACATCGTAACAAGGTGCACATTCCCACCCCTCCAAAATATATATGTGCCAAAAAGTATTTAAAAACCCTTCGATCTCAAATTTTCTTTGGTGAAAGTACTTGAAGAGGACGCAGGAAAATGTGAAGAACCGACATCTGTATCATCTGAATTTTCGAGACCTAATCCACGTTAATATTTAAGTAAATTTACCATGTTACTCAAATTCATGTCATTTACTTGCGAATGTTTAGTTTCTCAATTAAATAGTACAATCTATTTAAAATATTTATTAATATTTCAATCCACATTAAAGTGTAAAAGACAATTTAATCGCATCCAAATTATTATTGCGTTTAAATAAATTACTACTGGATCTTCAGCAGTTTGAAATTCAAAATTCGGTAATTCGATGCATGAATAAAATGCTTCATTTTGAGGAAAGGGGTTATAAAACTCAATCGCTATTTTTTTTAATCATTAGGCAAGATCTGAGCTCAGTCTTAGCTAGACAAAGCAGAATTTTTTACAGATTCGTTACAATCATATGATAATCAATTTTGTTCCGAAATAACCCATAATTATTTGTCAAGAAACTACATATTCTGTTACATGCATTCAACAACAATTAATTTTTTACATGATCGTGACAATCATATGATAATCAATATTTTATCCAAACTGATATGTTATTATTTGTTAAACAACTGCATACTGGATTGCTTGCATTCAACAACAGTTAATTTTTTACAGGATTGTGATAATCACATGATAATTGATTTTGTTCTGAAATAATCTGTTATTATTCGTCAAGACTCTACTCATTGAATTACCTGCATTCAACAACAGTTATTTTTTATACTATCGGAATAATCACAATATAATCAATTTTGTTCCTAAATAACCTGCTATTATTCGTCAAGAAACTATTTATTGCATTGTTTGCATTCAAAAACAGTTATTTTTTTAACGATAGTGACAATAATAGAATCAATTTTGTTCCGAATAACTTGTTATTATTCATCAAGAACTACTCATTGAATTACCTGCATTCAACAACAATTAATGTTTTACATGATCGCGGCAATCACATGATAATCAATTTTGTTCCGAATAACCAATTATATTCACCAACTACTCACTGAATTACCTGCATTCAGCAACAATTAATTTTGTACCAGACAATCACATGATATCAATTTTTGTTCCGAATAACCTGTTATTATTCATCAAGAACTACTCATAGAATTCAACAACAGTTAATTTTTTACAGAATAGTGACAATCACATGATAATCAATTTTGTTCCAAAATAACCTGTTATTATTCATCAAGAACTACTCATTGAATTACCTACATTCAACAACAGTTAATATCTTTACAGAATAGTGACAATTACATTATAATCAATTTTGTTCCAAAATAACCTGTTATTATTCATTAGGAACTACTCATTGAATTACCTGCATTCAACAACAGTTATTTTTATACTATCTGGAACAATCACAATATAATCAATTTTGTTCCAAAATAACCTGTTATTATTCATCAAGAACTACTCATTGAATTACCTGCATTCAACAACAATTAATTTTTTACAAGATCTTGACAATCACATGATAATCAATTTTTGTTTCGAATAACCTGCTATTATTCATCAACAACTACTCATTGAATTACTTGCATTCAACAACAGTTAATTTTTTTACAAGATAGTGATAATCACATGATAATCAATTTTGTTCCGAATAACCTGTTATTATTCATCAAGAACTACTCATTGAATTGCCTGCATTCAATAGCAGTTAATTTTTTAAGGATAGTGACAATCACATGACAATCCATTTTGTTCCAAAATAACCTGTAATTAATCGTAAAGCATCTACTCATTGAATTACCTGCATTCCATAATAATTAATTTTTTACAAGATCGTGACAATCACATGATTTTTTTCCAAAATAACCTGTTATTATTCTTCAAACAACTACTCATAGAATTGTCTGCATTCAACAACAATTAATTTAAATTATTGTATATTCTAACTGTAGAATGAGAATATTTTTGCTTCTGTTTTAGGTAAATATTCCTAACATGTATTTTCTTTTAGCACATTATCAGCCATATTCTAAAATTATACAATATATACATTTCATTTATGTTATCTAGTAGCTTCACAATTGTAAACGTGCCTTGCAATCGGCATTCATAAGCATAAAACAGAAATAAAAAAAAACAATTTATGTATATTACTTGGTTCTATGATAAAGTCATTTACTGAGTATATATTGAAAGTATAATATATATGAGCTAAATATTAATTATATATACTGAGAAAATGGAATGCCATTTTTATTTTATTTACATTCTTGAAATAAACTAAACATTCTCATATATTTCTAATTTTGCATGTTCATAAATTATCTCCTGTATTATTATATATCACAGAATATCATTTTAAACACATTTTGATAACAATGCTTTTCATATAATATATGTGTTTTGTTTTCATTTTTCAAATAAGCAATTTCACTAACTATACCTGATCTTTGTTTCATCACTATAGAAAGTCAGACAGCATTAATAATTTTATTCTTAAATAAATTTGGCTACCTTTATTGTAGTTTTAACAGAAAGAAATGCCTTGCATTTATTCTAAATTTCACAAATAGTAAAATCTTATTCAGGCGAAATTAAATATAGCGGGCGTCTGGTATTAAACAAATGATGTCTGAGTAAAAACTAAAAGCCTCATTTTGAAATTCGAAGAAAATAATTCACACGACGCTGAATTAAGTTAACAACAAAAAGTAACAATATTTTTTTTAAAATTTGTATCTTTCACTTTAGATTTACTGTTTTATTTGTAAAAAGTTAGCGCAGACGATAAAGAATTAAAATCGTACAAAATGTAAACTATAACTTAAATGCATTCAGATCAAGTTGAATAACTATGAAGACGTTTTCCATGTAAGTTTCAAACAATTTGATATTATTTTTTTAAATTAATTAAATTTATGTAAATTTATTTTATTTAATATGAATATAAAATAAGTTTTAAACTTAAACAATTTTTCTTGAAAACAAAGGAAGAATTAAGTTTCATTTGCTTTGAGAATTTCCAGAATTTATCAATAAATTTTATGAAAGAAAAAGGATAAAAAGCGATTTTTTTCTAGTTGTTTACGATTTCTCTTTCTTTTTAAATTAAATTACTTTTCTTTAAATGCATGTTAATATTAATTACACTCTTTATTTTCATATGTTATTAATTTTGAATGATTAAAAGAAAAAAATATATATTGAAAGTAATTTTTATTAGTATTTCACCAAACAAAATAAATAATTTTCTTTTAAAAATTATTAAAAATGAGCTATTTTTCCAACCGCTCCGATATTGACATTTTAGGCTATAAAACCATTAATAGGGAACACATTTTTCGAAAATTCCACTTTACGTTCTTTGATAATATTGAAAATATGAATACAATTAAGTCAACCTACTACTTCGAATTATGGCATGTGTAGATTAACAAGTGTATGTGCTACAAATAAAGGCAGAAGTGAAAATTCTACATCAGAAATCTTAGCATTAAAAGCATCATTACAAACTGTGAATAAACTGAATTTAAAAAAGAATGAAAAAGGTTTAGCTTGGCCTACAGAAATAAATCACTTTTTCCATCAGAATGTCTCAGAAAAGTGGAGAAAAGAACTTTGTAAATAGTGTAAGAAAAAGCTTATATCAGATCAATGACATACAACGAAAATGTAATGGAAAATAGAATTAATTTAATGGTCAACAACCTAACTGTATTAATTATTGCATTTATAAGTCGCTCGGAAATGCAATAGTAAGTAAGTTATTATATAAACCACAAATTTTGGGAAATTTAAGTGTTCAAGTAATTACTATCTGAAGCGATACACGCTTCATTTATTATTATTCATACATGTGGGCTAACGTTCTATGGATTTCATTAAATCTGTTATATACATTTTTTCCTTAATTTAATTCATTGGAAATGAATTCTGTATAGATGTTTCTCTTTTCGTGTCCCACCCTAAATTCTATTGCAAAATTTACTTCTTTCTATATGCTTGAACAATAGTTAGAACTCTTAAAAAGCCTTTTGGAATACTCTTTATATGTATTTTATAATATATCATTCATTTGGAAGAAGACAGCTACTTTGTCATGCTTTTTCTTTTTCTTTGTTGTTTAGTAGACTACGAAACACATATATTTCAGAAATTCATTAATAATCTTTGGTGTCACTTTTCAGGCATTTTCCATTACATTCACCTATCTATTTTCTAATGGACGATAGATTGAGGTAGGTAAGCTTCAAAAGTTTCTTTTCAGTCAATTTCCATTCTTTTGTATTATAAGAAGTCTCCTCCTTACAACTGGACTTTATACGCATTTTTTAGTACTACTGTGATCAAAAAATATCTGGGATGTTAAAATATAATAGATTATATCAATAAGTTGATCAATTTTTATCAACATCTCATTCAATTTTATTTTCCCCAGCTATAGCGCACTTTTGCCAATATTTCTCGTATTTTCCTAATATGGTGTAAAATCGTTTGCATAAAGCCTTTCGAATGTTCATAGTGAATTATGTTTTATTCTTTCTATAGATTCAAAATGGTTACTATGAAAAAACCAGTTTCAATTGTGGAAATAACAAAAAGTCATATGATGCCAAGTCTGCTAAATAAGGAGTTTGTGTAGCTTTTTTTTATTTGAGGTCAAAATTCGAGAATAAAATGGATACTGTAAAAATACTATGAGAAGAAGCATTATTGTGGTAAAAACTCATGAATTATATGGCAACAATTCAAATAGTTTTTGATATTGGAACTTGTTATATAATGTCTCTAATTATTGAATGTCCATCAAAGCAGTAATTCTCTGATTTGATCAATATGTTGACAATTATATCAAGTGGAAGGTCTATCAGATTCTTACTAATCTAATCAATCTTCTTTTTTAATAATATTCTATTATTCAAGTACTTCCGCTTTTGATAAGAAAATGTCTTTAAAGGCTGCATACAAATTTTCAAATATTTTTGATGCAGATATTGCATTGCAGAAATATATTGTAAAGAACAATTTTGCTCAATAACATTCGCCGCTTTGAAAAATAAAAATTCTTATGTAAAAAAAGTTTATTTTCATACAATTATATAAAAATGAATACTGAATGTTTTCAATAATTCGGGAAAATTTTTCACAGTTTACAAATGATTTCTAGTATATTATATATATAACATTTTCGATATTTTTTAATATCACAGTAGTATTACACATTATTATATGTGTAGCTAGTATTAAAATATGTATATTTGTATATTTAAAATATCGAATTAAATAATGACATAATAAATTTGGATAAGTAAAATTATAGTCTTTTAATTTCTTAAAACCCTATACAATTCTAAAGCGACATGATTTCATAAACTAAAAATCATAAGTAAAAATAAATATGGCTAATAATAACCTCAAAATAATCATTTGTAAAAATGAAATAAATTGCATCTTTTAAAACATCTTTAATGAAAGAATTTTTAATTTATGCCCAAAAATATTCCACGTTCTTTACGAAAGAGACTCATTGAATTATTCATTAATGATTCATGGAATTGTTAAGCATAAATAATAGAATGAATAATTAATTTTACAATATTAATTTTAAGTGAGATTATTAATAGAATAAAGAGAATAAAATAGAATAAAGTGACTAAGGAATAAAGTTAAATAAAATAAGAGAATAAAGTTAAATAAAAAAGTTATAAATAGAATAAAGAATAAAGTTAAATAAAATAAAGTTATAAATGGAATAAAGAATAAAGTTTAAAAAAAATGAAGTTATAAATGGAATAAAGAATAAAGTTAAATAAAATAAAGTTATAAATAGAATAAAGAATAATAAAATAAATAAAATTTCATAAATAGGCGATAAATACATCAATTGCAAACAATCAGTCGATTTTTCCTAAATTGTTGAGATTCAAAATATACTTTAAACGAATCTTTAGCAATATAAAATTATTCTGATTTAAAACATGCATTTAAGTGGAAATGCTGAGCTTAAATAAAAGCGACAAATGATTAAGATGAAAAAGATTTTTTTGACACAAAAAGGAAATGTGACTGGAAAAAAGTTCAAACAGAAACGTGGAACAAAATATTTCATCCTGGAGGCAACTAGCAAATGTAGTCTTTAATGTTTTATTCCAAACAGTTTTTAAAAGATAGATATTAAACTTTGTTCATCAAAGGCGAACAGTTAAACATGTTTCAATGCATTAACAATTTACAAAATATATTAAATTGTCATTCCAAATTTAATTCTATTACAACAACAGCATGTAAAGAGATTATATGAATGAATTTATGAAAGTTGTTTTCCATTAATTTACGCTTTTAATTAGTTGCCTCATTTATTAAATTTATTTTATCTGAATTAAAAGACATTAAAAGGTCAAGTTATTTAGATCCAAATCAAAATAATTTTATTTTCATAAATTTATTATTAAATATTATATGATGTCTGATAGTTTTTAGCTAACGAAATTATTTTTTATCAAACTTAAAATATAAACTCTCACAGTAATATTTTTTAAACCATTTATTCATTATATTTATTATATGAGTAAATTATTGAATATGCATTGTTTTTCGGAATATTTCTACTAGTTGAAACAGTAATAAATAATAATTTAAGCTAAAATATGAAAAATAAAATTTGAAAAGAAAGATTGCGCTATTATTTTCTGTATTTTTTTCAGGTATTTAGGTAATTTCAATACGAATTTTTTTATCGAAATTATAAAACAAAATTAAAAAGGAATAGACATATAACTTATTAACATGATTTCATATCAACTGGATAGAAATAAGAATTAGAAAGTTACAGCGCCAAACATTATTTCTGTTTTTCATTCATAAGTATTGGTCACAATAGATAAGGAGTTTAGAAACCATAATAAACTAATTTTAGAAAATAATTCATTTAGGATTTCTCATAGGATAAATCTTTCAATACAAATTATTTATATGAAAGCATCATAAATTAAAGATATCATTGCTATGTTTATTTCTATTAACAATAAAGAAGTATGTGTGCGTGTGTGAGTGTGTGTGTATTGGCGTTCTACAGGACAGATGTTTGCCCTAGAGAACAAATTTGGCACATATATCCTTTAGAAGGCAGAAATTGCACATAGGAGATATTTTTCAGAATTTTGATTAATAATTAAGCAATATTTTGACTTTTATCTGTAATAATTTCAGTAAATATCCATGCGCAAAAATTCTTTTCATATTGTTTTCAATTTCAATATATATCTTTTTCAGTTACCAATTTAATTCCCGAGATTTTTTTTTCAGTGCAAACAATTAAAATTCTTTTTGTATTATTGTCAGAAACTTATATTCTTATTATAATGAAAATAAAATCGTTTTCATGCTTTATAAAATATTTAATCACATGACATTCTTTCATTATAGAATGGTAAAAACGAAAGACTTTGTTTTTTACTCTGATTATATTATACAATTTTCATGTTATGCAAGGAAAAAATCTAATTAAAATTATAATAGCAATATTTCCAGATATCATTATTGTAATATTTGGAAATACCAGAAAAAAAACAGTCTTTTTTTTCTAATATATCAGAAAAAAAAATAAAAAAAACAGTAGTGATATTTCTTTCGGACCAGCAAGTTGTTAAAGATGAGTAGTGTTTAATACATTTTATATTCACCTAATATTCTGAGCAAATCCTACATGGCAAAATCAAAATTCAATCGTTCCGTCATTGGAAATAGTTGTTCGGCAGTCCTTAAACTAAATTACCCCATTTTTATAACTTTATCGCCGAAACTCAGGGATTTCCCCTAGTTTATAACTTCCAAAACTAAATTTATCTTCCTTAAATTCTAACTCCAGCAACATAGTTTCCAAACCAAAGACATTATTAAGTGCCTGCTTGCAAGCTGAATATAAGGACCTGGCGACAGAGATCTAGTGCAGGTGATAAACTAAATAATGCTCAACATTCTTCAAAGAATTTTGTTTTCGTAGCCTTAAGAATCTCCAAATTTCAAGATCCTCAAACCATAAAGCACAGAAATTCTTATCCGAAGTGAAAATTCTTCGGATAACCGTGGACTGGAAGTAATGATGTTACAGCAGCACGTTCCTTCTACGTCTCTTTTTGCTATTGATTCCGTAAATCGTAAATTTTCATTTATTTGACAAGCCCTTACTTCCTCAACCGGAATTTATGGTATGTCTCTGATGTAATGGTCCCGGATTTCAATCCCCCAATATGCTTCTGCAGCCGGACTTCTTTTTTTTCTTCTCCGGTTTTATCCCAAAAATGATGGAAGTTTGGGAGAAAAGTTGCTGAATTTTGTATAGCGTTTTTAGCTTCCCTGCTGGAGGTAATACCTCAGTATACTCTTATATACGATGTATCGTTTTCTTAGTAGATGTTGTATCAGTACTGATTGCTTCTTTTTCCCGATTTTAAAAAGATGGAGTTTATTTATTTATTTGACCGTGCGTAATGTCACATGTCAAATTTATGCCATCCAATATGAAACCCCAGAATTGCATAAATATATAAAATAAATGTCTGGATGAGAATTTATTCTTTGTCGGATAGTTTTGTATATATAGTTTGCCAAGCGTTGGTTCAAATATAAGGACTTATTATGGGATAGCGTCTAGACGCATTTGCATTTAAGTTTATACACTGGGTAAAACGATAAATAAACATGCACCGTCTTGGTAAAAGTCGATAAAAAATATAGTTTTGAAACAAATATAAGAATTAGGAATGCCAAAAAATTCAGTAAATAATGAAGACATATCAGATTTGGAAATGTTTTTTTATGGAGATGATTTTATATGAGGATAGGTAAAGAAGTTAAAAAGTACTACTTGGTATCTAGGAACTGGTTTTCTAAATGCTATTTAACAAGAATATTTTTAATATATAAGACATGTTTGAAAACTATTCTGATAGTATTTATCAGAAATAATGGCATCCATACATCTTGACAAATAATTTAAGAGATTGCGTGTTTATATCACTCCGTGTGTTTGTGCTCTAAAAGACCGACCATTAGATCCACAAGTCCACATTTTTACATAAACATACTTTGAGGAGTGTAAATGCGCACCTAGAAGCGATTTTTTAAAATTTTCGTTAGAATTTTAATTAATTCAAAAAAAAAAATTGACGTTTCTCCACCATAATTGTTGAAAATATTAGAACATATAAAAGAGATTTACAGCATCTTAAAGCTCCAGAAATTCTCTTTTCAATTATGCTAATTTAATTACTGCTTTATTTTTCTTTTAGCTAATTTTATGCTAATTTTTAGTAAAGCGATGACGTCCTGGGACAGACCTCTATCAATAAGATTCATAACACAAAACAGATAAAGGAATTAAAATAATGCAGATTCAATAGCCGACGAGTTGAAGCAGCCATAGACATGAAATTATATCTAAACGACTTAATTAGAATTAAATATAATTAATATTCCCGTCGAAGGAGTTGGTCGCTTTTTGCGAAGAGTTATAATGATGTCATGCTATTTCTTCAGTTTTCTTTTATCTTTATTGCATGCAAGGCTGCTTGAACACAAAGAAATGCACTGAATATCCTAAATTTTATGGTTCTAAAATCATATAAAATTAAATAAAAAATTAAAGAGAATTCAATTTCTATTACCATAGCATGCTAATGCTTCCAAGTTCATTCAAATATTTTTATTTTATTTTTAATATGCATTCATAATCATATATCAGGGAAAGCTTATGCAAAATTATGTGTTTAATACTATGTAAATAGATATGAATGTAAATCCAAATACCGGAATAATGGAAAGTATAGCTGTGAAATATTTTTAATTAATAAAATCATAAATAAAATTGCACGGATGGGAAAGCATATCACTTTAAAGATTATTTTTTGAAATTTAAAACTTGTGTGAAAGTGCTTTTTGTGCAATAATATGTTCTTAAATATAGAAGAAAAAATTTAGATTAAGATTTAATTAGATGTCCAGTTAAAAATCAGAAAACCCCATTCTTTTTTATTACCTATTATTCAAGAAATAATAAAGCGCCAAAAATGGCAACACGATCCAATGAATGGCCTTGCTGTCATTCTTTAAAAAAATTCCTGTAATGTAAATTAAATTTCTTCACAGATCGCAATTTTATAGACCGTAGACCATGCTTATAAACATTGCCAAATTTTTGTATTAATTATTTATTGTAGAATTACATGGCTTATTAAAAAAGGTGTATATGTCTGTGAAATACTACATTACATATTTTGTCCAAGATTGTATAAATATCTACAACTTCGATTTAAATGTAATAAATACAATTTCATTTACCCATTTTTTTTTGTCTCTTATGTGTTCACATACATGCAGACGAGTATACATTCTCCAAAAATACTTTTTCAATAAGAGGTTATTTTAAAATTATTTGTAGAGGTCTGTTTTACAAAAAAAAAAGCAGCTTAAATATTTTATTACTTTATTTTTTTTTATTTAGGAACTAAGTATATTCTTTTTTCATCACTAATAAGAGAGATAAAAATATTAACTACTTTATATATTTCTTTACCTTTGAAATTTGCTACTGCTGAATTATTATAATCCTTGAAATATGAATAAACAGATTCACTTCTATTAAATCTTCTCTAACATAAAATTAATACGAGTTTCATAACATTTCAAAATGTCTTAGATCTCTTATTTTTATAATCCTGCAATTAGAATTTGTTCTTAAAAGTCTGATTATTTATAAATTTTTTATCGAGCTTGCAATATAAAATTAATATAAATTTATTTAACTATTTGAAGCTCAATGAAGTTACAAAAATCAAAAATGACTGTAAAAAAAGTATCAATAGAATAAAAGCCTCAAAAAAGGCACTGAACAAATAGTTACATTAATTAAGATTTAAATAAATTATTACAAGAGAAGCACAAAAACAGAGGAAGTATTATTTAAATTTTAACGAGAAAAATTTATGTTTAAATGATTTCAAATAAAGTAATATTTCGTAATTTTTATAAAAAAAATCAAATTAGCAATTATTCAAGTATTAGAATTCGCTGTTTTCTTTCATTTTAATAAATATTATAAAAGAAAACATACCAAATTGTTAAATGGTTTCCTTTTTCATAAAAAAACCCCGCCTCTTTATCAAAAAATAAGTCGTTTTCAGTATTTTATTGTTTTTTTTTCAAGCAAGCTCAATTTAATTTTCTGAAAAGAAAATACTTCATTATAAAAATAACATCTCTCGACTGCAATTCGTCTTTTTTGATTCTTTTTATTTAATCAAATGTTGAAAACTTCTATCGAAATGTTATTAAGTAAAAGTTAAGTGATAGGTGGTATTTCGAAATATTTCAAAGAAATGAATTGGATCTATTTCCTTTCTTCCATTTCATTACTCTTTGGTAATTTAAGTAATTACTTTAAGTGTCCCAAAGTTGTTTCAATCAATTTCTGAATTCAGTGCGATTTCTTTTCCACTATCGATTGCACACAGGTAACATTTTGATTAATATAATTATGTGAGACTTTCGAATGATTTTTTTATTGGATGAGAATAGTTTCGATTTTGTACTTTATCAGATGATTTATTTTATAAAAAATAAGGTGGTTTTAAGGAAAGAATCTTTGAAGATATATTCTTATATTCATGAAGTAGAATTATATACGATGACGTGCTCAAATGCCTTTGCAACGTGAATGAAAATGAATGAAATAAATAATGTAAATTTTCTTTCTTTACATTAAAGTAACAAATGATCATAATGTATTAAACATGAAAATTGCTTCCAAATAGTTAAAAAAATTCACCTGAAGAGCTAGAGTAAAATTTCTAATGAATAATATGAACTTTTTTTTTTGCGATTTTATTCCAACAGTTTTTTTTTTTTTTTTTGCACTTACAGCGTTTGCCCTTTTTAATCCTTAACTGACTACATTTTACAAGAACAATACCAATGAAAGCTTCAAAATTTAGAATTAAAGAATTTCATGGCTCTCTTTTTTCCTTCGTGTTTACGAAGAAACGTAGAGAGCGAGTCCAATAGCTAATGTTAACATTTTTTGCGATTTTTCAATAATATCTTTCAATATAATCTTGGAACATAAGAATTTACGATTTTTGATCGTCAGTTTTACAAATTAAATAAAAGAAGCTCAAAATTTTAGAATTAAGTAATTGAGTGATTATTTTACTCTATATTTATAAACATTCTTTATCGTACATGTGTGAATCGTTTGGTGATTTCCTAATGATTCATTTAAAGCTTTTTTTTTGTTGTTGTTGTTCTCAATTTCTATATTTCACAAGTTAAGGAAGAAGAAGAATCATGACAGCTCCATTTTTTATCTATACTTATAATAAAGCTCAATGTGTGTGTGTGTGTGCGTGTTGGCGCTCTACAAGCCAGGTCATTTGACATACAGCTATCAAATTTGGTACATGTATACCTTAGAGGTCGGGAATGTGCTCCTGGGGTCCCTTTTTTTGAAATTTTAATTAGAATTTTAATTATTAATTAAAAACTAATTTTCCCTCCAAAAAATATTCCATTTTCCCCACCGCCAACTTTTCCGCCAAAAAAAATCTTCCATTTTCCCCACCGCCAAAGGAGTAAGGCTTCAGTTTTTTTTTCTCCCAACAGTAATGAGGCTAGGGTTAATATTTTTCGGCGGATTATTTCAAACGATTCTGTTTATTTTCTTAATGTTTTATGCATTTAAAATGAAACATTGTTGATTAATCCATGTTTCAGATTCATTCTGAAGTACTTTTGAATTAAAATAACACAGAATAAAGGAAATTAAAAATGTATAATCTGCATAGCGTTACCCCAACTGGCGTAGAAAAATTCACGCATTTGCGTTACCCAACTGGCGAAAAAAATTCACGCATGCGCATTGTTCTAATTGTTGTCATGACAACCATATCAACGGATGATTTAAATTATTTTTAGGTTATTTGCATGCTTTTGCAAGTAAATCGTATTTATGTTAGTTATATATTTTTTGTATATGCTTATAGTTTTAAGTACATCGTTTTTTAAGTAGTTTTTTTTAACCTGTTTTCAGTGATTTAAATTATTTTTAGGTTATTTGCATGCTTTTGTAATTAAATTGTATTTATGTTAGTTATATATCTTTTTGTATATGCTTATAGTTTTAACTACATCGTTTTTTATGAAGTTTTTTTAAACCTGTTTTCGACCGATTATTTTAAACGATTCATTTTATTTTCTTAGTGTTTGATGCATTTAAAATTAAACATTATTAATTAATCGATGTGTTCATGAATGAATCTGAGAAAATTTTGTTGACAAATTCTTGAGATATTACATAAATTAAGAAAGATATTCTTTAGTGGCCATAAAGTTTAAACGCTCAGTGATTCTGTTATCAGTAATCATATTATTAAAAAAAATGCTTTGTTTCAGTAAAAAATATTATTATATTAATTGCAGATTAATCATTTACACTTTAATTTAAAACATAAATTCTACGAGAGGTAACAGAAAATGAGAGAGATACATATTACGTTATGACTGAAGGCCTTTATAATATTATGAGTGAATTATATGACTATCAAAATTTGAAGTTTTAAAATATTTTGATGAAGAATCTATTAAAGTTGGAATTGCGTAAAATATTTAATGGTACAACCGGAGTTTAACCCCTGCGTGGCACAATTTTTAAAAATCGCCAACAACGGTCTTGCGAAATGTTCAAAAGCAAAGGAGCAGATATTCAATTATAGTGCATAATAAAGATTGTCAGCTTTGGCGCGTTATCGCAACTGGGCGAAGAAGGGGGTTAAACTCCGGTTCAACCTATTTAATTATTAAAATTTAAATGGACATTAAGATTGGCGAACCGGCTGGTCGCCAAAGGCGGCTCGTTTATTTATATTTTTAGAATTGAAGAATTGCAAGTTTTTTTCTCCTTTCATATTTATAATGGAGCATATATAATGTATTCTAGAAGAACGTGTTTACAATTATCCGAGATTTCCAAACAAGTTCGTTTTTGGCAATTACAAATTTTACTTCTTCTGGACCTTTAAAAATTAAATTTGTCAAAATAATAAAGCTGGTGAAAGAAAAAAATTTCGCGTCAGTTAAATCCATTTTCAAGTTAAAAAAAAAATAATTGTGCTCTTTAGAATTCAAGAATAGTAGAACTTTTCTTTTTTGGACTCCATTTTTAAGAAGGGGAATGGAGAACGGTTCTAGAACTTCTGTTATTTTATGCTAGATTCTTTATTTAAGAATTATTATGAATTTTATTTTTCAAACTTAAATCCAATTTTACGTTTTATAAGAATATTTTAAAGGATGATACTCCATGTTTTCTTTTGTCCATTGTATTTCTTAAAAAATCTCATTTATCGGAAGGAAAATTGAAATAAAAATACGAAAAGAAGAAAGTGTGTCTAGACACACAAATTTTAATTCCATCTTTCCGTATGCAACTGTATAGCAACAATATTATTACAATATTCTATTTTATCACGAAATAACTGATGTTTTTTTTCCTTTCTGTTTAGTTCAGGAGTGAAAGATTTAACAACATAGTATATGCTCCTAATCATTCCTTTTAAGTTTTATTAAAATCATAAAAATAAAAATGCAGCTTTTTCGCTATAGTTTTTATATAAAATAAATTGCCTCAAAAGGAACAACTATAATTTCATAAACATATAATAAAGTGTTAAATAAAATATATAGCTTTGCAGTTTCTTCACTTCATAATGTAATGTAATTTAACAGTTTGGGATATTAATGAGTTAGAGTAAAAAAAAAATTAATGATATTGTAATGGAAGTTAATCATATTATATAATGATAATTAATCATATTATAATCATATTGTAAGATTAATCATATTCTAATGAAACTATATTTCAACTTGAAGATAAATATCGATTCTGTAATATTTCACTAAACACCCTAATTTTTGTATTTTTAAAAATAAATAAACATGTAAAATAAATAAAGGATTAAATAGATTCTAATCCTTTTTTCCGAAACATTGTAGCAAGAATTTGTTTTAGACCTGATCCATATTTCTTCATTTTATTTTTAAAATTTATTCTTTGTTATGCAGCAACAATAACGCACATGTAAAAACACATTTGTAATATAGTTATAATGGTCGGTAGGTACAGGTATAATGGTAGGTTTAGGTATTGGATGTGGCGTTTGAACCCACAACCAATACCTAAAACAATGAAAAGTATAGTTATCGAAATCATATTTCTAATCGTGATCATATCTTTAAAAATTTACTAAAATTAGAACTAAAATTATTGTGAAATATAGTTAATATCATTAAAAAGCTTATGTTTTGAATTTTAAAGTAATGGAAAATGGTTTTTGTGCAATATTCAAGACATTGATAAAAATAATCAGAATTAATTTATATTTAAAATTTTGAAAACCCTTTCTTAGTAAACTTCTACAGCTCAAGAAGTGTTTTAGGTGATAGTTAAGGCTTAGTGATACTTCCACAGACTTTTGAATTATTTTTTCAGTAAGCATGTCGAATTTATAGATATTATACCAACCTATAAATATCAGAATATTAAATAAACCTACTAAAACAAAGTTTATGAATAATTTCACCCAAAAAAATCTCACATTTCGTTAAAATCATAATAAATAAATACATTTTTAGAATCAAACTTTTTTTGTTATGCTCTTTAATGAAAACCTTTTAATTTCCAGTTTTCGAAGCTTTTAGTTGAAAAACGATTTTAAATGTAAGCTTTAAAAAAACCTTTTTTCATCCAAAATTTACGATTTCGTTCGAAACCTGCTGTTACTATGACTTTAACTAAATATAGAATATGCTAATGAAACTCGAAGCAAAATGTTAACTTCAAAGAATTTAAATATCTATTCCGGTTTAATGATTTAGCAAATGAAAATGGATGAAAGATCAAAACATGACTTTCAAAGTTTCTGTATTTTCACTTTATAGCTCTTAAAAGCTAAAAGCATGAACTAAGTTGGAATGAATTTAGCTAGATAAAAGCATATTCTTAGCAAAAAAGTAAATACAAGTTACGGCATTTTGTGATTCTAATGTATATAAATGTTTCTTGCTGAAATAAAAATAAAGACGAAATAATTTTAAAAATAAATTTTTGAAAAATGTAGTCGAACACATTTTGCTTGAAAGCTTGATATAAAATAAAAAAAAGGAAAAAATTTTAATATGTAATATGGAAATTCTCACAAAATATTCAAGTTTTTGTTAAACTTATATAGCGAGGAATAAGTTTGATAAATATTAAAATTCATTTTAAGAGCTCGTTTTTTAAAAAATAGTTGTAATAAAAAACACTTTTTTTGCCTATGTAAATAATTTTAATAAAATTGATTCAGAAATTTCAAAATATATTTTACTCGATCTTTTGACATTTTTAACGAATAAAAAATCGTTTGTGACTTACAGTTTAAATATTTATTTCAAAATTGATTCTTTTATTTGTATATCATTCTTAACTTTATTTGTAAAATAAATATCCAGTATATATTTGTAAAATAAAAAGCCAGTTTTCAAAAACTCATAAAAAGTGGAAAGGAACAAGGCTATTTTCATTTTTATGTTCTTGAATTTATCCTTGCTGTTTACATCTGTATAAATGTGAAAGGTTATATAAGGTTTCATGTAAAGCTGAAGCTTTGGACTAGAATTTTCAGTCCTCTCCTGAAGTAATATGGTTGTGAACTTTTGTTTCTTAGATCAAAATAAGAACCATTTTAATATTTTCAAAATGTTAATTAATAAAGTAATCTAATACATTTTAATTCTATAAAAATAATGCTACCTGATATCGAATTTGCATGGAATTAAAGCGGAATAATGATTTCACAATTTTATAATTTTTATAATAATTGTTTATTTATTAAATTAAAGAAGAAAATAAGTTACAGATTTCTATATTTTCGTATATAAATGAAACTTCGCTTTTATACAAATATTTTGGTTATAAAATTGGTTATTTTCCTGTTTAAACACACAAAATGGATCCTTGAATATTCTTTCATTTATTGTATTTTATTTATTTATTTATAGTATAAAATGATTTTGAGACTTGAACAAAACTTTAAACGGCAGCCCGATCGACATTTCTTTACTTCATAAATCCTATAACTTGAGCATGAGTTAATGCAGATAATATTACAAAGTTTTTAATAGAAAAGAATATGAAAAAGAGATTTAACGTAATGCATAATTATTTTTTTATTTGTAGATATAGAATTTACGGATATTACTTACTTCATTTATAAGATTAACGATTGATTGTTTTTACAGTCATCTTAATATTTCATCCTGAGAAAAACAATGATATTTCTTTCATTTACTAGTTGCATTTAATGGCTAACTCATCGGCAATATTGGCTGCGTTTAATTTCCATTTAAGTAATAAGTAAGCCCCTGGCATAACTTGTGGCTCGTGGTTTGCTCAGTATAGTAATTTTAAGCAACAAATATTGTCAGACATTAAATCTTTGTTATTTTAATATTGGGTGTATAATATATATATTTATATTGGGTTTATAATGCACATGAACCTTCTCAATAGAGGCGAGGCCCAAGATATCATAAGGCCATTAAATACTTAGTGTCTAAATAATTTGCTTTAAATTGCACTTATGCATCAATGTAATTTCACTTTCCGATTCCTCGTGAAAACTACGTAGAAAAGTATTCAACTATGGAATAAAATCACACGATTAGATGTTTGAAAAAATATTGAAAATGGTTTGAATTTAATTGCAATAATCTAATCTATTCATAAAAATTATGCAGAAGAATTATATTTAAAAACTGGTCAATATTCAGCACAAAAAGCACATCAATTAAATTGGCATAATTAAAATGACAATTTTTTATATTCTAAAATAATGTTGAAATTAATTTGGAGCAGTAATATTTTTTTTAGAATTATAGAGAAAAATCATTCAAATCTCGATTATTTTTTAATTAATTAAAATTCCACTTAAAAATTCAAATCAATCTTTTCAAAATGCATATACTTATCATCGAAAATATTTCTGTACCAAATCTATTATTCTAAGATTTGTAGAGTGCTAAAACACATATTTCTTTGTACTAGCCGAATTTGACACCCAATTTATTCACTCAAAGTACCAATTAGCTGGTTGGTAAACTATTTATACAATATGCTTTTATTTAAAATTTCAAATTGTTATTCAATAAGACAAGCATTTGTATTAAATAGAATCAGTCTATATAAGCTTTGTTCTGGCAAATTAAAATAGGCACAAATTACATTTAAAATAATTCAGTTCATAATTATTTTAAGAAATAACATCCTATTGTTTGAAATAATAGATTTTATCTTTTAAAGTTGTGAATCATAGTAATTACTTACCTAACGACGGTTAAGCCTAGTATAGCGCTGGATTAAAATTTATTTCAAGTCAGAATCTTGATTTCGTTTACATTTATTTCTTTTGATAGTATGAAGATTGTAATGATACGACGAACCATTTTCCGAGAATTCCTGATAATATTTGCAATCTAATAATTAGATAAGCGAATCTTGAACTAAGTGCATTCGTAACAGCTTCCAATGAAGTGGTCTGAAACATTCGTACAATGGTTTGTTTACAATTAACTGCTGCCATTCATCAAAAAGTAATAAGATTGATTTCTGTGCCACGTACGTTAATATATATATATATATATATATATATATATATATATATATATATAGATTGTTATTAGAAGAAAAAGCTTACCAGAAAACAAATTTTCATAATTACTTTTATTTTAAACACACAGAATATTGCTTGATTATAAAAAAATGACTTCATTTTGAATTATCACAATCAGTGACTGATTTTTATGATTAGAATAGCCTTTCAATAGGCGAAAAACTAAGATATTTATTCATTTTATAATGACTAACGAAATAATGATTTTACAAAATGCGTTTTTAACAAATGTCAGGAATACATTTTTTCTAAACAGGTACAACAAAATTCCCAAAATAAATACTTAATCGGCGTTATCAAAAATAAAGTATTCGATTTTAGCAATTAAGATAGATTTTATCGTCTTCAAGTACAAGATTATTTATGAAGAACTCATAAATTCAAATAATATTCCCAAGAAAATGTTCTAGACATATTACCTTATAACTCTATCCATTATGTTCCAATTTTCCATCACCAGTAGAAGCCATATCCCATATTTATAATATTTATGTCCATTAAATTAACCAATGATTTATGGATGTAAAATTTTCAGCCATATAAAACTTTGATTTAAAATTTTCCATTACGTCTCATCCATTATTCACTTTCTTTATTAATATTAGAATAAAATATTAGAAATTCAGGTCAAGCAACGAAGATTAATTGATAAAATTCGATTTTACAAACATTGATTTTGTCTGAAATTTTAAATGTATGCTTAAGGTAATGGTTTTCTTCACAGACTGTATATTTAGTTTTATTTAACTTCTGATTCTAAGATTTTATAACTTGATTTAACAATTTATATCGTCCAGCGAAAGACAAATATCTATGAGTAGCTTACTATCTAAGGTATATTTTACTGGATTTCAAGAAATTTTATACGAAGCGTTATTTGAAGAAGATAACTTATTTTACAACAAATAAATGGATTGGATAAACAACTGTTTTCAAGGTTTACTTTTCTGTGAAAATTTATATCCAACGTTGCATTTACAAATATTCGAAGATATGCATTTAAATTTCTACTTATAATACTGCTCAAATTTTACATTTCAATTGAAGAAGATATAAATTTAGTGCATCAGAAATTATCTCTCTCTATAATATTTGGCAGAAATACTGGAAAATTGTAATTGTCTTTTTGTTATGATCTGGTACACATGCTGAAGCGGAAATTATTCTTTTACCTATGATTTTTTGTAGATGCTTTAACAGTAAATATTGTCTTCCTGATATGGTCTGGTATCGATGATAAAACAGAAGAGATTATCTCTCTATGATTTGTTACAGATGCTTTACAAGGAAAAATTATTCCACTACATTGGGTTTGGTACAGAAGTTGTAAAAGAAAAATTTATCCCTCGATAATCTGATACAGATACTTTATAAGAAAAGTTATCTCTCCCCATGGCCTGGTACAGATGCTTTACAAGAAAAGTTATCTCTCCCCATGGCCTGGTACAGATGCTTTACAAGAAAAGTTATCTCTCCCCATGGCCTGGTACAGATGCTTTACAAGAAAAGTTATCTCTCCCCATGACCTGGTACAGATGCTTTACAAGAAAAGTTATCTCTCCCCATGACCTGGTACAGATGCTTTACAAAAAAAGTTATCTCTCCCCATGACCTGGTACAAATGCTTTACAAGAAAAGTTATCACTCCCCATGGCCTGGTACAGATGCTTTACAAGAAGTCATCTCTTCCCATGGCCTGGTACAGATGCTTTACAAGAAAAGCTATCTCTCCCCATGGCCTGGTACAGATGCTTTACAAGAAAAGTTATGTCTTCCCTTTTCCTGGTACAGATGCTTTGCAAGAAAAGTTATCTCATCCCTTTTCCTGGTACAGATGCTTTACAAGAAAAGTTATCTCTTCCCATGGCCTGGTACAGATGCTTTACCAGGAAAAATTATCTCTCCCCATGGCCTGGTACAAATGCTTTACCAGGAAAAATTATTCCCTTTACATACAGTCTGGTATATAAATTACAACAGAAGAAATTATTTCTCTATGATGTGTTGCAGATACTGCTTTACCAGAAAAAATTATTTCTCTACAAGCGGTCTCGTACAGAAGTTGCCGGAGAAAAAATTATTTTCCCTCTGATATATCTGGTGCAGATGATAAAACATAACATATTATTTCTCTATGATCTGTTACAGATGCTTTAACAGGAAAAACTATTAACTACAGTCGGTTTCATGTAGAAGTTGTAAAAGAAGAAACTATCCCTCGATAATCCGATACAGATATTTTACAAGAAATAATATCCCTTCAAATTCTGGCACAGATGCTTTACCAGAAGAAATAAACTCTTCATATGCGGCATATGAAATGCAACAGAAGAAAAGATCCCCATGTAATCTAGCGAAGATGTTTTACCTACAAAAATTGTCTCTCTACATACGATTTGGCACGGCTTAGTTCTATAGTGACAGAGTTATTGGCTGTAATTCAATTAAAATAAACATATGGTCTTATAGTCATTGTTACAGAAGAAAATATTTTTCTGCATACGGTCTTTTAAATGTTTTACCAGTAGATGTTAATCATCCTATGTACACATCCTGCTTTAGAAACTATAACAAAATAAATTATTCATCGACATGTTGTCTGGTAAATATGTTTTAAATGAAAAAATATCTCCATACATACGGTGTTTTACAAATGCTTTTCCAGCAAAAATAATTTATCTGCATATTGTTCATAGTTTTTCGTACAGATATTGTTACAGATGGAATGACTCCTCTGTATATCGCTTTTACTTTCTTTTATACGAAGTGTACAAATAGAAAGTATTGTTATCATCAACAATTCGAACTTGAGTTTTCAAAGAATCTCCACGTTTCAGATTTCTCCGAGTCCAAAAACCCTTTTTTGGAGTCAGTTCTGTAAGTGAAATCGAAAGCTCAAATCCGCTTTGAGCTAGAAGAATTTATGCACCAAATTTGATTATTTCTATTAAATGCATATTTACTTTAGATGATAAATCTATTTAGATTTATCATCTAAAGTAAATATGCATAAAATTTGGAACTCAGTTCTTCATAGAGTTGACTACCTTTTGGCCTATACATTTACAATCATGCAAAGGCATAGTTAAAATCAGCAATGAATGAAATATATGAGATTTTATATGTGATCCCGTGACTACAATTGTAGTTCTATGACACATTTCGATTTCAATCAGTCGGGAAAAAAATGGTGTCTAAAATATAAATGCAGTTTTCGGGTTGTTATGTATTAACCGCCAAAAATTGACTTTTACTAGGCTGTTTGGTAACCATTGTTTGTCAGTGATATGCGGTTAATAATACATAATTATACATATATTAATTTGAGAAAGAAGTTGTGCGAAAGTTTCGGAGAGACCACATCTTCTAGTTTACAACTACTTTTTTAATAGAATATTCTCTTTTTTATACGGTCTAATATAGAAGCTCTAATAAAAGAAACTATTCCTCTTTATATGGTCCAGTACAGATGCTATAAATGAAGAAATGATTCGCAGTATACGATCATATAGATACAAATCTTCTTCATTTTTAAAATTTCACTCGTTCAATGTCTAAGACTAATCAGTCTTTTATTTAATCAATCTACAGTTTTATTTTCCTGATTTGTAGTAGCATCTCATGAGTTAAACTAAATTTGCTACTAATGATAAAGGTTAGAATATATAAACTTACAGTTTATCGAAACTTATTGCAGGTTTATCTGGCGATTACCGTGAAAAAGGAACTCTTTCCTTTGTGTGCCCCCGCTTCTATTGGAATTTTTAACACTACCTTTATAGAAAGTTAATAAATAATAATAATTTAAAAGTTATTATTATTTATTAACTTTACTAAAGTAAATTCTTTATCTTCATGTCGATAATGGCATTGTTCAACGACTTACGCTTTCTTTAATGTTACAAAGTATGACTTTTTAAATTTTTTTATAAAGGAAATATATATATTTTAAAGAGCTGCATATAATTTAAGTAAATTATTTTTAAAAAATTAATTATTTTTTCGTGAAATTAAAAATAAATTAAACTGTGCGAAATAGCCGCATTATGAATTAAATAATGCCCCAGTGATACAAATCACATTATAAAAATTCTGCAATAAAAATAAAAGTCAATTTTTACCAACATATTTTTTACAATGCAAGAAAAAATATTTTAATAATATTTTTAATGGTAGAATTATTCATACAACAACCATCTTGGTATTTTTCCAAGTTTCAATTTAAATTTAATCCCAGTACCATTATTGCCATATATCGGTCTTTTCAACGTTTATTAAAAAGCATTTAAAAAAGGATTTCCAAAGTCTTATTGTGTCACTTTGATCATGCAAAGCTAATAAATGGTAATAAAAATGTGTTGCCCAATGGCTATACGATGCACTGTAGGAGTGAAGAATTTAAAAATAATAAGTTAAAGAAATAAAGCATTTTTTTCTTGCTTTTGAATGTCAGTGAAACTTTTGTGTGTACTGAAAAGACTAATTTTGTAGAAGCACTGTACGCAGTGCTTGTACAAAATTAGAAAACTATGAAATTACAGAATTACTATGTTGCGGTAGAAGCGATATACATATGAAAATATTTTTTAACCCGTAACTGAAAACAGGATTCAAAATGACTCCACGTTGTTCATTAGCTCTGATTATCACGTGGTATTTAGTCCTTGAATACAATCATCTCCTCAGTGCTTTCAAGTTGTTCTTTCAGAAGTATATTGGGAAAAGTATGAGTATGAACACGTGCGTATAACCGAGTAATTTTCTTTCAAACATTTTATGGTTGTGTATGGAGTCCTTGACTCCACGTCTTTGAAACTGCTTTTAATTTGAATAATGTAAAAAAAATAAAGAAATATTCTCAAAATAACATTTTAAAATATCGTATTTTTTATTTATTTTTTTGTTAAATCATAACAGTTATCAACATTACAGTCATTTCGTAATATCTAAACGAAGTAAATACTCATTAAAAGATTATTTAGGTTTTTCTGATAACATTTTTCCAATATTTAGCATTTTTAATATTAATATTTTTTCTAACTGCATGATTTCCAGAATGTATTGTGTTTTCAAAATAAATTCCAACGCTGTTTACAAATGACAAAAAAGAAAAAAATAACATACGAGTCATTTTGTCTCCATGTCTCTGGCAGCGTGAGGAAATTCCTGTCTCCAGTTACGAGTTAAAACAATTTGAAATTATCTATTTAGAATCAGAATTCATATTTTCAGTATTAATTAAGAATCTTGAATTAACTTTTCTTTAAATGTGGTATTATTGTCTCATTTCCTTTGCTGATTACTGGTTCTTGAACAGTGATTGAAATTGCTTGAACAATGATTCTCAAATTATTGTACATGTACTACCTATGCTGCATTACATCATCTTTGATGTTTCGAATTTTATACAAAAGATTTAAGTGAAAGTTCAGAATGAATCTAAAGTTTAACATTTCAAAGCAACATCCATTTGTTCCTTTATCTGAAAAAAACATTTTGCACATCCAAATTTTCAAGACAATGATGGATCAAAATTGAAGTTGAAATGTGGTTCGGACAACAAGCAGCACAGTTCTATGACTGTTAAATACAAAAACTTATACTCAGACATAACAAATGCTATGATAAGGGCGGCAACTATGTCTAAAAATTTTTTTTTTTTTTTTTTTTTTTTTTTTGACTGATTTCTTCAAAAGGGTGCAGTTTTAAAGTTAGCTTTTGTAATTAAATAATACATTACAATATTAAAACAGTACATATGTATTAATTTTTCTTTGCAACCTTGACGCCTCTCGTAAGTAGAAAGCACTTTTCTGTTTTCATAAACAAAATGCATTTTAGGTTAGTTTTGAGTGATATACTAAAATATTAAGCGTTAGTTAAACATTTACTGCTGTTTATTTTACGTTTCATTGTACATAAAACGATTTTTCAAAGTTGGAATGACTGTTTTCTCTTTTGCTATACCCGATTTTAGCTTTTTTCGGATTATCCGCGATTTTTGTTATCCGCGGAGGCCGCGCCAACCAATTCCGCGGATAATCGGGAGTGTACTGTATATTTAATCAATTAAAATATTTTCCGAGTGAGTATGTTGCATTGTACCTTTAATTCTTTAAAATGCCTCGTATTTCTGCTTAAACTAATGTCACTGATTGTACAACTAAATAATGATACAGAATAACTCCACATAAAAGTTCCATTTTGACTTTTCCAGAAATTGAAATGAAAATGAAAGTTGAGTAGACAGCCGTTATGTATTTCAGAAACTAGACAATGCTTTAATTAAAAAGTTATTCGTGAGTTCTAAAAGATATAAAAATGTTGGTTAAAAAAAGAAAAAAAAAGATGAAAGTAATAACATTTCTGACAAAGCAATAGAGATTTGGATAGTTTTCACTATTACATCATTGATATTAATTACAAATAAAGAGAGGGAAATCTTGCAGCTTGGACGACTTAGGTTTGAAATCGATGGGAATAATAAAAGTTCATTCTCATCAATAATAAATTACTCTTTCTATTTATTACTATTACTCTCTCTCTCTCTCTGTATATATATATGTATATGTACGTATATGTGTGAATACTATGACATAAAAAATTTAAAATACAGTACAGATTCTAATTAAAATGTTAAAATTGAAAATTTTAAAATATATAATAAACGCAAAACTAAGCAGAGTTAAGATGTTAAGATCAGCATTTGCCACAGAATTGTGAACTTACATACGAAATAAAGTAAAAACATAATATTGAAATTTGATCTAAGATACAACTATTTCCCTTACTATCCATCCTATGAACATTGGGATATTAATACACTATTTTAAATTTAACTATTTAATGTCTCTTCAGATGATCAGATGACAAGTTTAAAATATCATTTATCAGTTTGATATCGATCAGTTTCAAGAAAATTTATTAAATCGTCAAATATCAATTCATATTCGCAAGTTATTGGGAATTTAAAAATTGGAAAAAATTTTCAGCCTTCTACTAGAGAAACTTCAAACTTAACCCCCTTCGACATTTTTATAGCAAAAGTAAAATCGAATTTTTCACATGTGTTTGTTAGCAGATTTTGAAAGTTGATGCAATATTAGAAGTGCTAACTCAGCGTTCAAGAATATTTTTACAATATATATTATACTAATGCAATTTTTTGTTCTGCGTACAGGCTGGTATGGAAGTTCTACTAGTAGGATGCTTTTCTAGGTGTCTAGATTGGAAAGAATCTGTACTATTAAAGGTAATCTGTACTAAAGAATCTGTACTATTAAGATAAAAGATCTTGTCTTAATATGTGTTTCACTTAATATTAAACATTTAACAATAAAGCGCATTTCCTCGCCATTAAATGATAAACGTTTGATAGCTAGAAACCTTCCAAATGAATCTTACAGGACTAAATAATACAAATAAGAATAAATAAAATATTATCTAAAAACAGCATAATGATGGACGATATAAAATGATTAGGTCTTAGCATAGTATACTGATAACAATTTATGTAAATAATAATAATAATACAGATATTACTTCTCATAATCTGTAAACGAAATCGTAAGAAACTATATAATATATATTAACGGCTTAAAAATCTGCCGAAAATTTGAAAATAAAGGCTAAATTAATTTATGAATTTCAATAGCATTATCATTTTAGAAGAAATTATATCAAAGAACTGAATTACATCATAGTAGTTACTGTTATGTTATTTTTTCAAAGGATTTCATAAAAATTCTTATTTTTCCATTTAGAAAATCGGGAATTTATACTTTCAGCTTTATTCCAAGATTCTTTAATATTATTCACAATATATAAGCTTTTGTTACCTAAATATGATAAAGTTCGAAGTCTCGGCCTTTCATTTAGGTTTATAAGAGTTTTTAGTTTCTTTTTTTGAGATTTTATTTTCAGCTATTTTTGATGATATATTAAAAATATTATCGAAACATTTAAAATTTTGTGGCGATGTCAAAAGATTATTAACGCCAAACAGTTAATTTAGAATTATTTAAAACTGATATAAAACTGACCTTATGTAGACTGCATGAAAAAATGTTCTACATTTTCAACTTAGCTATTCTTTACATCATTATACTGTAAATCAAGTAACTTTTTCGAATGTTTGTAAATTGAAATAATTCTATAGTAACTATTTAAAAATTTATTGGAGATAGAATAAATATGTTTATTTATAAATGTATGGAATGAATAACTAGTACCTTTTCGGAGAGTATTTTCCAAAGCTACATTGTCTTTTTTATAAAAATTGAATTCTTGAAAAAAATTGAAAAATTTCTTGGAGAATTAATTAAATTATCTCAAATTATAAAATTTAAATGCGAAATATTAATCCACTTATTAAATCAGTTTTGAAACATTTAGAAAAAGCAAAGTCAAATTTTTGATTTAAAATTTTGCAAGACCGAGTATTACAAATTTTAAAATAAATTATTATTAATTAAATTTGACATTTTTTTCTAATCATTCAAAATGCATACTTCGGGAAATTTTGTTAATGAAATTTTCGTATAGTAGTTAGTATAAATTTTGAACGATATATTTTCATTAATCGTTGTCTAAAATTATTATTATTATTATTATTATTATTAGATTTTTCATGTTTATTAATTTTTAGAAGAAACTTATCAGTTCTTTTTTTTTTCCTGCCTAAAGATAATTTCAAACAACGTTCTTAAATAAGAGCTTTTGAAACATCTGTTTTTAATTCTTTAAAAATTTACTAACTGTTATTTCTCTTTGTATTTATATCGCTTATGCCCATTTTTCAAATAGATAATTTTCTATGCTTTGAAAAACATTTCCTAATATTTCGAAGCATAACTGTAACTTATTTCCATAATTTAAGAACATTGCAGTAATGAAATAGTGATATTCTTTCAAAATTAGTATTATATCTTGACCTATGTATATACTTGAAATTTTCTTTGAATAGATAAGAAAAAGCTCAAATTTTAATTCTTCAAATTATGCAATCATTTTTGTTGATATTATCGAATTGAATTCCAACTTAGTTTTGCGAAATGTATTTTAATTCATGTTTTAATAATTTAAACATTTCAATATAATAATTATTGATTAACAAAAAGAACCTTACAGTGTTTGCTACTTCCCTATTTTATAATGCTTTAAAATGAAACCGTCTCACAATTGCCACAAATATATTCATAAATAACTTCAATTAAATATATTTACATCATTTACGATATATCTATTTGAATTTATTCTTATTTCTAATTCTATGTTTTATTCTTATATATGTTTTATACGTTTATTTATTATTATGCTTATTCTTATTTATAGTTCTATATTTTGTTCTTATATATGTGTTAGATGTTTATTTATTCTTATTATATTTATTCTTGCTTATATGTTTTCGAATTGTTAAAATATTTTCGAATTGTTAATATAATGATCTTGCGATTTCTTCAAATACATAATGTTTTCAATTTATTTTATTAATAAATATTCAATTCTGATATCTAATTTCTGCATCTACTATACTTGGAATCATGTATATTTTTAATGAATTAAAGCATTAAAATTTATTTCATTTTTGTTTTATAATTTAAAGAAAACAATATAAAACTAGTTTAATATAAATAATGTAGAGTTTACTCTTTGTTGTGTTTTTTCTTTATCCATTCTTATCATTTGTGTTCATGTCGAAATTCCTTGAAATTGATTTTGTATTTTAATATTTAAAATGTTACAAAATATTCTTTTCATAGATTCATATAAAATAGATCATGATTCATATTTGTTTGGAAATTGTTATTCAGTTTCGTATGAACTTTCTAATTAATCATATAATTTCATACGTTGTTATATTTTTAGTACGCCCTGCATATTTTTAGCTAATTAAAGCGTTTCATGATTATGATTTTAACTTTTTCTATATAGATAATTAAAGAATTATTATAATTTCACACTTCCGTCTTCACTAAATATTATACAGTTAAAATGATGTATATATTTTGTCTTCGGTAATACTTCTTACCAAAAATTTAGATATTCCTGTTTGTATCCTCAATTTTGTTAAAAAATTATTTAATTATTTTACAAAGTCGTGAATTTAAAAATTTCTTCACTTTATTTCAATGATGAGAATCCCTCTCATTCGATTCAAACAATATATTGCATGTATCGCATTGAAGAACAGATGTTTTTCATTATTTTCATGTAATTGTTTATAATTTTTAATATATTATCGAAACTATTCTTTTTTTCAGTGTCCAAGGGGCCGCATTTTATATACCAGAACTGAATTCTATTAATAATAAATGAAAAAAAATTCGGAATTTCTTTTTTAGTGCACCATGTTTATATCAAATCCGCCTTTAGTCTCTAATGCAATGGCTAGCGATAAATGAATTAAAAATCTACTGACCTCTCCACCTTCAATAACCGACTCCGTTTCCTGAAAAAGATGCACGAACTTCACGGACCGTAACCGTGACCGGCACACTCCGCTCTCGGTGCTCCTCTGGATGAGATGAGGATTCTCAGAGGATGGATGGAACCGGAGAGATGCGAGCGCGAAAAATCCGCAACCGGTGACCGAGCCGTTTTCCCGCGGAAGCACGTGACGCGAAGGCCACCAATGGCGCGCCTCCTCTCGCGGTTGTCAAGGCAACCTCGTATTTACTACAGTGGGATGCCCGGGAGTGCAGAAACGGGGTAGAAACAATAGCGGTCTATGTCATCTCCGTGTTGTGTTTTGCGAGTTATTGGTTTGGAAGGAATTTAATCGCGTACTAGACACAGGAATGAATAGATAACGAAGGCGGATTGGGATTTATGGATTGTGAGAAGGATTTTTGAGAGAAAGGGTTGTCTCGAAGATGGTGTTGAGATGCAAATTGATCCCTTCGAATCGAATAATGCTCGTGTGTGTGTGGTTGCTTGTTAAATTTATTTCTTTTCTACAGTTTTGGAAAACTACTATCATTGATATTTTTTGGGGATCAATTTCAATGTAATGTGTTTATAGGCAGAATAGTTAGGTTAGGCATGATGGAAAAATCGATCAAAACATTCTACAGTGCAGAATGCATAGCATAGGTTATGAAATGTGGCTCTAAGTTATTGCTTAAATAAAAGGATATACTAAGGAATATTTTTAAAATTTTTTAATTATCTACAAATCTTTTGATTAAAAATTCATTTAAATGTGATTTTTTTTATAACTTCTGGAATATTATTGCCCAAAAACCTTTTTACACCACTTTAAGGTAAAATAACAATTAATTTTTCAATGACGCAAATTTTATAGCAGTACAATTTTTCTTAAGTTTAAAAATTTTTTTAAATATTTTTATGTTTTGATAAAAAAATTTGTATTGCAATACTTTTATACAACCGCGCGTTATGGCCATATTAAATGCATTTTTCCGGTATGCTATAGTTACCTTAATTCGGGGTACGTTTTTAATAATAATATTAAACATCAGATTAAAAATTTTCATTCCCGATGTTTTCAACTATAACCATAACCAGCTACTCTGATTGAATTTCAATGATCGGACCGAAACGACAGCATTAGCGGAAACTGAAGTCGAGTCAAGGATAATCATCAACCAGTATACAACCCTTTCTTTGGGGAGCACGTCCCGTCATTGGAAAGAGGTAGCCGACCTCCGCCCCTTCTGTACCCACTTCTGTGGCGAGAGCCAACCATCATGTCGGAAGTTTCTCACGCTCATACGAGTTGCCCCCTATGGGAGTGTTTAAAACTACAAGTTCAAATCTTGTATAATTGTTTTTCTACGCTATTATTGTTTAATAGTTTACAAAGCCTTATATGAAGTAAACATTTTTGGGCTAGCAACTCCGAAGGGACTTAAGATGGATGCGTTATTGAGGTGCTACAGATTCACTTTGACTGTAATAAAATGCAATACTTAACCTTTAATATGTCCTGTGTATATCTGTACTTCCTGTAATAATAATACCAATATTGTTACAGGAAGTACAAATTTGGCAACTTCGAAAAACGCAAGATTAAGGTGCTATTGAAGTGCTACAAGGTCACTTTGACTTGAATAAAATGTCATACTTTCCCTTTAATTCTTCATGTATATATTTGCACTTCCTATAATAATAATACCAATATTGCTACAGCTAATACAAATTTCGGGTCTAGCAGCTTCAATGGGACAACAAGATTAATGTGCTATTGAGGTGCTACAGGGTCACTTTGACTGTAATGAAATGGCATTGTTCCTCTTTAATGATTGTTCTTGGCTCATAGACTTGAGTAAATCAAATAAGATTAGATCCACCGCAACACAAGCATGAAGTTGCACAATTGCACAGTTCGCTCTAATTCATTTAATCATAAATACATTTACATTTAAATCGAGTCCATTTACCACAAGATCAATAATTTAACCATTCATTCTATAGTACTTAATAAATTTTGGTCTCTAATTTCCGATATCTTGACACACGCTAAATCAAAGCTCTTTACTTATAATTAATTAAGATGAAAGGTTAAGAGTGGAAATCCATTCTGACACCCTCTTACATTGGTATTTCTTCTGATATTAATCATTCGTTTATCTTTACTTACGATGGTGTAACATGGGACTTAGAAGACTCAGTGGGTGGATTAATGGTCCAATGGGACCTTGAAAGTAATAATAAACTACATGCTACTAAATATCTTGTGCAGCTGTGGCTGTATTACTAAATCGGGGTACAGATGCAGTGGTAATTCCTTTACATATTGAACATATTAGATTCATCTTTCTTTACTTGTTGCTAAGCGAACAACCCATTCGTAATATGACTGTCAAATGTCCGACCAACATATACCTTCAGAGAATGCCCAAATTTCAATGCTCAGCGTTTGCAATTTTTTCAAAAGTCTAATATTCCATTATCTTTCCGACTTGATAAGAAACTATATGTTCACATTTTTTGCATTTTTAAAGTCTGAGAAATTTTATACACTCATTTAAATCTTGTTTGAATTTTTTAGTACTTTTGCACACTATTCGTTTCTAACTATTTTACATTGAGACGATTTAAACCCAGGTTTGGTGTAGTATAGTAAAAAAAAAATCACTGTTCTTTCGCTAGAAATATAAAAAACAAATCCCTAAAGTATCCCTCTAACAGTAGTCTCACTTCTGATTTTATTGTAGACTCCTATTATTTCAGAAGAAAATTCAAAAATTACAGAACTTTCGTAGATTTCATTAATTTATGTGCTCAAGTTTTTCAGCAACTTCTTATTTTAGGTTTTATATTAAATAATTTTCTTAATTTATCAATTACACTTACTTACAATAAACTATCTCATAGGTTTAAGAAGTCAAGACCATGATGCAAAGATTATCGTTGTCTTGACCAAGTGCGAATTTAAAGCAGAATGCTCAAAATAAAAATAAAAAAAAATTGATATCTACTTCGCAAATTTTAAATTATCATGTGAGACCAATTTTGTCTGGTAATACGACTCTTGCGGGTAAAATTTGAATTTTTTAATCATCCTCATTCTATGAAATGCATTGACAAATTGAAACATCAAAATTATTTTCAGAAGAGAGATTGAACTTCGCGTTCTAATAATTGTACAAAGATATTTTTTAATAAAACTGCTAGATAGCTTTGATTCAGAAACTAATCTAAAACGTTTGAAATTTGGAATATTTCCTCATATTCATGGTCCCCATCAGAAAAAATTCCTACAATTAAGAGTTCCAATAAAACATACTTTTTTATTTTTCTACCTATGCATTTTAAGGTTTCAAAAACCCCTAATAAAAATAACATCATGTTCTCACATGATAAAGATAAAAAAAAACCGAAATATTGTTTCTTTTATTATTGGTTGAACATCTTCATTTAAATTCTGTTCATTAGACCTCTAGACTAATTTGATTAGCTAATGTTCAGCGTTATAGATAGGCCATATATCAATGCATATGCGAGACATTGTGCAAGCTAAATAATAACGAGTATTAATAACCATTGCAGAGCACTGAACATATTAGAATTCTAGAAAGAATATTCAAACGTAGGTTTTCATCTCTTGTATGTTCGACTTAAGATTTATGACCACAAATTGTGCCTTTCGATAATTATATATTGTCAAATAGAGTACACTCCCGAGTATCCGGCCTAATATGGCTGTAGGGCAGGCTATATAACAAAATAGCCGGATAAGCCGGACATTATGAACTCATTTCTTTGTCCACCAATACCAAAAGATAAAGTTTTTATACCAAAACTCACTATTATAACACGTATTTTCTTACTTCTTATTGAATACTAAACCCTCCATTTATCTCAAGCCATGTAGAATGTGAACGCGCCACGGTCTGGTGTGTTGTGACTTATGGCACTTTTCAAGCCCGCTGACAGTTACCTGCCAGTGATTTAAGACGAGCGATCATCTCTTATTTTTTCTGTAGCACCAACTAGGGCCAAGAGTACGACTTAGTTACTTAATTCGTCACATTCGCTTGCAAAACCTCTTTTTACGAAGGGGGGCATTCACACACCTCACAGATAGAACAGAGAAGAACAACCATGCCCGAACCGGGACTCAAAGCCGGTGGGGCGTCCAGATCACAGGAAAGGCGATGCGCTAACCCTATGCCAGGACGCCGGTCCACAGTCTGGTGAATCATAGAAAAGTTGCTGGTAATGTGTTCATTTAAAATAGAAGGTTCTGTACTGGTAGTTTAAATACTGCATTGAAAGAATTTATTAGGAGAAAAGTATGTTAAAGGACATAAACTGTACACACTTTAACATGAATTCTGTTACTTCACTGCGTTATGCTTAAATAAACTAAGCATACCCCAAGAACGATTTACGAATCCTGTAGGTACAGTGCATTTATAATCAGGCACAGGGAAACAATTGTGGTTGAATAACAATGTTCAATGTCCCATTAACGAAACAATAAACAACGGGCAGTACGCTGCTCTTTTTCTGCCAGAACTTGTATTTTGCACACGACACACAAGAAGATCATAGTAGACGCCCGCTTCAATACCTTGGCAATACCTTGCTTTCCTCAATTAATTACGATAAAGAAAACTAGGTCTGATAGTACGGAAGCAAGATACTAGGGAATGTATTGCACTAAAAAGATAATTTTATGGTGAAATTTTTACTTTGTTCAGAGGTGAAGGTTAAGATGAGCTTTATGGGGTTTATTGTAAATTATTGGCTTAAAATTATGAAATCTTGTCTACCTATACATTTGAACATAATTACATTAAATACCTCTAAAATATCTTTAAATAAATTAAATTTATTAGTTAATTAATTATTATTTAATTTAATTTAATATTAGGCAATTATTTAAATTAAATTTAAATATATGTATAAACTTATTAATGCTTCATGTGATCAAATTTTCCTTTTTCTTATTCCAGCATTTTAGCACTTAAAAATTCATTTCTAAAAAAATAAATGAAGTATTTAGCAAATTTATTTTTATTTTCATGAGTTATTTTGCTTATTTATACTTGGTTTTCTTTGAGTTTTGCATTTTTTAAAACTCAAATTGACTTTTATCTATAGATCTGAATGAAGAAAGAATTCAAATTAATTCATCGATTTATTTAGGCGTATAATAAGATGCCTCATAACAAGGAAGACTTAAGAATATATACAATTTCTACCGGAATTAACAGGTTTAGATAATTTAAAAAAAATGTACATTTCAAGAAGATGCCTTTTGAAAAACAACCATTTCATAAATAGTGCATGAAAAAAAATACACAGCTAGTTCAGAATTTAACCTTTTTTTTTTTTCTTTTCAAATTCTTCCAGAATGGCTGGAAGAAAATTCAGAAAGTACCTTTAACCTAATACTATGTGACGAATATACCCGAATTCATCTTTTATAGTAAAAATTTGATTATAATGGCATTAGGGCATTTTTAGGGAACCAGAAATTGGTGAATAAAAAACGATTTGGCTTCTCTCTGTATCAAATGAAGCTAATCATTATTTTTAACTTATCATAAATGGTTTCATTTATTATGTATAGTATTTACACGTCTTTCTTTTTTAAAAAAAGCAGCTCATATAAATAGTAAAATATAAAAGTGTAAAAAATTTCCAAATTTTGCCGCGTGATTTTTGTTTATAACTAGAAGAGTATTATTCAACTTACAGAAGGTATGAAAATATGGCATTTAAGATTGAAAATAAAAGCTTTGACCGTTTGTAGTACATAATACTTGTATTGTGCAAACTAGATTTCATCTTAGAAGCACAAATCATGGGAACCAATTTGGGACTGTTTTAGATGAATCTTTTATCCCAAATAGATGGATAAATTTCATAAGAATGCATGAAAGTATTTCAGGCACCAAATGAAATGCCAGATAGAATGTTGATTAAAATTGCATAAGCTTTTTGATTTTGAAACGAGTGGAGCCCAATTCAATTTTTTTCATGAATTTTTAGCTGATCTCCTAAATACCCTCACGACCTAAATTTCAATGTAAAATGTAAATTAAAGCCCATCCATTATACGTTATTAACAAGTCTTCCTTGCTAGATTCGAGAAAGAATTTAACCCTTTAAAAGGTCATTTTTTTTCTAGTCATATTATGTTAAAATATTTTTAAGCTTGAAATTAGAATAAGAAAAGGGATTCATTTAGCTTATTAGATAAATTTAATTTGATTAATTAATTAATTTGGTTCATTAATAATTAAGTAACAAATCAAGACGCATCATTTTGTGTAAGATAAAGAACTGAAGCATCTAAGCTTCTGTCTTTCTAAAAAAAATTGTCAGAACATATGAAAACCTACATAATTTCATACAAAGATTCATAAATTTGATGGGAAGCATACTTCCCACGGTCCTAGAAAGGGCTAAATTCGAAAAGTCCAGGTACTTTTGGTGAAGTTGCATATTTTTCATTATAAACTTCTATTATAAACTTAACAATTCTTCATTTTATAAATACATATTTTAATAATCTTTTCAGAACTAAGCATATCTATTTTAGATAAAATGCTACATCTGAATGTGTTTTGATAAACGCTTTTTAATTTGAAAGTTTGCCGTTCTGATAATATAATGAAATCAGAATATATATATATATATATATATATATTGATTTCAATATTACATAATATAAACATTTTATTTTAAAAAGCAGTGCTAAAGACTTTGAAGCTTTCACAGAAGTTTCATATCAGATCTTATTTTTAAGACATTTTAGTAAGGTAATAGTATTTTGATGATTATTTTTAATTTTTAGTATTCAGCGATGATAACATATAAACTGCACCATTTTTGTCGGATAAATGAAAACAAATTAAATAGTTTGGGATCCTGAATGGATTCAATCCAAAATTATTTTATATCTGTGATAGAAATAAAGCAAATGCCCTTTTTAGTACATTTCTTGATCTAACGACATGTATTCTAACGACATGTAACGTACATGTATTCTCTCATTAGTAATTTGAAAACGGCGCCCCAGGGTCGGGCTTGACTTTTATCTCAAATGAAGATGACATACAGATATATGCTTGCAAAAACCCCTTTTACAGGGAGGCTCTTTCACACGTCTCAGAGATAGAACAAGGGGGAAGAAAAACCATGCCCAAACCGGGACTCGAACCAGATCACGAGGAAGACACATTACCACTACTATACCAGAACGTCGGCTTGACGCAAAATACAAGACGATCCAATAGGTAGAGGATCTGTATCAGTAAAGTTGTCCCTCTGGTTATAATCTGATGCAGATGTTGTAACACAAATCCATTAAAATTTCAAAACGTCATCTCTCACTGTGTCATCATCATTGGTTTCTGTATAGTCTCTACCATATCCCTTTATTTTCAAAAGTTGGTTTTAATACAAAATAGGAAAGATGCGATTAAGTAACTCCACGAAGAGTTAAATGATCATATAAAAATGTTTCACAAAATATCTCATGAAATTTAAACAATTTTCTTCAAAAAAATTAAGAATATATATTTTATATTAATTAGACTTAAAATGTTTTCCTTAGATACAAAAACAATGTAGTATAATCTCATTCTCTATTCAGCAAAAAGTGTAGTTTATGTCCCCGTTGTTAAGGAAGGTAAAAAAAATGATAAGAGTTATTTGTATCAGAACAAAGATAATTATTGGAACAAAAAGGTGCATAATTAAAAAAAAATGAGAGTTTCTATAAAATATCTTTTATTATTCTTATTACAAGTATACAAGCGTATTTGTTTGTGGATAATTGACCTAAATGATTCTTATGTATATCAGTAATTTTGGGACGCGAATCATATTTAGATGATAAGCGTTTAATATATTAAATGAAAATTTTTTATTTAAACATTTTTACGAATAAATTAGGGCGAAATGAAGTTTGTTAAAATAAAAGAAAGGATACTATTTTTTTAAATCGTTCGATAATTATTAATAACAGCACTTAAACATTTTTATTTCATTCGTTTTATTTTATTTAATCATTTTTTTCTCTTCTTCACAAAGTAAAAATATCGTCTGCAACGACATAAAGAGAATGCATAAAAAAATGAGAGTTTATATTAAAATATTGTTCTTACTGCAAGTATATAAACGTATTTGTTTGTGGATAATCTAACAGAATTATTCTTTTGTATATCAATAGTCTTGGAACCTGAATCGTAATTAAGGCTTACATAAAATTTTTATTTAATATTGTCCCATATAAATTACTACAAAACAAAGTTTAAAAAAAAAAGATTCAACTTTTTTTTAATCTTTCGATAATCATTAACAAAATTTTTATTTCTTTCACTTTATTTTATTTATTTATTTTTTACTTCTTTGCAAAACATAAAATATCGTCTGCAGTGACATAAAGAGAGTGCATTAAAAATTAGAGTTCATATTAAAATATACTTTATCATATTTACTGTAAATATATAATCATGTTTGTTTGTGGATAATCTAACAAAATTATCCTACAGTTATAAGTAATAATAATAATGGAACACGAAACGGAATTAGAGCTTGCATCCAATTCAGATTCTCCCACATAAATTACTGCAAAACAAAGTTTGTGAAAAAAGAATATTTCTCTTTCAATCTCTCGATAATCATTAATAAAAGCAATTGAATGTTTTGATTTGATTCGCTTTATTTTATTTTATTTATTTATTTTTTCCCTTCTTTACAAAGCACAAAATATTCTGCAGTAACATAAACATACAGAGAAACTGTCTCAATTTCAGAAATTTCTGGACTTGCAGAAAAGTACTAATGTGTCTTGTACCACTTTGCTGTTAAATGGGCGGAAACCAGTCCAATGCTCGTTCCATTGGTAAATGCCCATAAAACAAAAAAACTCATTTCACAGCATTTCTTTTCGAATTTTTTTTCCTACTCACTGATTTTTTTTGTTTTTGCTTTTTTTAGAGAATTTAAGTCGGGAAAAAAAAAGAGCAGTGGTGTTCTGAAAATATCTTAGGAAGGAAATATAATTTACTCATAGTGTTATTTGGAAGATGTGAGAAAAGTATTCTTTTGTGAGCACTTAAGCTCTGGCCTAGAAGAATTACTCGAAGTAGAATGCTGCATAAAATATTCAAACAAAAACAGTTAATAGTTTGAGATAGTAGCTGAAAATTACTTTGAAAAAAAGGTTCATCTTGTGGGGAAATAGTTAAGGTCTTTTAATGCGTTTTTACTAAGCAGAAAAGAATTTTGAAAAGCTCGTAAAAATTACAAAGTCTTGAAATTTTTAATCACCAGATATTTTTATTGTTACTTTCTTTTCTGCTTTAAATTTATTCTATCGTTAAAACTGAAACAAACATTAAATTCGATCTTTCAACATTCTATCAGTTTTATACAATATATTCTTGGAATTATTTTCCATGATGAAAAATGCATTTTGCTTTATAATTTTATTAAATGTTCAAAATATAGAGGCTTATCTTATAACATTAAACGAGCAATTCTTGTATATATATAAATTTATTTCGTATATTTCGGAAATGGTACTAAAGATTTTGGATCAAATTTTATATTTAGACACGGTTTGGCCTTTTAAGATTATTTATATACTAGCCGCCTTTGGCGACCAGCCGGTACGCCAATCTTAAGGTTCGTTAAAATTTTAATAATTAAATATTTTATGCAATTCCAACTTTAATAGATTGTTCAGCAAAATATTTTAAAACTTCAAATTTTGATAATCATATAATTCACTCATAATATTATAAAGGCCTTTAGTCATAACGTGATATGTATCTCTCTCATTTTCTGTAACCCCTCGTAGAATGTATGCTTTAAATTAAAGTGTAAATGATTAATCTGCAATTAATATAATAATATTTTTTTACTGAAACAAAGCATTTTTTTTAAATAATATTATTACTGATAATAGAGTCACTGAACGTTTAAACTTTATGGGCACTAAAGAATATCTTTCTTAATTTATGTAATATCTCAAGAATTTGTCAACAAAATTTTCTCAGATTCATCATGAACAGATCGATTCATTAACAATGTTTCATTTTAAATGCATCAAACACTAAGAAAATAAAATGAATCGTTTAAAATAATCTGTCTAAAACAGGTTTAAAAAAAACTACTTAAAAAACGATATACTTAAAATATAAGCATATACAAAAAATATATATAACTAACATAAATACAATTTAATTAAAAAAAGCATGCAACTAACCTAAAAATAATTTAAATCATTGAAAACAGGTTTAAAAAACTACTTAAAAAACGATGCACTTAAAACTATAAGCGTATACAAAAAATATATAACTAACATAAATACAATTTACTTACAAAAGCATGCAACTAACCTAAAAATAATTGAAATCGTCCGTTCATAACGGTTGTCATGGCAACAGTCAGAACACAGTGCGCATGCGTGAATTTTCTTCGCTGGTTACGTTAACACAAATGCGTGAATTTTTCTACGCCAGTTGGGGTTACGCTATGCAGATTTTACATTTTTAATTTCCTTTATTCTGTGTTATTTTAATTCAAAAGTACTTCAGAATGAATCTGAAACATGGATTAATTAAAAATGTTTAATTTTAAATGCATCAAACATTAAGAAAATAAACAGAATCGTTTGAAATAATCCGCCAAAAATATTAACCCTAGCCTCATTACTGTTGGGAGAAAATAAAACGGAAGCCTTAGTCATTTGGCGGTGGAGAAAATGGAAGATTATTTTGGCGGAAAAGTTGGCGGTGGGGAAAATGGAAGATTATTTTGGCGGGAAAGTTAGTTTTTAATTAATAATTAAAATCCTAATTAAAAATTCGAAAAAAGGAACCCCAGGTGCACATTCCGGACCTCCAAGGTATACATGTACCAAATTTGGTAGCTGTAGGTCAAACGGTCTGGCCTGTAGAGCGCCAACACACACACACACACACACATTGAGCTTTATTATAAGTATAGATTTCTTTCCAGGAAAAGTGCGATTCTATGCACAAAAGACATTTCTATAAATATCAGATTCTTTTTATATCTGTTCTTATGCGGATACTATCATATAGTGTCATCTTGGATCGATTTCACCATGATAAAACTGAGTGTAAGTTCAAAATTATAAGTAATGATAGGTAATTTTTAAAATGAATACTGCCATTATAGTAGATTGTTTCGAATAATATGTTAAATTATGCGCATTCATGATTTTTTTTTAAATTTAAGGTGTATGTACACACCAGAAGATATATTTTTTTAATTTTAACTTTAAAAATCCAGTTTTTTACAGTAGGTCATTAATATATGTTTAAACTTATTTCAGTGAGAAAAACCATATTACACTAATTATTAATTAATTAATATTTAATGAACTAATTAGCATGTTTTTTTTAAACATGATATCTTAAATTCTAATTTGTACAGACACACAATTTTAGTTGGAAATTATGCCTAATATTAGTCTTCATGCTGTCTGCCTCAATCAAGTTATAAAAATATAAATTTTTTTGAACAATTTTTTTATCCACGATGAATAGAAAAAGCGAGATTTTTTTCTGTAATTTTAACTTTTAAATAGCTATTAATAATTTATTTCTATAAATATAACCTTGATTGAGGCACAAAATATTCACTGTTTCCTACAGATTATTTTGATATATAAATAATCGTATTTGAGTAATTTCTTGTTGAGTTATGATTGTTGGAATAAAGCAACATAGTGGAAAAATATCATTCTTCATAAAATGAGTTTTAAAAAAAACGAAACTAGAGTTTTTAGTGAAAGTATCTAAAGAAAAATAATTATAACTCGAGAAAAATTCCGAACATTGACAACATCTTGGTATCGTTTGAAAGCTAAAGAACCAGAGAACATTTTGAAGCAATAAAAAAAAATCGATATTTTGAACGATTTTCGAAGTGTCAAGTGTTTATGTACACCTTAAATGACCAGTATATTTGTAGGTAAGATTGAAAAATAATCATATGTAATCGGTATGTGATTCGTATCTAAATATTTTCTTCATAAACACGATTTTACGAAAAACTGCCAAACGAAGTTTGCTATTTTTAACTAAATGGCGACCTTCTGAAATTTCTGATATAATATCAAATAATGTAATATATTATTTTAATTAATTATCGTTACATTTATTTCCTTAGTGAAATCTATTCAGGCTCAAGCTATACGTTAATGGGAGAATGAGATTATGTTCCACATTGGGCAATTCCACGTACAGTTACAGGTGGTATCTGAATAAAAAACGTGAGAAATAGTTTTGGACCACCTGCCTATATGATGGAAATGATATTTTTAAAATCGTCTAATTTGTCGTTCTTATTAAAGCATTTTCCGATATTGAAATAATCGACATATTTCTTATATTAATGTTGTTGTATATAGTAGTCCACTCCGCCAACATTGATCGAAGCAGTATCAACAGGATTTGTTGTGATCGACTGCTGTCTCTATTATAACCCGTTCATAATACCGGTCGATTCACTGAATTGACATCCTCTTCAAGGCGGTCGACCCCCAACCACAAAGTGGTCGATCTCTGACCTTCCACCTCATCTTCCCGTAAACCTATCATCCTGTTAAAGGAGGAAAAGGCCACCACAAAGTTTTCAATGTTTCTCCAAATGCTCGTTCCACAATAAAAGAAATCCAAATATTTTAAAACTTCGAAATAGGCGGTAATTTTTAAAAAAATTTTTACATCGTGTCCTTCAGTGTTTTAAGACTTTTGTACTTAAATCATTGTTTTCAAATTTAAAATTCTTCCTTATTTTCTGATTTCTATACATTCCTTTAAATAACGATAAATAGTTCCAATTCCTCCACAGATGCATTTATTTTTTCGAATTGTTCAAAATTTCCACATTTTTCTTATACTATTGGACATCCAATCTTTAAGGTAAGATTTTTTTTGTATATAATAAAAACAACTTGCATTGACAAATATTTTATGTTCCAGCTTTTTAAATACAATTTGGAAGAGATTTGTATTTGTATTTTTCGATGCAATTTTTGAGTCAATTTAATGAATTTTTAATTGAAACAATACTTTTTGAATAAATAATTTATGTATGAGGTAAATCCGCGTAATATGGCAGCTAGTGCATAGTATTACTTCGTTCGAAAACATTTATCAAATTAGTACCTTGCCTCTTTTTTCATTATTTTTTTTCTTCATTTTTTTAAAATAGAGAATTTGAAATAATATATGAAGCAATAATAGAAGATTTTAGGTATAGTTTCAACTAAAAACAACTGTTAATGCCGTTTTACAGAAAGGTCGAAAAATCAGAGAATGAGGGAGATCTTTTGAAATCCTTGAATTCACCAAATTGAAGCATATTTTTACAGTTTAATGTTTCAAAAAATCAAGTTAGAAGAAAACCGGGTTTTCTTAATTTCCTAAGACGTACTTTCTAAACATGTTTTGAAGTACGTCCCAGGCTATTTTGTGGACATTCGAAAATTGGTGCTCAATTTTGCTGAAGCCAACCATGTTAAACAAATTTCAATAAATCATAATAAATAGCCAATATGGGTTAGTTTATGTTACTTCTTAAACGTGCTCTACACATATAATTAAAAAGGCCTTATCGATGATTTTCAACTAAGAGGAACACAAAAACTGCCTTAAAATTTTACAAGTGATTTTTTAAAAATAGAAATTAATCGAAAAACGAATCTACAATATAAACGAAAACGAATAGCAACAATGCAATTATTGGGGGAAAATAGGCTCGACAATTCTGTACCTTAGAATCCTGGGAAAGTTTTACATAATCTGAACATGGTTTGTGTATTCATTGTTGCAGGAATATAAACTTCGAAAATTACAACGACGATAATTAGTTTAGTTAGTTAATTTGCTCTGGTGGAGTTCATAAAGATTGTTTCGGCTGTGAAAGCTGCGTAACTTTGCTATTTTAAATTCGTTTAACAATGTTCATTATCATAATAATTTGTTCTTTATTTCAGTGAAACATGCGAATTTTAAATCAAGTTCGATTAAACTTTGCATTTATTTATGCAAAACCCAAGGAAAAATACTTTTACTTTTAATTCACAAAATTTCAACTCGTAATAACATAGTCAGTGCTTCCCAATCGATGCGCGGAATCACTCTCCTACCCCATAGGAGTTAAGAACACCAAATAAACAAAATAATTTTAAAAAAAAAGCAAACTGGTTGGATAAAAATTAACTACGAAGATTACCTATTAATGGCTGCAGTTATTTTTGGTCAGTGAAAAATAATTACTAAATTTAGTATCACAAAGCTCCCTTAGGAACGCGGATTACACCAACTTTCCCCTAAATTGCACATACCTATGCCAATTTTGGAACAATTCAATTTGTTTTTAGTTCCTTCAGTACAATTATTCTGTTATCAAAGTATATTAATTTTTTTGTATTAGAAGTATATATATATAGAAGTTCTGTATTAGAAGTTTAATTAAAATATTTTCTTAATTATATTGCAGTATTTAATTTTGTAATGTTTATTTAATACAGTGTTCCACTAACAAATATAAAATTAATACTTATTGGCATTATAAGAATTTGTCAGATCTAAGTTTATTGATTTTTTTCCGAAAATATAATATATTTATTTAAATTTATTTATTAATTTCACTTTTTTTAAATTTATTTATTAATTTCACTTTTTTTAATTTATTTATTAATTTCACTTTTCTTAAATTTATTTATTAATTTCACTTTTTTTAAATTTATTTATTAATTTCACTTTTTTTAAATTTATTCATAAATGTGTGCTGCAGTATCCCGAAGAAAGACTTATTATTTAAAGAGCAAAGTATTATAATATGATGCATAAAGATATAGAGTGCAGAAAACAAAGTATTGGAATTTTTTAAATCCATCTTCCTATGCATTCCGAACTTCTCCTATAAAATGTGACATTATTCAGTTCATTAATTTAAACTGTAAACATCTCGAAATAAAAGGAAGTCATTTAATGTCCACCAAGTATATAACAAAACCTTTTTAAATATGATTTTTTTTTCTTAAAATAAAAAAAGTTAGAAATAGATAATGAAAAAAAGGTTGCACTTCATAAAGAGCATTTTATATAAGTATTCTATCAATAATTCTATCTTGTATTGCATTACATTCAAAAATTCCTGAACATATCGTTAAGGCAATAATATCAGTGATGCTAATAATCTTTTTTTATAATCCCTAACCCAGTGCCTTATCGTTGCCCTTTTTCGGAATTGTCTTGAAAAAAAAATAGAATGTGAGGTTTTCCAAGGCTAAATTGACCACTCGCCCTTATCATGATAGAGTACCCTGGACTTGTCGAAAAATTTTTAAGTGCTTCAAGAGATAGCGCATGCATTGAACATGTTTGAATTAGATGAAGCCTGATCGGACTAATCGATCACATGATGTTTTTAACATATTTTGAGGAAAATAACATGATTAATCTATATTGCAAAAATATGAAATATGTTATTAAGCTTAGTAGTATATTTCAAGGCAGATAATATTACTCAACTTTTAATTTCTTAATATATAGAATATTATCATAAATTGTATGTATATGTAATGATATTTTAAATTCTTAATTTAATCCAAATTAATTTCCAAAACTTTATCTGAATTTAGCCATTGTAATTTCGTTCTTTTATTTCTTGATCTAATTCCACTTCCGGTTTAATTAATTCTTTTATAAAAAATAATGCACCATCAATAACTACGTATCAAGAGAAAGTGATACTTCGGTACCCTTGAAAAGGTGTCAAAGGTCACCACGTGTATTAAATTGGCGCATGGCCAGAAATCCTATGTGATATAAGGCTAATGATCATTTGTTTCGTATTTTTTTTTTACCTTCTTTCTTACTTCTGCTTTTGTGCAGCGCTGCGTCTTGTAAATAATTATACTTTCCCGAGATGGATATTAGAGATAATTAAAAATATAACATGTCTCTTCAACGTTTTTGAACATGCACTCTGCTTCAACCATAAAAATGTTGCATATTATTTAACCGACAAGATCCGAAATATATTACATATATATTTGGATCAAAATTGAGACCCTTATTTTAAATGACTTTGGAATTGTACTGTGATACTGAATCACATTTTTCGGAATAATTTAATAATAATCTAAATAATTTATGTAGAAAACACCCTTTCAAATATCATCTCCCTTAAAGAATTTTCTATTATGGAGTGTAGTACAAAAAAATAATAAAATTTCAGAAATTTCAAAGCAAAACTTTTCAATGAAATTGAATTTAAAATGGATCATACATGACTTCACATTCTATTCTGAATTTCATCTTAAGATCAAGTAAGAACAAAAAAGGGATAATTCAATGTTCGATATTCAGATATAAACTCTCGAAATCAAAATCCTGTTTCGAACTAAGATTTCATTTGATTCTCAATCTTATAAAAAATAAAAATTCATTTCATTCGCTTAAAGGTATTTAAATGTAAATCTTACTTTATATTATTCTTATTTTTGATCGAATGCAGAAAAAAAAAGCATTTCATCTTTATCGTTTGCTATTTTTAGTGTAGTTAAAATTGCCGTTATTATGTTATTATTTTTAAAATACAACAATTTGATTCATTTGAAATGTTTTGATAAGATTTCAGAAAGGTCTGATTAATTATTGGTGTGAAGATATATTTCTGTTTTACGCCAAAAGTTGTTTACAGAAATAACTATTTGAATAAAGGAAATATTTTTTTTAGTCTGTTATTTGAAAATACATTTTAAATTATAAAAATATGAAAAGTTTATTCAAATAAAAGAACAAATTTTATATTCAAAACGATTTTTACTTTTTAAATACCAAGTTTTCAAATGACACATCATTCGAAAATATTTTGTCCCAAATTGAATATAGTCAAGACAGAAATGAAATCAAGCCTTATTCTTATTCTAATTAATTATAAAAAGTGTTACATATCATTAAATGCTGTTATAGTTTATTTAAATTAATATTTTGTGTAAATATTTTATGCATAAACTAGAAGAAATAATTCTCTTAAATTTTTGAATTTATTATAAAGATACCTACAAATAAGTGTTGTAATACGTATAAATAAGAGGTGTAATATCTATAAATAAATTGTTACTACAAAAGTGGAACAAGTCGAGCAACCTGCATATTTCACTTAAAATGATAAGATTACTGTCTTGATATTAACTTATTATAGTAGATTTCAATTGATCTTTTCCTTTCACTTTTCTTCGTTCTTTTATTTCATATATGGATTCGAAAAACTAACTAAAAAGTCCAAATTAGATATCACAGTGAAAATGTGATGCAATTCTAACCGACAACTTTCTCCTGAATATTTTCTAAGGACTGATAAATTTCAAAAGAAAAATATTTTAATCTTTATGTTGTAAGCCAGAATAAAGTGCAATAAATTTTTAGAATTGTATTATTTCATCTCGAACTATTTATAGTTAGAAACATCCCACACACGTTTTGACAGAATGCTTTAAAAAATTTACTCAAATACCAGTAAAGTGTTAACCAATATTATTATTGAATATTAGTTATGGAATTACATTACGCCATTATTGTTGTTAACAACAATAGGGAACACCATTGTTGTTAACAACAATAATGGCGTTCCATATTGTTGGTAACATAACAATTTCTATAGCACTTGATTTAGAAAAATATACTGAAGGATTTACCCGTTACACTCATTTTCATCAGCATTTAATCAAATGCTCGCGTGCGTGTGTGTATATACAAGAAACATACTTATTTCATATTATCAAATGGTAATACATCACTATACGAACGTTTCAGACTACTGCATAAAATGTCTTTACAGCTGTACTCATTCCAATTCTTTGCTAATTCATGAAGTTGAAAAATGCTATTAGAAATTCCCAGGATAAAGTTCATCATAAATTCTATTCATTCATAAAAGGAAGATGTAAAAGAATTAAAGAAATAGGCATCAAGCAAAGTTTAATCGCACAAGAAGAATGGCTGAACTGTTGCCAAAATGAGTAATCGTTGACTTACTTATGGAAATTGATGTCCATATCTTCCAAAACTAGTATTTTACAAAAGGATTTTTATATCTTCTTAAAGGTCAAAAACTTATTTTTTAATGATATTAATTCCATTTCTGTACAACATTTTTTTAATAAATGTTTAAATGTAATACACAATTTGTAACAATTCTTAATACTATGAAATACAAACTCTTCCATCAAAACGCTCTTTCGAATGCTTTTGCCAAAAATACTTTCTTTGGGATACATTTTGATGTAAGATTTTCATATTCACCTTTATTTGAGGACTTTTTAATTTGCATGCTACACACTTCATTTTTGACTTATTCGATTATTAGTATGTTCTATTTTATATAATAAAAATATATACTTTTTACTTAATATTTAACAGCCCCCAATTTAATAATCGAGATAAACAAGCTGGATGCCAAGTGTGGCTAGTTTTGTATATACTTTAGATACAGCATTATTTTCATAGCCTCCATTCTTTAGAATCACAATATTACTATCAGAATAAAAGAGAACTTCGTAAATCTATCCTAAACAATAAGTTCATTTAAAAGTTTTCACAGGGAACCTAATTTCTTCATATGTCATTTTTCACCGTTCCTTTAAACGTATGTAAATGGAATATGAAAGTCCATTCCAAAAGTCGATCTTTTCAACCTGTTTATACAGATGGTTCGAAATGTGGTAATAATGTTGGCTCAGCAGCAGTTTTTCGTAATGTAGTAATATCCGAAAGACTTCACCCTTTCTGTTCTGTTTTTACATCCGAACTTTATGCAATATATCTTAGCCTTCAAAAAATTGCAACCTTATCCCCTTCTAAATTTATTATATATACTGATTCTAAAAGTAGTATTGCAGCTTTTAAGAATGTATCATCGGAAAGTCATCCCTTAGTTCTAAATAGTTTGCACATATATAATTTGCTAAAAAATAATTTCGCAATTAAATTCTGTTGGATTCCTGCGCATGTTGGAATTTGGGGAAATGAAAAAGCTGACAAGGCAGCAAAAAGCTCAACCCTGCTGAAGGAAAATTTTGTTCCATTATCCGATGCATTACAAGCAATAAAAATAATTCAAAGTAAATTCTGGCAAGCTACGTGGGAAAAGCTATCTACAAATAAACTTTTTCAAATACAGCCATCTGTCAAGGGTTTCAAAAGTAAAATTCTAACTAGAAAGAAAGATGTCATTATCACGAGACTTCGAATAGGCCACACCTATTTGGCCCCAAAACATCTTTTACACTCTGATCATGCACCACTTTGTGATAAATGCAATTCTGTTTTAACGGTTCAGCATATTCTGTGTGAATGCCAAATTTTTAGTACACAACGACAAGTCCATTTTGGAGCAACTGTTTTCAACTTAAATGACATTTTAGGAGATAACCCTCATCCAAATATTTTTACTTTTTTAAAAGATATTCAAATTTTACATCAGATTTAATTGTTTCTTTTTCTTAAAATGCTTTAATTTTTAACACGAAAGCCATATTTTAACAAATGTTTGGCGCAGAATGATCAAATCTGGTCCTTGCGCCATAAAAACCAACCAACCAACCAACCAACCAAAAGTCGAGTCATTCCGAATGAAACATATTCGGAAAAAAAAAAAGAAAAAGGAAGAAAAATTCGAACTCATAACCAAATAATGTTCAACGCTTAGTTGCCATTCTCTCACTGTTAATATTCAAATAATATACCGGTAGAACTGATGCCACATCTCATTTCCATTCTCTGAAATAAACAATAGCGAATCTATAATGCGTGAAGGTGCATCAACTCATGAAAGGTCTCGACCCATTTATTTCAATATTCTGCTTTAACCAGGGCAGGCCTTTACGGAGTTGTATGTAAATAAGGAGGTACTTAATCTTCGCAACCGAAGTGACTGGAATCTCCCGAGACGAAAGAAAAGGGCAAACGATATTCATCACAATTAGTTACTCTTTCTCCCACGGGCAACCAAGATGGCGGCCGTTAAGTTCCGAAAAGTAACGAATAGAGCCAATTACTCTTTGTTGGAATTTGAGCTGATTTCACATGTGAATGTTAATTTTATGAGAAAAAATACGATTAAATAATATAAACTAGGTAATAAATTAAGTTTGATAGATAGATAATATTTTTACTACAAATTTGCTAAAGAATTGTGAAAATTATTTCTGTATCAAATAGTGTATATTGTAAAAATGAAATTAAACCTCAGTAGTATGTTAATGTAAGACCGTATGTAAGCCTGGAGTATATCAAAATTTATTGATACTATAATGCATCTCGGAATACAAAATAATCATGTGATGGTTATTCAAGAATAACCACAGTAACTTCCTGAAATAATTGGAATTATTTTTATGTATGTGATATATATGGAAAACCAGAGTTCAGTAAACATTCTACTAATGACGTTTTTTCGTACGAATGACATAAAAATTAGATTTTATCGGCTGTATATGAAAAAAAATCTTTTGGCATTATTCGATAGATAATGAATTAAATTTCTTTACAATTGTTAAAACATTTGGAAGTTAACAGCATGAAAAAGGAATTGCAACATTGTAAACAAAATAAATATACATGTCAAAATAAAAAGAGAATTATTATTATGTATTCTATATCCATACAGTTTTTATTAGAAAAAGTTATGAAACGTTCAACAAATAAAGCTAAATTTCCCAAAAAATGTAAAAAAAAAAAAAAAAAAAAATGTGTCAGTCTTATATTAAAGAAACACAAAAGACTGAAATCAAAATCGCAATATTAGAAAATTTTTCATCCGTTTTATTATTTTTTCGAAAAATCCATTAAAATTATGTTCAAAGTAACAACATGCAAGTTGAAAAATATTGGGTTTTAGAAATTTCATGACATTAAAAGCAAAGTAAATATTTAGAATTTTCGTAAGAAAAATAATTAACGATAAATTCTACTGAAAGACGTATAATGCATGTATCAGCAGAGCATCAATGTGATCAATGTAAACTTCACTTTCAAAAGACAATGTTACAAAAATGTGAATTGTTTACAAATGAATAAAAGAAAATCATTAAAAATATGACTTAAGGTGTATGTACACACTTGAAACTTCGAAAATCGTTCAAAATATCGAATATTTTTTTATTGCTTAATATGGTTCTCTGATCCTTTAGCTTTCAAACGATACCAAGATGTTGTCAATATTCGAAATATTTCTCGAGTTATTTTTCAAACTTTATTTGTGTTAAGTGTGCACAAAATCTGCAATAAATAATATGGGTATGTGTTAATTCGTTTTAAGTTTGGAAACTGAAACTTACAGTAGCATGCATACGAAAATGTATGCAAATTTTCAATATAAATAAAAAATTTCTATATTTTTATACTTGAGTTCCCTTTCAGATTATCTTTTAATAGAAAAGAAAGATCTAAGAAACAATTTTGTCATTACTATTTGGCAATGTCACTATGAATTCAATCATATACTTAGTTACTAGATATTTAGTTCAATGAAGAACTTGGGGAGTTAAATCTTTCTCCAGCTCAAAAAATGCAACAGGACAAATAACAAAGTTCTGCAATTTATTGTACAGAAACCTAAGGATAAATCTACCTCTTAAACTGAAATAATAATAGTTGCAATATCATAATATTATTCAAATGAATTTATAAAAGTAAAAAATAATTTTACTTACCATAAATAATTAGAAACTTCACTTCTATCCTTATAATTTTTATCGAGCAGAAATTTTCTTTGCCTTCATTTCTGTATAATTATATCTTTTATCAAAAACGAAAAATATTTATTAAAATTTTTCAATTTCATGAAGATATATTAAATGTTATAACTGTAAAGATCGATTAATAAGAAAATCTCATAAAATTTAACTTGTGATTTAAAATTTGGTCTTCAAATACACTGCATTCGTTTCGATGATTTTTATTCTGTGGAAATATCTTTTAGACAATTCAAATAGAATTTTAATATTCTATATATGATGCAGAAAACAGGCATATACGTCAGAAATGTTCAAAACTTATGCAAAAGAATTTTCAATTGAATAAAATTGCTGCTTAAAAGCATTCTAAACATAATAATAATATAATAATAGCAGCAAAAATGAACACGAAATAGAAATGGAATTTGAAAAAGTTGTAATGGTTTTATTGTTCTGTGTTGGGATATAAACGAAAGGGTCGTAAGAGAGATTTAAATTTAAGTGCCCAAAGCGAATGGAATGACTTTTTTTTCAGTAAAGGGGACTCCAAATAGAAGTTCTTTGTCCGGAATGAGATCTGGAAGGTAATCCCTGAATATTGATCATAAAATCTTCCTTTTTGGCTTTTAAATGAAATTCAAAATGCAAGTCTTGTAGAAGTCATTTTAAATCAAATTTACTCGAGGAAATTTCGCTTTGAAAACTCTAGAAATTTATGGTTTTCATACACAACCGCGAATAGAAAGTGCTTTTAGAAAGCAATATATTTTGAAAAGAATTCGAATCTTCTACAACCCATTTTCAGTCAAATATTCGCATGATATAAAATATTTCGGTTCGAAAACTTATAAATATAATACAATTCTATAAAATTTCTATATACGATACGTACTTTGGAAAATCGTTCAGAAATTTAAAAGGACATCATTTATTTTCGGAAATTATATTATATTGCCAGAAAATAGAATTTAACATCTTTAAGACATCTGTAAAGTAGACACAGCAATTATGATTTACATGCTGCGATTCTATAGATAAAATAAATAAACGAACAATTGAAAAAAATTAAATGAAGGTAGAATAGGTTTTATAGCCTAAAATTCTGTGTCACAAAACTTGCGTAGGCATCATTTAGGATGTTGTAAAAAGACGATGCCATTTTTCTTTGCTCAATGAAGAGGTGGAAAATAGTTTGATCAGTATTCCTCGTTTGAAGCATAACCTTCCATTAGAAGAAATCCATTACCTGCTATCACATAAAGTGTTGAATTACTTCTTGGAAATTACTTTGACAATTCCGATTTCCTTTTTAACAACCACAAACAACCAAGTAAATTTTGTCTTCACAAAGAATCTATCTCACAATTACTTTAAATCAAAAATTATTTAATTCTGTTTTAAACTTAAGACTTCTTGTTCTGCGTGATCATAAAATATTTGGAATAATTCTTTATAATAAGCCTGGTTTAGTTTAGTTATATTAACGTCCCGTTTTAAAGCAACACTAGGGCTATTTTGGGATGTAAGTAATAATTTTGAACTGCAGTCAGATGATGAGGATAACACCTGAGCTAACACAAAAAGAGAACCTTTACAAAATATAAATTACTTTTTTGTAAAATCCATGGATATTATTCATTTAATCATTTCTTAAGAGACTTTTAATTTTCTACTTGAAAAATCTAAGCAAAGATAACTCCTACATTCAAATTTGCTGTAGTTTAATAAGCCTAAATAACAATCTGTCATCATTTCTTCCACATAATCGATGGATAAGAATGTATATTTAATTAGTATTTCTTTCTGAAATAAAATTTGAAAAATCTATTCATTCTTTGTTATTTTGAATACTGGAAGTTATCGCATTTATGATTGCAACATATTCCGAAATCCGTTTAACCAATCAAAACTATCCTTTTTCTATTCCTTTTAGAGCTATTTCAAAAAGCAAAAATTTATAAAAATATTTTGAAAAAACGTTTATAAAATGAAATAAGATACTGACAAAATTCCATTCACATTAGATATCAAACACTTATTAGACGTTATAGTGCAGTCTTTATTTTAAAAAAGTTTGAATTCAGCTATAGAGTTACATTTTTTAATGTTTTACTAGATTTTAATTTGCCAATATATTGAAAATGTTAAATTGGAGAAATTGAGGCCAGCTTACAAGATTTTAAAATCGATTTTCTTAAGAATAGTTGACATTAGCAAATACACTCAATTTTGTAATCTGAATAAAGATTATATAATACTATTTAGTTTTCGTAAATTATTTCTCTGATAGTGAAAAATAGGATTGCAAAATTAATAATTACTTTCATTAGTCAATTTTAAGACAAATTTATAAAGAGATAAAAATTTAAAATGTTGATATATTTATAAACATTCGACATCGAAAAACCTATTGTTACGAAATTTCAGGGTTCGTTTGGATAGTGGAAGTTATATGGTGTGGAGAACGCTCAATCAGCAGTAGAAAAAAAACGACGTTTATTTACACGAAGACACACAGGACAGCACAAAGACGACAACTATATACAGCACAGAGAAGACAATAATCTTCAGCCGCGAGACTTGCAAACAGCAGCACACATCAAGACTCTACTGCAGATAGTAGCTCACAGCTTAGTTCAGCACTAGCTTCACTCCGTCGCTGCTCCGCTAATCCCTGGAAGACCAGTTCTTAACCGTCGATTCCGGCTACTCTACTCTGGCAGCCGCAGAACAGCCTCGTTTTATAGGTCTCAGGGGGAGGGGCTAGAAGCCTCTCAACCAATCACGAACGTTCGAGGCGTATCTCGGTTCCTAATGTACGGATCGGGAAAATTTTCAATGTTTCAATGTTTCAACGGGTGTAATCTATTTTTGCGCCAAAGTCGCCACATTCATCGCCAAGTCGCCAAATGGTCGCCAAGTTTGTCGCCAAGCTCCGGGACCTCCAACGCGGCACCCGGACTCCGTCCAATACAGATGACTGTAAAACATTCTTTCTGATGATGGAAACAACTATGCTGGGAAGCAGCATTACAGATTCGTAACACTATATATATATATTTTAAGAAACTCAGTATGATCAGCAGTAGGCACTAAAACTATAGCCTTTAGTTAAAGGAAAACTAAGATGATAAGGTAATTTAAATTTAGACCTAAATCTATTTTACCACCCAGAATCTTTAATACGCCTTATAAATCGAATCATAAGAATTCAAGATTATTTTATGAAGAGAATTTTCTGACTGTACATGAAATGTAACTCAATGGAGAATTTGGGGAACTAAATCTTTTGACAAAACAAAATATTAAGCAGGATAAATAAATTTCCCCCCAAAATTATTGAAAAGAAGTCAAAAGACAAATTCTGCTTCAAAAACTTAAAGGATAATGGTTGCAATCTCGTTATAAAGCTCAAATAAATTCATAAAAGAAAAAGTAACTCTACTTACCATAAGTAATTATCGAGATTAAAGCGCTGTTTGTTATTTTTATCAAGCGAAATTTTCCTTGCCTTCTTTCTATAAAATTGCATCTTTTACCTAAAAAAGGAAGTTTTCAATTTCATACAGTTATATTAAATATAAAAATAGCAAAGATTGATAAATATAATTTAATATAAGTACAACATTTGGCTTTCAAGTATGCTGCTTTCGTTTCAATTATTTTCAATCATATATATTTTAGCATTATAGCCTGCATTAAAATTTGGTCCTCAAATATATTGCATTCATTTCGATGATTTCGATGATGAAATGTCTCTTCAATAATTCCAATCGAATTTTTAAAAGCAGAAAGTATGCAGGATATACGTCAGAAAAATTTTCGAAACTAATGTAAAAGAATTTTCAATCGAATAAAATTGTCGGTTAAATGCATTCTGAATGTAATAATAATAATATACTAATAGCAGCAAAAAATAACAGGAAATAGAAATGGAATTTAAAAAAGTTGTAATGGCTTTATTGTTCTGTATCGGAATACAAACGAAAATGGTCGGAAGAGAGATTTAAATTTAAGTTCCCAAAGCGAACGAAACGACTTTTTTTTCAGTAAAGTGGACCCTAAATAGGAGCTCTCTGTCCGGAATGAGATTTGGAAAGTAATCCCTGAATATTGAACATAAAATCTTCATCCCTGGTTCATCTTTGGCTTTTAAAGGAAATTCAAAATGTAACTCTTGTAGAAATAATTTTAAATCAAATTTATTTGAGGAAATTTCGCTTTGAAAGATCTAGAAATTTATGGTTTTCGTACACAACCACGCATAGAAAGGGCTTTTAGAAAGGAATATATTTTGAAAAGTATTTGAATCTTCTATAACCCATATGTAGTCAAATATTTGCATGATATAAAATATTTCCGTTTGAAAACTTATATATAGTGCAATTATATAAAGTTTCTATATACATAATGTGGTTCGAAAAATTGTTGGAAAATTTAAAATGACGTAATGTATTATCGAGAATTATATTATATTGCTAGAAAATAGAATTTAACTAACTTTTTCTGTATATACAGAATTATGATTTAGACGTTGTGATACTGCACATAAAATAAATTATTCCCAATTAAAAAAATATTAAATCATTTTTTCTTTTTGAAACATGTAACTAAAATGGTTAATGAAAATGCAATATGTTTTATAGCTGAAAGTTCTTTGCCAATAAACTTCCAAAGACGTCATTTAGGATGTTAGATGAAGATGACGACATTTCTTTTCTTCCAATGAAGAGATTGAAAACAATTTGATCAACATTCCTCACTTGAAGAATAACCTACCATTAGAAGAAATCCATCAGCAGTGACCACATAAAGTGTTGAATTGCTTTACTGAAATTACTTTAAACTATTCTGACTTTTTGTTTGAATATATATAAGCAAATTTCGATTTTAGAAAGAATCCAGCTCACAATTACTTCAAATCGCACATCATTTAATTTTTGATGGAGTAACAATTCCATATTCTGGCCTGTTCAAAGAACTTGTTGAAAAATACTGTTTTGTTTTAGGCATGAATTGGTCTATAAAAGATGCCGATTGTCATTCTCGCGTTGCACAACTCTATGTTTTCTATGGTTACATTTAAGGAAGAATTAGGTTGCATAATGTTAAAGTGCACATTCATTCAGTACTAGTAGTTGTCTTGCATGCGCGACATGAATGAGAAGATACTTTTGATCTGTGCTTGCAGAAAATTACTTTCAGTTATAGTAGATTCTAAAATAATTTGCAACTAGCTAATATACAGGGTGTCTCAAAATCCTTGACCGCGGCTTTTATTCCTTAAATATTGATCATAGACATATACTATAAATTACAATGTTGCGTAAAAAAAGTGTAAAATGTTAGGAAAACGATTAAAATTTTCTTAGTATTAAACATCAAAAAATACAAAATTTAAATTTTTATATGGACCCCGTACAAAAAATTCCCAGTGAGTAAAATGCGTCCCATCCTCTAATAAGGTCATGTACAAAATTTCAGCAATTTATCACAAAAAGTCTCAAAGATATGAAACTACATTAATGACGACTTAAACCACTTTTCGATATCTGGATATGAGTTCGCAAAAAGGAAAAATCATGTCAGATGTTCGTGTTTTAGGAGTCGTATACAGATTCATAAAGAAAGTAATGATTGAATAAATAAATAATAGTTTTGCTATTTATTAGTTGAAAAGTATTAAAAATTTGTAGAAATAATAACTTAAAGGAAAGATTACATAAGTTTTTTTACAAGTACATTGACTGTGCTATTTTTAAGTTATATTCTGTAATTCATAATATAAAATTTTAAAGTATTTTTCAGGAAGCATAGATTTTAAAATTTGTATTTAAAACTAAACATATAAAGCATATTTTATTTCCTCATGATGCCTTCCTGCGTCGCGTCACCTGCACTAAAGCTGTAAACATTTGCATTTAATTTGTGATTGACTCTTCACCAACTTTGATTTAACATATATTTGAGAGTTTTCATGATAACATTCTGAAATTTTGTACATGACCTTATTAGAGGATGGGACACATTTTACTCACTGGGAATTTATTTATACGGTGACCATATAAAATTTTAAATTATGTATTTTGTAAAGTTTAATCCCTTGAAAATTTTAATCGATTTCATAACATTTTGTACCTTTTATTTACGCAACTTTGCAATTTACAGTATATATCTGTGATCAATATTTAAGGAATAAAAGCTGCGGTCAAAGTTATTGAGACACCTTCTATAAAGCAATATCTCTTTTTTCAAAGAAAGATGATAAAAGCAGTTTTCATAATATATTTCAAAACACGGATTCAAAACAGTCTTTTTAAAGACACAATTTATTGAAAAATTATGAAAAATTTACAAAAAAGTTATTATTTTAACAGAAAATAATTTTTGCGACTAGTTAGCGGATTAAAAATTCGTGAAACTAACAACTACTAGAAGACTCATTTTGCTCTGTCCATCTAATTACCCCCTACCCCAATAGTTATGAACCTAGTATATTTAACATGGCAGCAGTAAATGCTATTGAAATCTAGAATAAGAAAATCTAGAAAGCTAGTACAAATTTATAAACATACTACGTCGAAAATCAAAAATGTAAGAAATGTTAGAAAGTATAGTTTAACTTTATTTCCGTTTTGAACAATATGACAATTATTTTGAGATGGATTTAAAAATTTTGAGCTGTGCAGAGATAAAGAGGATGAATGGGAAATGGACTATAATCTCCAAAGTTCAGTGTCGCACCTTTAGCTTAATCCTTATGCAAAGCTCTCATTTACGGAGAATCTTTGGCGTATCGAATCCACTTTAATTCACTGATTTTTCGTAAACGAAATACGTTTTCGAACTATACATATTGATAAAGAAGAAATTTAAGCTGAAACACAGAAAGAGAACTTTTACAAAATATACATTACTTTTTCTCAAAATCCATCGATATCACTTAGTTAATCAATACTTAACTCTCAACCAAAAGAATCTAAGCATAAATCATTCCTAAATTCAAATTTGTTTTAGTTTAATATAAGTAAATAAAAATTTGACGCCATTTCATCCTCATAATTGATAGATAATAATGTCTATTTAATTGGGGTATTTCTTTTAAAACAAAATTTCAAAATATATTTATATTATTTTGAATACTTAAAATTACTGGATTTATGAAAGCAACATATTTGAATTCCCCTTAATGAACCAAAAATACTTTTCTCGCATTCTTTGACAGCTATTTCAAAACCAGATTTTTATGAAAATATTTTGAAAAAGATAATAAAAACGAAATCGGGCGTTGAGCAAAATTCTATCCAAAACATATATTTCAATTTTTATTTTATTTTTAAATTTTATTTGCATTGAGCTGTAGCGAAATTTTGTTTTATTTTTTCTTTAGATTTTAATTCGCGAATATATTGAAAAAATATTGAATATATTGAACTGAATAAAATTAACAAAAATTAAAGTTAATTAATTAATATAACGCAATAAAATTAAGGAATTGAAGCCAGTTTAAAATGATTAAAATCGATTTGCTTAAAAACGGTTGACATTAACAAAGAAACTTAATTTTGTAATCTTAAAAAAGATCATGTAATATACCCTTTAGTTTTTTAGTTTTAGGTAGTTTAGTTCATGAGGTACTTTCTAATTTTTATAAATGATTTTTTTTTCAAATTATGAAATGTTGGCTTGAAAAATTAAGCATTGGTTTCATGAGTTAATAACACACATTTAAAAAGTGAACTGTAAATCTAAGATGTTAACTATAAATATAAAATTTCATGAATTTATAAACATACTGCATCGAAAATGTACATTTTTTCAAAAAACTCACCATGATGAGCAGTGGATACTAAAACTATAGTCTAGATAAAAGAAAAATAAAGAAATATAAACTTGTTGTTGTTGTTTCTTATGGCACTTGCCACAGACAAGCCCGCTATTCAAAGACAGCCGGTTTAAGCCTAAGGGGGAGCGTCTTTTGTTTTTATCGTAAAGCCAACTTGGGCCAAGAGTACGACGTGACTACCCACACATGACTCATTCGCTTGCACAACCCCTTTTTATAGGAGGGCACATTCACACATCTCACAGATAGAACAGGAAGAACAACCATGCCCAAACCGGGACTCGAACCCTGGACGCCCAGATCACGGGGAAGATGCGCTATCCCTAAGCCAGGACGCCGGCAGATATAAGCTTAATGATCTATATTTAGATCTAAATCTATACCAAATCTATCTAAATCTATAACAAAAATCTTTTATATGCCACATAAATTGAATCATAAGATTTTAACATTCGCTTATGAAGAAAAAAAGCTCTGATTTTAAGACTTATTTAAACATTTGTTCCACTATCTTCCCTAACTTCTGCAATCTGAGCAAAGCATTTAGGGAATCATCGAATATATCGTATCCAGATAAAATCTGCAATGTTACCACCTTAAGTCCCATCGAGAAAGCGATCATTCTAGTTTTATGTTTGCAATCGATTCATCTAGAGCGAATTGCAAAAAGTAGAATTTATCACCAGAAATCCCAGGAGATACTGTTGCCCCATTTCATCGCGCTTGTCGCAGTATTTATCGGAATTTTCACGATTTTGCCTCCCATGTTTCTTAGAGATATTTTTCATGCATTCCATAACCTAGTGTTTAAAGATAAGTCTTCGAACATTTCCAGGAAATAAGTCTGCAGAGAGCTATAAATACATTTTTTTGTGGTTCAGAGTATATTCGATGCTAGTGTGTCAATTTTCATCAATTTAACCGAAAATGAGATCAAATATCGGAATAAATATATTATTTATAATATCAATCAATTAATTAATTTTATGGCAATTATTTATTAATTAATATAGCAATTAATTACAAAATATTTATTTATTAATTAATTTTTATTTAATATAAAAATTGTTATTTTTTTGGTTAGTAAATTAGTTCTAAGTCAATAGTAGCAGTACAAAAATGTGTAGCACAAAACTTTAATATTTGGGTCTATAAAATTTTAAAATCTATTTTTTTATTATTTCAAGTTTAAATTTAATAAATCGCTTGCTTTTGGATCTGTATTTTACATAAAAATAAATACCGCTTTTATGGATTTTATGGCAAAGAGTGACTAACTGAAATATGGGTGTTAGTCATGTTTTCTTATTTACTATTATTTAAGAAAGCTAGCTGTCTGACTCTAGTAATCAGATTTTAAATTCTTCAAACAACCAGGTTAATCTGGGCATTTAAACAGATATTAGAATGTAAGAACAAAGTGGGGAAACAAACTTGCTGTATCTCATGGCATAATTCCAAGAATTATCTCTGCAGTACAGGAACATCAGTTGAATCATTTTATAAAACTTTGGAAAAAACAAAATCTAGGATTTTTTATAGGTAAGGTATTTATTAAATTACAATGAAAATTCCTTTTAATATGGATAAAAAGAAAAATGATATTTAATCAGCTGAATTAAAATTTTATTCTTTTGAATTCAAAAATTGAAATTTGAAAGAAAAGTAGGCAAACGATTATCTAAAAAAGTTATCCCAATAAAAAATTTGCAATGCTCCGTTGATTAGTGTGCTTTACATGTACAAATAATATACAAGAACTTTTACTGCTATAGAAATATTTGCTATTGGAAAACATGCGATTTATTTTTTAATATTAGTAATTGCATTTGTGATATTTTTAAAAATTCAATCAAATTTATCGAACAGTTAAATTACAATTTTCATTTACTAATTATTAATATTTTTACTAGAATTTAAAACATTAAATATCTGTAAAATGAAATGAATTTAATGGCTTTTATGCACAATTTTTACCAGATATAAACAATTTAACCAATATAACCAATAAATAAAATTTTAAGCAGAAAATAAATTTAAATAGTCATTTTACAGCATGATAGTCTTTTTACGGTGTTATATAAATAAAAAATAAAGTAAATTAACAATGAGATAGGGCATGAATTTTATGAAATCTATAATTATTTAAGTTTTTATTTGCAAAATTAAACAATGAAATCTGAATTAAAATTAAATGTTTTGGGATATATTCAAAAAATTTGAAATTGTTCAACATTCCCAAAATTTCCACTCGAAATATTTTACTCTAAAAGATTTTCAAGAGATTCAAACTTTCTTACAAGCATATATATTACCTCAAAAAGCACTTTCTATTAGGAAATATGCATGAAAACTATAAAAACCCTGATATTTTAAAGCCAGACTTTCACAAGTAAATTGGATTTAAAACAGCTCATACACAACCACTTTGAATTCTATTTAAAATCCGAAGACGAAAAAAAAAAATTCTTCAATATTCTGAAGTAACTTTTTTACATACGGTTCTAAATCCCATTTCGAACTAAGAGCCTTTATTTGAATTTCGCTTTTCTAGAAGAGTTCATCCCGTTTGCATTGGGCACCTAAATTCAAATCACTCCCCAGTAATTTCTTTTATTGTATCGATACAAAATAATAAAACCATTACAAAACATTTTTTCTCTGGCATTTTTTTGTACTTTTACTATATTATTTTAGAATGCATTTATTCTGCAATTTTATTGGGTTGAAATTTTTTCTTTGGTTTTGGAATATTTGGATGAAAAACATATCTAAAGTTAAGTATCATCGTCCTCTTAGAATTTTTTATTTTAAATTTGTTGAAAGACAAATTAATAGTTTGAAATCAGGTAAAAACCAGGTGTAAAAAATAATTGTAATATTTTATAAGGAATAATAAAAGTATTTGTTTATAATACATTTCGCGTTTTAACATTAAAACGTCCGTCGGTGTCGATTAGATACCGGAGCCTGTTTAGTTTATTCTTCTTTCCGCATTTTAGCAGAGAATTTGAAAATTTTTTGCTACTTTTAATCATTTTCCATGGTGATTACACAGAAAAAAGTTTTATGGTTCTAGGTTAATTAGAAGAGATTTTACAACCAAATATACCTAGAAATTCTGCTGCTGGTACCGTTTCGACACCAAGGCAATTTATCATTATAAATAGCTGTCATTCAACAAACGATAGTTCACTAAGTCAAATTTGTTTGACCTTGAATGCAGTGTTATTGGGTTGACAGCGCAAATGAATCAATTATTCTAAAAATTTTGTGTCTAAGTATTTCGTTACACAACATTTGCTGATCTGCTCATAAAAAAAAAATTCATTCGATTTTCGAACCTTGTGCAGAGCAGACACCCTGAAACGATGACTCACAGAAAAGGTCTAAGCTGTAATGAAATTGCTAATTTGTTGCGACAGCTTTCTGAGAATGAATCGGATGGTGGTGAGCTGTCTTTTTCAAATTTAGATTACAATGAAGACATAAGATTGCGTGAAAATGACTGCGAAGAATCTGAAGAAGTAATTTGTTTTGTTATAGTTCTTTATGATTAAAAGGGTCATAATATATGATAATTACATGAAATAATATTAAAACATCTTAAAGCAAAACCCTACTGAATAGTAGTACTGCTATTATTTTGTTATTACAACTATTTTATATCTCGGTGTCGAAACGACAACGGCGGGCGTTTAAGGTAATCGAAATCCCGGACGTTCTAGTGTTAAATAAATAATTATTTTTACTTTGAATGAAAAGTTCGTATAGCTTGAAATATTAAGGTCGATAAGTGAATTAATTATATTATTAACTAGGGATAAAATATATATTGCATCATATTTTTATCCATATAGTTTTTTGAATGATCGAAATAGGTTATATTTCTTAGTCATTGCAAATTCTTTTGGTATTTAATATGAAAATTATTTTTCATTCTGAATCAGATACAATTTTATAAATTAATAAATGATATTGTAAAATAGAATAAGGTGAAAATCCCTCGATTCATAAATTTAGCACAGGTTTCCCAATGCCACTCATATTCATTAAAGATCAACAATTTTTTATGGTGGAATGTTTTTATTGCTTCATTTAATTCTTTTTGCTTATTATTTTTTCTCACCTGTAAATGAAAAATTCCTATAAGATAGAAACTACGGAGACCTATCCTAAATATAATACAGATTTCCTTATTTGGCTTTACTGTTCTTTAATCATTATTCAATATTTATATAAATGAAAAAATTCATATAAATGAAAAAAAATTATAAGCACGTTTTTATTAGTCCATAGAAAATTCTAAAATGAATTATTAAAATATAGGCATCAAATCATCAATAGTAATATGCAAAATAAAAGAAAATATATTTCAAGTATTTTATTTTTAATTCGGGCATTTAAAAATTTATAGAAAAGAAATGTCATTTGTTTTACATATACATCTTCAATTTCTATTAAAGCATGAAATATTCAACTGAAATGGAAAAATTTTTAAGTATTAAAAATATGCTATAAAGTTCAGTAGCATACAAAAGTTACCTCTATATTTAACTAAGAACTGGCTTTATGAAAACATGCATAATAATAATTTCCTTATAAATTCAAGTTAGTATTATTCCAAATCAACTGTTTGACGATTCCTGTATGATTTTTTTTCTACAAATCAAAGAGAAACGATTTAAAATGACAAAACTTCATGCTTAGTCGAAAGCTAAATTTGATTATCTCAAATACGTTAATTATAAGATATATAGGAACTTGCAATGTACAAGTTTATTTAAACTTTTTGTAGCTGGGTTATATTATATTTAGGATGTTGGATTCATAATATTTTCTAAATTGTTTTAAATGTATTAATCAAAAATTGTAAATAGATTAGAAAAAAATCCAACCTTATTTTTATATATTTCTGATAATTTTATAAATTATCATTAAAATAATCTAAAAATCATCTTTACTCCAATTAGAGAAAACTTCAAATAAAACATGTTTTTAACTTTTATGATTAAATGTACGATACAAAACAATATATTCATAAGAATTATAAGCTATGCATAACGTGATTAAAATATATCTGCTAATAATCTGTAAACATATAGGAACTATAACAGCTGTAAAAGAACACGATAATTTGACATATATAAAGATAATTCTTCAAGAAAGATTATTCATTGAAAAATTACATCAACAAATTTAAATCCATTAAATTTAAATTGAAACATTCTTTTTGCATCTTTTGAAAACCTTAAATTAGTGAAGAGATTTTCCCCTTTCTCACGAACATCTTGAATTATCAGAATCAATTTATTGCACTAATTAGTTATGTATAAAATGGAAAGCTATTACAAGGCTGAGTATGATATTACAAATTATATTGCAAATCATACCATTTGCTAAAAATCAAAATCTTATATAGTTAATAGTTTTATTAATTAAAAATCACTTATCTATTGCGAAGACAAATAACATGGTGGTGGTTAAATTTAGGTTGATAGTAAATTGGTTTTAAAATAACGTGAAAAGTAAGTTCATATTTTAAATAAATTTAAAATAAAAATAGCATCATCGTAAAAATTCTTTAAATCAAATTTATTTACTTTATTGACACTGGAAAAGCTTTATTCTACTATAAAATTGTCTTGAGGTTTGTATTTCTCAAATATTGATATAAAAATTCAAAACACATTTTGAAGGATCGATGGAGATTTAAATACTTTACCTAAAATAGCTGCTTTCATATTTCATTCTTCAAATATGTATTCAAGTTACCATTCACGTTGTTTATTAAAACATTTATATCAATATTTGAAAATTGGTAATATCGTATGATGAAATTTACTTTCTGCGGTCTTTCAAAAATCGTTTTGATAAGTCTGTCATTTTCTATCAGTTGAGTTTTAAAATTATGTGGTGTAACAGATTGCATCATTTTACATATAAATAGATGCAGACGATAAACAGTTTCTAATATTTTGCATAAAAGAATCTTTTATACTAAAGTTTTGGGATTCAATCAAATGCTAATATCAAATGCATTTCCTTTCTCGCAAACTATGTTTACCTTAACATAGCTTTCAGCTGTTATTTTTTTTTATATAAATTATATATTCAATCATTGCTGTAAACATTTGTGAGGTAACAAGAGTACAAAAATTTATCGCAAACATTAAAGTATAAGTAAGGTTTTAATGGACATTTTTGTCAACTTATTAAATAATTTTTTCCCAATAGTAGTAAACGTGAAAGTAATTTCTTCTGAATAGCATTGGTTATACAAACGACTAACAAGATTTTATAAAGATGGAAAGTTTTAATACGTTTACGCACTAAAATGAAATCATATCATTTGCCAAAAAAAATAATAATAATTAATTTCTCTTATGTTTTATCTCATTTGTTAAACAAAACAAATTAGGCATTTATTAGGAAGACTTGGGCAAGAATGATTTAATGTTATTAATTCAATACCGTTTTAACAACACTCTTGTTGAACTTATTAAAAACGTATAACGTATGCGGAACAGATGTCAGGTAATGTATGAAATAGAAATAATTCTAAAATCTTTCCGTATCTTTTAAATTTTGAAATGTAAGACAAATATATCTCAAAAAGTGAAACAAAAAAGTGAAAATTCCGATAAATATTGGAATAAGGATGGCGAATGGCCGAACAGTATTTCCCGAGAACATGCGCCGATAAATTCTACTTTTTGCACTTCGTGGCTAGGTGGATCGAATGCTGCCATAAAAATAAAACTGATCGTTTTCGCTTTCATACCTAAAGTTGAAACACTAGGGATTTTATAAGGATTATTTGGCGATTCCTTAAGTATTTCTTTTGGTGTAATAAGAATATATATAAAGATTAGTAAAGAATAACTCTCTTATAAAATAAGTAACTCGTATAAAGAATAGTAAAGAAAACTCTCTTATAAATACTAATAGCTCTTATAAAGAATAGTAAAGAATAACTCTCTTATAAAATAAGTAACTCGTATAAAGAATAGTAAAGAAAACTCTCTTATAAATACTAATAGCTCTTATAAAGAATAGTAAAGAAAACTCTCTTATAAATACTAATAGCTCTTATAAGGAATAGTAAAGAATAACTCTTATAAAGATTAATGACTCTTATAATGAATAGTAAAGAATAACTTATAAAGAATAATAAGAAGAACACTCATAAAAAACAGTAAAGAAAAGTCTGATAAACCTTGTGATAAAAGTTTTCTGTCCATAGATAACTTTATAATAGTACAATTTTCTTTAATGATGATAATTCTATAATAATTCTTTAATGATAAAAAATACCTTAATGCTTTTAGATCCTTTTACCTTATTTTTAAAAGATTAAAATCTGCATACACATTTTTAGCACATATAATGGTTCAAAATCAAGTTTGATATTGAATTATCCCTATCCTGTTGCTATTTTAATTTAGTTACATTACAGTGCATTATGTAGATATTTAGCTACACGTTTTTTCTATTTATAAACTTTACTTAACTGTTTCAAAAGACAACAACGAATGTTTGGAAATCCTTTCTTAAATGCTTTTTGATAAACATTTGTAGAAAAGACTGATACATGGAATAGCGGTACTAGAATTAGACTTAAAGTGGAAACTTGGAAAAATACCAAGATGTATAAATAATTCGAACATTAAAAATATCATTAAAATATATTTTATTTCTGTTGTAAAAAAATCTATTAGTGGAAAGGGACTTTTATTTTTATTGTCGAATTTGTTATAATGTCATTTATGTCACTGGGATATTGTTAAATTCCTTGTGTAGCCATTTATGTTTTTATTTCTTTTTTTTTTAAATTTCACGAAAGAAAATTATTACATTTAAAAAAATAATTTTCCTAAATTATATGCAACTATTCAAAACACTATTTTTTTGTAAAAAAAAGAAGAAGAAGTGGAAGAAAGTTACGCATTCGGCGTTAACTTTCTTAATATTTTTTCTTAGATGTCATCTGTTTTAAATATGCTTTATTTTTCTTTGAAGGTTTGTTAACTTTAAATCCAGCTATCATTGAAAAAAAAAATACCTACAGTTCAGAAATGTGTTTGACTTTTATTAAACGGAAATTTATACATTCCGACAAGATATTCTATCTCTTAGCATTTTGTATCGTAAGTTAAAGGAATTAGAAATTTTGTTGAAAAGAATGACTTTTCTTTTGATACATCAGCAGGCAGAGACCTTTTCATACTGCTCGTATATACGATACAAATTCCAAAACGTAGAGTTATGAATTTACAACTCTCCGGGCGTGAAGAGTAGTGACGACCTCGAAATCACTATATTCTAAGCACAATAGTAACATCAAAACTTAAACATATATTGTTTTTTATCCACAAACAATATTGTTCATCGTGAATATAAAGAGACGAGACATATCAAAAATAAAATTGTTGATTCTCATAAGGCAATTATCCGTTTAATGTGAACAATCTTTCTATCTTCAGTAATCAAGAGGTTTCAAAGAAATGAAAATTTTAGTTCCCTGATATTCCCTGTCACACTGTGATGAATGACACGAACGAAAGGTCTACTACGAAACGTTCGTCATCTACGAACTTCTCGCATTCTTAGCTGTGCCATTTATCTACGGATCTTGGTAGATCGTTCGTATATTTAATTCACCTTTTGACATATTTTTCATCCGTTCAAATCCAATAAAATTTACAATAACTATCAACTTTGCGCGATAGTATAGGAAAAGTGTTTTATTTAAATCTTTAAAATATATTTTCCGGAAAAGTGGGAAATTCGGCATTTTATACAAGATCTAAGCATTTTATAGAATGCCGAAAACTTTCTTGTCTGTATGAAACGATTAACATTTCAAATATTTTATAGGAATTCTAAATATCTAGGCAGTTTATTGAATGCCGAAAATTGGCCAACAGTATATGAAGGATTAATATTTCAGACAATTTATAGGCATTGTATAAAATATCCAGGTATTTTATAGAATGTCAAAAAATGGCTGTTTGTGTATGAAGCATTAATATTTCAAACATTTTACAGGGATTCTAAATAATATCTAGGCATTTTATAGAATGCCGAAATCTGGCCAACAGTATATGAAACGATTAATATTTCACACATTTTAAAGGCATTCCATAGAATGACTTTTCGATAAAATAAGAAATATATCTCCGATTCCTTCAGCAAACCCTAAAGTATGTATAAAAATTAAATGCAATTCAAAATAAAGTTTTTGTTGTAATAAATCGATTCAGATTTAATTTTCAGTAAGAAAAGGGATAAATTTTGCTTTGTACATCCTCAATTCTTTTTATATATTTTGAGTAAAGGTTTCTTTACTGTGATACTTTCTAAGAAAATCAAGAGAAAATTCGAATGCTCAAGTAAATGGTTTGAAGAGCTTTCTTACTCATTTGTACAGTAAATAATCAAATAATATACTGATAGAATTTCTTCAAGAACCTAGGAGTGGATTTCGAACTGGACAGATTAGGCAGCCACTTAAGCCACCACTTATGCTGAAAGGGTAGAAAGAAGATATGATTAAAAATTTTATTTTTCTAATTTCTAAATAAATAAGTTTATAAAATATAAAAATTCTATGAATAATGACTATATTATAAATATTTTATCAAGTTTAATTTCTCGTTTTCCTATATGCGCAATTATGTTAACATTGTTATCAGAATATTAATAAAGACATCTGCTTCAGTGATATCGTATATAAGCGGATATTAGGTAGTCTGGAATTATAAATAAAAAAGCCTGTATATTCTTAAAATTAGTAAAATGAAAAATATATATATATTAATCTAAAATAAACCATTAACATGTTAAAAATGTGCTGAAATGTGAAATAATTGACTGTCTTATTCAAAGAGAAACCTCATAAAGTGCACTGCTTAGAGCCGAACTGGAGAGCCGCCACTGGAACAACTCGTATCCATTTCCTGAAATAAGCAAAAAATAATCTATTATGCTTAAAAGCCGCCGTAACTCAAGAAGGGTTTCGATCCATTTATTTCTATATTTTGCCTTAATCATGCCAGGTTTTAAGGGAAGAGTATGTAAATAAGGTACTAAATCACTTACGCCAATCTCCAATCGAAAACCTCGAGATTAAAGAAAACTATATTTGTCACAATTAGTTACTTTTTTCACTTGATGTACAAGATGGCGACTGTTAATTTCTGAAGACTGACAAATGGCAGCAATTATGCTTCGCTGGAAATAACAGAATGGCGTGCTTTTTGTGTAGTTGACTGCTCTTGATGAATTCGACTACTATCTAGATTATTTTAATCGTATTGGAGAATATATTGTACAAAAATATGATACTAGAATTAGATAATTATTTTTAGCAGTAAATATTTAAAAATAAGTTGTTATAGTGCTGCTATAGGAAAATGTCTTATCTTAATAAGCCATTTCTATTGAAGAAATGGTCAATAATTTGCCATATTTTTCTTCAGAAGAAGGTATTACGTACAAAAAAATTTTAATTGTAAAGTACTCTGATAATTTGGACCAAGTGATAATAATTAGCAACTGATTAATATTTAAAATGCCTTTTCACTTTTTAAAGCCTAACAAGCATGAAAAAACGAAAACGACAAGTTTAATAAACCATTGATATTAATAAAATTTGAGCGAAAAAACAAGCAAATACATTTTAAACATTGCCAAAAACTTTCGAAAAATAAATTATCTATATATATAAAAAACTAAAAATTAAATACCATAACAACTTTAGTTATAATTCTTTCATTGATTGTGTTCCCTCTTTAGAAGTTCTAAAATAATCTGAAAATTCTAATCTCACAGCATTTAAAAATGAAAGACAGTCTTCAAACAGAAATTTCAAATAATGAACAGAAACTATATATTCGTATTCAAAGAAAAATGTTATATTTGTGTTCAACGAAATTGTTTGATTATTGTAAGTAAATATATATTTAAAATACCGAAAATGCAAACAAACAGTTGTTCGAATTAATAAGATAATTTTTTTATTGTTCTCCTACCCAACATGACTTCACTCAGAAATTGAGATTATAGTTGAGACATTTCATATATTTATATTTTTAATGAATCTTCGTCAAAATATTATACATAACGAAATATAATACACTCGATTACACCGTGCCTATTTTTGTTCCTTTTTGTTACAAAAAGTTGTTAAAAATAATTTTCAGAAAGCAAAAATGAGAGTTTTTCGCAAAAAAAAAAAAAAAAGAAAAAAAAAAGAGACTCTCAGCACAAAATTGAATGCGGATTTAAGATAACTTTATAATAAAAATCAACTTATTTGTAAATAAAAGAAACCATTGTTTATGTAGTCATTGTGTATATATATCGCTACTACTATACATTAAAATTGTTCAAACCTATTTCCATCATGAATTGTGCTTTTTTGTTGATTATCCTATTATTGTCACATCACTTTTTAACGAAATTCTGAAAAATTGATTTCAGAATCATACTTTTGATTTCTGTACTTTTGTAACATATCATTAGAGCCTTTAAATCAAAGGATTTTCATAAAGAATGGAGATCAGAATAAAAGATGCCCTTTAAAATTTTGTAAATGTACTATCAACTGATACGGAAACAACAAATGGTTTTATCGACTCATTCGCTAACAATTGGTTTTATCAACTCATTCGCTAACAATTGATTTCATCAACTCATTCTTAAACAACAATTGATTTCATCAACTCATTCTTAAACAACAATTGATTTCATCAACTCATTCTTAAACAACAATTGATTTCATCAACTCATTCTTAAACAACAATTGATTTCATCAACTCATTCTTAAACAACAATTGATTTCATCAACTCATTCTTAAACAACAATTGATTTCATCAACTCATTCTTAAACAACAATTGATTTCATCAACTCATTCTTAAACAACAATTGATTTTATCGACTCATTCTTAAACAACAAATGGTTTTATCAACTCATTCTTAAACAACAAAAGGTTTTATCAACTCATTCTTAAACAACAAATGGTTTTATCAACTGACACAAAAATTTGTTTTATCAACTGATTTTATCAATTGATTTGTAAATAACGAATGTTTTGTTTTATTTCAATTGCAGATGTTTCAATCATAATCGAATAGATTACTCGATATTTTTTCATACTTTTATTTAATTTCGAAAAATAGAAAAAAAAACTATTAAATGTTTCCCCTCCAAGAACGACTACAAAATTATTGTATTCAATTTAATATTTTATATGTACTAATATACTAAAGGTGTCATATGTATTTAAATTGAGTTATAATCATCATCTCGAAGGTAATAAAATTTGACTAAAGGTACTTTTTATCACAAAGAATTATTTATACCTCTCATAAATCGAAGCATAAGATTTTAAGATTCTCCAATGAAAGAGAAAAAAAGAATTCCTGTTGATGATGTATCAAAGAATTTACTTTATTTTTTTTCTAAAAGCTTTATTTTACTGAGCAAGAATATTTAGAGAATCATCAAATGTGGCGCAAACTGATAAAATCTTCAACTCCACCATCGGAGGTCCCATCGAGAAAGAGATCATTTTTGTTTTATAGTCGCAATCGATTCATCTTGAGCGAACTCCAAAAAGTAGAATATATCGCTAGAAATCCTAAAAGATACTGTTGAACCATTTCGCCGTGCTTGCCTCAACATTTATCGAGATTTTCACGATTTTGTCTCTTGTTTTTTAGAGATATTTTTCATGCACTCCGTAATCTAGAGTTTTAGGGAAAACTCTTGGAATGTTTCCAATAAAGAAGTCTGCAGATGAACGCAAAGACATGTATTATGTAGAACATATTTCATGTAAATATGCCATATTTTGCAACCTTTAAGTAAAAATTAAAGTATCGCAATAAATCCCGAAAATTTCAATTAATTGTTTTTTATGTTTTAGAAATACCATTGTTTCGGTTAGTAAATGATTTCTGTATTGATTGGTTTTAATTTTAAAAAACAAAAGGCTTATGGTTTTTAAAAGGCTTCATAAGCTGGTCTCAAGAATGATTCTGACATCAAAAATTTCATTTCTTGAGATCAATAATTTATAGAAATGATATTCCAAAACTAGTCTTTAGTATTTTAAATTTTTAGCTATCCTTATGTTTCTAATGCCAATTTCATAATGGTAATACATAAATAGATCTAGATTAATGAAACTTGATTTTCGGGAATAACTTTTGATATAGTTTTAAAATTTTATGAAAAAAATGTTTGTTGCAATTGTGAACCTTGATGTTGGTTCTTACTTCAAAAGTTAGTCTTTTATAAATTAATTATAAAGCCTTTGTAAGTAATTTTTAATTCAAAGATCTTTAAGAATACAATATTTCCTTTCAAAAACTATATTTTTTTTATGATTGTATAGCGAGTAATGCCAGAACAAAACTAAACGAAGCTTTTTATTTCCTTAATTATTCATTCGAATCATCCTGTAATGCTAAGAAAAAGCAAACTCTTTAAGGTCAAAATTAGATTCCATTTTTTGACAGAAAAAGAAAAAACATAATCTTTTATATTGTGTTCCTTGAAAGCTTATTCTTTTAAGTTTCTGAAACTGATTTTATTTCGCTTTTAGAATAAAGTATAAAGTTAGTATTTTATTAAAATATAAGATCTGGAAATGGAATGATAATGAATACTAAAAGGAAGTATTATACAATTGTTTTTATTTAAAGTAACTATTATTTTCTTAAAAATTATTCCTTTTAAATATTACATATCAGTTATTAAATTATAACATTCCCATATAAATATCTTTGATTGTTTGCCTTTTTTAATATTTAAATAATATAGAATTATTGTCACATTTTGATTTTATCATTTTTCTCAAACTCTTTTTTAATTACCGGTATATGGAAGACATTGATAGCAGCAGGATAAATTATTTCTTAGATGTTCAGATGTCCTTATCACAGGTAAATTCCCGCATGCTCTGCATGTCTAGCAACAAATTCTAAGATATATCGCTGATTGGTGATTGCTGTACGCTGATCCCTAATTTATCCGGATCTCATTTTCTTTCTTAATTTCCTATTTTCATGTTCCCCATCTTTTATTAATTATGGATGATTAAATATGACCTTGTAAATTAATTATTATAAAGGCCCTTATAAATTAGTGTTTCCAATTTGAAAGTAAAAAAACAATATAATTTTGAATTTTTCATATTAATTAATAACAAAAATTTAGGATGAATTTAAGTGTTACTTCGATATTAACACTTTCATTTAATTGAATCAAATTTTGGTCTGTAAATAATTAATGCTGTTCTCTTCATATTTTATGAAATGAGAAAATGATTAGTTAAATATTTCAGAAAAGCTGGGTACATCATTTCCTAAAGTAAACGTTTCCTGAATTTACAAAAATGTTCAAGTACAGAAATTTTAAGTAAAATATTTGAAACGATGCATATTTACAGGGAAGTTAGCCAAATTCTATTTATTACCTTAAAACACATTTTAAGTTTTTAAACAATTTTCACATTCGCATTTTATATTTATTACAATTACTTTTAGAAAATTACCATTCTACAAATTATTTCGAGTTAAATTACAATTTGGAGTGTATTATAGAATTTTTAATAATTAAAACATTTTAATTTAAATGAACTAAAATTTATTAAAATAATATCTGTTGTACTGAACATTCATATTATAAAGAAATTGCAAAAACATTCACCATGAAAAAGATTAAAATAAGAATTCTTTTTTAATATTTTATATAAATAGAAAGAAAATAAATTAAGCAAACAATAATGTAAAGACATCCATTTTATGTGGAAGATGAATCCATTAAATATTTAAATGTAAAAATATGCATTGCATTTAAAATTACATTTATGATTTTATAATTAATTTACAAAATATTCATGAAATAATAATTAATATTTTATAAATAATTATCAATGTTCCAATCGAAATATAATACTTTTTACATTTCCTGGAGATACAAACATTCTTTCACAAAGCTTCCTTTCTAATAACCTTTTCAACTTGGGAATGTCTCTTTTGAAATATTTCGGAACAATAAATATCGAAAGATTTCAAAGCCTAAGTTGTTCAAATAAATTAGACATAAAACGGTTTAAATAGGATCTTCAATGGTAAAGATGAAATAAAATGAAATGCTTCAGTGCTCCAAATTCAGGAATGACTTTCTTTAAATCCTATTTTGAACAAAGAGCTTTTATTTGAATTTCTCTTTTCAAATATAAATTAATCCCTTTAGTATTGTCATTTAAATACAAATCCCTCTCTGCAGCAATCTCTGTTTTGTGACGATACCAAACAATAAAATCATTAGTAACCTTTCAAATGACTTTTTCTTCGACATGCATTATTGCTATTATTATTACTAATTTTAGAATGTTTATCTAACAATTTTATTCAATTGAAAATCTTTTGCATTGGTTTTGAAATATTCTAATGAATAATCTAAATAAAATTCTATGCCCACTTTCTTTCAGAGCTATTTATTGCAAATTTATTGAAGAATAAATGAACAATTTGAACTAGCATATAATAAAATAAAGACTTTAAATGTGAGAACATTTTATAAAGGAAGTAGAGTTATTTATTTTACTGCTCATTTCTACGATTTAAATAATAAAGGCATACTGATTTTAAGTAAAGATTACATTTGGTATAAAGGATTGCAAACGATAATTAGAATTTCTAAAAAAAATTCTGAAGCGAGATAAAATATTTATTACGTCATATTTTTTAACTTTATATTTTATTGAATGAATTAATAACGATAATGAAAAATATTTCATATTCAATGCAAAATCGTTTTATATTGCATTGAATATATTGTGATAATTTAGATATTAAATTAGGGATTTTTTTTCATTTAAAGCCAATATTATATTTTTAATTAATAAAGACAGACTATAAAACTGATATTGATGAAAATTACTCAATTCATAAATTTAATACATATATTTGAATATCATACACGTTTATAAAAGAAAATAACATAATAATAATAGTAATAAATTCTTTACTGGCTTTGTTCAGTCTTTTTTTTCTCATCTATAGAAGAAAAATTCAAATAAGCCTATCATTTTAAAAAGCGGATACGAATCTTCAATATTGTTCTCAATTTCAGCACTGATTTCGCTATTACCTTTTTGCCATTATTCATTATTTGTAATCATTCATAAAAAAAATATAAACATCTTTCATTAGTGAAATAGAATGCTAAAATTCATTTTTAGTAAAATTATGACTATACGATTAAATCATAAAAGAACGGGACACCGATATATCCAGTGGCTCAAACATTTGAGAAAACATCTTATTGTTACTTCATAAATCCGACTTTCAACATAAAATAAACCGAGAAATGCAAACGTCTTTATTTTTACACATAACAAATGGTTTAATTTAAAAATACAAACATAGCACAATGAACGAAAAATTTATGAATTGAAAAGTTTCAGAAGCTTTTTAATTAAACATACACAGATTTTGACCACAAAAAATTGAGAATACACCAATAGAATTTTTGTAATATCTCGCATAGAAAGAATCAGTATTTAGTTGCACGTATTTAGGCTTTTATAAGGGCCTCTAAATATCGTGGTACCGATTCGATCAATTTTTGGTTGCATTTGTTTTACCTCATTCTTCTTGCAGCCCTTGTTTTAAATGGGTTTTGTTTCTAATTTTGTATTTTCGGAGCACTGTTTCGAGTGTGGCCCACAGATATTTAATGGCATTGATATCGGAGTACTGTGGTGCGTGTAACTGCTGTTTACAATAAAAAAGACACTACATTCTGACGTTATGTGCAGTGTGTTTGGAGTCGGTGTCTTGCAGGAAATTTCTATCTAAACCCAAATGTTTGGCACTTTACATATAGCGCTATGCATAGTATTTAAATCACAATGAAACTATTTCAAATAAAAATCGATGATAAGCTTAAATCAATGCATAAAGTCATATTAATACAAAATTAAAAGCCATTAAATATATATCATTACAAAAATTGCATAAAATTTATATCAAATATAAGTGAAAATATTATTGAATCAATGAAATAAAGAAATTTCTCCAAATCGACAAAGAAAGTAGTAACAGTGTCTATTAAAATAATGAGGATATGCGAAAAAATGCATAATGACATTGCAATGATTTCAATAAAATACAAACTAAATAAGATTTTTCAATTAACTGACAGAAAAATATTTCATTTTTAATTTTTCTGCATGTGATATCGAAGATTCTTATTATCAAAGCAATTCTAAGTAATTTTTGTTTTAAAACTTAATACATTTACTTAATTTCAGATTTAAAACTAAATAGTGAGTAATTTGATGTGTGTGCCAGGTACATCATTGTATGCGAAGTGTATAATAGGCGAAAACTAAATATGATTTAGCCGAAAAAAAACCCAATAATATGCAATATGTATTAATAGATGATAAGTTTATTAAATGTTGATAAGTCTATTAATTTGAAAGCAATTTAAAGTACCTGCAGGTAAACTTACATTGCTTAGTTCAGAAAACAATTTAAAAATGTATTTGAAGCACTCGTTATCTTTATTACGTTTAATAATGAATTAATTCATTAAAAAAATTGTGGTGTGAGGATAAATTTTATCAATAAATAACTTCCTGATAATATTCGTTGTATTTATGAACTGCATTTGCTTCATTTTTTCAGTGTTTTTAGTTAATTCTTTCTACATGAAAGATAACCACTTTTTGTTTTTCAGAACCAGAGTAAATAACGTTATAAAATATCACTTTTTTCCTTTCCAATTGATTGACATTTATTGAATGTAAATTTGATAATCCATATTTTAAAAAGTTTAATTTCATGTTCAATCAAGTGTAATTAACATAAAAATACCTTCAGTGAGTTCACGAAATCAATTTAGTCTATTTACTTACTACATTATACCTTTTAGTCTATTTACTTACTACATTTTACCTTTTAGTCTATTTACTTACTACATTTTACCTTTTAGTCAATTTACTTACTACATTATACCTTCCGACACTGTTTCATGACAACCAATTGTCATAAACACCCATAAATTATTATAGCTTAATATTCAATTCAATACAAAAACACATTCAGTCATATTGTAACTATAGATTACAAAATATTCCTTGTGATTTTTATTTATTTACATAGAAAGCGTACCTTTTCATTGGAACGAAAACAATCGTAAACAACTATATTACATTATGTTTCATTGAAAGAAATTTGCATCCATTTCTATGTTATTATAATGAAAAAAAAAAAAAAAAGAAAAAAGAAAGTGTACAACATTTTCTCGTGACTAGAAATTAAGCTTAAAATATATTTAATTTATCATGTTTATTCATTCATTAATAGGTTTAGAGTTATCAATTTTCGTGCATTATTATATATCACATTTTAATTTATTCCAACCTTAAATTAAATTGTATTCAAATATAGATTTAATGCTATTTATAAAGAAGATGATATTCGTACTATCAAGCAACGAAATCTAACTCGAAAAATGATTTGGATTAATTCATTTTAACTATATTGACATTTCTTTTGCAAACGCACAAGGATTTCTTTGGGACGTATTTTTGATTAGACGAATCCCGATTAGAAAAGGAAAATAATTTGTAAGATTAAATTTTTTATCATTCTTTGCAACCCCACCAGGGGCACCTCAGAAGTGAGAATGAGAAGCTGACGATATAATGGCTGGTTCTCGCAACTCTGAGTGGTGCAGAAATGATGGGGGGTCAGCTACTTCATATCGATGACGGCACGTGCTTACCACAGGACAGGCTGTACTATGACTGGTGATGGCCCTTAAGAATCAACCTTTGTTCCCGCTTGCTTTTGCGTCTGTCCGGACAATCCGATTTATTCCGAAGGCCTTAATTAGGTCAGGGGATGTTGACAATGTAGTTATGATTTACATTTCGCCAAACTCCGGGCTCTGGTAAGATATACTGGTTTATGATTATCCAAAATTATTAGCATTCTACCCAAATGAAAATTATTTGTACGTTCATTTAAATTTCACCCGTTAGGGAATAGTTTCAACCATTGTTGTTTCGTTCCAATACGACAATCTTGTACTCATGGAAAAAAGAAAGTGAATTTTGGAAGTTGTCTTTTTCAAACAAAACGATTTTAAAGAAATACTAAGTGAAGAAAATCCGAATGCATAACCAAATGATTTGCGGCGTTTTGCATTCCCCCTAAATATTTAAAACCACTAAAACGTCTTCCACGACATTTCCATTTTTTGAAAGAAACTTTAAAGCATCTTTAATATATGAAAGCACTGAAACCCAAGAATAGATTCTCCCCGTTTATTTCAATATTTCACCTTAACAAGACCAGTATTTTACCGAGTTGTATGTAAATAAAGGTGTAGTTAATTTTCACAGCCGAAGAGACTGGAATCTCCCGAGACCAAGAAAAGAGAAAACGATATTCATCACAATAATTAGTTACTCTTCCTCCCAAGAGTGATGCGCTCCTTGTCATTGGCTGCTGTTCGGAAACTACGTCATTATCTGAATAATGCTTTTCAAAGAAAATTTATGGCATGAAATACAAGACGTGCGGTAGATTTTCAGCAACCGTTTGTTTAAAAAAAATGAGTCCTCTTTTTCGAAAATTTATGCATCCGGGACACTTTTATAGCAATCCGCTAAAAGAAAGTATATTGTCATGAAGATGTAAAGAACTACGCCGTTAGTTTAAACAAACAATTAGATTTATTAGAATTAAGCAACTCGCAACAGCACTAGGGTGAGGACTTACCCATCACTCACGGGACTCATATTTTATACACACATAGAATATTTGAGAACAATCTAATTTGAATATCTAAGAAATATCTAGAACCTTCCAAATCTTATATAAACAATAGATAACATTTTAAATGAAAAAATTCCATTCTTTGGATAAAACGTCATGTTTGGGATTCGAACCAAGCGCCAACCAATTAAAAATGAGATGCTCTGCCAATTGAGCCACGGCGACTGCTAACTATTCTGATTTGTGCGGCAATACTATTATAGCATTATTGTACTCCTTAAACTTATTCGATAATAAAAATACGGTAATACAACGAAATTTACAGATATTATGTAGGCATTTATAATTTTTAATAATTGGATATCCAGCTGATTATGGAATTATTATGATAATAATGACAATTATTGTTGCTATGACATCAATCTAATTCTTTGAATACGAAAATACAAACATTTAAAAATAATTAAAATGTATGCTTGTCCTTGCAAAAGAAGTTATTTTAAGTGTTAACATGCAAAAAAGAGTGAAAATTAAAATATTTAATTCAATAGTTTAAAAAAAATAAATAAATTATGCTTTATTCAAGCGTATATCCCCAGTTTCCATTTAAAGGTAATATATTGAAATGAAGCAGAAAAATATCAATGTAGTAAAATTATAATGAAATCATAGCTGTTGTAAAGCAAAGCAGCATACAAAAATACAATATTAAGATTTGGTTAAGAATTGATAACTTGTTTTTTTAAATTTAGCCACCAACAATAATTTTCTTTTAAATCCAAGTTAGTTGTATTGGGTGGAATATGAACAGGTTGATTAGTCATGTGTGAAAAAAGTCTTCCTGAAGTTAGAAAGTTTATTAAAAATGTTAATTTTTTTTAGTCAGTTAAACACTAAATTTGCTATTCTCAAACACATTAATGTTAGATACATTGAACCTTCTAATGCATAATTTTAATGGAAAGTTTTTTTTATAAGAGGATGGATTACGAAATCTCGCTAGATAGCCTATTTCAGGTACTGAATTCATAATATTGTCTAACTTGTTTTAAATGCATTTATCAGAAGTTGTGAAATTTTATTTCAATAACAATAATAAAAACATTGGAGTGCTTACCTTTATTTTTTACTTCTGATTAGATATTACATTTATAATAATAATACATCCATAAGAAGGATATACTAATCATATTATGTTTCGAACATTTCAACCAATAATCTTTAAACATATATGAACTAAAACAGCGGCAATAGAACACGATGTTTTGGTATACGTAAAAATTCTTTGTAAAATTACAAATATAAAATTGTCTATATTAATAAAATCGAAATGGCCTTGCATTCTTTGGAAACTTAAGTTATTGAATAGAATTTCTTCTAACTGTTCTCAGAAATAATACGAAATATGAAAGAAATTTTAGTAATGCAATAATTAGATTTAAGTTAGTGATTATTGATTTTTAATTAAGCATAAAATATAAATGTATAGTAATTATAAAAATATAAAAATTAGGAGACTTACGAATGCGCCCATACATTTTGCTAAAAGAAAATTAAGGACATATTATTTATCTTTATGTTTATCTCCTTTATTAAATCAATCAAATGTTTGCATTTACTAGGAATGCTTCGGCAATAATGCATAAATGTTATTAATAGTTTATCATTTTAATAACATTCTTGAAGAAGTGTTACAATACAAATAAACGCCCTAACAAAATATGCATTGGAGTTATTTATAATTCATGACTAGAGACATTTCAAAAGCTTTCCATATTCTTTAAATTAAGACATACACGGCAAATATCTCTCAAAATGTGAAATAAAAGAATGAGCATTCCTCTGAAAGTTATCGCAAGAGAACGAATGATCAAACTGTATATCTGAGAAAAAATATCAGCCAATAAATTCCACTCTTAGCACTTCGCGCTAAAATTAATCGAATGCTATCATAAAAATGAAAAGATCTTGCGCGATGATAGCTTACCTTTCAGGGATTTTTACATATTTGGCGATTTCCTAAGTAATTTTTCTCGGTCCTATAAGAGTGCCATAAAGGATAGTTAAAGAACATCGTTTTGGCATGTTTTAAAATAAGAGATTTTGTTTATAAAGAATTTTATTATCATATAAATGTTCTCATGGCAAAGAAAGTATTATTTTCAATTTCGTTTTATTACTTTTAGATCGTTTCTTCTTATGTAAGGAAAGTTAAAATCAATTTTTAGTAGATACAATGCATCAAACTGAAGTTTAACACTACTTCATCCCTGCATCCTTACCTTATTTCTACTTTAATAATGATTTTTCAAACTATCTTCGTTAAAATATGATCTGCATTAGATTTACCTCACATAAAAACGATTAATCATTTCAAAATCCAGTTATTTTTGAAAAGACACTTTTTTCAAGTATAGTGCCTAAATATGCATTTAATTTTAATTAATTAAAAACACTCTGATATTTATGGTAAAATGTTCTTTTTCTTGACATATTTTAGGTAAGTGGAAGTTAAAATCTGTTGAATCCATTTGTATAAGAAATCGAAACTCTGGAAAACAAACTTTTTTATCAGAATATAAGTATTAAAAATCAATAACAATTGAATGTAGAAAAAAAATTATATTATATATATATATATATATATATATATATATTATAAAAACCCAAAAATATAAACATATATTGTGATGCTTTTATCTGTCAACTATAGCTTCTAACATTATCTCTCACTTTCTCTAATATATATAAGTTACTAGCCGCCTTTGGCGACCAGCCGGTTCGCCAATCTTAATGTTCGTTTAAATTTTAATAATTAAATATTTTATGTAATTCCTATTTTAATAGCTTCTTCATCAAAATATTTTAAAACTTCAAATTTTGATAGTCATATAATTCTCTCATAATATTATAAACGCCTTCAGTCATAACGTAATATATATCTCTGTAATTTTCTGTTAGTTTCGTAGAATTTATACTATAAATTAAAGTGGAAAGGATTAATCTGCAATTAATATAATAACATTTTTTACTGAAACAAAGTAATTTTTTGTAATATGATTACTGAAAACAGTCACTGAGCGTTTAAACTTTATGGGCACTAAAGAATATCTTTCCTAATTTATGTAATATTTCAAGAATTTGTCAACAAAATATTCTCAGATTCATTATGACCAGAACGATTAATTAACAATGTTTAATTTTAAATGCATCAAACACTAAGAAAATAAAACGAATCATTTAAAATAATCGAGTGAAAACAGGTTAAAAAAAAACTAAAAAAACGATGTACTTAAAACTATAAGCATATACAACAAATATATAACTAACAAAAATACAATTTAATTACAAAAACATGCAACTAACCTAAAAATAATTTAAATCATCCGTTGATAATGGTTGTCATGTCAACAATCAGAACACAATGCGCATGCGTGAATTTTCAACGCCAGTTACGGTAACGCAAATGCGTGAGTTTTTCTACGCCAGTTGGGGTAACGCTATGCAGATTAGAAATTTTTAATTTTCTTTATTCTGTTTTATTTTAATTCAAAAGTACTTCAGAATGAATCTGAAAGATCGATTCATTAACAATGTTTCATTTTAAATGCATCAAACATTAAGAAAATAAATAGAATCGTTTCAAAAAATCACCCAAAAAATCTTAAGCCTAGCCTCATGACTGTTCGGAAAAAAAATTGAAGCCGTACTCATTTGGCGGTGGGGAAAATGAAAAGATTTTTTTGGCGGGAAAGTTAGTTTTTAATTAATAATTAAAATTCAAATTAAAAATTCAAAAAAAGGGCTATCCTATCTTTTAAGTTAGATCAAACTGCACACGCAAATTTGATTAAAATCGGTTAAGTAGTTTAGGAGTCCATCGCGGACAAACAACGTGACACGTAATTTATACATATTAAGATTATTGAAACAACTTGTGGACAATTATCCATTGAAAATAAAAATTTATCTTTATACAAAGCATTTCTTTATAAACAGAATACCTGCGGGCTTAGGAATGTGGAATCATAAGAAGTTCAGACATTGTGTAATTCATGTAAAATGGAAATTTTTAAGGACTAAACATACCGAATAATGGCATGAAGATAACAACGACACAAGTTTGCAAAATGAAATTTTTTTGGAATATTCGAAACCAAAATGTCCCGAATTTTCAGTGTTTTTCAGTGTGTGACTTCAAGACTATAGAAAAGCTTTCAAAGTGTGAAAAATGTTAATTGAAGATCTATACCATATCGGGCTAGAGTCAAAATTGTTTAACAACACAGATATCCGTCAATAATGACCCGACGCCAGAGAAATAGTTGCGACAGTTAACTGGGTTCAAACACTTACAGTCAAAACAGAAGCCCGAGTTTGCAGTCAAACTGTTCACAGTTTCTTAGTCATGTTAGTATTTATTCCAAGAACCAACAGTTTGCATTACCTTCGCATCTAAGCATAAAAGCGGATGTTTAGTCAGGAGTTTGAAACATCAGTACAGTTCGAGACAGTGAGTCAATGTCATGTTCAGAAATGAATCTCGTTTTAGTTTGAACAATTTTCATCTGCTAACAATATTACCAGAAAGTGAAACTCGCTTTCGACAAGGTAATATCGCGGTAAAAATTATTTTCCGTTAAAAGGAATCATGATGCTGATAGACATTACGGTAGACGGTCGAATGAACCTTCGTACATTTGAAATTGAGTCTGTGATTGCTGAAAGTCACATAGTTAAAGTTCTTGAGCCTTAAGTTCGCTTGTTTAGAGATTCTATAGATCCTAACTTCATATTTATGGATGATGATGGCATTTTGACCTTGCGAGTATGATCAGTTGCCCTTGAAATGGAAAATATGCAAAGCATGCTGTAACCTGTTTAGCCATTTGTTTAGAATTCTATTGATAGTTGTGTGTGAAATACTCGGATACAATTTGCAGACCTTCTACACATACCAAATTCCGTTCTGATATGAAAAGATCTCTTTGTGAGTTCTTTGAGTTAGCAACTTATTCAAAATTTATATGAAGAATGGGAAATCGTTGTAGAATGCGCCTGGTTGTCAGATGTGACCATACGTTTTCTTAAATTGTAGGATCGCATTCTTATTTCTTTTGTTTTTCACTGAAGTGTGAACTCCTCATGTGTCCAGTTTTCCTTCAAACCGCTACTTTGTTAAAAAGAGTGATAATTATCGATTTTTCGCATTATTTTCTTATTTTATAACAATTTTACCGTTGCATATTAAGTTTCTCGCCGTCCGAACTTAAACATCCTTTATTATTCACATAAGTTTTTATCATTTTTAGGCTTTGGGCAATAGTTCAACAACATAACAATGAAGAGACCCTTATTTTTCTGCTTCTGGTGTTGGATATTTGTAATGTTGCAAAATATCACTAAAAATGTAATAATTTCCTTTGTTATATTCAGACAATGCTTCAAATAAAACACTTTTTTTACTTTTGTGATAAAATCTATGAATGTAAGAGAAACAATATATTGTTACGAAATTTCCGGGTTCGTTTGGATAGTGGGAGTTATATGGTGTGAAGAACACTCAATCAGCAGCCGGCAGTAGAAAATAAAACAACGACGTTTATTTACACGAAGACATACAGGACAGCACAAAGACGACAACGATATACAGCACAGAAGACGATTATCTTCAGCCGAGACGTGCAGCATACAACAGCAAACACAGCAGTTTTACTCCGTTGCTACTCCGCTAGTCCCTGGAAGACGAGTTCTTCACCGTCACTTCCGATTCCACTGGTCCACGACTCAATTCACCGTCGGTTCACCACTACGACTCACCACTGCTCGGCAGCTGCGCGTGCTTCCTTTTATAGGTCTCAAGAGGCGGGGCTAGATGCCTCTCAACCAATCAGGAACGTTCGAGGCTTAACTCCATTCCTACTGGACGGATCGGGAAAATTCTCGATGTTTCGGGTATAATCTATTTTGGCGCCAAAGTCGCCAAGTTTGTCGCCAAGCTCTGGGACCTCCTACAGAACCAACTATGCTGGGAAGCCGCATCGCAGATTCGTAACAATATTCAATAGAAAAATATACTATGAATGCTACAATTAAAATATTCTAAGCTGTACTCTTTTCTCATAATACAATCCAAAACAGCTATGAAAGAACATGATATTATAGGTTTTTAATAGTATAAACCATAATAGTTTTTCAAGAACACGACATTGTTAGTTTCTCATAGTACGAGCTAAACTATCTACGAGAGAACACGACATTGTTAGTTTCTCATAGTACGAGCTAAACTATCTACGAGAGAACACGATACTATTGGTTTTTCTCAGAGAACGAATTAAAACAGCTACGAAAGAACCCGATACTGTTGGTCTGAATGAAAATAATTTACCAAGAAGTATTAAAGGTTTTAATATTAAGTGAATAACATTAAATCTATATAAATAAAACAAACTATATTTTTATGTATGCGCTATAGAAAATATGACACAATAAATTTTCTTCCAACTTTAAAAAAAATATTGTATATCATATGTATATAAGAATAAAGAAAATTTTAGCGGAGCACTAATTACGTATTGTAAACTAATGATTCTTGATACGATGGTTACTTGTAAAAACAGAGATATAAATATTAATTGCTAAGGATTGGAATTAATCAGATTTACGAAATATAATGTATTCCTACCACTTGCTTTAACTAGTAAACATGATATTTATTTTTATATTTATCTAATCTATCAAAGAAATCAAATGCATACTTTTATCATTAAGACCCCGACAACAATGATTTACTGTTATTGCTTGAATTCCTTTTGCAACATTATTGATAGAGTGTTACAATGAAAAAATGCTCTCAAACCACTCATGTGTTACAGTTATTAAATATTTTATGTACTGGAAAAAATTCCAAAAACTTTTCATCTACTGGAAGCTATGAAAAGAACTAAAAATATCTCTAAAAATGTGAAACAAAAGAGTGCTATGGCAAGAGGGTGCATGGTCGAACAGCGTTTCCTGGAATATCAGCAAATAAATTTCACTTTTTGCACTTACCGTCAAGGTGGATCGAATGCTGTCATAAAAGTAAAAATGATCGTTTTTGCGATAAGGCCTTAGGTTGAACACTGAAGACTGTATAAGAATATACTTAGCAATTTCTTAAGTATTTTTTTTTCTCTATGCGATAAGATTCTTATGCGGGATAATAAAAGACTTGCTTTGATGTAGTATATTTAAGAGTTTTCTGATCATAAGGAATTTTATAATCTTAACATAAAAATTATGTGTAATATTTAATGGCACGAAAAAATTGCTTTCAATTAAATTTTATTATACTTAAATAATTATGTCTTATTTTTCGTAAATTAAACATTTTTGGTATGCGTTTAATGCACACAATGCATCAAATTGAAATTTAGCATTGAATTTCCCCCATGCCTTCTTGTTTTTTTTAATAAATTAAGATTTTAAGCATACCTTCGTTTTAATGTTTACTACTTTCGATTTGTTTCATAAGATAGAGAATCAATCAATCAAAATCGAGCCATCTTTGTAAATAAGTATGTCCAAATATAGCTCAGAATTCACAATAAAATACTTTAGAGTAATCTTTAATTACTGTGAGAGATCTAGACATTAAATTATAATGAATAAATGGAATTATGTTTTTAAAATTTGGTAACTCACTTGTTTAGAAAATGATAATGTTTCAGATTTAAATGCTTTATTTCTTATTTAATTTTTTTAAAACATTAATTGTAACATGTTGTAAAATATTTCACTCTGTTTATTTTTTTGTCTTATGTATGTGTTCAATTTAAGATTGTGCAATATTATTTTCAATGTCTGAATACAAACCGTCCACCTATAACCTAAGAATTATTTGTTTTGTTTTGATTTAGCTTGTACCGTATGGCAACATCTTGTAAATAGTGTAGTTTGTTTTGAATGTGTTTGTCCGTTAATAAAGAACTGTGATATGCAATCAGGGTCGTTAATTGCATTTAAGAACACTGATTAATACACTTTTTCGTGAGTATATCACTCATCTGGAGATCTTTTGATCATTTGAGTGAATTGTAATATAAAAGGCGTCCGCAACGATATTTTTACTGACATTGTTTACATTTCTGTCGCGGCAACATCTTGTAAATAGTGTAGTTTGTTATGAATGTGTTTGTCCGTTAATAAAGAACTGTGATATGCAATCAGGGTCGTTAATTGCATTTAAGAACACTGATTAATACACTTTTTCGTGAGTATATCACTCATCTGGAGATCTTTTGATCATTTGAGTGAATTGTAATATAAAAGGCGTCCGCAACGATATTTTTACTGACATTGTTTACATTTCTGGCGTCCGCGACAGGACGTTGTTTTTGAATACAAACATGTTTAAAACAGCTAAGGGCTTCTTGAAAGAGGACTTGTTGTTTGCAGCAGAAGAAATAGGAGAGACACTGTCTGATAAGGTAAAAATTTCTGAACTGAAAGATATTATTTTGAATAGCAAAGAGTATTTGGATGATCCAGACTTTGTGACAAATATTTTAGTAACGGCCGTGAGCCAGCGAAAACTAAAAGAAGAACAAAAACAAAAGCAAACAGAATTTGAAAAAGCGGAAAGATTAAAACAGCTAGAATACGAAGAAAGTGGAAAAATAAGAGAACACGAACTGGAATTGGCGAGAATCAGAGCAACGTTGCCAATTACAGGTGAGTCTCAAAATACTGTTATATCTGGTGCTAAAAAGAAATTTAATCTGCCAAAATTAGAATTTAGACAGTTTAATGGCGATATTAAAGATTGGCTACAATTCTGGAGCCAGTTTCAACACATTCATAACGATGATGAAATCGCGCCTGAGAACAAATTTCAATATCTTGTGCAAGCTACTGTAAATGGATCACGAGCCCGAGAAGTAGTAGAAAGCTTCCCGGCAACAGCAGCCAATTATGCCAAAGCAGTTGAAAGTTTAAAAGCACGATTTGGGAGAGATGAACTATTAGTAGAAGTTTATGTTCGGGAATTATTAAAGCTGATAATCTCAGTTCAGAAACATGAGAAAATATCGATGACATCTCTCTATGATAAACTCGAATCTTATCTGAGAGCCTTAGAGACTTTAGGAGTGACTACTGATAAATGTGCTTCAATTCTTTATCCCATGGTGGAGTCTTGTTTTCAAGAGGACTTTTTGAAAGCATGGAATAGAAGTGCTTCTTCAGCAGTCTCAACTGATGCTAAAGACCGTTTAACCAACTTGATGACTTTTCTTAAAGCAGAAACGGAGGGCGAAGAAAGAATTAATTTGGCTATGGCTGGTTTTGGCTTGGGTGCAGATGAAAATCGCCAATCATTTAAGAAAAAAGTAAGAGATTTTCCAATGAAAAAAGTACCTACAGCTGCCAATTTATTTACTACAGCTTCAAAAGAAGTGAAGAAAGAATGTGTTTTCTGTACTGGGAAACACTCGAGCCCAGACTGTTTTCAAGCTCAGAAGATGAGTTTGGCTGAAAGGTATAATATTTTAAGAGAGAAGCAATGTTGTTTTGCTTGCTTAACACCAAAGCATACATCTCGTTCCTGTAAGACATTTTTAAGATGTGTAATATGTGGGAAAAAGCATGTCCCACTTATGTGTGAGTCTCTAGAGGCTAAGAATCAAGATTCATTCAAGAGTGAGAATTAGAGTCCAAATGTTGAAGTTAATATGGCCAACAACACTTCTAGTCCCAGGGTGTTCCTCCAAACGTTGAAATTAAAAATGGTGTGTGGTAACAAAGAAATCCCAGTTAGGGCAATTCTAGATTCTGGGTCACAAAAGACTTATGTATTAAAGAATGTTGTTGAGAAAATGGGATATATCCCACTCAGAAAGGAAATTCTGATGCACTCATTGTTTGGGGGCATTAAATCTGACAAGTGCGAACATAATTGCTATCGGATAAAACTGAGAAATCAAGACAACAGTGTTACATGCAACCTGGAAGCATTAGACCAGCCATCTATATGTGACAAAATTTCATCAGTCATTCCAGGTTCATGGATTACAGAGCTCCGTGAGATGAAGATAAGGCTATCAGATGTAGGGGAGGAGCCACAATCTGTTCAAGTGCTTCTTGGTTCAGATGTGATAGGGAAGCTCATGACTGGCCAGCGTAGAGTTCTATCCTGTGGGCTTGTTGCCATGGAGACACTACTTGGCTGGACTCTGTCAGGTAAAGTTCCTGAGAATGAGATGTCATCATGCAATGCTATGCTGGTGGCCTCCCTATTTGTGAAAGAGATGGATATCTCCCAATTATGGAGATTAGATTCCTTGGGGATCCAAGATCCTTCAGAACAAAAAACCAAAGAGGAGCTTCATAAAGCGTCGATGGAGCACTTCTTAAGAACTGTCAAGGTCGATGAAGAAGAGCGATTCCTTGTCTCCCTACCTTGGCTTGACGGTCATTTGCCTCTTCCAGACAACTTCAATTTGGCACTCAAAGGGTTGCAAGTGACAACCCATAAGCTGAAGAAGGAAAACTTATTTCAAGAATACGGTGATGTCTTTAAAGAATGGGAACGAGAAGGCATAATTGAAGAAGTTCCCCAAGAGGAAATAAAGTCTGCTTGTCACTATCTGCCCCATCGACATGTGGTGAAGCCGAACAGCACTACGAAAATTAGGCCCGTCTTTAACGCTTCATCAAAACAAAAGGGAGCGGTCAGCCTCAATGACTGTTTGGAAAAGGGATTAAACTTGATTGAATTGATCCCTTCCATGTTAACAAGGTTTCGACTGTATAGGTTTGGCATTTCGGCTGATATACGGAAGGCCTTCTTACAAATAAGTCTATATAAGGAGGATCGAAATTTCCTGCGATTTTTGTGGCACAGTGAAGAAGGAGAACTCATACATTACCGACATTGCCGAGTGGTGTTTGGTGTTTCCAGCAGCCCTTTCTTACTTGGGTCAACAATCCAATACCACTTGGAGAGAAAGTTGGAAGAAGCGCAGCAAGGCCGTGGAAGATACCCTGAGTGCATTATTCAAAAGTTGATGAACAGCTTTTACGTGGACAATTGTTTAGCAAGCGTCAAAACCCAGTCGGAGCTAGAACGATTTATTGATGTAGCCACGGAGATCATGGCTGAAAGAAAATTCGACTTACGAGGGTGGGAGCACTCTAGCCCATCTGATCCAATAACAAGTCCTACAATCATCCTGGGAACGATTTGGGACAGACATTGTGATACTCTTTCAATAAATATTCCGGATTTCAGAGAACTAATGGAAGAGGTTATCACGAAAAGAAATATTCTTGCTGCTTCCCACAAAGTGTTTGATCCCTTGGGGATTACTAGTCCTGTGTTGCTACTACCAAAACTCTGGCTACAAAATTTGTGGAAATCTAAAATCGGTTGGGATGAAGAAGTAGATCTAAAAACACGTCAAGATTTTCTGAAGTGGCTAATGGAGCTGGAATATTTGAAGCATGTTATAGTACCAAGATGGTTACACTGTGATAGCGGATTTGAGAATATTTCATTGCATTTTTTTTGCGACGCGGGCAAACTAGCCTATTCTGCGGTTGTTTTCCTACGAGTTGATAGTGGAAACTCTGTACACATACAACTGGTGCAGAGTAAAACTAGAATTGCACCTTGTGGGAAAAAGGAAACAACTATTGCAAGGCTGGAACTTCTTGGTGCTGCTATATCTGCTAGTCTTTCTTCCACTGTCTTGAAAGAGTTTCCAACAGACAATGTTTATTTCTGGACAGACTCTACTACTGTGCTGGCTTGGTTGAAGAGAGAAGAACCGTGGGGTGTATTTGTTTACAACCGTGTTCAAGAAATTCGGAAGCTGACACCAGTCAAAGCTTGGAGACACGTTCCTGGATCACTGAATCCAGCGGACTGTCCGAGTAGAGGGTGTTCAGCGAAGCAGCTTTGCAGTTCGAAATGGTGGGAAGGTCCCAGTTGGTTGTATCTTTCGTCTCATGAATGGCCTGTTAGTGATGTTGTAGTAGATGTCAATGAGGAAGAAGTGAATAAAGAGAGAAGAGCTATCGTGACCTCTATGGTGAATATTCAAACAACAGATATAAAGAGTGAATATTTTTCCACCTATAGTAGAAACATCAGAGTAGTGGCTTATCTATTGAGAAGACTCCTGATTTACCTACTGACCGTGTTCCTGATTCACCTGCTGATCATGTTCCTGAATTACCTGCTGACCAGGTTCCCAATTCTCCTGTTGAAAGGACTGATATTTCTGAGGAGATACACCATACCAAAACCAGATTAGGAAGGACCATAAACGTTCCTCGTAAATTGGACTTGTGAACTTTCAATTTTACAGATTTCACGAGGAATTAAGTGTTATAAATTTCAGTTTGTTTTATATTGCAAAGTTCAGTTTGTAACCCTTCACTTTGCAAGGTGGGAGTATGTAACATGTTGTAAAATATTTCACTCTGTTTATTTTTTTGTCTTATGTATGTGTTCAATTTAAGATTGTGCAATATTATTTTCAATGTCTGAATACAAACCGTCCACCTATAACCTAAGAATTATTTGTTTTGTTTTGATTTAGCTTGTACCGTATGGCAACATCTTGTAAATAGTGTAGTTTGTTTTGAATGTGTTTGTCCGTTAATAAAGAACTGTGATATGCAATCAGGGTCGTTAATTGCATTTAAGAACACTGATTAATACACTTTTTCGTGAGTATATCACTCATCTGGAGATCTTTTGATCATTTGAGTGAATTGTAATATAAAAGGCGTCCGCAACGATATTTTTACTGACATTGTTTACATTAATATTAAAACGGTAATTTATCTCAATCAAATTTTATGATATATATTTTTTGTGCCAGTTCTGAAAGTTTTTTTGCCAGTTGAAATAACAATCAATACGCAATTTTGAGTTAAAGAATTACTGTCAGAAACGACACGACACTCATACGAGGAATGAAACATAACGAAAAAGTATCTAATGGGGCGAAAATCGATTGATCAAACATTGTGAATTTCGAAAATGCGCTAATTTTTTCGCATCTCACCCCTTAACAAGGTAAAATTTTCGAAAAGTGGTAGTCTTGGAATATTAAAATAAACTTGTGTATTAATGTAACCATTAATATAAACAAGAATAAGCAGGAATGAAATAAAGTATTAATTTGTTTCGGTGAATAATTTCTTTATGTGTTGATCACATATGATTCAAATTTTGAAGATATATTCAATTTATTTACAATGATATACTTGTTTTTTAAATTTGATATTCTATTCAAGTATGACTGTGTAATTCTTAACTCTTTTGCCGTCCACTCCTGTCCGCAAAAATTTGTTTTTTCTCGGTTTTTCGCTGCATTAGAGAAAAACAAAAAGAAACTCAGACAAGTAAACATTTAAATTTTTAAAATGTAGAAAAACCGCCCTGCAGACGTTTCACTTGTTATGCGTTACATGTGTTACGGATGACGAAGAGGTTAAATACATGAAAATGAATATTTCTAAAAAATTTTTATAATAATAATTAATTTAAAAACTACTTTGACATCGACTTATCGTATTTTTTACAGAAAGGCGTTAAGTGTTATTTTTTGAATTAATTTTAATGAATGCTTCATTTCCATATTTTTTTGCTGATAAATGCACACTTGAAATTTAAGTAATTTATCAGTTAAAAAGTAATGAATTTCTTTATCTAATGTCTGAAGTGGAACTATAGCGGAAATTTTTTCAAATAACTTATATGAGACATCATATCCAGAAAACTGTAAAATCGTACTGTGCATGGACAAGATAGATACATTTCAATTTCAAAAGATTGTCTGTCGAATAAAAAAAAACGATTTTATTCGTCTTAGGTGGCGAATTGCCTTAGTATTTCATTTGGCAATTTTGTGAAAATTTTCATCTTTCGAATTGAAATGTTTTACTTCAAATGACTAGAAATTTGAAACACTTTCTAAAATATGCTACTTTTTTAAATCCACTTTTTGTTCAGGAATGCTAATAAAAACTGCAAAGTTAGACAGATTTTAATCAAAAAATTTGTTATCTCAAATTAAAAATGGATCGTGACGTATTTCTAATTTTTATTTCGCTTTAAATTTCATTTAAAAATCAAATTTGAAGTAAATAGAAATACTCAAATGTTCGGTATTCAGATATAACCGGCTTACTCTAAGCCTATTCTAAGCCGAAATCCTATTCCGAATCGAGAGTTTTCAATTCAGTTTGTTTTTTATCAAATTTATCTTATTCAGTGTAGAAATTAGATTTAAATTATTTTAAGATAATTTTCATTTTATCTCAATATAGAACAGTTAAGCAACTCCATTTCTGTAGATTACTTTTTTGTTTTTAATCTGCTATTATTGTTTTTACTGTTTTGTTATTGTGCTCAAACTGATATTTTCTATCAATTTTATTCACTTGTAAATGCTTTTGATTTATTATTATTTTCGTTTTGTATATGCAATTTTGCAGAAGAGTGAGTGAAGAATTTCTCTCTATACTTGTTGTTCTCTTGTATATGGAGGAAGAAAATAAGAGGCAATGCATATAAGTATATAAAAAATTTTTTAATATTCACTAACTATGCTCTAGTTAAACATTTTGAGATGAAAATAGAATTCCTTAAAATATATTTTATCACAGTACAATTATGATATTTCCATAGTGCTACGCCCTCTGTTTTATAATTAATTATTTTTAAGTTCGTCCAAAAGTTACCTTTTTTTACATACAGTCTCTTAATTCAAAAGTATTCTGGTCAAAATTGGTTTTGTATTTATCATTTCATTACATTTCTGAAAACATATGGTAATATTGAATTACATGTCTAAATAAAAAAAAGTCTGTCATTTTTGAACAAAGCATTTTAAAGAAAGAGAAACGAAATTTGAATATTTAACCAAATAACATGAAAGCATTGTTGCCATTTTCTTCCTGTAAATATTCAATTAATCTATAGCTAGAACTTCTGCAACGGCTCATTTTCATTTCCTGACAGGAGCAGTAGCAAAATTATTTTGTGGAGATGACTCCATAATTCAAGAAAGGTCTTGATCCTTTTATTCCAATATTCTACCCTAAGGCATGTAAATAAGATTTTAAATCTTCTTCGGCGATCTTTAGTCGGAAACTTTGCGATTAAAGAAAAGCGCAAACGATATTTATCACAATTAGTTACTCTTTCTCCCGCGAGCATCCAAGATGGCGGATGTTAATTCGGCAGACTGACGAATGGCGCCAATTACGTTTGATTGGAAACAATAGAGTGTTTGCTCCTTGCAACTGATTGCTTTTGAAGGATCAGAATATTAACCGAAATATTGTTTCGGTTTTAGAGAATTTATCGTACCAAATATAAGACTTGGCGCGGATAGTTTATGTTTTTCTCGCAAATTTATTATAAATTTAACAATTTGTTTTAGAATATCGATAGAAAATATTTTAATCAATTGTTTCTGCTGCTGAAATGAGTTATATATTTCATATTTTATTCAAAGATTATTGTTAAGTAATAAAAATAAATTTTTCTTATTCTGAAATACATTTATATTGTATGACATGTGATCATAAAATATAATTCTATACTTAGAATATTTTTCCATATTTTAGAGACCTAATATTCCAGAGAGAAAATATGCCTGGAAAGATCAAAGCATTGGCACAAATGTATCAAATAAATTTTGGATTTATCTAAAAATATTTCAAAAGGAATCATTTATATCAAAATCTAAAAATTCTACTATACAAAATACTTGTCATTCTCGATTATCCTTGTTGTAAAATATTGAATATTCTTCTATTCTGATATTCGAAAAAAAGGGCACATAAGCTTGAAACAAAATGTTTCACATATTGATCATAACCATATGACTAAACAATAAATTGTAGTTCAACGAATCTGTTTGATTTCCCAAATGTGAATTTAAAATATCGAAATGACAAATCGAACTTTGGTCAAATAAATGTACCAAAATATTTTTTTAAGTGCTACATGACATTTTTTTAAGTGAACAGCTTAAAAATTAAAGTTGCAATCTCTCTCTGTGTTTTGCAACTCAGTCAAAATGTTATTTACATAAAATATAATAAGTTCGTTACTCAGAATAACATTATTTTATTTATCTTAATAGTTTCAGTTGAATGAATTTTATTCTTTATTGAAAATTAAATTCATATAAGTTGTCTTCAAAAAATCCCTCAATATTTTTGGGATTTATAATTACAAAAAATATCGTTACCTCTTTTTAATTTGGGGAATATTGGATGTAAGTATAAAGAATATTAATAGAGCTATATTAAATAGAGGTATAAAAACCACCATAAAATGTTTTAGGTTATTATTTGCAAAGAAATAATCCCTGGTAAACTACAAATGGTTGGTTATACTATTTTCCATATATTCCAGCAATAATAGAATCAAATATTTGATATTTTCCCAATAAAAATTTCTTTGATTACATTTCATTTCCATCAAAACATTTTTTTAAAAAATCTTAAAACTTATGTGGCAATTTATTATTTTGATAATCTATTAAAAATCACAAGCTTAATTGGATTTAAAGTAGAATTAGAATCAAAGATCTGAAAATAACATAATTTGATTGATATCCAAATCCTTTGATACCTCTAAAGACCTTTTATATGACACATAAATCGAAGCAAGAGATTTTAAGATTCTCCAAATAAGATAAAGCCCGGAGTGATCGACATATCAAAACATTTGGTTTAATATCTTTTCTAAAAGCTCTGTTGCTGAGCAGGAATATTCAAGGAATCAACTAATGTATCATATCCTGATAAAATCTTCAATTTTACTGCCCACGGTCTCATCGAGAAAGCCATCATGTTAGTTTTATGATCGCAATCGATTCAGTTTGAGCGAACTGCAAAAAGTAGAATTTATTGCCAAAAATCCCAGGAGATACTGTTGGCCCATTTCATCCCGCTTGTCGCAACATTTATCGGAATTTTCACCATTTTGTCTTGCATTTTAAGAAATATTTCTCATGCATTCCATAATCTAGAGTTTAAGGAAACATTTTGGACTGTTTCCACTGACGAGTTTTTTTTTAGATTGGTGTAAAGACAGGCATTCTTGCATTGGAGCATACTGGATTCAAATGTGACATAATTCCTCTCCTTTAGTTCAAAATAAAGATATCTAGTAATACAAGAAAAAACACCGGATTATCAAAGATTTCAACTGATTGTTTTTTTATATCCTAGAAATATTATTTTTGCAGTCAATAAACGAATTTTGTATTGAATGAATATCAAACATTTGGTTTAATATCGTTTCTAAAAGCGTTGTTCCTGAACAAGAATATTCAAGAATTATCGGAAATTCAAGAAAATCTATCGCTTCAGTTAATTTTTTTATAAATTTCTGATTACATAGCGGTTTCTCAAATTTATGCGATGTGAAATCATTGTAGAATAGTGGTATGTGTTAGTTTTTTTCCGAATTCATCTTGAAATACTCGCATTTGGTAGATATTAGTGACGACAGTAGATATTATTGTTTAAATGACTGAAACAGTAGATATTATTGTTTAAATGACTACAACAGTAGATATTGTTGTTTAAATGACTGAAACAGTAGATATTATTGTTTAAATGACTACAACAGTAGACATTATTGTTTAAATGACTGAAACAGTAGATATTATTGTTTAAATGACTGAAACAGTAGATATTGTTGTTTAAATGACTGAAACAGTAGATATTGTTGTTTAAATGACTGAAACAGTAGATATTATTGTTTAAATGACTGAAACAGTAGATATTATTGTTTAAATGACTACAACAGTAGATATTATTGTTTTAATGACTACAACAGTAGATATTATTGTTTTAATGACTACAACAGTAGATATTATTGTTTTAATGACTACAACAGTAGATATTATTGTTTTAATGACTACAACAGTAGATATTATTGTTTTAATGACTACAACAGTAGATATTATTGTTTAAATGACTGAAACAGTAGATATTATTGTTTTAATGACTACAACAGTAGATATTATTGTTTTAATGACTACAACAGTAGATATTATTGTTTTAATGACTACAACAGTAGATATTATTGTTTTAATGACTACAACAGTAGATATTATTGTTTTAATGACTACAACAGTAGATATTATTGTTTTAATGACTACAACAGTAGATATTATCGTTTAAATGACTACAGGTCTTTTATGTCAGCATTAGCAAACTATTCAGGAGAAATTTTAAATGAGTAACACTAAGTATTATTTACAAGCTTGACGAACAGCGCCTTTTAACTCATCCGGTTACTTCCGCCCCCGTACTTACGTATTTATTTCGAGCTCGTGACGATTAAAGACTATTTTAAAAAATGGTAATCAATTCAAAAGTTAACTCGCATTGTTATTTCTAGCTCATCAGATTTTATAATAACACTAATCAAAATTAATTCAAAGTGTTAATTGGATATCGGCATTGCATTTCGATTTATAAAATCAAATTAATAAATAAATTTTTGTTTTTTAGTAATTAATATTATTTTTTTCAAGCTTTGCGATCTGAGTAAACGCATATTTCAATATTTCAAAAAAACTTTTCATCATTATATTCCTATAAACATAACTTCAGTGAATATTTTTTTTCAATAAGAAAATTGTTCTCAAAGTGAGAAACTTTAAATAAATTTTTTAAATACTTTATAAGTGCAGTATATGTGTTATAAGTTCATAATTAAGTTATTTAACTTTAATTAATGGAGTTATAGATTTAAATAAAATTGAAATTCCCATTATGAACCTAATCTCATGACTGTTGTTACGAAAAAAAATCGATTCCGTTGGGTATACGGCGGAAACTTCCAACGAGCACATTAATGATAAAAGGCATTTATTATACAAGGAAACCTGAATCCTAAGACAATAAACCACAGCCAAAGCGTACACAAAAATATCACGTATAGTAAAGAACCGCATATAAGCAGTAAATCCCTAATAAACAATCGCAATTAGGGTTTGACGGTTTTTCAAACCCGGTTTTAAAAAAACCGGTTTTTTAAGTAAATTTGTCACATTCGAAAATCGGTTTATGAAGTAAGAAAACCGGTTTTCCGGAACGCCTAGATATTTCAATTTTTCTTAAAAAAAAAAAATTGGTGGGAATTGATTTGTCTAGCAACTGGGGGCTTAAAGCGATGAGATGCGAATTTATTATCAAGTGTAGGTATATTTGAATTTCTATTAAATGAAATAAAAAAAATTGAACACTGAAATAAGTTTCAAATTATTATATGCTTTAGAAGAACGAATTCAAGAAAGTAGAATTAGCGACTCTTTTGCTGTATTCGCACACTTCTAGTTCAGCGGAGAAATCTAGTGTACTTTCTTTAGTTTCAAAAACCGAAATTATTAAGTTATCTGGAAAGATATTCTCTAGATTATTTCCAAATTCTTATGTGGAAACCGATTCAGATGAAGAGCAAATCTTAGAAACTATTCGTCAGAGTAATGCTTTTTTAAAAGAAGCCATGGAAAAATCAATTCATAAGTTTCTTAAAGACCCTGAAGAAAAACTTGCAAATCCAAAGACACTGAAAGCTGAATTTTCATTATTTGATTTGAGGCAACGAATAAAAGAACAAAAATCTTAAATTTGTTATTTGATGCCATGAAAACTATACAACCGAGCTCAGTAGTTAATGAACGATTATTTTCAATTTCAGGCAATATTGTGTCCAAAATTAGACTTATCTTTAAAATTTAGTCACCTTCAGTCGACATTTTATGTTTTTTAAAATCCTATTTTCTTAGGAGAAATTAAAATGAGTGAAAACAATACAAATATTATTCAAAACTTTTGTTTAAGTTTTCGTTATTTTGTGTAAATAATATGTATATGTAATCTTTAATTTCATTGAATTTGATATTGATTTCGTTTTTTGTTATTTTATATAACTTAGAGAAAATATTTTTCCATATTCTATTTTTTTGACAAAAATTCGGAAACCGACTAAACCCGTTTTTTTTTTTTTTTTTTTTTTTTTTTTTTTTTTTTTTTTTTGGGGAAATATGGAATTCGAAAACCGGTTTTTCAAAAAGTCGGTTTTTCTGTAAACCCTAATCGCAATAGACCAGATTAATCAGAGAACTCGCTAGAGGCATCTTAGACTTATTCAAGTAGTTCATTTAGCTTAACTCACATTTTTCGGCTCTATTGCTCCCTATGCTGTTTTTGGCATTTCGAAGTTTCAGTTATATCTAGAGCAAAGAAGCTTCTAGAAGGATCTTCGTATCTTCACTCTTTTTTAATATATCGCCAAAACTCCAAAAAATGTCGGGAATTTTTGCTTTTGTCAGCAATGTACTCAAATGGCCAGAGCCCATTAAGCAACCCTTTAGAACTAGTTGTGAAACTCTTTTCCTTACCGGAAAACTAACTCTACAGGGAAACAGTATTACAAATTTGCAAAAGTAATTTGTAGGAATTGTTTTCTTTTTGACTTTAACGAATGCCTATACATACCTACTAATGTTTGAAGAAATCTTTAATATATTTTTAATTGTGCATTTTTTTAAAAAAATTATAAAAGTTCTTATTAGGAAAATTTTTATTCGAAAATAAATGCGCAGTGTTCTGCCGTTTGAAAATACATTTAAATATGCACAAAGTTAACAAAGAAGTTTTAGTGCAATAGAATTTCTGTGTACTGATAATTTTAAACTCTACCACTCTCCATATAATGTCGGATTATTATTTCGTAGTTAACAGATAGTAGTAGATTCTTACCAAATTCTATAATATTACTAACCTACGAAGATTAGATTTTTTGATGAAATAATGATATATTAATATTTATCATTTATTAAAATTCTGGCGTTGTTATTTGATGACAGAAAAATCTGAAATTTTACAAATGGGTGCACATACATATTAAAACGGTGAAAGTGGAAATGAAAACAATTCTACAGAGCACAGAAAGAAGAATATTTTCTTAATATCGCAAAAGCACGTGATTGAAAAGTTTTATGTAACAATGAAATTAGTTTGAAATTCGTTGTAACTACAATAACATTGCTACAGCTACAGATTGAATATCAAATAAAATTAGAGGGAAAAAAGTATAGAAATCAATAAAAAAAAACTAATTTTTACAATAGAGTAAAAATTATTTTAGAAACATTAAAATAGAGGTATAACTTTTGTTCTAGAAGAGTTCTAAAAAAATTTAACAAAAACATATAGTTGAAAAGTACAAAAATTCACCAATTTTTAATTGAAAGAAATGTTTACTAAAGTTTGAACAAAAATCTTTAGATACTTATAAAAAGATGTAAACAAATATTTGTCTTTTAATTATATGAATTAGTTTTGTGATATTTTTTTACATTTCAATAAAATTCATCAAACGATTGAATTATATTTTCCTTTAAAAATACGAGTAATTTATATTTATTTCGTTTTAAATATTGGCTCTTGGTCAAATGAAATAAATGGAATTTTATGTACATTTTATTCTTAAATAAAAGAAGTATATTATAAGAAATTAATTGATCCAAAAATGAAAATCTGGCAAGCGAATCAATTTAAGTAAACTCTAAATATGTTAGATAAGTAGCAAATAACAAACTGACAATGAAAATAAGGCATAAAATTTTCATGGCAGATAAATTTTCATTCCTAAATATAGAATGTGGAATCAAAATCTAAATTAAAATTGTAATTTCATATATATTTAAAAAAGCTTGAAATCGTTGAATGGTTCTGAATTTTCCAATGGAATAGTTTATGCAAAAATATCTACATGGGATTCACAAGCTCTTTCAAATTAGATTTAAAATGTCTCAAACACGAAGTCTATTTTGAATTTTATTTAAAAGCCAAAGATGCACAAAAACAAAATTCTTCACTGTTCAATATTGAAGGAGGACTTCCTTAGATTCGATTTAAATCCTATTTCGAACTAAGAGCTTTTATTTGAATTTCGCTTTTCCGAATATAATTCATCTCCTTTGCATCGGGCACTTAAATTCAAATCTCTCTCCAGCAATTTCCATTTTTGTCCTTATGCAAAACAATAAATACATTACAAACTTTTCAAATGCCAGTTTGATTTTTTTTCTGTTATTTTTACTATATCATTATTAAATTTCGAATGCTTTTACCCAATGATTTTATTTGATTCAAAATTGTTTTGCGTTGGGTTTGAATCATTCTTATTAATAACCTGTCTAAAGTAGCATGCATGCATTCTTTCAGATGTGCTTACCTTAAATTTATTGCAAAGCGAATGAATAGTTGGTTTTCATGCTTAATATAAACACAACTTATTTCAAATGTGGCAATATTTCATAAGAAATGCAAAACTTCTTTTAAAAACAGTAGAATGTCATGTATTAAGTAATAAAATATTGCTTCTTTTGAATAATAAAATTGCACATTGGTTTTTGAAATAGCAAACGATAGTAAAATTTGCTTAATATTTATTCTAACTCAAGATAAAATATTTATTGTGTCATATTTTTATCGTTTTATTTTATTGATTAAAATAAAGGAAACATTATCACGTGAAATATTTCTTATTCACTATAAAAATTTTTGATATGTTATTTGAAGCCATATAGACAGGGATTTCTTTCTGTGAGGGGTCTACATTTGTCCAAGTATTTACCCCTCATGACCCAAAAATCCATAGAAATTTGAAGTTTTTGATGACAAGAATTAATATCAATAAAGCAACGACAATAAATTATACTATATTAATTATAAGCAAAATATTATTTCAAGATTCAAATCTAAGCACAGTAAAATTGAAACAAACAAAACTACTACAAGACCATTATCAAACTATAAGTTCAAAAAACATCAATAAAATATAAAAAAGCAAAGAACATACCACTTGAATATAAAAATATTCCAAAAGATTTTATAAAGAAAACTAAACTTATCACTGCAGACAATTATATTAAACTAAATTCAAATTCCCCGCGCTTAAAATTGTATACGCCTCCAACGTTTGGTCAATGTGCTTTGTCAACAAATAAAATAAACGATCTCAGTGCCATCTATGGAGTTGAAACAAAGAAAAAAACTAGAAATTATATCTCTAATTGTGAAAATAGGTTAGAATATAAGTTATAAAATAAATAAACCTATTCTTATTAAAACTTCTATATTACAATAATTTTTAGGATAATCATTAAAAGATAAATTTTTAATGAGATTATTGCTTCAAAATAGAAATTTGTAATTATAAATTTTTTAATCATTTTAAATTGAGGGAAAATCAAATTTTTGGAAACTTTAAAGTTTTAGTTAGAACTGTAATTTAATGGTAATTCAAAGTTCAAATTATTTGAAGTTAAATTAATCCCTTTTATCATAAATACACTGAAAGAACAGTACACATCACTATCTGAAGAATTATATATTGCATTGAAAAATCGCACAGAAGAAAGGCATACCGAAATAGAAAATGTCTTATGGTATTTACATAATTATAATGATTTTAAAAATGAAAATGAAAAAGAAGAAAAGAAAATAATCAATTCATATCTGATTAAGTTTAGAGTAAATTTTCTTAAAATTTTTTACCCACAAACCTATACACATGCAGAAAAATTCAGTTCAATTATCGAAGATTATGATGTCATTACTATCGATAGTGAAAAGGAATTGTCTCTTGAACAAAAATTAGAATTAGCGATAAATAAAAAAAAATCAACGAACCAAAATACAATACAGAAATCAGCTATATCCAAAACCATCCGACGAGGAATCGATTTATTTGAAGATGAGGGATTTAGAGGTAAATACTTGGAAAAAGTATATCGCGCAATGCTAACAGTACCACCAACTAGAGCAGATGCCGAAAGAGTGTTTTCGACAGCTGGTCATTTTTACACAAAATTACTTTTCAGGCTTAATGACAGTACAATGGATGAATTATGTTTTTTAAGATCACATTTCAAAAATTTGTAATAGTACCACAGACTGAATAGCGATATTTACCCTTTTTTTGTGATTTAAATAAATAAGATGTTCCTTTACTTTTTTGTGATTATACACTGTTATAATTTATAAGTTACAAATTATTTTTTGTGATATATACCCTCTCTAACAAAACTGGCAAATAAAACAAAGAGACACCTCTGTTTTCTTTCTTTTTCTAAAATTTCTAATACCGGTATTAAAACCGGTATCCCGGTATTAAGATTTAAAAAATACCGAATACCGGTATTGAAATTTCGGTCCGGTATTGCAATCCCTACATGCATACCTTATCATTTTATTAAAAATTAGTGATGACAATTGATTGTGTACAATTAATTGAATTTTTACACTATCTTCGCAAAAATTTATTTCTTGATCATGTTCGATTAAATAAGAATTTTGCATGCGCCTAATATGCTTTGAACCATATGCCTACGCATTCAATAAATTAACACCTGCTCTCAACTATTTCCTTTGATTACTGCAGTTGGGGATGTTTGCTTACATATTTAACAAATATCAGCTGCCTCCTTCAATTTTTGATATAAATACAGCTTCCTTGAGTTATAATTGATAATTTATTAGTATTAAAATCCAAGATTTTGAAAATTAATTGTTCGAAAAGGATGCAAGCAAATTAAATTATCTGTAGTCATTAATATTACGTTTTTAATTATTTTTCCTTTAAACATTAAATTATAAATTAAGTATTAAAGGAATAAACATTTATCCTTGCATAAAAATAAGTAGCATATTAATTACAATTATCGGTAAATAGTTAATTAAATTTAAATAATTTTATTTTGTTTAAAAAATACATCTGTATTTATAATTTTTTTCTTTTAAAATTTTAATTTTATTATTATGTATTTTGATATTAAATATTTATTTTGAATGAAAAAAATTAAAAATATATTAATTAAGAGTAATTGTAAATTTTTTATTGAATAAAAGCTATTAAAAAAGAAAAAAAATCCTAGTCAGGTTCGAACCCTGACCTGCCGCATACGAGACGGTTATCTAGACAACCATGCCATCGTAGTCATCGGGATGGGAGTCAAGTTATCAGTATATAAGTTTTACCAAAAGTTGGAGGACCATTTTCTCGTAACTGACTGGCCGTTGCGTTTTAATATTTTCATGAATGGACATTCTAAATGTATACCATCATTATATCAAATCTCATCCCGATCTGAGATTTCAACCCCGTGCCCTCCCCTTGTCAGGAAACATTCATTTATTTATTTTGTCTCAGTAATTATTTACTTTTAAGTTAGTTTCATAAAAATTGCTTTCATTTTTGGTTGATTTATGAATGTAATACTTATTTTCCAATATCATATGCGTTTATTAAAGAACCTTAATTAGAGTTAATGGATTATGTTTAGCTTTTTTTTGTTTGATTCTTTAATTTCAGTTGAAGTTTCTCATATATAAATGAAAATTATCAAACAAGGCTGAAATCCTGATAATAAATCCTGACCGTATCTTAATATAACTGTTTATTTCCTTATTAGTTTCCTATTGTGTTTTTCTCATTATTCAATATTAGTAATTATTAATAAATAATTAAAAAAAATATATAAACATGATTTTATTAGTTTATTAATGAAACCAAAATCAGATTTAAAAAAATATGAGGGTTAAACTAACAAACCTAAAGGAAGGAAATGTGGTCAGCAAACCGCAATTTTAATTATATTCATAATACATTTTTTTAATTTATAAACTGGAGTCTTCTTTAATAAAAATATTTAGCTTAATTTTAATATAGCGTTGTTTTCTATCTTTCCGATTTCAATTTTCTTTTGGATAAAATTTTTTTCTCAAATGTAAATTTAAGATTAATATTTAAAATAACATTAATGAATGAAATAAAGTAATAATTTCAATTAATCAAAATAGATAATTTACAACAACATGTTAAGATTAATATTTAAAATAACATTAATGAATGAAATAAAGTAATAATTTCAATTAATCAAAATAGATAATTTATAACAACATGTTAAAACAACAGTGAAATGTTAAAATATAACGTTGCATTAAATCCTCTAAAATGAAAGCAAACTACGTAATGTGTTTTGAATGAAATGTATCAATGTAAAAATATCAATGGAAAGTCAATGCAATGGTGTATCAATGAAAGTTAATCTTTTTTTTCTTTCTTTTTTTTAAAATTTTCTTTTACATATAGTGAAAGTTTGGAGTTCGAAACTCTAGCGGTAATCTGCCAAGTCTAGCCAAGAACTCTCAAGGAATAATTCTCTGTGACATTTTGCCCTTTAAGATTGCAATCTGTCTCGATCAGCTTACAGCGGATTCTCCCGGCTATAATTTACCACTTATGACCACAACAAAAATCGTCTCGATGATTGGATTCTTTCAAAATTAAACATCTTCCCACGTGGAAATAGTTTATGCCAGATAAATGAACTAATATCACGGATTCCGGGGGAAAATATTTTAAGCAAATATTTTCCTAACTGGAAAGATGGCAAATTTTAATCTTCATACCTAATATTCTAGAGTAAAGAAGACAAATTTCAGACTAATGCAATCTACCGTCTAAACAGAATTTTAATCCTTCACTAATTAAAAAAATTCTAGTCAAACAGTGTAACTTTATTTTTATGGAATGTTGTAGAATTGGATTTTTTTACAAGAAAGAGTATTTAGTAGCTTTATTTCTGTGTCCAAATGTTTCTTATTTGGTTAAACCCGCTAATTGTTGTTTCGTATAATTTCTCAAAATTCTAGAGATTTTTTTAAATGTTTACAAGATATTCACTCATTATAATAATACAGATGTGTGTACGGCGTCCTGGCATAGGGCTAGCGTGTCTTCCCCGTGATTTCGGCGTGCTGGGTGCGAGTCACGGTTTGGGCATGGTTGTTCTTCCGTGTTCTATGTATGAGACGTGTGAATGCGCCATCCTGTAACAAGGGATTGTGCAAGCGAATGAATGATGCGTGAGTAGCAAAGTCGTACTCTTGGCCCTAGTTGGTGCTACTATAAAAACAAGAGACGCTCTCCCACCGGCTTAAAATCGCTGTCTTCGTAACAGCGGGCTTGTCCATGGGAAGTGCGTGTGTAAGCACTCTACAGGTCAGAGTTTTTTTACATTCAGCTACAAAATTTGGAGCATATATACCTAGGAGAGTGAAAATATGCACCTCGGTATATTTTTTTAAATACTGAATCTTTAGTCAATACTCTCTATATTGAATAAAATATCATTTTCAGTAATATTATAAACATTCTCAGCAAAACGTACGTTACAATAACAAAAATAGTATAAAGACATGAGGTAAACCTTTCTATATTAACAAACATGCAGCCATTTTTATAAAAAGAAGAACAAATATTTTAAAAATCGCATTTTTAAGAAATAAGTTTTAAATTACAATTCATTCATTCATTAAATTCAGAATATAAATTTCCTTGAATCATTTTAAACAATTTTTTAAAGAATTCTCTCCTTAAATTAAGTAGTAGTAGCAGTAATGTTTTAGCTTCTCTTTAAAACACAAGGATTAAGAGTTTCAACACGAATATACAATTAATTTCATTAGCAGAGAACCATATGATATATTCTTGCAAAATAATAAAGCAATATAATACACAGAAAGAATAAGAACCATTATAACAGTACTTCATATCGTACCTGAAATTAGGTTCAGCCATTTTTATTTTATGCTTGTCCAAAAATATCAGCAATCCACTGACAGAAATATGAAAACGCACCTTCATTTAAAAGTCATCTTATAAAGGAAAAATTCGAGTCTTATCTTTGCGTCCATTACGAAAAACGTATGCAAATGGAAAATGGAAGTTCAGTCATTCCAGAAGTCAGTCAGTCCTTCCTGATGGAAACGATTTAAAAGAAATGCGCCGAGAAAAATTCGAATACATAACCAGATACTTGCAGTGTTTTGTTGCCATTTTATTCCTCTAAATATTCAAAAAATAAACCATAGAACTTCTTCCACAGCATTTCCATTTTTGAAATAAAAAATAGGGACCCTGTTATGATGGATGCACCAAAATTCAAGAATAAGCTCGTCCTATTTATTTCGGTATTATTCCAGTTTCACCAGGACAGCCCTTTAGGGAACTGTATGTAAATAAGGTGGTTCTTAATCTTCACAACTGAAGTGACTGGAATCTCCCGAGACCAAGAAAAGGGCAAACGATATTCATCACAATAATTAGGTACTCTTACTCCCATGGGGTTCCAAGATGGCGGCTGTTAAGTCCCGAAGACTGACAGATGATGTCATTTATTCTTTGTTGGAAAGAAAGTAGTGATGTTCTTTTTGTCATTGGTTCTTGCTTGCAGGCGTCATAATTATATGAAAGATTGATTTTGTTTTTGAAAAATATGCCATGAAACGAAAAACGAGTGTTAGGTTTTCAGTTTCAACTTTTTTTTTTTTTTGTAAAAAACTGTTTATTTTGTTGAAAGGGCCTCTGCATGCTATCACAGAAATTCGCTGTCAGAAAATTTCTCTATCAATAATAATGGTACTGTAATATGCTGAATTTTATTGGTGTTTTTTGTTTAAATATTGATAATTGTACATCTAACGTCATATTTCTTTATAGACAACAGGAATTATGAAAAGATTGTTAAAATAATAAAGATTGTCCACAAATATTATGAAATATCAGGAGTATTAGTAATGCATTGGTTAAGGATAAGTTAGTGATTATTGAATTGCTTTATAAGAATAAAACTTAAAAAGTGTAAGAACTGTAAATATGTGAAATTTCTCAAAATCCTTAATTAAACTTTATTCGGACCACTTAATAAATATCAGAATGTAATACACTTAATATTTATATAATTTAATAAAAAAGTAAACAATTAAATAGTTTATTATTTACGAAAAAAAACTTTCTATCCAGTGTGCATAATTAATGTTGCGTAATTAAATAACAGGACACCAATTAGGGTTTAGATAGATAGTAAACCAAATTTGAAATAGCATATGTAGTAAGCGGAATTTAAAATAGCCTATACATAGGAAATAAATTTTTCGATGGCATTTTTTTGCTTTATTGATACACAAAAATATCTCTTTGTGAAAATTTTTTTTAAGATTTGGAGTAGTCAAATATTGATTTAAAATCTGAAGTCTTGCTTTTCGATGTGGATTGAGATTTTAAAACATTTTTCAAACTAGCTGCCTTCACATGCCATTCTGTAAACAAAGTTCAAATTACACCTCAATGTTTAGAAGAAATATTTATTAATATTACAAAATTACTAATATTTTATGAAAAAAAATATGCGGGTTTTCTTAACATTTTTTGTGTAAACAAATCTGTAATTTTCAGAAACATTAAGTCATTTTAAATTCTTTGGGGCAACAGATTGCTACGTTTTACTTATAAATAAAATAAAAGATAAGAGAAAGATGATATTTTTCTAAGGAAATTTTTATATTATAAATATTATATATATTTTTAAAATGGGTTTATTTGGGATGTGCATTATTAGGATATATATTATTTAAAATGTGTTAATTGCATATAGGGATTCCATCGAATGCTATTATTGAATATAATTTTAATTTGAGCGTAAGACATTTATATTAGAATGTTTTTCAACTGTTAACTTGATATAATGATCATAAAAACTCTTCAATGTAGGGGATATCACATTTTATTTTGTTGGCTTCCCGGTCATGTAGGAATTCTTGGCAACGAGCAGGCAGACCAAGCTGCAAAAACTGCCACTTGTTTCTCGAATCGCAGAATACCATGTTGTGATGCAAAGAAATCCGTTGCATGTCGTGTATTTTCTCTATGGCAAGAAACATGGGATATACGCAGGAACAATAAACTGCATTCAGTTAAACCTTTTATAAGCTTGTGGCCAGTCTTACCTGTGCGTAGGAATGATGTAATATTAACACGCCTTCGTATAGGGCATACTCGGTTCACCCACAAGCACCTACTATTCGGTGACAGAGCACCTATGTGTTCCACATGTCGCACAGATTTTACAGTTTATCACATTTTAATCGAATGCCCTACTTTTAATATTCATCGTAACCAGTTTTTTCACTCATCATCGTTAACTCTCACTGATTTATTGGGAGAGAACCACCATCCAAGCATTTTTAAATTTTTATATGCTATTAAATTTTTACCATACATTTAAATCTTTCAAGTGTTTGAACCATTTAATTCTTTTCATTGTAAATACATATCATTTGCTACTGTTTCCAGTATATTTTAACTATTTTATTGTTTTTGTATAACCATTCATATATTTAAATTTAAAAAAAAAAATTTCAACCTCTTCTTTACCACATGAATGGCTCAGTTTAGCCAAGGATGGCTCTTGTGCCAGAAAAATACAAACCAAACCATAAAAATTGTATCAACTTCTGCTTTAAATGTTTGTTATTTAAATATGTCTCAAATTTGCACAAACCCAATGAAGAATAAAATATATATTAATGAAGATTTTGGGACAGATAATTAAACAATAACTTTTATTAATAAGAAAAACTTGAAACAAATTTCCATACAAGAACCCTTAGATATATATAAACAAGTCAGGCATTAAATGCATGGATATAGATATTACAGAGATAAAAAGGAATTAACAGACTTAAGAATGGCAATACAACAACGTCGTTTACTAAAAATGAGGAAGTTATGTTCTTATTATATATTTTTCATGTTTTTCTCAATTATAAAAAGTAAAAGTATACATTTATCAGGAAGACTTAGACAAAGTTGGTTAATTATTAATTGAATATCATCTTAATAACCTTTTTGAAGCAGTGTTGCAATATAAATATATACCTAAACAAAGACTTGTCGGACAGATATTTATAATTTATGTACTAGAAATCATCTAATAGCTATTCATGTGCTCTAAGTTATGAAATGTTAAATAAAGGTCTCTGAAAAATATGAAACAAAAGAGTGAAAATTCCTATAAAGGTTAAAACAAAAGGGCGGATGGTCGAAAAGTACTTTCGGAAATATATGCCATTAAATTCCTCTCTTTGCACTCCGCGCCAAGGTATCGAATCTTGTCATAAAAATAAAAACGATTATTTTTGTGATAAAATCTAGCTTCGAAACTATAGGATATTTATAAAAATATATTTGGCGATTCCACAAGTAATTGGTATCAGCACAATGAGATCTTGTCAAGGATAGTAAAAACAGCTGTTATGGTGTGCTATATAATTAGTGTTTTTCTTCAAACAGAATTTTATAATATAATTTTTATAATATCGTGATAAAGAAAAGATTTTTTGCCATATTTTGTTATTTTATATTATTTTTTCTTATACAAAATAAATTGATTGCAGCTCATCAACTCAGAGTCCAGACATCATTGGATAAACAATTGATTCAAGCATAGTGCAAATGTGTGCATATGGTTTTAATTAGTTAAATGAATTCTTACATGTTGTGGAAGATGTTCTTTACTTTTTCTTATATATCTTAGATAAGAGAAATTTGATATTTCTTGAATGCAGCCATAAAAAAAAAAAAAAAAAAAAAAAAAAAAAAAAAAAAAAAACATTTCTGTCGTCACGTCGGAAAGCAGAAAAACTTATTTTAGGATAAATGGAAATTTTTCACTTGAGTTAGAGGCAAAACAGCCTAAGAGTTTCGAACCCAGTCTCTTTCTGGATTCAAAACTGAGATACTATCATGAACCCAATACTTCTTCAGAACAACAGCGAAAAATCAGGTAAAAAATGAGACACTCCATAAATGAATAAAAAATGTTTACTTTGATCTTATAACTTTATCCATTATTTCTTTCAGTTTTGGCTTAGTAGCACACATATTATTTTAAAAATCACATTCTAAATTATACATATACAAAAGAAATTATACATACAAAAGAAATCATGAATTTTCAAAAAGTCTTCATTAATTCATCCTTTGGTAGCAAATTTAGTACAATGAATACACTATTATGCCTTTTGTTCTTGCATTCCGTGCACGCGCGCGTGTGTGAGCGTGTATTATTAAATAATATGTATAATGTATCATTTAAACAAAATTTCCTTTTATTGCCCTACTGACCAAAAACGGTGGAAACGTGCAGACATTTTGTCATAACAACTATTGTAATTGATAAAATTCCTAGCTAGAATCCATTTAAAATATAATTTTAAATGGTTTCAGCAAACATGTCAAATAGAGTTTTACATCCTCTGATATAAATTATTAAATTTGGTCCCAGTAAATTCTGGATCCAAATTACTCTAAAAAAAAGTATATTTTGTCATACTAGAACAAACCAATTATCTCAATGCCAGTGATTGATTTATTGATACCAAGAAAAATAAAAATAAAAATATTAGCCTTTTCCTTCCTTTTTCTAAAGATTTTCCATATAAAAAAATTAAAGGCCATTGATTTATAATTTACTTTAAAAACCAAATATAATCATTTAACTTTATTGTAAAATGAAATAAAATTGGCAAATAGGTGAAAGGCCTTTTTATTTTTTCTAAAATTTGGGATAAGGTAAAATTGATTGATTCACTAAATCGGAAGAAGATTGGCTTCGTATGAATTGGCATATCACAGGTTAAATTTGCTAAATAATTCGATACCTCTGGCATTTGAGCTCAGTGATTTTAGAATTAGATTTAATTTCAAAATTCACTCGCAAAAACAACAATTACGAGGCTTCCATAATGCGAAACGGATTATAAAGATTTCTTTCTATCTTCCAGCATGTGAAAAAAAAAACAGATAATCCATGATGTCTTTGATCACAGGTAGATAATTTCAATATAATATTACAATACATATGAACATTATTTTGGATTGAGGAACTTAATTTTGAACTCAAGCAAACATTACCATTTGCAAGATTTAATCACAATAAATATTAGGAAAATAATTTAAAGCTATTCGATTTTAACTTACCCTTATTTTTCCGTAAAAGTGTACTACGGAAAATTGCTTTAGTTATTTTTAATTAATGGTTCCTTTGAGTGATATTTTGTCACATAAATTAAGATTTTAACCAGAAGAATCTTGTCATGAAAAAAAAAAGCTCCATGAAATTATTTTTAGATAAAAGATTCAAAAGAAGGTTTCTAAATCATTTGACTCTTAAGTTTCCTCAAACATTCTAACCTATAAATTATAAAGATCTTATAATACATGGGCAAATTAATTCATTTCTTAAAATATCGTCTGATAAATAAAAAAAAATCAATCTTTATTTGTTTAAGCAATTTCTTCAAAATCGTCAAGTATATTCTTTGAAATCGAAATGTTTTATATCAAATGATGAAAAAAATTCAATCAATTTTTAAAATTAGTTTTTCTTTAAAAGTAATCTCTGTTTAAAAATGTTAATATAAAATACTGACTTATACTTTAAATGTTAGATATCCTTTTTTTTCAAGTAAATTGATTTGAAAAATTTCGAATTTCATTCAAAAGTAAAACAAAAAAGAAAACTAATATTTCAAAATTTGATATTCAGACATAACTAGCTTATTCTAAGCCAAATCCTATTCTGAATCAAATGCATCAATTTGAATTTCCTTTTTCATAAATAAAAATTTATTTCATTCCCTTTGGAAGTAAAATTTAAATCTTTTTTAAAGACAGTTTCCGCTTTTGCTCATGCGCAGACCAATAAAATAAATTTAACACTGTCATTTCATTTTTCACTTGAATATATATTTATTTATTGCTGTTACAATTTTGTTATTATGCTCAAAGCGCCATTTTTACCAATCTATGGAAATGTTTTTAAAAACATTATAATTTTTTCTTTAGACTTAATTAATTAAATTTTTATTAAAATTAATTAAATTTTTATTAAAATTAATTAAATTTTTCAATTAAATTAAATTAAATTTTTCAATTAAGTTAAATTAAATTTTTATTAAAATTAATTAAATTTTTCAATGAAATTAAATTAAATTTTTCTAAAAAGTGAATACGTATTTACATTTTTTATAGCATCCTTGAAAATGTCACTTTGCATGAAGATGTCTTGTAAGGAATAGAAAATATAGTGCAATGCTTATCAGCATGTAAAAGAAGTATTAATATTCAATGTTAACTAACTCTGTTCAATTTAATTGTTTTAAAATAAAAATAGAATATCTTACAATGTATTTTAGCGGCTTTTTACGTTAATGTTTGCGTATTGCTTTGTCATGTTTTTTATTATAATCTACTCCTCATATTTAACCTCCTTCAGAAAATCTTCTACTCTAAATAAAATCGGGAAAAAAATTCTATACAGAATGTCCATATGTATAAAAAAGTTAACAAGCTCCATTAAAAGTCTTTTCATTAAGCTAATTCAATGCTCCTGTCATTTAAATTCATTTCTGAAAACGTAATCTAAAGTAATGAAAATTTATTAGAGAAATCATTTTCGTATATCACTTTTTAAGAGAAAGGGAACGAAAAATTCCAGTAAATAACCAAATGATTTGAAGTATCTTATTGCCATTCATTTCCTGTAAATATTCAAATAATATACTGGTAGATGTTCAACTACAACTGGTTCCCATTTCCTGAAATAAATAATAATAATAACTCTATTATACGTGGGAGCCGCCACAACTCGTATGCAAATGTAGTCGTATGCAAATAAAATAATAAATATCCTCCTCCGATCTCCATTTGAACACTTCAACATTAAAAAAAAAGCAAACGATATTTATCACCATTAGTTACTCTTTCTCCCATGGCATCCAAAATGGCGACCGTTAAGTTCCAAAGACTGACGAATGGCAGCTATTATGTTTCGCTGGAAGCAACAGAGTGATGTGCTTCTTGTAGTTGGCTGCTCTTGGAAAATCACATAATTATCTTATTTATTTTAGCATACTGGAGAATTTATGGTACAAAATATAACTAGTCTCAGATAGCAGATAATTTTAGTACCAATTTATTAAAATTCCTAATAAGCTGTAGTAAGATTAAGACAGAAAAAAACCCTGTTATCTTAATAAATTGTTTATGTTGTTAAAATGGGCTGCAGACTTTCATAATTATCTTGGGTATGTTGTTAGACAACAGAAGTAATTCTTATTTATTGTGAAATACACTGATAACATGTGTCATGTTAAAACAATTCGTAGGTTGGTATTTAGACTATTTTTTTCAATTATTTGAAACTTAACATATAAGTATCTTATAATCTAACATTGGTTTATTAAAATATTTGGGCAAATAGACAGATTCTAATAACAAATAAACTAATAACAATAATATGATTAACAAATAAACTTTCAGCAAATGCTTAAAATTACTAAAATTATTTATATATATAATGTCTAAATATTTAATAATATAACAAGTCCATGTAGCTTGGACACACTTGTAGGCAGCAAAATAGAGAGATTTTGAACATCACAAAAATAAAAAAAAGAAAGAACGGCTTGAAACAAAATATTTAGAATTGTCTCTCAGTAAAAATCAATAGCAACATGAACGAATCTGCTTCATTTTTATTTGTGAATATGTATTTAAAATGGCCAAACAGATAAGAAGATATTTGATCAAATTTAACACGACAAAATGTTTATTATTGAGGAGTCATTCAACTGCGTGACTAAACTCGGAATATGAGGCACGTTCGCAACATACAAATATTTGATTTTTGGTAAAACTTCATTGAAATATTATTTCCATGAAATGCGATAAACTCTGAATCTGTTTTTGGGTATAAAATGCTACTATAAACTTTCATCTTAAAAAGAGTGGAGTTAAATCTTTCATAAAATATGTATTTGTAAATTAATGCATGTGTAAGTAAAGAGGTCTACTTTTATTAAATCATTTTTATATTTAGTGGCTCAAACAATTGAGAGTACACCTTACTTTTAATTGATAAATCTGACTTCCAACATAAATAACACATGACGGAGAAGTGAAAAAATGTTTTTACTTTCACCCATTACAAATGGTTTAATTTAGATTAAAAATAAAGAAAAATCAAATAAAACTTCTAAATTGAAAAGTTTCAGAAACATTTTAAATACTCAGATTTTTGCCTCAAAAAATTGAGAGTACACCAGTGAAATTTTTACAATATCTCGCAAAGAAACAAAGTGTCACTTTTAAGTTGTATGTCTTTTGGCTCTTATAATGGCCTCTAAACATCATGGTACCGTTTCGACCCATTTTTGGTGGTATCTGAAGATATTTTATCCCATTTTTCTTGCAACATTTGTTTTAAATAGATTTTGTTTCTAATTTTGTGTTTTTGAACCACCGTTTCGAGTATGGCCCACGAATATTCAATGGCATTAATGTCGGGGTACTGTGGTGGTGTGTGTAACGGCTGTTTAAAATGAAAAAGACACCATATTGTGACGTTACATGCCTTCTGTTTGTAGTAGCTGTCCTGCTGGAAAACGGAATTTCCATATAAACTCAAATTTTTAACAGTTCCCTTTAGATTGCTACGACCATATTGTTCTTCCAACTTGCTGCAGAAACTTCTCAAATCAGGCAGCAGTGTAAGTGCTGAAACTATGCGAAATGCCATTAGACAAGCTGAATGTAAAAGTCGCATTGTTAGAGAGAAACCGTTCATCAGCTTGCAAATTCAGATAAAGCATTTAAAGTTTGCAAAAACTCATCAATTGAAGACCAATAACTTTTGAAAGAAAGTTATATTTAGTAATGAAAAAAAACTCCATATTCATGGCAGTGACAACCATCGTACTGTATGGAGAAAGCCTAATACTGCTTTGGATCCAAAAAATTTACTTCTTACAGGTAGACATGGTGGTGCCTAAGTCATGATTTCAGGTTGCATGGCTTCATCCGGGGTAGGAAATTCTTATAGATGGCATTATAAACCTTATGGTTTATTTGGATATACTTCGCAGCAATTTAAAGGAAAGTGCTAAAAATTTGGGTGTACTCTAGTAAGGTGTACTCTCAATTGTTTGATCCACTGTATGTAGGCTATTGTAAAAAGGATAGTTCAGCAGACTTTTCATTTTGATTTGTAGACGTTTTCAGCTATTTTGAGGAGTATTCGCATCTGCGAAAGCACTGAGTTCTGCCGATAATCTGAGGTTTATTTATCTTGATGGATTCGACTGAACGGGTTTGCATTCTAAAAAAAGAAAAATTGAATTAGTTTGTTTCAAAATTAATTCTTATCTTTCTTTAGTGATATATCATAGGTATAGTTTAAGTCCTTTTAATAGGATAATTTCTACAAAAAAGTGAAGACCAGAATGATGCTATTATTTCCAAAGATAAAATCAATTAATTAGTAAACAGAAAATAATGCTTTCTAAAAGAAGTTACAGTTACTATTTTAATTACAGATTCTTCACAAGCGAACACCTAATATTTTTTTCATAGATATTCTTCTTTCATCTTGAAACATAGGAAAAATATATAAAAATTTTATTCCTGTCATCCATGTAGGTAAGAATTTAATATTTCTTGTACACTTTAACTCTTTCTAAGAACATGGGATTCTTAGAAATTCCTTAACCACCAAATTCCTTAATCTTTGTAAGAAGTTATGTAGATTGGGATAAGTTTTGAAAAATATTCCATAAAACAGTAACTTAGATGCTTTAATTTCATACTTCATACAAAATAGTATGCCTTGATTTGTTATTTAATTATTAATTAACCAAATTAATTAATTAATCAAATTAAATTTATCTAATAAGTTAAATGAGTCACATTTCTTAAGCTAATCTCAAAGTATTTCAATACACTATGACTAGAAAAAAAAGTGACTTTTCAAAGGGTTAAAAGGCGCGTACAGAATATGCATTTAAAATAAAGCTGAAATAAACAATCTAAAAATAACAAAATTTGAAAGCAAAATCCTTTTTTACCACTAAGGAATATTTATACGTCACATAAATTGAAGCATAAGATTTTAAGAACCTCCAATGAAGATAAAGCTCTTACAGCGCGAGTCATCAAAGCATTTGTTTTACTATGTTTCCTAACAGCACTGGGAGCTCAACATGAATATTTAGTGAATAAACAAATATAACGTATCTCCATAAAATATTGAATGTTATCATCCAAGGTCTCATCGAGAAAGCGATAATTTTGGTTTTATAGCCGCAATCGATTTATCGTGAAAGAATTGTAAAAAGTAAAGTTTATTGTTAGAAATCCTTGGAGATACTGTTGTAAATTTCATAGCACTTGTCATGGAATTTATCGAATTTTCCACGTTTTTGTCTGTTATTTTAAGATATTTGTTATGCATTCCATAATCTAGAGCTTTTAGCTAGCTATTGTTTGAAGTTGTTCCCTAATCTAGAGCTAGTTGGTGTTTGGAGCATATCCGATGTCAGTGAGTTGGTTACAATCATTATTTTGACTGAAAAAGAAATGTCAAATATGGCAATTAATGAATTACTCAAGGTTTCAGTCAATTGTCATTTCTGTCCTCGAAATATTGTTTTTTGTTAGTAAATAAATTCCTCTTTCTTTTTTTTTCTTTTTTTCAATTTCTTGCTGTAGTCATTTTTATTCCTAATTCCCCTCTATTAAAGGAATCCTTGACAAGCTATGGCAAAAAATACAACTGGTATCATTGAACGGAATCATGAATTCTCGCTTCTTCTCCATTTTGAGAAAGCAATCTACGGGCAGATGGTTGAATTTGGTCTCATACAGTACTCAAATCATGATTATAATTTGGATCTCAACCAGATATCTGATGTGGTAATGTCAAGGAACACATATTTCCAGAATCTATTGCATCTTAAGCTCTTTTATACTATTTGTGTCCAAGAATTTCTCTCATAGCACGGAAAGAATACCCAAATCATTCTGATTGACTAAGTAAGATATCACTGACTCTCCGACCCGCCCGAAGCCACACGGATAATAAATACTGAATGACCGGAACGCTGCAACCCAACACTGGCGCGAACTGTATTTAAGTCCTAAGGGCTATCACCGGCCACGGTCCAACCCTTCCGTAAGGAAATACGTCGGGTCATCAATGGGAGGAGCCAGACCTCTACCTTTTCTTGTACCTTCCAGAGTGGCAAGAACCAACTGCCTCTCATCCTCATTTGGAGGTGCCCCCTCGGTGGGATGATTGATTAAGTAAACATAAACTTTTTATTGCTATAGATTTTTAAGGTGTCGATTCAGTTGAAAATCTCTTTAAAAAACTTATTCTTTACAATTCTCATAATTATTATCCTTTTTCTTCTAAAATATGTCTCAGAAGGCAAATCAAAAATTGGAATTAGAAGCTTCCACCATGGTGGTGGGTTTTCAATCGATATTGAGTACTGATATACCAACCGTTTTTGATATGGTGTGTGGTTGGCTAATGCTTAATGGTGTAAGGGCCTACCAATGTTGGAAAGAGCATCTAATGAGAGACGCTGTATGAAGGCCGGTAATAGCCCTAAATTAGTCCTCAAACTTAATTGTTGTATTGTTCTGGTCATTCAGATCTATCTAAATGCCTTCGGGCAAGGCAAAGTAACTTTATTGTAATTTTGTTCTAAAATAGCGCAAGATTAGGGCCATTTTTTTTACAACTGATTAGATGGAAATGAAATAATATGCAATAATATAAGAAAGAATTTGCTATTTTTACTTAAACCTTTAACCTTTCAATTTAAAGGAATTAATATTTAATATTTAGCTTTGTGTCCTATCATTTAAATATACCAGATAATATTTTGGAATATTTTTTGCATGAAATTCTTCAATTTCTGGACGTTTCTATAAATATAAATCATTTGGAATTAATGTGCAGTATTTTCTGTTAATGCTGAAACTCTTAGATATTAGACAGATGAAAAGCACATACATGATACTTATGATAAATAATCGATAAAAACATCTCTGTATCAACAAACTTGTATTTTGGCTACAATTATAATAAAATCTGTCGATAGCAGTATGATAGTAGATCACAGTAAAAACTCATTGAAATAAAGGAAAAAAATAAATAAGTAAAATAATTCCCCACTCTGATAAATAAATTTTTTTCGTCTGATAAATAAAAGAAATATGCCAAAAAATGAAAAGTGCTGAGTAAAAAAGGCATTTTTTTTCCTTCTTATTGTTAATTAAAAATATAATTTTAAACTTATTTTTCAGGAATAAATTTCTGTAAATTTTCAATTTTTTTAAAAAAAAATAACTAAATTGTATTTAATATTGAGGCAAATGCATATTATATTTAATGTTTCAGAAATGTTGCTTTAAATAGTGTTAGTTTTAAAAGGAAGCTTTTCGATCATAGTCTGATATTATAAAAATATTCAAAGTTCTTACATTTTAAGAATATCTGTTTTTCACATTTGAAATTATCTTAATTTACAAATTATTTATTTAATTAAAATATTTATATACCGAAGATAAGAAACAATTTTCCTTGTTTGGTGGCATATAATACTTTAAATTATAAATAGAATGAAACCAAATCTCATATAAGATAGTAGAAGATATGGGAAGATGGAATTTGTGCAATAAAATAGAATAAGTTAGATATTTTTAATCAATTTTTATATCACAACTAAAACTTTTTTGAATATAAATTTCTAAAAAATTTGATGCCAATCGGATGAACAAAATCTATAACATCACGATTAAAACTTTTACCCATTTATTTTATATATATTTTTTTAAGATATGCTGAATTAACCAAACTCTTTCAGAACATGCTGAGTTTTCTTTTCATTTTTGGAGGATCATTTAGATTTTTGAAATGAATTATCTGGCAAAAATTTAAAAAAAAAATCATTAAAAGAGAGCTGAAAGTAAAATAGGCTCTCTGACGCTGCTTTTAATTATTTTTTTTTTACTTTTTAAAATAACTGCTAAAATGGGCAGTAAAAATCAATACATGTAACAGATTTTACTCCAATTACATTTCAAGTGAAGTTTTATTTGGTAAAAAAGGCGGTCCTTCAGAAGCCCGGTGGCGTAGTGGTAGCATTTCGCACTCCCAACGCACAGATCCGCGGTTCGAGCCTCGGGTCGATCAACTGAGAACCAAGCATGCTTAGAAACTTATCAGTGGGGGTTCCGCGTTAGGCTGATCATCTAACCGGGGCATATGCCATGCACCCAGGATTAAGAAAGCATATATAAGCGCTATAGGCATTGGCCTGCATGGGCTTTCGTGCCATTCAGTTTAGTTTAGTTAGGAAATCTTACAACTATAGAATTTGTGAGAAGTTTCATTAAAGAAAGAAACACAGAAGTAAAATAAATTATAAAATTTATTTACCATTAAGTATATCAATAATTAAAATATTACTGAATACAAATCCTCGTGCGTGGATAATGCAGTGTCACTAGATTTTCAAAAAATAACAATTAAAAGGAAAGAAAGCATTATAAATCTTTCGGTATTCTTTTATTTAATTCCTATTCTGGTGAAAAAATAATTAAAATTTAGAAATACTTAAAACTTATTTGAAATATTGTTTGTATAGAAACCAGAAATACAAATCAACAGTACAGTGTTAATTATGATTGAATTATAAAGGAATGCTTCAGAAAATAAGTATCTGACTTTTATTTTTCAATTTCTTTCAAAGCGTTTGATTTAAACATCTTTATTAATATTAATTAATAAGCATATACAAAATTTGTGATTACTTTAAACAATATAACGAAAAAATATTATTTATTTATTACTTATATGCAATTAAATAAACCAAAAAGCATGGAATTTGATTTCTTATTTAGTCTTCCTTTCTATTAAAGAAAAACAATAAAAAATATTAATTTTTAGGAGAGCAAAGTTAATTAACCAACGACTGAAATACAAATTTCAATAAAGGAAAACATTGATAATGTAACTTATTTACTACGTTTATATACTATATTGAAACAGCCCATTGACATTATAACTCAAGATATTTTGAAACTTTTGATCCAAAAATTTTTTATCTGGAGATTATTTATTATGCAGAATCAGTTAAAAGACAAATCATTAGGGGCTGCACTTGGAAAATTTCGAAATTATGTTAATATAAGCAGGTAGGTGATTCCATATGTAACTTGCATATTTTTAAAGAGGGTATTCACGAAGATCGAATGACACGTTTTCATTTCATTGAACTTTTATACATTACGAGACAATAGTAAATGTCAGGATACTTTTTTGAAGGTTTTAGCAAAAATGGGATGCTCGTTTCATATTTTCTTTCCATCCGAATGCGTGCACACAAACTGTTGATGATTCGAACCCCGTTCGCAATCATTTATCAAATAAAGTGAAATGATGCTTCCAATTATTTATGCAAATATTATCCAAATGTTTTTCACTATACATATAAGAGCGGAAGCACTCGTACCGTAGATACTTAGACGTAGATTCAGATTTTCTTTTTTTCCACTTGTGTTCGTAGTGTGTGTCGGTGTGATATTTTATAATGTATTAAATGCTTGTATGTTTCAAGAAATAAAAGTCTGTTTTTAAGAAGTCTTCTCGACCTGCAACATTTTATAAGCACCAGTCACATGCATTTTTCACTGCTATTATTAGAACATTTTACTCTGTGGACCTTACAGACGATTGATCTTGGCAATTGCAGGGTTTGAACCCAAATATCGTCTGACAGAAGGATTATACAAAACTAAATTCAGGATACTCATTGAAAATGTCACACTTAATCTTAGCACCAAATAATGAAAGATTTTGAAACTTCTTATTAGAAAAGCTATCCAAATATGATTTTTTTTTGTGCTCTTTGGCCTAAAAATACATTTAGATGTGCAAAAGATATTCAAAGTAATTTGATTGCAATCGAAATTCTGAAAATACTCACCTGTTGAGATTTGTGTAATAATTTGTAGCTGCAAAATAAATAGTTTTATCAGATTTCTTAACATTATTAATTTTTATAATAATTTTTTATGTTTCACTAAAACTTATCGAGCAATTGTGCTAAAAAAATTTCTCATTCACAAGAAATTGCTATTCCGCTAATATTTAAAATATTAATTATAAGCAATATAAATTAAACTAGCTCTTATGTCAACCTTTTATCGTTTATAAAAATATTTTTAAAGATTTTCATCTGAAAGGGAAAATCTGACGAGAAAATTAATTTAAATAGTCATTTTTCAGTAAAAAAAGTCATTCTGGGATATGATACAAAGAATAAATAAACTTGATTTGGCAGTAATGGAAAATGTGTAATTTAAATAAATTAGTAAGGTTTCTTTTTTTTAGTAAATATACACTGGAAATGTTTAATAAAAATTAAAATTATAATTTTACATTTAATCAAAAATATTAAATCGTTGAGGGGCCCTGAACTTCCAAGTGAAATATTTCACTCTAAAGGAATTTTTAAATATTCATATTCTTTTTTAAACCTATTCTTCTCTAAACACAATCCCTATTTGAGAATATGTATATAAAATTTATAAATTTCGAGTCATTTCAAGGCCAAAGTTATTCAAATAATTTGGATCTAAATAGCTCATTTAAATCAGACAGCCGTTTTGAATTTTACTGAAAAACCGTCAACCGAACCAAAACAAGATAACTTAAATGTTTGATAATCAAGAATAACTTTATTAGAATCGATTTAAACGCTAATTCGAATTAAAAAAATTATTTGGATTTTTCTTTTTCTAAAAAAATTGCATCCCATTCCCTTTAGGTTCTTACATTTAAATCTCTCTATCGCAATTACGGTTTTGTTCCGATACTAAGCAATAAAGTAATTATAAGCCTTTCAAATGCCGGTTTTGCTTCTTGTCCATTTATACTCTGTATTGTATTTATTTTAAAATGCTTTTATCCAGTATTTTTTGTTTATTTATTTAGAGCTTTGGGTATGAATCATTCTGATTAATAACTTGTCTAAATCATATACATGCATTCTATCAGAGTTGTTTACTGTAAATTTATTATAAAGCAAAGGAAAAATTGTGATTCGAATAGTATAATCCAGAAATACTTTTGTTTTAAATGCAAGAATATTTAGCAACAATTATATTATAACATTATATACAGAAATATATTATACGTTATATTTCCGAGTTTTAAATAATAAATCGCAACCGCCTTTGAATAAAAAGCATGATGGATTTTAAAGATTACAGACGAAAATCATTTCTTAAAATTTATTTTGTCTCGGTATAAAATATTTATTGCATCATATTTTATTATTATATATTATTGTATATAATGATCAAAAGAAGATTATTTATTATATATTTATTACGTTTTATATTATTTTCAATAAATTATTTTGGATTTGTTATTCAAAACACATTTAACATTTGAATCAAATAATGTTTTAAACTTATAAAATTATGTTGACATTTAATGCTCATGAATATTCCTGGACTCATGCTCATATTCATATACTATATAGATTCATATACATACATTCACATGGTTTACTATACCATGTGTATGTATTAAGAACCTCAATTGCCAGTAATAAAATAAAATTAATTGCTTCATTTAACTTCTTTTTTCTGCTTCTCTCTCTCAATTGTAAATGAGAAAAATTAAAATAAGGCAGAAACTTTAAAAACATTATTTGGTGCTTTTATTAGTGTTTTAAAAGGTCGAAAATATTTGTTTCATTAAAATTCAGACGTCACACTATAGGGTGATCTCAATTAATTTGCAATTTCAAAAGCTGTTAAAAATCACTTGTCAGAAGGACAAAATATTTCACTTGAATTTACTTGAAACAAACATAATTTATTTTATGAAAGAAAAAGTTTAAAAGTTGACCGATAGATGGCGCAATACTCATAATTAGATACTAAAAACGGTTGATTTGGAAGAGATGCTAATCTTAAGATACTAATGAAAGGACGTGGCATGCGAACCGGACATTATACTTGGGATAAAAAAAAAAACGGGAACATGCAATTTCTGTTATTCTGCGTCTTTGAAGGTTCCATTACATGGAACACATTCGCTCGTTTCTAAAATCGCTAAATTCAACTATAAATATAAAAAATAGGTTTAAGATTCACATTTAACTTTCTTTTTTAGTAATAGATGGCAATTTAAATAAAGACGACCCAGAATTTTCAGCTATAGCACGTTTTGCAAAAGCGTATTTTTTCAAGGATTTTTTTTTATTTTTTTCTAAATTTTTTATTTCATTTTTTTTCTAAAATAACATGGAAATTATTTTGAGAAAACAATTTCTATGTTATTTTGTAGGCTGTATTTTAAACTATTTATTCTATATATTTTAAAATTTTTTATACAGAAAGTATACATATAATACTTAAAAAGGTTGGATAGGACACTGCGCCAATCATGTTATTCAGTGGGACGCTATATCGGAAAGAGGACACCTGTGTTTACTTTCTTGTTCTTTTCCTATTTTCGAGTTTCTTCAATTCAAAGAGTATTTTTGGGGAGGATAAGAATTCTTGGAAATGACCGATCCTTACGTTGCGTCTAAAATTTTATTGTTTCACTTTTTTTTAAATGTTTAGTATTGGTCATTTTATAGCTGCACGGAGTTTTCTGCTCTTTGTTCTGAATTCCACTGATGTTCGTTTTATATAAAAGTGTAAATATTTTTAATTTATATATACTATAGCTTGTATTTTTGATTTTAAACACAGCTGTAATTTTTTTAAATTATAAATCAACTGTATTGAAAATGGGGCAGATAGATCAACTAAGTCGTCTTGAAATTCCAAAAATGCTTTTAGCATTGTTCTCCAATAGCGAATCTGAGCTTGCCTCCTTGTGGTGCCTTTTGGACCAACTAAAGTTACTACACAGGTATAAACTAGTCTTTTTTTATTCAAATGCTGATTTTACACATTTTCGCACTTCATTGTATTGCTCGCTTAATCGCACTTTTCATAGCTCTAGCGGTGTAGTGTTCCAGCTGATGGAACAGCCCCAAAATCAAAACGATATGTACAATCTTCACAAAATTTAACCTTCGAACACCTATAGGCCTAAATAGATAATCTATGTATTTTCTTTTTGTTTGAGTTTAAAATTTAAAAGGTAGAATACAGCTAATGGTCATTCATGGATAGCGCTTTGTTTGTGAAGCTTTTCTACAAGAACAGTGAATGTGCGGCAGTTTCATTGAATAATTTCCGGACATTAAAGGATTTCAGAATCGGTTCTGGTCCGATGACTTCAATCGGTGAAAAATTTGGCATAGGGAAGAAAATAATTGCTTTTGACGTCAGTGGAGGATGTGGCTATAGCATTGCAGGAAGCCTAAAGCTATGCTTTTAAAAATTCCAATGCATGGAAAATTTCCTGAACTTTAGAATGCCTATCAACACAATTCGTAAAACTTTATGAAACTTCCCAAACAATACAAAGGTTATTATGAGAGGTACCTGATAATTTCGAATCCCACTAAGATGAGGGAATAGAATGTGGAAAATTACGTCACGTATCAGCCCTTTCAATTCATTATGTCGCACGTTTTGTTAAAACTTATTGTTTAACATCTGTTCGAAAGTATCAGTAATCCACATAAAGAAAAAATAATTGCAGTTTCGTTTAAATTCTCCCAAAAGAGCAGAACTTTACCTTAATCAGTTTTGTTAGAATTGTATTTAATGAAAAATGCATGTATGTTCAATAAGACAATTATTTTAATTAAACGATTTTTTTTAAAAAAAAAAGAATCGCGAAATGGAATGCATAATGAAATGAGCTTCACTTTAGCTTAGTTTAGTTTAGTTATATTAACGTCCCGTTTTTTAAAGCAATACTAGGTAAGCAACTAGATAAAACACTAGGTAAGCAACAATAGGTAAACACTAGGTAAGCAACAATAGGTAAACACTAGTTAAGCAACTAGGTAAAACACTAGGTAAGCAACTAGGTAAAACACTAGGTAAGGAACAATAGGTAAACACTAGGTAAGCAACTAGGTAAAACACTAGGTAAGCAACTAGGTAAAACACTAGGTAAGCAACTAGGTAAAACACTAGGTAAGCAACACTAGGTTTTTTTAAAGCAACTAGGTAAAACACTAGGTAAGCAACACTAGGTTTTTTTAAAGCAACTAGGTAGACCTCGTAATTTTGAACCGCTGTCAGATGACGAGGACGACACCTGAGCTGGCACCTCCCTCTCCATACCACGTCACACCAGCGGGCGGACGTTTGGCCAGGACGTTTAATGCGCACCAGACCCTCTACACGACGGTCCTTCGGTGGAAGCGGGTTTCGAACCTGAAACCCTTCGGTTCTGAAGCCGAGACCTTACACTAGGCCACAGTGGCCGAAATGAGCTTCAGCGCTTTTTGCAATTTTATTCCAATAAAAAAATTAACCAATAGAACATAGTCATCTACACCTTTTCACTTTTTTAAAATAAACAATGTTATGTGTGGAAGCGCCGATACCCAAGAATAGATTCGGCTCATTTATTTCGAAATTCTACCTCCACCACGGAGATGCTTCAAGAAATTATATGTAAGTAAGGAGGTATTTAATTTTCATCCGAAGTGATTGGAGTTCTCAAGTCCAAGAAAAGGGCATATGACATTCATCACAATAATAAGTTACTTTTTCTCCCATGGTATTCCAAGATGTCGGCCCTTGAGTCCTGAAGTCTGATGAATGTCGCCAATTACTCTCTGATGGAAACCAAGCAAATATATGCATCTAGTCAATGGCTGCTGTTTGAACATGTTATCCGAAATAAGGTTAGATCGACACAAATGATGTCGGAAAAAAAAATTTATGAACCGAAATGCAAGATGTGCTGTAAAGGTTCACTGTTAGTTCGTTGAAAAATATGAAACATTTTTATGAGTAGTTTATACTACTGAAAGGAAAGTGATGTGAAATTTGCTTCAATAAAGTAACCTTATAATAAAAATGATGTATAATATCAGAATCTATTTGTAATTAGAAAGAAACTAGATTTTTATAAACTGGAATAAAGGTGGAATTATTAAGACAATACAACTAATTTGGTATCCTTTTTACTTTAAACAAATATTTGAAAAAATTCAAAATTATTTAAAATATATTGATATTCTAATAGCTGATCAATTAATATGTACAGATGAGTTAAACTTTAAACATTAATTAAAATCTAAAAAAGAGAGAAATGCCTGAAATACATTTTTTTTTTACTTCGTGAATTTAAAAAATTCATAAAAAAGATATACTAAATTCAAACGTAAACCTCCGGTTTCTATTTAAAAACGAAATAAGTGAAAAAGAAAATAACAACAAAGTAATATTACAACGGAATATAATTTCTATAAGGCAAAGTAGCTCTAGAACATATAATTATTACGTTCGGATAATTATTCATAATATATTTTGCTGTTTTATCATAAGTTCAAGTTTTCTTATTTAAAAAAAAAATGCAATATTATTCATGAATAGCAGTTTGACGGATCTTGTTTGAAAGTTCCTTAGTGCAGGTTAAAAAAATAATATGAAAATAAAAATTTTAATAAATAAAAATAATATAAGATCATACGAAACTGTATATTTCATCATTTGAAGATTAACTTTGATGAAATCAAATACGTAACATAGTGTAAGGATATTAATATTTTTTTTAAAATTTTAGTGAACATTTTATGGATAGAAACACAACTTATTAAACTTGACTGCATTTTATTTGAATTATTTAATTTATAACATTTTCTTTAATATTTTAAATGTTGTAAAATATTAAAGATTGTTAAAAGTTGCAAAAACTTCTAGCAAGAAAAGACATCAATGCCTTTTTTTTATTTTTATGCTTCTGGATATCTTGTAAAATAGTATTAATATATTACCAATGATTCAACCAAACAATGCTTCAAGTAAATACTTTTTTTTTCAATTTTGAAAACCTTTAATTTAAAGTAAATGATTAAACGTAGGTAAAACAATGCATTCAATAGAGATATGTGCTTAATAACTTATTTGAAATATTCCAACCAATAATATCTTTTCATTGTATGAATCAAAATATCTGTGAGGAAAAACGATATTGCTGGTATACGTAGAGATAATTCAAGAAATATTAACTCTTGTAAAATTATGACGATAAAATTCAATCCAATAAATCTCAAATATGTTATTGTTACTTATGGCACTTTACAAGCCCGCTGACAGATCTGTCAGCGATTTATGCCTAGTGAGCATCTCTTGCTTTTTCAGTAGCGCCAACTAGGACCAAGAGTACAACTTAGCTACTTCATGCGTCACATCCGCTTGCAAAACCCCTTTTTACATGGGGGGGGGGAGGCACATTCACACACCTCGCAGATAGAACACAGAAGAAGAACAACCATGTCTGAACCCAGGATGCCCAGATCACAGGGAAGATGCGCTATCCCTATACCAGGACTCCGGCCACAAATATAATTAAGCATAAAACGCTTTTATCAATGTACTAATTAAGTATAATTAACTTAAAGATTAGTGACCAGTAAATTAAGTATAAAACATAAAAGTATCGATATCATAAGAAAATGAAACTCCACAGATTTACAAATTATAATACTATTATAACAATTACAAAAATGTAGAAAATTATGAACTTCATGTAGTATGGATTTATTTCAATGTTTATTTATTTCATTTATTAAAATAATCGAATAATAATTAAATAATAACCTTTTTATTAAAGTAGAAACAATTTTTAAAAAAAACTTCATTTTCATAGCGCATGCGCAGCTTTATGCAACTACATAGAATGGCAGCTCCTTGGAATTGTTAAAACAACAGAATTTAAACCAGCTAAACTATAGAAAAAGTTTCTTTATCTTATTAAAACTAGAAAATTTTTGTTTAATTCAAAAATTGCTTTGAGGTTTCTAGTTGCAAAAAAAATTATTTAAATTTTTAAAACAAGCTTTTAAGGACCAATTGATAGTTAAATGAACAATTCCAAATGGCTGCCTTCATATTCCATGCCTTAAACAAAGATTCAACTTGTTACTCTTGATGCTTGATAAAAAAAAATCATTCGTTGGAAATTATTAACATTTTATGAAAAGAAATGCTCTCTAAGTTTTTTAAGCGTTTGAGACAATATCTGTAATTATCTAAAAAGCTGCTTGTTTTTGCCTATTTTATACTGTCTCATTTCAATTATGAATAAAATCGCAGACGATGGAAGCAATTTTATATTTTATGCAAAAGAATCTTTTTTATAAAATTCTTATAAAATATTGTTTAAAATGCATTTCTTTACGGCGGATTAGGATTCCATATATAATTTTACTAATTCCATAAAATTCCTACACCAGCACAAACTTACAACATTTAATTTGATGCAATGTGTTAATAGATGATTTAATTTCTGTAAATATTAATTTTTATAAAAGTACTTAAATTTTTGACCACAAACGCTTAAGCATAAAAACGATTTTAATAGCGTTTTGGGGGTAATTATTATTCAATTTTCCTTCGTTGAAAAAAAAAACAAAATAATTTCATTTATTATGAAGTTAAATATATAAAACTAGTAAGACACGAAACATAAAGATATGGGTTTTACAAAGATAAAAAATTTTATATTTAGTATTTATGAACTATAATGTTATCATATCATTAGCGAAAAAAATCAGAAAACTTTATTTAATTTTGTCATTATACTAATTATTAAAAATATAATTGTATGCATTGATCCTGAAGACTTGATGAATGATTTACTTTTTTTAATGCCATTTTAATAACATTGTTGACAATACGAAAACGGCTTTCAGTTATTGAATGTAATGGAAAATTTACAAAAGCTTTAAGTTATGAAATGCATGGCAGGTATTTCTAGTAATGCGAAACAAAAGGGTGAAAATTTCGATACATTTGGAACAAGAGTAGCGAATAATCGAACAATATTTTCGAGAATATGTGCCAATAAATTCGGTTTTTCTCACCTCGCGCCAAAATGAATAGAATGCTGTCATAAAAATAAAAATGATTGATTTCGTTATGAAATCTATGGGGGAAATATTTAAAATTTTACTATCGAAAGTTTAGTGTTTCTCTAAATACTTTTTCCCGCACATTAAGATTCTCCCAAAGAATATTTAAAAAAAAAATTTCGTATGTCATATTGTCAGTACTTTCTGTTCCTAAAGAATTTTATATTCTTTCGATTCATTTTATCATGTGACAATTATTCTTTACTGGTAAAGAAAAATTTTATGGTCTTTGAATTGTTCTTTCTTTTTTTTTTCTTATTTTATATAAATTACATCTGTCTGTATGCTTCTTTTATTACATACGGTGCATCAAATTGTAATTTGACATTTTATTCTTTCTAGACGACTTGAACTAAATGAGCCTTTTTTTACAAAAATATAATTTCATTTCAAAACAGAAAGTAAAAGTTTTAAGAATAAATATAAGGCTTCAGCTTTGTGTGGTAAAGAATTCTTTTTTGGACCAAACTTTTGGCGTTGTCATTAATTCAAATGAAACGAAAATGAATGTGGAATTCGTTCTTATGTTAAGAGCAACTTCTTAATGATAAATTAGAACAATAAAATAAAACGAAAGGAGATAAATTAAGAAGAAATACTTTAAAAAATAAGAAATAAGAAATAAATGACAGAAATAACATCAAGAAATACAAATGTACAAAACATATTTAAATACTTTCCATGCCTTGTAATTACCTAAAAAAAAAATTTCCTTCCTTCTTTAATGAATGCTAACAGCTTTTTTTTAAAGATTTCTCTTTCACTTTGGTAACTTTTCATCTCAAAATCCAGCCCTTTTTGAATAAACAGTATCATACAACTCAAACGGGTGAACAGATTGCAACTAAGTTCGGTGTATAGACTATACACGAGATGCGCTCAAGAAATTTTGAAAAAAAAAATTCAGTTTCAGAGAGCGCTTTTTTCAGAAAAACTTTAAACTTAACACAATAAACGACCAAGACGGAACAAAGAAATAATATTTACAATTCAGAATAAGAATTATGAGCATCAAAATGTAAAACCGGGAAAAGCTGTCATTTCTATGAAAAAATGTCGAGAATTCATTTTTTTGAAGGAAAATTCAAAGATATCACTTCATACACTTGATATCTGATCTCCTGAGATTCCAGTCATATGCAGATCCGAAAAAAAGACGTTTAATCGAATCTTTGCGTCATAAACAAATATTCAAAATGAATTGGGTATGTGATGAAATGACGTATAAGGGCGAAAAAGATAGATTCAGTAGAAAATTATGATTTCCATATTTTATTTTGTCGTTGCTAATAATAAATTAATATATAGATATGCGCACTAAAATACAAATTATCTATCTTTTTAAAAATATCTGTTTCTATATATTTGGCATTAAATTTCACTAACTTCTGAGTTTTGGTCATCTGGCTTCTCAGAATCTAATTTCTGCCTGTAAATTGCAAAATTGCACGTAGTTAAAATAAATACTTGATCAGCTAAATTTTAAGAAACTCGTATTTGAATTTTCCGATTAATAAAAGTTTAAAACACTTTCTGAAAGTTCTCATTTTGTGTGCTTTAGCTCTTGTGGCAGTATGTGCGTGGTATCAAGGTCAATGATTTAACAAAAAAGCTTTTAGAAATGAATTAGAAATTTTTTCAAGATAATGAACAAGGAAGAATATTATATTGTATTCTTTCATTTCATTTATCATATCATATCATATTACACGTCACAACATATTACATCACATCACATTACGTTACGTCATGTCATGACACAATTATGTTTTAACGACAACTAATGCAATATGTAGCTTTATAAGCCATCTATTTAAAATATATTTCAGCAAATTATTAACAAAATTATTTCCCCAGTTGATATAAATAGATTTGTTCTCAGTTTATTCTGAAAATCTGGATAAAAATGTATTCCAAAACAATTTTTATTTCTTTTCCAACAATTTATATTTTTATTTTATAATAAACCAATTAACTTTAACTAATGAATTGTTTCATTGTTACTAAGCGAATAAAAAAATGTAATTATGTGTTAAGCTAAAAGTGTTTACACCTAATTAAAATGAAAAACAACACATAATAAATTCTTCAAAACCGTGTAAAACAATTTTGCTCGTTTGTAAAGGAAAATAAAAGAGAAAAAAATAGTTCTAATTTTGTGATAGAGTAGAGCTGACTGATCCACTAAAATGGAGGAGGATGTGGCAGGCAGGTACAGGTTTATCGCACGATAAATCTATTAGATATCTTAATGGCTTTCACGATCTTTTATTTTAAGTCTTAGTAATCTTAGTCATAGAAGTCTTAGTAATATTTTCCAATGATTTTAGGATCAGATTGAATCTTAAAATTCTGTTTCAAAAATGAAAATTCAGAGACTTCCATAAATTGAAAACATTTTAAAGACTGTTCGTTCTCTCTCTCTCTCTCTCTCTCTCTCTGCATGAACAACATTATGCCCCTTTGATTTTCTGATTATTTCTTGATAACAGAGAAAAACCTTTCTTCCACGAATGAATACTTTGAATACCAATTATCATATTTTTTTCATAAAAGTGAGTTAAATGATATTAGTAGGTTTTATTAATTGTTCCCGAATAAATATATATACTTGAATTTGAAAAAAAAAAACTTATTAACTAAGAAAAGTGTTATAAAAATATTTTTAAAAACTCAAAAGAAAATAATCAAAAGAAGGTCTTTCAAATATTATATATAAGGTATCCTAGTCAATAAACTATAAATCTTATAATGCAAGTACAAGTTGTTTACATTTTCATTTTTTAAAATATCGTCTGGCATGCGAAACAAAATGAGACTTCTCACTTTGTATTTGTTCTAGCAATTTCTTAAAAGTCGTTGAGAATATCTGTATTTCCAAAGCAAAATATTTTCTCCAAATATTAGAAAAATTAAACTATATCAGAAATATGTTATGCTTTAAAAACACCTTTTGCTTAGGAATAGTAATAGATTCCATAAATTTAAACAGAATTCTGTGTTATATGTTTTCAAGCAAATTAAATTTAAAATGACCTGATTTTTTTCTGACTTCTGTTTCGTTTCGTTTAGAATTTTATATAAAAGTCAAACATGAAGCAAAAAAGGCATACATCTGCATTTGAATTTCAGATACATCCATCTTATTCCTCATACAAATTCTTTACAAAATTAAGATTTTCAATTTGGATTTTCATCTTCTGAATAAAAATTTATCGCTTTCACACTGGAAATAAAATTTTAATTGTATTTATGATAATTTAAGTTTTTGTATGGTTATAGAAACAGTAAAGCAATTTCAACTCCTTCGATTATCTTCCTATTCCAATGTCTTTGTATTGAAATTGCTATCTGTTTTATGCTCAAAATAATTTTTGACACCAATTTTATTGCACCTGAAAAATGCTTTCGAAATTCAGTCATTTTCTTTTTTTGTTACATTTGTGATTTAAATTTTTCAAAAAAGTTTTTATGGTATCCAAAAAAAGAATCTGCTTATGTACAGGAATATTTCGTGAGAAATGCAGAAAATAAAAAGTAGTACGCTTTTATATAAAAGAAATAAATTCTATATTCAAATATTTATTAACTATGTTTGTTAATCCAAATGTTAGATGTTTTAAAAAAGAGTACCTTAAATCATATTAAACTAGCCGTCTTTAACGATCTGCTAGTTCACCCAAATTATTGATTTTTTATTCTGTTCATTATTATATGGAATTCATATTTTTCCTTAAAGATTTCACCTTATTATTTGGTAATATCAAAAAAACTTAAATTTAATCAAAACAAATTATAACGCGCACAATTTTTTTTAAAAAAATGTATATATTAAAAAATAAAAATGACAGTTATAATCCTACTTTGGAAATAATGTTCAAAGGAAGCATATTTTTAAATATTTTAATTTTAACATTAACAAAAATAAGTGATTAAATATTTTGATGGCTGTATTTGAATTTCATCCAAATGTTAAATATTAATTGTTGCAAATTTTGTATTGAATTAAAATATTATCTATACTTATAATAAAGCTCAATGTGTGTGTGTGTGTGTGTTGGCGCTCTACAGGCCAGGTCATTTGACATACAGCTACCAAATTTGGTACATGTATACCTTAGAGGTCGGGAATGTGCACCTGGGGTCCCTTTTTTTGAAATTTTAATTAGAATTTTAATTATTAATTAAAAACTAACTTTCCCGCCCAAAAAAATCTTCCATTTTCCCCACCGCCAACTTTTCCGCCAAAAAAATCTTTCATTTTTACCACCGCCAAATGAGTAAGGCTTCAGTTGTTTTTTTCTCCCAACAGTAATGAGGCTAGGGTTAATATTTTTCGGCGGATTATTTCAAACGATTCTGTTTATTTTCTTAATGTTTTATGCATTTAAAATTAAACATTGCTAATGAATCCATGTTTCAGATTCATTCTGAAGTACTTTTGAATTAAAATAACACAGAATAAAGGAAATTAAAAATGTATAATCTGCATAGCGTTACCCCAACTTGCGTAGAAAAATTCACGCATTTGCGTTAACGTAACTGGCGAAGAAAATTCACGCATGCGCATTATGTTCTGACTGTTGGCATGACAACCAACGAATGATTTAAATTATTTTTAGGTTAGTTGCATGCTTTTGTAAGTAAATTGTATTTATGTTAATTATATATTTTTTGTATATGCTTATAGTTTTAAGTACATCGTTTTTTAAGTACTTTTTTTAAACCTGTGTTCGACCGATTATTTTAAACGATTCGTTTTATTTTCTTAGTGTTTGATGCATTTAAAATGAAACATTGTTAATTAATCGATCTGTTCATGATGAATTTCAGAAAATTTTGTTGACAAAGTCTTGAGATATTACATAAATTAAAAAAGATATTCTTTAGTGCCCATAAGGTTTAAACGCTCAGTGACTCTGTTATCAGTAATCATATTATAAAAAATGCTTTGTTTCAGTAAAAAATATTATGATATTAATTGCAGATTAATTCTTTCCACTTTAATTTAAAGCATAAATTCTACGGGAGCTAACAGAAAATGAGAGAGATAATATTACGTTATGACTGAAGGCATTTATAATATTATGAGTGAATTATATGACTTTCAAAATTAGAAGTTTTTAAATATTTTGATGAAGAATCTATTAAAGTAGCGTAAAATATTTAATTATTAAAATTTAAACGAACATTAAGATTGGCGAACCGGCTGGTCACCAAAGGCGGCTAGTTAAAAATAAATAATGTAATACATGCATAGATGAAATAGAACATAGATGAAATTCATATAATTAAAAAAGTAATTTTTTTGAGTTTTCAGATAGCGCAAAAATTATTTTCGAGAGATAACAATTTCGCAAGACATGATAAGACAACAATTTTCATAGGTAAACAACAGAATTTATCCATTGACAATGGATAAATTCTGACAACCTATTTTCGAGTTCGATTAAACATTGCTTGACGCCTATTTCTTAATTCCTTTTACATATTCTTTCATCTTAGTGAATGGAGTTCTTGTAAACCATATCCAGAGCTTTTCAGTTAACACTTTGCAGCTTAATTGTCAAAGTACTAAATTAAATACAACATTAAGAGCATTCAATGATCAAGTTTGAAAGTTTGTATAGTAATTTGTTTAATTTCACTTTTGCAATTAGAAATGTATAATAGGATCTATTTCTGTTCCAAGTGCGTTAGCGATTTATAGAGAGAGATAGAAAGATTCGAATTTCGTTCTAACATTTGCATATTTTTATCTCCTCTATTTTATGATTCCATCCACTTATTTGACCCGCTCCGAAAGAATTAATATTTAAAATAAAAGCGAGAAAATTCCATCCTTTGTATTTGTAATTCTATCCTTTGTATTTACTCATTTAATAATATTTCATCAATTGCATTTCTTTCATGTGCTATTTTATGCAATTTTTCTGGAAACTAATACTAGTGGAATTCGAATTCTTTTAGAAAAATCACTCATTTCCGAACAAATCTTTTTAAGAAAGCTTGAAAATGAAATGCCTTGAAACTCATTGTTGCTATTCTTTTCCTATAAATATTCAAATATTAATGAAGAACTCGTTTTCATTTCCTGAAATAAAGAATGTACTCTGCGTGGAAGTCACCGCAACTCAAGAATGGTCCCTATACATTTATTTCAATATTCTGCTTCAGTCAGATAAGGCTTTGAGGGAGTGGTATGTAAATAAGGTATTAAACATTCTGCTCAATCTTCTATTGAATACCTCAAGATTAAGAAAAGGAAACGATATTTATCGCAATTAGTTACTCTTTCTCTCATGGGTATCGAAGAAACAAGTCGGTATGCTTTAAAGATTGACGAATAACACTAATTATGCTTCTTGTAGTTGACTGCGTTTAGAGAATTAAGAAATTATCAGGAAATATTGTTTATTACTTTTCATACCTTGTAGAATCTATGGTATGAAATGTGAAACTAGGCATAGATAGTAGATATCTTTGGTGACAGTTTAATTAAAAATCTTTATAAGCTGTTTAAGATAAGACATATCTTATCCTAATAAGTTGTTTATGTTACTTATATTGGTTATATTGTGTCATAATGTTCTTTTTGATAATTTTTTTCAACAATAAAAATAATTACTGTTCATTGTGGAATGAACTAATATTGTGCATAAAAATAATAACTGGTAAATAGATTCTCAGAATTCCTTTCCATGTTTTTCAAATCTAACAAACGGTTGAAAAGTTAATTTTAGTAAACCTTTGGCATAAATGGATGATCTTCCAATGATAATGGCTAGGACATAAAATCTGAACGGAAAATATTCTAAAAGGAATCATTAATATAAAAGTCAAAAAAAATTTCGAAATAATTCTCTAGTTAATTTGATTATAATTCTTATTAAAAAATAGTGGAATTTAGATTATCGCATCATATGAAAATTAAATGAGGACCTTGCATCAAAATGTTTCCTACTTTTAATCAGAAATTGTAACACCCCCCCCCCATATTCGAATAATTCAATGAATATATTTGATTTATATCATGAACATAAATTCAAAATGTCGAAAAGACAAAGGAAATTTCTACTTAATATACAAAATGGATTTATTATTATTGCCAGGCCACACAACCACACGATTCTGTTCAGAATTTGAAGATATATTTGAATCATCTTGCTTTTTTTTTTTTTTTTTTTTGATCTTCGCCTAAATTTTATTTATGCAATATACATTTAACTCTCGATTAAGCAATTTCTTCCTATTGAGGTGGGTGAGAGTAAACTGTTGTTTAAAAAAAATTCAGACAAAATAATAGATATTTTAACAGCAAAAAGGGATGCAATTTTGCAAAAAAAAAAATGGTCAACGCATTTGTAAATGCAAAAATATATTGTTTATTCAATCATAATCTTTTGTGAAGGCAATAAATAATTATTATCGCTAAACAAAAAGTTTTTCCGAAAGAATTTCCGTATTGATTCGCACTCATTTCAAGTCATCTTGAGGTTTATCCAACTTTGTAACATAACCCATTTCCGCGTAATCGTAATATATTTTACTTTCATATATTCTATTAAACAAGTCAATTTCTTAATTGAAAATGAAATTCAAATAAGTTGATTTCAATACCAATTCCGTTTTATACTTTTGCTATATCACATAATTAGAGAAATCATACGATCCTTTTAATCTGGATGTTTTTATAATAGCAATGGAGTTTAGAATGAAGCATCCCATGGTACTATTTACAAGAATACAATAAATTGGTTGTTAAACAAGATTGGTTATATATATATATATATTATTGTAATTACATGTGCCTTAGAGATTTCCAAATCGAGTACCCAACATTTTTTTCCTTATTTTTTCCCTCTTGATTCTGAAATGTAAGAAATATCTACTAAATTTTTATTGTTATCAATTATTGTAATATATCATTAGTTGCAATTGTAATAAAGCATTTGTTGCAATTTAATATTTAATGCCCATACTAGGCAACAGGTGTGACCTCTCCGCAATTTCATCACATCTTCTCCACTGAAGATATTATCTCACTTCCTAGGTATAAAATAATGGACCTTAGATAAGGAGCATCTAGCATTTTTTATTGAATCGATCAAGGCCGTGTTGGCCTGGTGGTAAGGTCTCGGCTTCGAAACCGGAAGTTTTCAGGTTCGTGACCTGATTCCACAGAAGAACCGTCGTGTGAGCGGGTCTGATGAACGTTAAACCATATTAGCCAAACGTCCTCCCGCTGTGGAGAGGTAGGGGTGCAAGCTCAGGTTTCCTCCTCGTCATCTGACCGCGGTTCAAAATTACGAAGTTCATCCCAAAATAGCCCTAATGTTTCTTTAAAATGGGGCGTTAATATAACTTAGCTACTGAATCGACCATGAAAATATGCATCTTGGACACCTTTTTCCGAAAAAAATGATACTAAAATTTGATAGTGAACTACAGTTGCAGTCACAAAATCACATATCGAATTTCATTGATTTAAGTTATTATGTTTATTACTCGTTTCATTTATATGCATATTCGTAAGCACAGATCGATAGACGGTCAACTCTTTAAGGTATTTAGTTGAAAATTTGATAACAATCTATATTTCAGGTACTAAACTAGTACACTAAATATAATCTAACTAGTTCTTTGCATTTTGCTGTTATTAAGTTTATTTGTATTCGAACAGCCAAATAGATATACTTCCCTAGTTTGGATTTCGTTCAAAATTTGAAAGAAATTAACAAATTTTTCTTAAGTTCGTATGTAAATTTCATTAATATAGCTTACAACATTTTTTGATTTATCATGTTTACAAACAAGCAGACATAATGCCAAAAATATGTTTATCGAACTCAAGGAGTCTGAAACGTTGAAATGATATGTAGTTAAATGAGAATTTTAATAAACGTTCTAAAAGTAATAATATTTGATTGAAAGAAGGAAAATTCTTCTTTATCACTAAGTCGAAACCTGAGATTTTCTCAATAATTGTAAAGCTCAGAGTGAATGACGTATCAAAGTACTGATTTTACCATCTTTTCTATAGGTTTGAACAGCTTGCAGAATGCATAGGGAATCAATGAATATATAGCATTCTGATAAAACCACCAGCGTCACTACCCAAAGTCACATGGAGAAACCAATTCATATATTTTTATGGTTACAATCAATTCACCTTGAGAGAAGTGCAAAAAGTAGAATTTATTGTTTGAAATCCTTCGAGATACTTTTGGGCCATTTTCTCATGTTTGTTGCAATTTTTAATTTAATTTTCACAATTTTGTTTTACATTTTTAAATATATTTGTACTGTATTCCATGTAACGTTCATGGTAAACAGTAATAAAGTATGCTCATGAGCATAAAGAAATATATCCCTGGAAATATTTCATTATGGTAAATAAATTACAATAGTGTTGAAATACTAGTGTTAATCTAAATGTGCATTAAATCAGAATATTTCAAAAAATAGTAAATAATGTTTGAGAAAAATATGTTTCTGTCCCTTTTATTAGCTATTATCAACTAAATGGTATTAAAAATTGAAACTCCGCTTTGTTTCAAACAAAGTAATCGAACAAAATGGACGAAAAACAATATATTATTTGATAATTAGACATTAAAATAATAAGGAATTTTATTTTCAGTTGTTTGTTCCGGCATCTTACATATCTGAAAACACAAATTTTTATAATAGATTTTTTTTTAGTTACTACCTTATTTACCATAATTTTGAAATGTAAACCATTATAAATTAACTAATAACAGCGCGATATTTTAATATTTTCAGAAATTAATGATTATTTAATCTCTTAAGTTTAATTTAATGTTGACCTCATTTGATTCTTTAATACTTTCATTTGAAAAATTTCTCATTTTCTACGATTTCAGTTTATAATCAAAATTTATTGTAATAAATTCATTTTTCGTATTCTTTAACACTTTCATTTGCAAAAATTCTCATTTTTGACGATTTCAGTTTATAATCAAAATTTATTGTAACAAACTTCTTTTTCGTAATATTCAGTTACAAAAAAATGTTTTCTCAGATTTTTCCGCCGAGACAATATGTAAACAATCCGAGCAGGTGAGGTGTTGCCAAATAACGATTAAGAAATTCGACCTGAATTGGCGTCCACAAAAACGTTTCATGTGTATAGATATTATAATAGAAAATCCATGACGTTTGCATTTAACAATTCTTGTACATCCATAGCTTCTGTATTGAGTGATTGATACGGAATAATTTTGATGTTTAAATAATATAAATTTATTTCTCAGTTCTTTGCGAATATGTTTCTTTAGCTTTTTTAATTTTAATATCATACTTCTTTGTCCGAAATGTGCCATTTTGGTACTTTAATATTGACTCAATTTATGAATTTTTAACCCTTTTTGTTTCGATTTTGTGAATGCTGCACTTTTTTTAACATTTATTTTACAATCATAGATTGCATAGTTACATTTTTATTATGTTCAAATTCTTTTTTAACATTACCCTCAAGAAATGAATAAGTATATCAAATGGGCTTCTTATTCATTAAAATCTATTGTAATAATTCCATATTCTTAAAATTTTTTTAATTAGCTGCACATTACACAGGATTTCAAATTAATAAAATTTGTAAAAGATTATTCCAAACTAAATACTATCTAAACATTTTGCTGGATCTAAGATCATTTTTATTATCGGATATTTTTACCCGATAAAATATGAGGAGTAAATTCTCCCCTTTCAACAACATAAACCGCTTATTAGAAGAAAAAAAAATTTCACTTTTTAGTAAACTGACACTTAAATTACCTGATATCAACCATAAACCTTACATTTTATACTATAAATTATCCTACATGACAACATTATTTCTAGTAATGACATGGTACCCGAATGAAAGCCAACACATCACTTTGTTTCCAGTATGGAGTAATTGGCATCATTCGTCAGTCTTCAGAACTTAATGGCTGCCATCTTGGATACCGATGGGAGAAAGAGTAACTAATTGTGATAAATATCATTTGTTCTTTTCTTTGGTCTCGGGAGATCCCAGTCACTTCGGATGTGAAGATTTAGAACCTTATTTACATACGATTCCCTCGAGGATTGGAATGGTTTGGGTGGAATATTGAAATTAATGGGTCGAGGTCTTCTTGAGTTGCGGCGCCTCCCACGCATAATGGATTCGCAGTTGTTTATTTCAGGAAATGGAAACGAGTGATGGAAGAAGTCTGACGGTATATTATTTGAATATTTACAGGGAGAGAGCGGCAACAAAGAGTTGCACGTCATTTGGTTATGCATTCGAATTTTTTCCCCGCCTCTTTTTCCAGAAGTGTTTGGTTGTGAAAGATTGACTTCTGGAATGAACTTTTGTATTCAATTTGCACATGTTTTCAATACTAGAAGAAAATGAGAGGCAGAAGTTATGTTCGAAGAGAAGACTTCCAAATGAAGGTATAGTTTAGTCGAGGTGTATTAGAAAATCACATTATTTTCCTATTTTAGATATGTTAAAAGTTTGGGAAGAGCATAAATTGATTCTGAATTACATAAATTATGACAATAAATAAAAAATTAGTGTCTTCCATCTTTTGTAAATTTTTTTCTTGTGGCCAGGAGAACGCATTCTTTTTCTTACTGAAAGCTATTGGATAAAGAATGGAAACAGAAATTACTTATTTTTCCGTTATAAACATAATTAGATGAAGATGAAGATAAAGGTAAAGGTTGTGATTCATTAACCTTAAATATATGAAAAAAATGAATAATTGGTATTTTGTTTTAGATTTATCTGGAAAATGGAGAGCATAAGAGACAGACAAAAAATGATGACTCATATAAAAGTCATGAATTACCGTTTGAATTACTATTTGAATTACCAGCTAAAATGATTCCACAAATCTTCTTCCACAGAAATACATCTGCAAAGAAATGTACTACTGTATTATTAATCGCAGCCCAATGATGAGCACTAGAGTCTAATAGAGTGAGATGTCTGGCGATTAATCGCTAGAATGCGGTTGATTTACAAATATTAGAAAAACTAAATGTACATCTCTAATAAATTTACTTCTGTATTATTCATCGCATGTTACGAACGAGCCTAATAGAGTGAGATCTTTGGCGATTAATCGCTAGAATACACTTAATATACAAGATAGTTACAGTTACAGAATACATAAATATAGAATACAGCTAATATTGGAAAACTGAATGTGTATTTTGGAGGTTTTTCTTTGACGGATTGAAACGAAAATTTGTCATAGAATTACAATTGAAATCAAAAGACTGTGTACTAAATTTAATATATTTAATTCATTATATTTTATCGTATTTTCATGCACAGATAATTAACCCTCTGACAAATATGGTTCAAAATTTGATACATTTAAATATCTGATATTTTAATCGCTTTTGTTATTTAATTGCTTTTATTTGACTAAGTAATTCTCATTTTCTAGAGGGAATCAACTTACTGCAAACTTAAAAATGATTTTAATTTTTTTGTAAGCAATATACAAAAAGAATCTCCAAAAACCATCATTCTCTCTCCGATTGATCTGCAAGTGGCTCTTACATCAAAATAACAGCCGCGTCTACATATCGGAATTTTCAAGAGTTTCATTTTCTTTCTTCCATTACTTGGTCCTAGTTACTTATCCATTTCTACAAAACCAGACGACTCGATTAATTGCGAAAGTTTCGTCTGTAATAGTGGAAAGTCTGAAACTTTTATGTTATCAAGAGATGAAGTCTGACGTCGTTAACCTCTTAGAAACGAACCTCTTAAGGGAAACGAAAAGGTCCTTACTCTCAAATAGAGATAAGGGAGTCTCCAGTCACAAGATGCTAATTATCTTCCTTCCCCCCACTTTTTTTAATCCTTTAATTTTTTTTTAATATCAACGTATAGTTCAAATACTTAATGCAGCTTTCAAATGTTAAATGGTGAAATAGAATGCCAATGGAGTATTACACGATTAAAGAAATATTATCTATATTTTAAATCAATTTGGAAAACCTTAAAAGTTAGTTGTCCAACCCCAATTACTGATCATATTTCAGCAATTTTTATTTTATATGAAAGACCATGACCCTTAGATATGGAATTAAAGATTATTTGCCTTTTACCGCCCTCCGTTTTCGCGAAAAATGTAGAAACCCCTACTTGACTGCATTTCATACATGCGAAAAAATCATGACTGTCCCCAAGGCCCAATTTCGCCAATTTTTATTTCGTTAAAATGCTCATGACTTTCAGCTGCGTCAATGGAATCCTTTACTTTCCATTTGAGGTTGTCGACATGTCCGACAATCTTAACAACTGGTTTGATATCTCTAGTTTTATTCGCTCATTAATTTCCTCATTTTGCTTGTATAACTAACTAATCAGAATGCTCTATATTTACTGTTGAATTTCCACCGTACACTCACTGTACAGTATTATTTTCCATACAACATGTTAACGTTTTGTTTCAATAATTTGGAAGCATATTATTGTACAAGAGCTATTTTACTTAACTAAACACTTTGAAATTTATAAAATTAACATTTCAGTAATAATGTTTTTCTTTCTTTTAATATATTTTTTAAAAAAATATTTTACAGTAATGCTTTTCATTGTTTCATATCTGATTTATAGCTGAGAGCATTTTAACGATAAACATACCTTTTGTACACAGACGATCACTGCTTTTATTAAAAATGCATTTTAAAAATAAAATATAGATGAATTAATCAAATTTAAAACAATAGGCTATGATACTTCGGATTAGATGTTTTGATCTCTTTAAATTTTTTTAATAATGTCAATGGCAAAATACTTTCAGATAATGAAATATCATAATAAACCTCATCGGATTCTTATTAAGTTTTCTCAATCTAAAGATATGTCCAATAGAAAACATTTTCGCAATGCCTTCTTATTTTGCGATCTCTACAATACGTATTTCTAAAATTACATGCAAATAATTTCTTAATTAAAATATTTTAATTATTTGCTGCATAAGTAAAATTTTGAGAATTTCATCGATACTATAAAGAAAAATAAATTTTTCGATGTAATATAAAGTTGAACTCAAGTCTGCAATATTATCTTTCCACTTTGTTCTTGACTGAAGATTTGAATCTTCTATAAATGGTTTTCATTGTTATTTGTTTTTTTAAATAGAATAAAATTATTTATAAAAAAAGATTAAAAATAGACATTAATTGTTGCATTGTTGTATTAAATCCCAATTAATTAATGCATTAGCCAATAGATGGCGTTTTGGTATCACCAATTTTAAATTAACGGCCTTAATTAACTGCTTCGCATCAATATCCTCGTTTCCAGAGGCCTTTCCTCAGTTTGTTACGGAATGGATTCTATCAGATCAGCATAAAAAGTAGTTTTCCAATATCTTTGAGCAAAAGAGGAGCATGCTTCACAAATTTATCGCATTATGAAAAAGGTATACGCCTTCTCACAGTGAATCATATTCCTACGACGTCAGCATTATGAGAGAAAAAGTAAACATCAAGGACTTGCCACGCCATGAGCTGGTGCACTTTGTGATCAGCTGTGCCACGATTTGGGCTATGAAGGAAAGTTTTATCCATCGCATGTGAAGTTGCTGTTGAATGGTTGATAAGCGAATGAACCGTTTTTCACATAATCCACAAAAGCATTGGTTATGGTAAAGTGGAAAAAGGACACCATGGAAAATTGGATCCCTCAGCAATCTGGTAATTTCTATTCTGAAAATATCCAATCCCTTAATTTAAGTCGGAATCATTGTTTCCATGACTATGGTGCTTATTTATGGTTGCACTGCTCCATACGAATTACAAATTAAGATTTCTTTATATTTTAACTATGGTATCCTTTTCATTTAGGTGAGCCTTAAATATCTATATAATATGATTTCATTTAGTAGTTGTAGACCACAGTGATCAACTGGTAGATTCTCATTTTTGGGACAGGATCACACGTTCAAAGTCAAATTCTTCAAAAGAAATTCCCCGGTATATGTGAAAACATGTTTTTATATGATTTGTTATCAAATAAAAGGAGCCTCTACATTGGTTAATTGAAACTTGTGGGGTTGTTAAGGAGTTCAGTAAAATTTCTGAATTAGTGCAATAGTTATTTATTTACAGGCTACGTTACACACAGGGAATTTACATACAAAAGTTTGGAATAATTAAGATATACATATAAGAGCATGGATCAAAGTATGCAGCACCTGCCATCGCTAGATTTGAACTCAGTCATAGATCCTGAACTGAGACTTAGTGTAACAGTTATTTATTTACAGGGCGTTCTCACTGAAGTCCTCAGTCAGTTATGGTTAGTGTTACAACAGCGGATACAAACTACAAAAATCATCCATGTCATTTTATAGGGATAAAAATTACTTTGATTTAATAACTTTTGTGCTACCTGTAGATAATATCTGAGTAATTAAATCAATCAAATTTTTCATGCAAGTGACATTGCGCCTGTTGCCTTTACTCTCAAAATTATCTACAATTTAAAAATATTCAGCAAAAATTTTGTAATTTCTAAAATAATAATCACATCAAAAAAGGGGTATAAAATTCATACAACATTCGTTTCTTTGAAATTAGTTGTTTTGAAATTAAATCCTAATACGCGATATAGAAGATGTTTTTTACCTCATTGCAATTGCTTTCAAATTAAATTTGCATCGAGTCATTTAAAAAAAAATCTTTACTATTGTATGGAAGCATAAAAAAAAAGAACTATATGTATACGAAAAATTTTAACTATCGTTATTCGTATTGAATGAATATATTATAAGAATGCTTATAATAAACATCCATAAACATTGCGTTGCCACTCTGATGCAAAGAAACATTTTGTACACTTTTATTATTATGTGGCCAAATCCATAAACCTAAATAAATAAATTTATTTTTATGAAAGCTTTTCTAGGTATTATGAAAATAGTATTGCAAATAAACTGATATTACAGGGTGCGGAAAGAAAACCCCGACAAACAATTTGTAATATAACTTCATTAAAAATAAATAAATAAACTAAATGTAAGAAATAATAATGATAGACTTATTAATACATACATTTAGTTGTTTTCAAAGTGGCCGCCTTTTGCAGCGATGCAGAAGCGCAAATGCTTATTGAAATCTTCAACAATGGGCCGCAAGTCTTCAACATTTAATCTATACCATTCCCGACGAAGCGATTGCTTTAGAGAGTCCAAACTCATGTGCGATTTAGTGCAAGCCCTAGACACCAAAATGGACCATGCACTGTAATCCGTGGAATTGAGATCTGGGGAGTAGAGGGGTTTTTCTCCAGATGATATCACGTGCGGAAAATGCGCCTTGCACCACTCTTGTGTCTTTTTGGCCTTGCGATTATATGCTAAGTCTTGTTGGAACGTCCAATTCACATTGCCGAAATGCTTTTTGGCACACGGAAGTGTAACATCTTCTAGAATGACCCACTGGTATATGTTTTTGATTTATTTTAATGCCATCATCCATAAAAACCAGAGGTGTTTTGCTGCTTGTGTAAATACCGCCCCAGACCATGACCATCTTTCGATGTTGCGATACTCAACAATTGCCGAAGTGCTTGGAATGTCTACAAACCTGATCTTATTATTCTGGGAATTACGAACTTGTTGGACGGTAAAGAGTTTCGCTTTAGTGAAAAACCCCAGAGCTGACTTATGGCCTGTCTCAAAAGTTTCCGGAGTCGCACAAGTTTGCTTTTTTCATTGAGAAACTGATTTTTTTAGAACTTGTAAGGCTTTAGTCCAAACTATTTTTTGCCAATTATCGCACTGAACGATTACTTATTCCCCTTTCACGTGCGATCTTTCTCATTGAAATTCTCAGATTTCGTTGAACTCGCTTTCTGGTGGCCTTACGATTATCGGAAGTGTTCACCATACCTTTTCATCTGCTTGCTGGACGTCGACCATCATTTCCAAGCTCTTTGAAATGGCAGATTGCACCAAACACTGTTTACCGAGGCACATTATGCAAATGAACGATTTTGCATTGTCATTTTCCTAGCTTAAACAACTCAAAAATAGTAGATCTTTTGCTTGACATAGTAAAAAAGCAAAGAAAAGCAATGCGTAAACTATGAGATACATTATCAAATATTTTACAATTGAAGTGGTAGACAAAAAAGAAATGAACACAAATAATTAACTTCTATTCTTTGATGCAATAACTTTGTCCGAGTTTTTCTGCCTCACCTTGCATGAAATATGTAACATTTTTAATTCTGAGGTGATAAAAAAAGACTGATTTCTTCCAATAATAATTTCCAGAATTATTTGCAGCTAATGTCAAAATAATAAAATTCTAATACAACAAGAATGACCTGAATAAATATACCTTACTATACCTTACAAGCAACATTTTAACGATACCTTACAAGTAACATTTATATTTGAATATACCATAAAAGGAAGACGCGAACCATTTCGATTTTATCCAATATCTTTTAATTACTAGCATTTCTGCTGGTTTTTCATTATTATTATTGTTATTATTAATAAGTCAATCCTTGTGCACCACAAAGTACATCACAAGGCTTACAGAGGTAAGTTGAAACAACTACATACATAGATAAAAATATGTACATAACTTATTCATATGCGAAGCAGTAAATCTTTCATTTATAATTTTCGGGATTTGTATTCATATTCTAATTAACAGCAACCGCATTTAGGTTTAGAAAATTCACCATTCATTTATTATCTTTCTGAACTTTTAGAAACATTCTACATGCGGCATGCTAATTGAATCATCTGAGGTATTTCGAAGAATCATCAGTAATTTCCGGCCCCTCGCTTCCTGATTTGTGAATCTTTTATTTTCTCATTTTCACATCTGCCTTTCATATCTGCTTCCTGACTTACTTGGCCTTCCAATTCTTCTCGAATTTCCGCTGTCAGGTTCAATTTTTCTCGACTCATTTCCCCGCCTGATATTCACTCAGTTTATTCTTTCTGCGCCAGTTTATTTAGCATCCTGTTCCGAAGCTATTCCCTTGCATTCTTAATTTGCAGATCTTCTTAAGAAATGGGAATCTTCTTGAGACGTTCCTATACTTTCATTTGAAGTGGATGAATGAATATTGCTATGAATGCAGCTGTTAATTCAATTATCAGAAACGTAATTGATATATATATATATGTAATGCTATTTTGAAATCTAGTTAAAACTTAATTAATTTCCTAATGTTTAGCCTAATTTAGCCCATATTAACTTCCATCTAAAATGTCCTCATATTTCCTGATCCAATTCCACCTTTTTTTATTTAATTAAGACAACAGAAACTCAGTAAAATCTACAAGTTCTTACATTCAGGGTGCAGGGATAAAAAAAAAGGTTAATATACAAGGTCAGTATGCTATACAAGGCGCTCTCCGGGATAACGTATTTATTAGAGTATGTACGAGAAAGTTTTGGGGAGACCATTTCTTCAAGGGTGGGTTTTCTCTCATTAATCAAAATTGTATGTGAAACTGTTGTCTCTCAGAAGCACATCTGAGATTCTACTGACAGATTTTATAGATAAATTATCTAAGCTGGCAAAAACCATTCCATCCCACGAGATATTCTTTTTCCCACAAATAAAACTTCCCAATAAACTTCCCACAAAACCAAACAGTAAGTTTAACAAACTGTGTAGAACGAACCAATATTAAGTCTCCCTGAATTTTTCTCGATGACTTTTTACTAACACCCACCGAGGAGGGGCACCTCATAAGAGGATGAGGGATTGCATTGCTGTTAGTTCTCGCCATCCAAGTGGGTACTGAAATGGTGGGAATTGGCTACCTCCTTCTGATGGACAGATTTCCGTTGGGAAAGGTTGTACCATGACCGGTGAATGCCTTTCGGACTCAATCTTAGTTCCCACCAATGCTGTTGCGACGGTCCGGTCGTTCAAATTTAATTCGAATACTTTTAATTAAGTGAGGCGGAGTCAACTTGTGTGGTTACTCTGTAACAAAAAAAAGTGTTATTCTCCCCCCCCCCCCAGCATAAAATTAAGGACCTTGGGTGAAACCATGAAGACCACGAGTGCTTAGATTTTCAATTTCCTATATGAGAGTTTTATGTTTCATAATATAGTAAAGGAAATCGGTGGTTATGTGTTAATTACGTATCACTGACTGTAAAACAAATACAAGAAATCGATTGGTAAGAATCTAGCATTTTTATTGAATCTTGCTTGCGATCTTTGGCAATTACTCGCCGACCGAAAATCGAATAGGGACTTTTGGACGATTTTTTTTCCTACCAGTTGAAACCAGAATTTGAGACGAAACTACAACTGTTCACACAAGAACAGATATAGAATTTCATTTATTTAATTTACAGAATTTTTTGATGAATCGCCTTTATGTGCGTACAAAAGTATAAATCAACAAATGATCATTGACGGATTTGATTTCAAATTAAGTTGTAGTTATTAAATCTGGTACTAAATTTTATTTCTCAAACCTTTTGCATTTTATAGTCATCGTGTTCACTTACACTACGAGAGACAGCCATCCGTTTAAAATTTGAGAGATAACTGAAAATTTAGCGTAAAGATCATATTCGAAATTTCATCTCTCTAGTTCAAATAGACTGACTACTGTCTAACTGCGTTTCCAGATAGACTGACATAAAGTAAAAAATATGCTTTTCGGACTTGGAGAGGTCTGAAAGATGAATATCAATCAAAATCATGAGTTCCAAATTGTTGATGATTATGATACTTTCTCATTGAATATTCCGTATAACAGAAAGTAAAAATTAAGTGAGATTTGAGTCTCCAGCTCGAATCATTGCTGCTTGATAAAGTTTTACATTTGATTCGTTTTTCTGTGTCTGGTTAGATGGCTTAGGTTATTGCATTTTGTGAATAATGAATTTTATATCGTCTATTTTATTGAAAGAATTTCTAATCTAAAAGTATTATCATACAAAAATATAACCACTATTTTGAAAAATGTGAATGAGTATTAGTTAGAAATAAACTAAAAAATTCAAAAGTTTATCTTTGTTTATTAGAAATATAGTTTTAAAATGTTCATTAATTTACTATTGTTATTTATTAATTAATTATTTTTATTATATATTATTATCAATTTATTATTATTTAAAATGTTTAGTGCAATAGAAGAAGAAATTAAAACAGCTGAAACAAACTTTGAAATATTTATCAATTTTTAAAACAATTCATGGCAATAAACCTGATATTCATGATTTTTTAAATTTTAAAACGGTGAAAAAATGTATTAAAAAGGATAAAATGCTTCGAAATGTGGAAAAGGAAACTAAGGAAAGACACTAAAATTTCGATTAACTTTTAATTAATTAAAGATCTGATTTATTTTTAATATTTTTTTCAGCATGCCTCATTTATGTACTGATTAGCCAGCATTGCATAATAGCATCATTATATCAGATATATTACCACAAGTATTTCATCAATATTACCAACAGCCTCATCAAAATTTAAAGCTTCTAGAGATGCCTTTGACTTATGGAATACCTTTTAAATAAATTACGATTAATTACTGGTTTCGGAGAAAATTAATGATCAACTTTAGACAAATAGTTGAAGTACCAAAACAAGGCTTGAAAAGGGCTTTTAGGAAATAGGTTTATAGAAACTAATGGAAATATGAAATGAGGTGTCTCCTCCTGACCAGATTATCCTCTAAATCAGTACTGCAGATTGCTCTTCTAGACTTGTCAACTTCAGTGAAAAATCGTATTCCCAGACGAGAAATAATCTGTTTGAATTATGAGTAATGTTCGAGCATTTTAAAGATACTAATAAGTTTATAGTTGTAAGCTAGTATAAACTACGACATATTTCATGCTAAAATTCTTCAAAATATTCTTCAGGGCACCGTTGGATGCACTGGCTATCAAATCTATTATTATTTATTTCTAGCTGGTAACCGGCGCGCTGCTGCCGCAGAAGAAATAATTTTGGAAATATCGTTTGAAAGTTGAAATAACTATCTTGTTTAATTAGGAATGATAGAAATAATGACATTTATTTTCTTAGCGAAATGAATACATTCACTGAAATTGAATGATATATAAAGGAAATATATAAAGGAGATATATAAAGGAAAAGGGTAGACATTTTTTTTCAGTCTTCAGAAAAAAATAAATAAATACATTTCGTGACTGTCCGAATTGTGAGCATCCAACATATAACTGGCCATGTGAAAAACAAGGATTCTCTAGCTTCAAAGCGATAAGCTGGCAAAGTTTTATCGCCATCGGATGAATTGGAAGGCTGAGCATAAAATACGAACAAATAAGAATTCATTTTTATTTATTAGATTTAATAATTATATTATGCCCACAACCATTGTGCAAGTACAAACAATAAGTTGACAAAGTTTTGTCATCATAGGATGAACAGTACTGCATAAAATAAGAAACAAAAATTCATTTCTATATATTAGATTATTAGGATCCCATTAAGAGGGGCTTTTTCAATATTTCAATTCGATTCTTGATTAAAAATTAATCGAATTGTTTACGTTTCTCCACAGTAACTTTAAATCATCATATTGAAAAAAAATTCCTATCACTGTAGAACTCAAAATCCAACATTTTCCATGATATCAGTTTAATTATTTACAACTTCTTTTAAACTGTTATCAAACTTTCAAAATTGTATTTATTTTACAGCTATAATTTTCATTTCTTATATAAAGCGCTTGCCACGATATTGATTAGATTTTTTTTATTTACTTGTTATTATTGCTATAATTACGATTTATCTCCATTAAATCTTTCAAGTATAGAGTCTCTTTTCCTGAATCACTTATATTAAAACATTATTCAATTTTTATTAATTTTTAAACCACTTAATAAAGTAAGTAAGTATATATATATATATATATATATATATATATATATATATATATATATATATATATATATATATATATATATATATACTTTCTTCATTATGTGGTCTAAAACCTGAACCACAAAGCAATAAATACTTTTATATAAGTAGTCGCCGGCGTCCTGGCATAGGGGTAGCACGTCTTCGCCGTAATCTGGGCGTCCTGGGTTCGAGTCCCGGTTTGGGCATGGTTGTTCTTCCGTTCTTCTATCTGTGAGATGTGTGAATGTGCCCTCCTGTAAAAAGGGGTTGTGCAAGCGCGTGAGTGATGCGTGAGTAGCTAAGGCGTACTCTTGGTCCTAGTTGACGCTACTATAAAAACAAGAGACGCTTCCTCACCAGCTTGCAATCGCTGTCTTCGTAACAGCGGGCTTGTCCATGGCAAGTGCCATAAGAAACAACAAACAACAACATATAAGTGGTTCAGGAAAAAAGACCACCATGACTGAAAGAATTGGTCTTTAAGTCTTCTTTTATTGATTTATATCTATTGCGAAAACACAAAATCATTCTGAAAGTTGAAGATGAATACGACTTATTGCGTTCTAATTAGATATAATTAGAATGCAATAAATCGTATAATAACTCTAATCCGTAAATAATTCTAATTAAATATAATTAGAATGCTATGACGAAAAATCCTTACACACATTTTTTTTCACATTTGTTTAATCCACTGCTAAAAAAAGAAATGCTTAGTTTCAAAGCTGAAGACATGACATAACTTTCAATTGTAAAAATTCTTTTCTGAATTAATTTATCTTAAACGAAAATATAGCATTTTTTAAAAGTTTTAAATGAAAAAGTATCATATTGAGAAAAATGCTTTAGTGAAAAGAATCCAAATAAACTTGATTCTTAAAAATAAACTGAAATATCTGTACATCCCACTTTCTTTTAATTCACTAGAAGAGAACCCTATTTCCCCTTCTACTCATTTGTGGCAAAAATTACTCGCAAAGGGCACATCGGTGGCTTTAAAGGCGTGCTGGTGGTGGCTGCCAGAGACGCACTGCAGTAGTAGAAACTGTTGGGGAGAGAAACGACATTAATCATAATTAGTGGCTCCTAAGGCTGCGGAATGGATGGCATTTATTGGCTCTTCCCTAGTCCTTTAATAACAGCCAATTACAGTCCAGAGAGGGCTATCAGATACAGTCGGTTTATAGCTGTTATTTCGAGATATGTTTCTGGCAATAAAGTCGAACCGTTGGCAGCGGCAGAAGGAAAACGAAAAGAAGTTTCGTTTGACGGAGAAATGTATTGCTTGCAATAAGTATTGCTATGTTCCTTGAGTAAAGGATTCTTCTATCTGTAAATATTATGATAATATGTGGTTGGTTGGCTTATGAATATCAATAAGCTAAAGGGATATCATCTCTGTATAAATATTGTTGCTTGGTTAATAAATTATCATCCGATATGGGATACACTATCTGCGTTAAAACATGACAGTTTACTTTAGCTAGAGTTACTTTATTTTAAGAGAAATTTAAAACATCATATTTGTGGAAGCTATGGTTGGACTTAAATAACTGGATGGTGTTTTCAATAGGTGAACTCTACTTTTAAATTGGAAGATGTCGTTAGAATAGTTAATTTGTCCATCTGTCTTGATTATGGTTGCTACTTATATTTCAGGTATCGTTAGAGTAATAAATTTGTCCATCTGTGTTCATTATGGTTACTGCTTATATTTCAAGTTTATTAGCTTCCAAATTGCGCCGTTGAATATTATATATTTTATAACATATAATGATAATATATGGATCTATGTTCCCAGTAATTGCCCACTATGGAATTAATAATTAATAATTTATATGAAAAGTATATGTTTACTTTATTCTTGTAAAGAAGAATCTTGAAGAATATTCTAGTGAAGAAGAATCTTTTTGAAGAGGAATCTTCTTGTAAAAAATAATCTTTTTCGGGAAATAATTTTTTGGTAAGAATTTTTTTGAAGAATTTTCTTGTAAAAATGAATCTTTTTAAAGAGGAATCTTCTTGTAAAAAATAATCTTTTTCGGGAAGTATTTTCCTAGTAAGAATTTTTTGAAGAAGAATCTTCTTGTAAAAATGAATCTTTTTGAAGAGGAATCTTCTTGTAAAAAATAATCTTTTTCGAGAAGTATTTTCCTGGTAAGAAATTTTTGAAGAAGAATCTTCTTGGAGAGAAATCTTCTTGTAAAAAAATATTTTTGCAGAAGCATTTTCTTGCAAAGAAATATCTTTTTGAAGAAGAATTTTTTTTATAAAGAAATATCTTTTTGAAGAAGAACTTTCTTGTAAAGAAGAATCTTTTTGAAAAAGGATCTTGTAAAAAAGAATCTTTCTGAAAAAGTATTTGCTTGTAAAGAAAGATCTTTTTGATTAGGAATCTCCTTAAAACGAAGAATCTTGTCTTCTTTTAAAAGTTTTAACACTATTAGGAAGAAAAGTTGACTAGCTGCAACTTGGGTTCTCCCTATTCAAGATTTATACATGAAATTCTATACTATTCACAATTGTATTGATATAAAAAAAACTTACAGAAAAGTAGAAATAGTTAATTCATTACTTTGTCATAAATAGAAGAAAAAAATGTTTTCAAATTATTTTAGGTACATCAAAGTAATTTTCGTTTTTGTTACTTATCACTGTTTTTTAATTCAATATTTAACATAAAACCTTATATGTTTTTCAACTTCTGTAACCTTTCAGATTTTTTTTTCTCGTTCATTTTAAAATCGGATGATGTGTGAAACAAAGATTTCATCATCTAGATACATTGTTTCAAATTATGATTTACAAACTATTGAAGTTGTAACCAAAATTCATACCGATAATGATGATAATAACATCTATAATGAGCTGTGCGCCCTGCCAAATATTTAATAGCATTTGTTTCGAAGTAAATAATTTCTACCAATAATATACTTACGCCAGTTGAGTGAGTCATTAATAAAATAGTTTTACTCCTCAATTGACGACACACCTTGCTTTGCTTGTTTTTATAAAGCTATTAAAATAACTGTTCAATATTTATTAAAATACTTGAAGAAAAGATACCTAAATTGTGAAATCAAATTTAAAAGTGATAGATGTGCAGCTTTTGCTATGAATCATACAGGAGAATACCGCCATCAACATCCGAAACATGAAGAAAAACTTGGGCACTCTGAGTACACTATATGCTGTACGTTCCAAAATCTACAAAAAACATATAGGAAGTTTTAGAATATCCTTCGTGAACCGAAATGACCGAACAATTACACAGTCAAGTGAAGATCTAAAAGGCACAACAGGCTATGCGATATTTGTGACAAATACAAAGAATACATATACTTCTGAAATATATATACTTTTGGAAACATATTTATGAAATATATATACTTATGGAATCCAGATAATCAGAAACAAGAATTGGATGGCAGTAGCCATGACCGTTACAAAGCAAGAATGATTTGAAAAAATAAATTATTATCAATGTTTGGGGGAATTTTGATACATTCATTCACTCACTTTTAAATTATATTAGGTGGTCAATTTATTTCCCCTGCATTCTTTTCTGGACAGGACAGAATATATATCGTACTGAAAAAATCTTACTTAATCAAGTAAGTATTCTTCTCCAGAAATCTCCTAGGGCAAGATACAAATTAGAGGAGTTTGAAGGAATTGTACCTTTACAACACGAGGCATATAATCTGGACTTTGCTACATTGGGAAATATGTTTCATTCGATTACATCTTTTATTTTTGTTTGCTGCTAATTTGTCTGCTGTAATTTTTCAAAAAAGGGAATCTAAGCTTTTTTGCGTCAAATCATCAGAAATTGTTCTAGTACGAGATGCTTCAAGCAAAACGGCGAAAAGAAAACATTGCTCACAAATCATAACATTTTATAATCTAATGATTCTTTTTATTGCAATAAAATCTGGTTTTAAAGAAATATTTCCAGCATTATCTTTTGAAATGATTTTATACTTTTTCCCCCCATTGGTATAAAGATATAAAATATAAATATTCTGCCTTCACATAGCATTGATGTTCTAATAACAAATTTACTTTACAGTTTTGTTACGAAGAAAATGTTCCACATTTATCGCAACATAGGGAAAAATATGATGGTATGACAGAATATGAGTGAAAGAAGTTTTACTTGATGGTATGACAGAATACGAGTAAAAGAAATTTTGCTTGATGGTATGACAGAATACGAGTAAAAGAAATTTTGCTTGATGGTATGACAGAATACGAGTAAAAGAAATTTTGCTTGATGGTATGACATAATATGAGTAAAAAAAAAAATTGCTTTTAGTAGTATGAAAAAAAAATGTTTCTCATCTGGCAACTGAATTCTTGCATGGAGCGCAAATTCGTACATATTTGTAAACTGTTACTTTGATCGTTATATCACTCCATGGCAAATAAATTTGATTAATAGCAGGTTGAACAAAATCTATCAACATTATGAAGATTTAGTGATTACAAAGTCTCTTCACTACAAGATACAAAGTCTATTCACTGCTTGTCGCAACTGCATTCTGTTTCACATAAAATAATGCTTACATATTATTTACCCCCCCCCCCCGCAAAACGTGGAAGCGCATCAGGGCCTTTGACACAAAACCATACCCTACAGTGGTGTCTGAGTAAGAGGTTAATGTTTAAAAATATATTGAAAGTAACACCCAAGTTTCCCTTATCTTCACATTATATAAACATTAATACAGAAATCCCATTCATCATTTTATATTAAAAATATAAAACGAATTATATTTGTGAAAATATAATATAAAAATCTTAATAATCAACAGTAATAACAAAATATTAAAAATTAAATGATATTGTGCAAACACTTGTTTTGACCATTTTTCTGTAAAAACTCAATTAATAAACTTAATTTGATGAGGAAAATCTATGGAAGACTTACTTATATTATTCTTAAATTCTAGGAAGTCTAACTCAACAAATTTTTTAAATTAGAAATAAATTATTAAATATGATATCAATATTGTTGTGATTTCACCCAAATGAAATATCAATATAATCATGATTTCAAATAAATATTTGGATTGTAAATAAAAAATATAAGATTTTCAAATTTCAAATAAAAACTTGGAAATGAAAGTAATAATTCTAAGAATGAAAAATTTCAAATTAAACACTTGGAACTGAAACTAATAAACATAAAATTCAAAACCTTCTTAAAAATCATTTGAAAATGAAAATAATAATGCTTGATTCAAAAATATCAAATTAAAAACTTTAAACTAAAAATTATAAATGCAAGATTCAAAAATTTCAAACAAAACACTTGTGAATGCATGTAACAAACTCAAGATTCAAAATATTCTTATGATATTTGGGAAATAGAAAAAAAAATATGTAATATAAGAAATAGTTGAGTAGTTGTAAGTAAGGGAAAGACAGGGATCTTTAAAAAAGAATGTACTTATTGAACATTTTTCTAACCCTTTACGCGGAGCGTGAGAATGTGTCAGCGTTTAGCCGATTCAGCAATTTTATAAAGCTTCTCTTGAATTAATTAAGTAAAGAAAGTGGAATTGGACCAGGAAATAAGAGAATGAACTTACTATGGGCTGAATTAAGATAAAAATTTGTAAATTAATTAGAATTGAAATCAGAGCTTAAAATATCATTACATATTATATATATGTGGCAATGCAGGCAACTACTACAAACACTTTTGGGAATTCTACAGTTTTCTTTCCCTTGGCTTTCGAATTCTGTGAAAAATGCAGCATAATAATTACACACTTGCTACAAATTTGAACCCATAAATATACTTCCATAATTATATAAATCTAAATTAAATAGTTTTTCAATTTTGTTGCACACAAAAATTTTTAATGCGTCGCTTCATCTCTTAAAGAATATCCAAATTAATCAGTTGCAACATTCACTTCCATTCTCTATTATACTCAACTTCTCTAAAAGATATAAGAATACTTGAGGTAAAATGGCAAGCATAAGTCTCACAGAAAATACCACTTCAAATCCAATCTCCTTCATGAAAATTAGCCTTTTTTTTTCTTTACTTTCTAGTATACGCAGTATAAGAAAATATTATAATAATTAAAAAAAATTGAACTTGAAATTTCTCTGAGTTCGAAAAATACATTTTTGAAAAATGCCCGCCTGTCTCTATATGACAAAGAAAACTCAAAAACATTTTAGTCAGAAGCATGAAATTCATTGTATGATCGTTACATCAAATTTCTAGATTTCTACTAAATTTTGAGCTAACTACGTACAGAGGCAGTCTGTATGTACGGCTGTTCGTATACAAGTCAACACGATAATTTCAGAAACACGTTAACTCAAAAACGGAATAACTTAAATATTTCCAATTATTCATGGCATTTTTTGACTACAGGTGTAGCTTTGTGTCGAATTTTGATTTCAATCTGCTGGAAAAAATGCATTCAAAACACGAATTTGGTTTTTGGTTACAATTAAACTCATGCCAGGGATTAATCACCAAAAAACTCGCCAAGAATGACACGGTTGATTCAATAAAAATGCTTAATTTATTAATGTTAAAGGTTAATATTTCATAGTTATTGGAAGCTAAGAAGATGGGAGACGTTTTCCGAGATAACACCTTTAAAGCGTACTTGAAAAAGCTTTGGGGGATCATTCTTGCTAGTTTACAGTATTAATTGCAATTATTCTCCTTTTTCTATTATCACAAATTCTTGTACAATACTACATTATCCTTTGATAAACATTTCCCACTGAAAGTTTGTATGATTTTTTCATCTTTTCCCGATGGAATATTTGATCCTATATTATATATAATATAGATAGATAAAAAGTATGTATGTATGAGGTAAACCAATTCGGTGTATGTTCTGAATAGTCTGTGTCCAAAGCTTATTCTTTTAATCTATTTAAAATCCACTAATTTTGGTCAATGTATCAGAAAACTAATTTTCTGAAATAAAACAAATGTTATAAAATGGCTTCTTTTTGTCATCATTTTACATTTTGCCTTTAATAGGCATTATAGCGGAATATCTGATATATCGAACAAAATTGTTTTTTTTTAATTTTTCAACTATAAATTTGTAATTCTGTATAAGGATACTTATTGCAGTAATATTCTCTATAATTCAAAATTTCGTATCTCCGTAAAAATGAATCATTTTCAACTGTTAACGAACATGGAAAAGCTCTTCCTTTACATTGATGCATACAATATAAACAACATTGTTGCTTAGTTTCATTTATCAAGTGAAATGCCAAAATACAAATTCACAAAAAATATTATAATATTTTAGATTACTAAGAACACCTTCAGATAAGCATTTTTGTCAGACAAGAGCTTCGATACCACCCCAACCTACTTTTCCAAGCCTATAACAAGCGGAGAAGAAGAAAAAAACCATCGTCTGTGACTGACATTGAAATCATTCATTAAAGTCACCTCAGCTAAAACAAAAGCTTCAAGAGGAGGCAGAAAAAGAGGAATTGTTCATCTCAGGGCGATCAAATACCGCAAGAAAAACAAAGAGTGTTTTCTTTTCCAGAGGATCTTCTGATTGACATGATGTGCGGCGCCCCCTGGCGACAGGAGAGGAAATTTCCGCGTCGCCGAAATGCTATTCAAGTTTATTCATTGGACCGTCGAGAGAAGACAAATACCAGGGTGCTAGGAAACAACAGCTTGTCAAACAGTGTTCGCAAACACTAGCGTGGCAAGTCAAGAAGAAGAAAGACACTCTCCCCCAGACATTGTTCTTTTCTTTCTTTTTCGTATGATTAACCTTCGAAATGCATTTTGTGGGGTTTTGCTTATGCATATCAGGAGGAATTTTATTTGACAATCATGGAAAGTGTTTGAATATTGGTGGCAAAATTGTTCAATCACAAATATTTTTCACATTCTTGTATAAGATATATATAAGACAAACTACTGTAATCATCAAAAGTTTCGGATTTCAGATTTAGATGTTTATATAAGTTATATAGGTGTTCTTGAAATCGGAAAAAAATCTTTGAGGAAATTACATTTCTCTAACTACGCATCTGTCTATGAATATACCTTCTCAACAATAGAACGAGCTAGACAATATGAAATTCTTTATAGCTTTATACTTATACTGAATTTGTATAGACTTGTTTGAAATTTCAGACTAATTTCATCGATGTATATTCGTTGGACTCACCATCCATCAGTGTGATACAAATGATAACTTAAAAACACAGCAAATTAAATTAATGAATTTTGGCACATAATTTTTTAACTAGAATTTGAAACCTCTACCAAAGATTGGTATAAAGGTTATCTATCTATCAAAGGTTATCTGTCTATCATGGCTATATGAACGCAATAAAAAAGCTAAAAGTTATTGATTTGAATTTCGATGTGATGTCTCGATTCCATAATTGCAGATCTGTACCACAACTTGGACAGGATTCTGAAGCTGAATGCTATGTTCGCTTTACTATATAATTAGTTTCAGGATAATGTGTAAGTACAGGGTGGTTATAATTAAAGTGCAATTGTTTGAAAGCTTCAAGAAGAAAAATCATTTGGAGTATGTTGAGGAAACTTGGCATTGTTATATTCACAGTATTGGGAAATAAATTGCACATTGAATAATTTAGTTCAATTTTTTTCTATAGGTGATGTTTTTATTTGCATTGCTTTATGCATTGAAATTAATTTTTTGTTAAAATATATAAATTGAATTATTACAATATTTACTCAATATACGAGTCTTCAAGTTCAATCAAATGCTGCAGACGCTAGAAAATATGAACCACAGTAGCCCTTAATGTTTCCTGCTGAATTTCTAGGACATGTCTAGTAATACTGTTTGTTAAATCAACAACCGAGTTTGTTTGCCATTATAGACGAAGTCTTTTAAATATCCCCACTGCCAGAAGACACAATGATTCAAATCAGGTGAACAGGGTGGTCAGGCATTTCGGAAACATCTGCTAACTATACGATTGCCTTTAAATGCTTGGTGAAGCAGTTGTTAAACAGGCTGAACAATATAAGTTGGGGCTCCATTTTGCATAAATATTGTTGAATTTAGACAATATTTTCTTGTAAAGCAGATATGACATTATTTTACTGTCCTAGTAAATCTTTACGCTATAGCGAACGGGTCCTGTTGGTGTAAAATTTTCGGCAAAAAAAAAAAAAAAAAGGGCCAAAAATATAGTCAGCAGTCTACTACACCAAACTGAATGCAAGGGCTTTCCAAAAACCGTAGGCAATCCCATATCCGACAATTCTGGGTGTTTGTTGACTTGTCCCGATAAAGTAAAATTGGGACAATCATCAGTGCGCAAACTCTTTCGAATCTATGATCGATTTTTGAAATAATGAAGTCAACAAAATCAATTCTTTGTTGTGAATCTCTTGGTTGCAAGTGTTGCAAGGGTTTAATTTCATACAGATAGTAACGCAAAATGAACGCAAGAGTTTTTTGAATTGTCGGCCATGGTATTTATAAAATCCTTGCAAAACTTCTAGCTCTTACTTATTGCTGATCCACTAACTCTGAATCAATTTCTTCCCTCATTTCTTCCACGACTTCCTGATTCTCAGCAAGCCGTCATCTAGTTCCAAGGAGCACCCCGAAATCTCTTGTAGTTTAAAATTTATTAATCAGTTTAATCAAGGCATTCATCTATCCTTTTCTCAAATATTTAAGACGACGATATTCTTTCAAAGCAGCAATATAATTGATATTCTTTTGTTAAAAACATTTTACTAACAGTGCACTTTCTAACTTCGACAAAGTAATGACTGTATTTTAAAGACGCATTACTTTTATCAGAATTTTTTTTTAAATTGAAGTGGAAAATATTTTGATATAACAAAGAAAGAAACAGTGTTTAAATAACCGACAATGCCAATTTACGAAAAAAAAGGACTAATTATTTTTATTGTGTAATTGATTTCCCCATGCTTTAAATATAACAAATACCAAGTTTCTTCAATATACTCCAAATAGTTTTCTTCTAGAATCTTTTAACACTTGCACTTTAATCATAACCACCCGGTAAATGAGAAATTGGGTGGGAGAATTCTTCTGCTTATTCGTTGAATAAGAATAGAAACTAAAATAAAGGAAAAGTAGAATTTAAGTTTGAGATATCTATAAATACATGAATATCCAGTTGTAAGAAACCATTGCCAAACTGCACAGATAAACAGCTGCATATATGTAACAGTATGAATTCGTAAAAAAAGAATACAAAATGTATAATTTATCCATTTGTGTCCAGCTTGAGAATTTATTTTGCTTTCGGAATTTTAACTTAAAATTTCGTATCTTTCAAAATCTTTTCTGTTCATTGCCAGATTTAATTAAAAGTGTTTATAATCCACTGAAAGGAAGATGTAATATTTTAAAGGAACTTTAGAGAAGCAGATTCTATCAGCAATAATTTAATTTCAATTGTAGCCCTGTATCTGCATATATTCTAAAAAATAACTGATTTCTTAATTTATATATCAAAATTAAATCTTATCTTACAATTTGTTAATATAATTATTTCGGAATTTTGTCACCTGTTTTTCTTTCATTTGAGATGACATCTCTTATTTAAAACAAATGATTAATTGTTTATTAAACTCAACAAATATTAAAATAGTTTTTCTTTAGATGTTCCCAAATGTATTGAATTTTATCATTTCAGGAATTTAATAAAGATTCTATTACAATTTATATCAAAATAACTATAGAAAATTTTAAACTAATTAAAAAGCATAGAAACATAAAACCCAATTCCAAGAATGTAAGTTCTTCAAACCTCGAAATTATTATTCTAATGTAGACAAATTTAAAAGTTCAGATATTTTTTAAAAAATTATAATAAAATATAAATTAATTTTCCAATAAATTAGACAAAATTATATATTTTTTTATTAAAACTTTTCAAAATTTGATTTAAAACATTTTATTCTAAATTTAATAATTTGAACTTTTAAATACAATTATTTGAATACTGCATTTTATTTTTATAATTGATTCGTTATCATCCCTCAAATTAGATACAATGTCGTAACATTAGTTGGAAGTCTGGGATCCAAGATCTTAGAAAGTCCTTTGGGACTTTACAGAAGTCGTACATTTATTTTATTTTAAAATCCAAATATAAGAAGAGACAAATAATATGTACCAGAGCTAATTACCCTTATAACACCAGTATTTCGACTGCTCCAGCAATCAGATTTTGCATCTATCTAATTGTAGCTTTACCTACTTGACTCCATTTCACCGAGAACTCCAGGTAAATGCAAAACTGATAACCCTTGCAGTGAAGCGTAAAAGATGAGGTCCTGGAATTCTGGCTTGGAATCATCTTTTATACCAACCAATAGCTCAGAGTTACGATATCTAGATCAAACCTGGCTGGTGCCAATCTTGAAAGTATCAAACCAACATTTTATCAGAATTAAATACTCATTTGAATCGTAGTCCAGTTTTAATGATAGTTGTCTAATGTGGAGCTTCTAGAGGGATTGCGGACATTGATAAAAGTGGATGCTGATATCATCAAGATAAGTTAAATCCCCTTATTATTCCGTTTATGTTCTTAAATTTTAGGGGGTGATGTCAAAATAACTGTTGTGATCAATACATTATTTATTTCCGATAGCTTCTGTCTTATGGTTACCTACCTCAAGAAACAGTGGCCAAATTTAAACTGCCGCTTTGGTTGATCCTGTATTGCAACCTTAATTACATTTTTGTTGTTTCTAATGGCACTTGCCATGGACAAGCTCGCTGACGAAGGCAGCCATTTTAAGCCAGTGGAGCGTCTCTTGTTTTAGTAGCGCCAACTAGGGCCAAGTGTACGTCTTAGCTACTTACGCATCACATTCGCTTGCACAACCCCTATTTACAGTGGGGAACATTCACGCATCTCACAGATAGAACAGATGGAGAACCACCTACCCGAACTCGAACCCAGGACGCCCAGATCATGGGGAAGACGCGCTACCCCTGTGCGAGGACGCCGGCTAATTATATTTTAATCGACAAAAGTGATCACCCTCGAATCTTCTCGCATAGTCTTCAATACATTTTTATCCCCTTCCTCCCGTATAAAATTGTCAGCTCCGATTAAGGCAGCGAATACCATGCATGGCATTGGTGGAAAATAGTTATGAAATATAGATAACTGACGTGATTCTTATATTTTTGCTGAATATTCATAAGCATATGTATATTGGACGTCGTTTTGGCGACCGATTAACTCCAAAATTGACATGTTACTACAGTTGTAGACATATCAAATATGACTGATTTAAGCCTTTCCGTTTATGAATTATTGTTATTACGTATATGTGCAAGTATAAACTGATAGACGATTAACTGCTTAATATATTTAATCCAAAATTTGATTTTAAAAAATCAATAATTTAGAGGCTACATTTGTGTACCAAATTTAATCTACACTGCTCTTTGCTTTTGCGGTAATTGAGTTGTTTACTTGTACTCGAACAGCGAGGCTTTTTATGAATGGATTTCTTTGAAAATTCGAATAGAAATCGATTTAGTCCTAAGTCTATGTGCCAAATTTCACCTGTCTCGCTCAAAATATTTTTAACATATTGTGTTCATAGACAATCAGAGCGAGAGGGCAATATTGCCAAAAATATTTTTTTCGAACTCAGGGGAAGTTTTAAACTTGGAAATATGTCAAAATCTCGAGTCGGAATTTTTTCAACAATTGCAAAACGTTCTCTATCCTTCGCTTAGGAGAATGTAATAATTATTTGGACAAATAAACATTTTATATCTCTCCGTTGTAAATACGATTATAGAATCCTTTCTACGGTTTAAGTGGTTGCAGCTAGAATAGGTTGTATTCTTAGATTTAGATATCATCAAATAAATATTTATTAGAAGTTTTATATTTTTCTTGCTGTTTTAAAGTAACAAAATATATTATCATATCTTCAGAGTGAAACTTGCTTCGTTATAGTTCATTTTAATAATATTATTAAAATAATTTAGAAGATAAGTCTGAAAATCTGAGCCACAAAATAGTTGTCAACATTGTCCTTATGTATGTGTAGAAAGTGTAGCAAGTCAAAGAAGAAGGGGAAAAAATATTAAAGATAGCAATTACTAGTTTTAAAAAATCTCAGGTTCTAAGGTTACTTGTTCTTAAGGCTGCACTTAATAAAACAAAAAAAAAGAAGAAATAATGCAGAAAATGTCATTTGTGTATTTTACTGTAATTATACTCAAATAAAGTGATTATCTAACTTGAGAAACTAATTTTCTTTAACAGGATTTTTTTTATTTTTTTATTTTAAGACGTAGTTTTTGAAGAAAATTGTGCTCATTGCTGAGAAGTTAAATTAAATAAAATACTAACTTTCTTTATTATTAAATTTATTTCTTAAATACATATATATATATTGTTACGGAAATGCCTGGGTTCTTTCCAGTTTCATGGCCGACCTCAATGACGAACGACGACTTTTATTAAATACGAAGACAAGAATACGCAGGCAACAAATGCACTGCCGAGATGTATATTGGACGATACGCAGCAGCACAATTCAATAAACAGCAGTCCACAAGTAGTAATCGGTAGTAATAACAACCACACCACATAAAGCGGCCAGACAGAATTCAGAGGAGAAAGGAATATTGTAGCCACACTCTACGGTCTCTCCAAACGGCTGCAATTCTCCACAGTGTCCTCGATCGAGCCTTACCCAACTGCCGACACTCTACTACATGACTGGCAACTCCACACACGACTCGATGCTGCTTCCACAATAAACAACAGGACTCAGCACACTGCTCAGTTCAGCAATCGCTTGAGCTCCACTCCACGCTTTCGCTTCTCTGGACTGATCCAATTATTCCACCGTTGCTTCGTTATCCCCTCGACGACTCTATACACGACTTGTTTCACAACTAACTTCGGCATGAGACTGCCGGCCTTTTATAGTTCCCTGAGGCGGGCAATGAAGGTTCTGGAACAAACAGGTCTATCTCGGTTCCTATTGGCTCAATCGCTAAAATTCTGCAAGTTTCCAGCATTATCTATTTTGTCGCCAAATGGTCTCAAAGTTTGTCGCCAAGCCCTGAGATCAATGATTCGGCATCCGATCAGCATACATCGTAAAACGGTCTTTCCAGTAATTGAACTAACCATGCTGGGAAGTAACATTACCGATTTGTTACAATATAAATGGCCCGAGTACGTTAAAGCTCCTCTGCATTTTGATGAACCAAAGCTTTACATGAAATAATCCGGCAATCATTTTAATTCTGATTAATTAAGAATTCATTCCAGAAAAAAAAAATTAAATTACTTTTCTTAGGAGAAAATGGGGTAATTTCTCCTAAGAAACTATGGACAATTCTGTGTACTATTTCCGATAATAAAAAGGGCGGGAAAGAGTCTACATAGTGGAAGGGGTATACACCGGCGGAAGAAAAAAAATCTCAACACCAAGAAGGACTTGTGCTAGATAAATAAAATTTGGTAGGCATGTTTATACATCTGAAATATGACATCGATTCACATTTCACGATTCCCGCATAAGTGTGGACACTAGTAGTGCCACTCAGAATTTACATATCAGGTTTGATTTAAATACGTGCTGTAAAGTTCGTGAGCTTTATTTATCTTTGAAATCTGACGTGTTGAGTTGATGTTAATCAAGAATGCCCTTTAAAAAGACGAAGAAGCCATTATCAACAGCTCTCCGAGTTTGAACGAGGTCGTGTAATAGGGGTACGAGAAGGTGGATTTTCTTCCCGCGATATTTCAGAAAGACTTGGCCGGAATGTATCCATTCTGAATGATTGTTGGGAGCAGTGGTCAAGGGATGGTACAGCCTCAAGAAGATCGGGTTCAGGGCGACCAAGTGGCACTACTGAGAGGGAAGACCGCCGTATTCGGCGTACGGCTGTGGCGCATCGTACTGCGTCTGTGGCAGAAGTTCAAGCTGCAGTTAGTACCACAGTGACACAACGAACTGTTAGAAATCGGTTACTTCAAGGATAGCTCCAAGCCAGGCGCCCTGTAGCGTGCAATATACTGACTCCAAGCCATTGCCCTTTTGCGATGCCAGTGGTGTGTCATGCCAGAGCTCATTGGAGGACGGAGTGGAGATCCGCTGTGTTTTCTGAAGAAAGCATGTTCTGCCTTGGCGCCAGTGATGGCCGTGTGTTGGTCAGGAGGAGGCCAGGCGAACATCGCATTCAAACTGTCTGCAGCCTGGACACACAAGACCTACACCTGGAGTCATGATTTGGGGATCAATTTCCTATGACAGCTGGAGCACTCTCGTGATTGTCCCAAACACACTGACTGCGAATTTCTACGCTAGTCTGCAAATTCAACCTGTTGAACTGTCATTCATGAACAGCATTTAAGAGGGAGTTTTCCAACAGGATAATGCCCACCCTAATACCGCTGATGTAATGCAACGTGCTCCACAGAGTGTCTACATGTTACCTTCGTCTGCAAGATCACCAGATCTGACTCCAATTGAGCACGTATGGGACATCATTGGAGGATAACTCCTGCATCATCCACAGCCTGCCCTGACCGTCCCAGTATTGACAGAACAAGTACAACAAGCATAGAATTTCATACCACAAAGTGACATTCAGCACCTGTATGACAGAATTTTTGAAGGCTTGTATTCAAAATTCTAGAGGATACACCAATTATTAATGTAACAACGTTTCACATTTGAAATGCCTTCTCTTGAACTTAAATTAACCTGTGATCTTGAAAATTTAATTATGTTTACTAGACAAATACATTGTCCAAATTTCATAACTCTACAATAATTTTTTCTTGGTGTTGGGATTTTTTTCCGGCAGTGTATATTAAAATATGCATCCCTGCCATTGAATTTCTTATTTTATTAGAGCATTCTCATATAATGAGAGAAGTGGACGTTATTCTGATATTTTTGGACCACCAGAAGAAGCTCTGAGCAATACATGAACATCTCTTGCGCATACTCAATTCACGATTTTTAAAAATACGTTATAAATGGTTCATTTAAATAATCACAAATTGATAATCCCTTGATTATCATTAATCAACATTTGACATTCTTCTGTAAAGGGGACTAAGTACAATTATCTTTAAAATTTGTTTCCACACGTAAATAAGTTATTTAATACGTAACCACACGTAAAACACGTTTTATACGTGAATTTTATTTATTAATTTTACACAGAATTTTTTGACTTAAATTATAAATTAAATCTAGCATGCTTCTTCTAAAAAAATCAATAAACTAAAAATAAATCGAAATTTATTTTCAATTTATTCAGACAATATATCATATCGAAAGTGCATAAACGAAATAAATGATACAGGAATTCATTCAACCATATTTTTAACGTTAAGAATAATAAAGTTTTCGAGAACGGAAATTGCACCTTAAGATTCTTATTACTCATTTTTGCACCATAACAATGAACCTAAACATGAAAATAAAAAATATAAGGCAGAATTCTCTTTCAATACCAATATAATTGCATCAAAAGTTAGAATCCTATGTGGAAAAAAAATGTCCTATTTCAATGCAAATCACAATTTTAACATCGAAAATGGTTGCGTGAAAGTGGTAGCAAGAATGCCACGAACAATTTTTCAGAGCATTCATCCTCTAAGAACTTATCTTTCCCTCCAAATCGCTTGATTTCCATTTTGAAGACATTTTTACTAAATTCATCCTACCGAAAGCAAACCCAGCTTCATTTTCTCGAACTTCCCATTTCTAATCGACGCCTTTGGTAACGCCCCCTAGCGGCTTTTCCCGTCAGAAACGATTTGAATAATTTGTCACCTAATGGATACAAATTTTCTTTCTCTTCCGCAAAAATTCGACTCTCTATTTTTTCTCTCCATCCAATCTTCCTTTTATCTTTCGCGCCCACAGAAAAATACCAAACGATATCAGCGGGTAATGAGTCGCGTGCCAATTATGGCGGTCTTGCCATTTCGAATTTGATGTAAATTTCGTTTTGCCTTTCTAATCGCTTGCTGGGAAGGGGTGGGCGACTCTGTGTGCCAGGAGAATTTTCGAATTCTTATTCAAAAAGTTAAGAAGAATTTTTTTTTTTCCTTCCTCTGGCTGAGAGAAAGCCGAGGAGTTAATCTAATTTTGTTTTTATTTATCGTTTGCTTTTCGTGGCAAGGAATATTTTAATCGAAAAAAAGACAAACTAATAATAAAAAGGAAGGATAAATATAATTTTTGTCGGCATAACTGAATTTCTTTACGAGGGGTGTGTACATAATTTTCAATGAGGAAAATGGTGTTGAAAGAAGTGAAAAAAAGGGGGAAAGAAAGAAAAAGCTAAGTAAATAAATAAATATTTTCCGGAATATTTTTATCGTTAAAGTCATAAAAAGAAAAATGAAAATTTTTGCTAAAAGAATCGTTTGCCATAAGAAATGCATAGCTAATAAAAATGATTATTTCGGCAAAATATAATTGAGGTCTAGTTTACTACTTTAATAGCATTTAAGCAACGCAATAAAACAATATTTCGGTAAAAATATTTTTATTTAGATTCTAGCTAAATAAAATCTATTAAATTTAGCTAGAATTTTAGTTAAGTGAATAAATTTTCAAAATGTAATTCATATTAAATTTTTAAAGAAAAAAATACTTTTTTAAATAAAAGCATTTGATTAATTTTTAAACTTGGGTTTTTTAGTTTTATTTTGTTTTTTAGTTCTGAATATGCCTCGATTTATATTTTATATACATAACTCTACTCTATACTAGAAAATTTGAATATTTTCATTTTTTTATTGCAAACGATTTTCTTATTTAATAACGTTATTCATCAGAATAATCGTTTTCATATTTGGAATACTGAATTATATGAAAACGATATCTGATGAAAAAGTATTATTAAATAAGAAAATCGTTTGCAGTAAAAGAATGAAATTATTCAAATTTTTCATTATAGAGTACAGTTATGTGTATGATTGAATCGAATGTATATTTTGAATTGAATTCGAATCTGTATATTTGAATGCAAAAAAATGGTTACAATTCTACTTTTAGTTGTAAAAAAATCACCCATAGTTCTACAGTAATTAAAATTCAATTTCTCGTACAGCACTTTTTTTTATTTGTTTACAAACTTCTCTCTATTTGAAAATAATAGTCAACGCATAACGGCTAATTAGGAGAATCCGTATCGTTCTAAAATAATATTTAAAATGAAAATAAGTGAGGCAAATGATAATAATTTCTCTTGCTAAAATTCTAAATGTTATTTTCCGTATAATGCCGATTTCCTTCATTTTATTGATATTGCAAAATTGTGTAATATTGTAGTTTCCTGTTGACCAAAACTAAACTCACATATAAACTAAAAAGGTTTGAGTGCAGCTACAGATTATTAATCTAGCTGCCAAATAAATTTGCCGAAAACACAATTTCTAGGCGTTGTAGAATACGGGAATAATATTGAAATTTTGCCGAGTGTAATTAGTCAGGATTCTATCAGTTTCGTTTCTTTTACTTAATTACTACAATATTTAAAAAAACACCTAATGTTTAAATAATAATGTGTACAGAAATGGTCATAATAAATAAAAGCAGTTGCATTTTTCACAATGTTACAAAAAATGTAATTTAAAATAGATTACTTACATGTTGATGAAAAATATATTAGAATGTCAAACGAAATTTATCCATTCATTAAAAGAGGGCCTATAGCCGTAAATTTCTAACAGCTGAACATTAGTATTCCCAAACAAATGCATTTTAAAACGTCACAAAGACGCGTAGTCATTTTTCAAGTGAAGAACAGTTCATGTCCGAATACATATTTACTCAGTCTAAATATATATTCTTTAAACAACAAAACCTGACCTCTATTTAAATTCCTAATTATTTATATATTATTAGATTTAAGTATCTACATTCTTTCAAAGATCAGAATATTATCGTCCGCGTTTTCAGAGGCCGGCTTTTTGGCATAGTGTTTAAAGCATAAGACGGCTGTAATGATATATACTATTCAGATATTTATCGTTATTTCATTCTAAATAATAATTTTAAGGATACTTGAGACCTTTAAAACTGCACACGGAGTTTTTACCATTTGAATAACTTGTTAGTTTGACTTAAATTAAAAAAAAATTAAGTATAAAAAAATTCTACAATTCGATGCACAAGTCAGACAAGCCATTGTAGTTAGAAGAGCTACACCTGCATTCAAATAATACCAATTTATATCAAAGTAATTTATAATTCAAAAATTTCTTGGGTTCGATCTACATTCATTCAAAGATCAAAATTTAATCGACTGCGTTTTCAAAAGCCGGTCGTTTTGCATAGTGGTTAATGTATAAGATGGCTATGGTTTATTAATTATATTGGAACATTCAACATTATTTCATTTTAAATAACACTTTAAAGACATATAAAATTCTTTAAAATATTCTCGAGGTTTTCGCCATTTGAATTACATCCTTTTCCATTTGAATTACTAGGTTTAACTTAAAAATTAAAAAAAAAAATTAAATTAAAACATTCCGTAATTTGATGCATATGTCAGAGACGCCATTATAGTTAGAATTATACCTTCATTCAAATAATACCAATTTATGTCAAAGTAATTATTAATTTATAATCTCTATATCATAAAGTAATAATTAAATTGTAATCTCTTTTATTCAATAAAGTATCTCAAGTGTCGGTTTCGTTTTTGTTAGAATAGAATTAACAATAAATGTCCAAAATAAAATCTGGCATCTATTCAAATAATATTAATACGAGAGAATGTCTTCGTTCGAGAATGCATATTTATATGAAAATCTTTTCCTAGTAGTAAGTTTTAATACGAAACCATAGTTAAGAGAAATTAAATTCTCATGTCTTAAATTTAAAACAGCTATTTAAAAACCTGATACATAGAAATTTCGCGGACAATGGAATTATCTGTCTTGCTAAAACCAATGAAACTAATATTTTTAAGAATTTACTCATTTATGTTGTAAAATATTATTTAAACTCTAGAATAATGTCTATATTTTTTTGACGAAGAAATTTGGTTCTACGGTCAGAGGGGAAAATATACAATGTCTTTTCGTTTTCTCGTAATCGAACTGGATACCTGGATACAGAGAAAATATTATAGTTGCCAAACAAAAATCATCCTCGAGATTTTAATTATTCTTCTCGTTTTATAAATGTTTAAAAAAAAAAAAAAAAAAAAAACATTTTCAGAATTGTGGTCATGTGTCTGAATGTGAACACAACCACACAGAAACATATTGGGCAACAAATTTTGTTTGTGACCTGAACACTAAGTAAATATATGTAGAGTTTTGAATGAAATGTGTTTCAAAGAAATCTGCCTGTCTAATGTGTGCACATACTTGAAATAATTCAAAACTTCTAAAAACTAGATTGACAAAATTTGATGAACAGTTTAATCTAAATAAATGTAAATTTATATTAAATTTTTTTATCAAATCCAACAAAGGAGTCGGTCAACTTATTTTTCTGTCTGTATATTTGCATTCTTGAAAGTGATAGCTTCGAAAGCGGAATGGCACAGACAAATGAAATTTCGTATATGGTCCTTTGACTAAAATTTCAAATTTGGATTCGAATATGGAAACAATCGGCGAAAAGAAAAAAGTGCCAAGTTTTTATTTTATTTTATTCATTACTCACACATTTAAAACACAAAGGATTCATTATAGGTACAAATCCAGGGAGGACTCCAATTTGCGGTGTTTATTATCTAAACCAAAGTCGAGTGGCTATAATTGTACTGGGTTTTAGAACATATGGATATCACAAATTTATTAAAATGTTGAAAATCACATGTTTTGCAAATAAGGAATACTTAATATTAGTATTAATTTAACAAACAGTAGCAAAGTGTTAAAGATGTATATAAATTTTTAATAAGATCCACGAAGGAAAAGTTGCTAAGGTAATCAAATGTCTCTTTCTGTGTAAATATGCTATTTCATAGATTTCTTAACGAATAAAAAAAATTACCAGTATCCTTAATTTGTTTTAAGAGTAAGTATTTATTTTACACAAGAGAAAAAATAAAAGGAGGGGTAGTAGGTACAGTAAGCCTTTCTTAGAGAATAAAATATGACTCGATTTTATCTTATGCTTTGCGAGAGAACAAGAATTGTTCTCCAAGTATCGATATTCACACGTGTATCGATAAAAGCAACTTTCGTCGCACTAAATCTCGCTGCTTCACGACAGTTTTCTCACAGTTTCACAGAAGAGAATTCTTTATGGTTATTTCCGTATCGTCTGAATCGGGAGTTGCCATCGATATCTCTTTTGATGCCTTTAAAGTTCAATAAAAACTTCGCTGCCTTTTCAACATAAATGTAAAATGCTGTCTTTAGGTTTTAAAAATAAAACCGAAAAGGAACTTCAAAGGGAAAAAAATGGCAGTTACATAGTAGTGTTATCTCAAAAATGGAGGCACAGAGTGTGATTGTCAATTTAAATATTTCTTTAACTTCCAATAATAAGTAAGGCTTATAATATCTTGATCCTGGGCAATCAAATAAGGGAATAGCGTAACAAAACAATTCTTTTATTTACAGCCTTATATTTGTACACAAAAACAACTTGTTCCCATCAAGGTAAATATTATTTACAAAATTCACACAGCAGTTGAAAGTTAATCATGAAAAATTCCTTGATCAATTCGGAGAATAAACAGCTAAAAAAATGCTAATAGACTGTTAGCTCATACGGCTACTCCAAGTGTAGCTTCAGAAATTCACTTATCTTTATAGAGTGAATCTTAACATAGAAACCTGAATCATAAGTAGCTTTTCACCAACTCAGGAGCACCTTCGAACACTCGCGTCTCTCCGATACCTTCTTAAACGGCTCTCACTGCTCTTCTCTCTCTCTCCTTCTCTTTTCCTTTTCTCAAAAAATACCGAATTTTATTTCCGCCAGATTTCCGCGTCTGACTTTTTCATTCGTGAACTTGAGTTCCTCATCACCCAATAGCTGCTCAGCAATGCTTCTTCAATTGTATCCAGTCGATCATGGGAATGTCTGTTCATGATCCATCTTTGTAGCTGACTCTTCCCGAACACATGTTAATTATATTTAATTCACCGTATACACCGGCTAAAGTCTACCTGACTTGGACACTTAAAGACAACGGTTGCTGGTGATTGATTGTTCCTCGAAGACGTGAGGAGTCCATTCATAATGGAAAAAGAGTGTAACATCTGGATGTTTTGACGATCTTCTCCCATGAATATATGATGGATCTCTTTGAAACGACGAAACACGCATGTGTTGTCTTTTTTCTGGTTACAACAAATGACCAGACACAATGACTCCGTTGGTGAAGGAGATCCCCATATGGCGGTCCGGAGGCACTAAACGATATGTGGGGAAACAGGTGACGTTGCATCTGGCCGGAATGCCAATTATTATGTGAGGAAAACGGGGAACGTTACAGAGTTTTTGCTTCGAATTCTAATTGATTAAACCCCGCAAGAGTGGTTTTCCCTTAAACATTCTCGCCTACTCTCCACTCAAGATCTTATCTACCTCCCCCAGAATAACATTAACCTGGGTGAGGCTGTAAATGTTGTTAAAGGACAATTTGTTAAGAAATATAGATCGTTGGCAAGAATCTTACCGTTTTACTGAATCTATAGTGCGAATATGTATATTGAACACTTTTTGCTGAAATAATGAAAAGAAAATTGATACGGAACTGCCAATGTATTCAAAAGACAACATACCGAATTTCATTGATTTATGCCATTCTGTTTATAAGTTATTACGTTGACATACATGGTATGTACAAGACAGGCAGATGATCAAATCTTTGACAGGCTTAGTACAAATTTTGATAAGAGTCTATATTTTAGCCGCAACACTTTACTAAATATTATATACCTAGCTTTTTGCGTTTTAGAGTGCTCGAATTTACAAGTAATCGAAAAGACATACAGAGAGAAAGATTGCCGGTGAATAAATTTCGTTCGAAATTTTATAAAGAGCTAGAAGTTTTGTCTTAAGTCCGTATAAAAACTTTCAACCGTCTAGCTCAAAGTATTATTGACTTAACGTTCTAAGAGACACACCTGACACAATGAATAGGCTCTATACACAATAAATAGCGCTTGGGTAAGATTAATAAAAAACACTGTTTTAATCAATATTGTTAATACTTAATTTAATACTTAGAAAATTTTTACTGGAAAAGCCATCAACATCAGGTTATGTATATGAAATTTAACTGAAAGTAAATACAACCAACAATCTTGGAATTGGTCACAAATTTGACTAATAAGGAATAAAAAATAAAGTTTCATTTTCATCAAAGATATAAAATAGTTAGATTATCCAGCAATTATGCTTCTGAAAGCATTTTGATGTCATAGGATTTGATTCTTTTAGGATGGTTCACAAATACAATGATTAGAATAGGCTGTAAAAAAGTAAGTCTTTAATGTTTGTCACTAATTTATGCCTAAAAGCATGATCGTCTAATTATGCATTGAAATTTAAATGAACGCAAACGCAATCAATATCCCCATACAGCTAATTTAGATTCAAAATAAAGAAAATGAATTTTAACAGAAAAATTCAGCCGCTATTTTTGTTTCTGTCAAAAAAATCATCAAGGAAACATTGACAATATCAAATAATACAAAATAAATTGCCAAGTCTATTCAATTTTCGAAACACAGAAGAAATTCAAACTTAATTTTCATTTTTGCCAAAATGATGACATACAAACAATAAAAAGGAATCTTTTTGAACTTTCCAATTTTCTTTCGAAAATGAAATTGGAATATCGAATTCCAGTTTTGCATTGGAAGAGATTGTGTTCCGTCCGAAGAGAGCAAGATGACTATCGAAAAAGCAACCCTTCCCAATCTCGCGGGTACAGTTACTATGGTTGTGGTCCATCCTCCTCCAATAGTTGCAAAAAAATGCTTTTTCCCTTCGACATAAAAACACTTGTGTTAAAAATGTGATATTTTTGACCAGACGCTTGAGGATATGTAAATATATTTATGTAGGAAATAGAACGAGCATTTTGGGAAATAAAGTGCCCTAAAAGCAGTTTTGTTCCTTTCTAGAAACAAAATGTTCAATATCAGTCATGCCTGAAGTAGAAACGAATTTAAGTTTCAACTATTCACGTATTTAATCAATATTTTGTGGCAGCAGTAATGAAATATTCTTTTATGTCTACTTTGTTTTTACTTTTCTTTTAGAACAGAAGAATATTTAAAGTTATTTGATTGAATCTTAAAGCGATGCTGATAGATGTTAAAATAAAAATGGACATGGCTGTAAACTGTCCTTCCCATCCCTATTAGCACAAGATACCACATAACACGATGTCTACACATCGTTGGTCACTATTCAGAATGTCAGAAAGCATCGTGGAGATATTTACAACATCTTATGCTAATAGAGATTAGCATCTAAAAGAATAAAGATAATAAAAAAAATAAATACTTTTCTACTATGTACAAATATGGAAAATATACAGTGGGTAAAAAAATATAAAGTGGTAAAAAAAAGGAAGACTAAAATAAAAATAAAATAGAATAATTTCTATTTTATGCTTTTTATCTTTATAAACTACTTATATATTGTTAATATGAGTCTTTAAAAGGGAGTTTCATAATAAATTTGTCTTTTTTTACAAAACGCAGCAAGTCCGGTTGCAATTTTTAAGATAAATAACGAAGTATCATGCAAAAAAAAGTTTCCGTACGCAGTATGCAAATTCCTCCTGACGTGCTCTACAACTAATCCACAGTAAATATTCTATGTTTGATGGTTTGTCAGAGTGAAAAATACGACATAACAACAGTTGTTAAATTCCAATGTTTCACTGATCGTCTTAAAATGGAAATTCAGAAATTCATTCGAGAGTTAATGATTCGGTTGTGAAAAAATGGATTAATTATGAAAAAAATCAGTGAAATGACTTACAAATCAAAGTCTATAGTGCATTATATTATTAAAACGTACCGTGATGAGTAAACATTTGAGGATGGAGATTGATCCAGAAGAACTCCGAAGTTAAATCTCTTGCATAAAAGAAATATAATGTGTAAGGGCAAGATAATCCCTCGGATTAGTGCACCTCAAGTTGCAAACGATTTAATGGTTAATTACAACATTAAATTCTCATCTTAAATTGTGAGAAATGTCATTTAAAAAAAGGTTATAATGGATGTGGGGCCAGTAAGAGGCCTGTTATAAGTCTCTGCTACAAAGAAAGCGTCTCGAGTTTCAAAGAAGCATATAAGCAAGCCTTTATCTTTTTGGGTTTGGTTTGGTTTGGTTTTATGGCGCAAGAGCCATCTGTGGCCATACTGCGCCAAGCATATTTTATCTTTTTGGGAATCGGTCCTTTTCAGTGATGAATCAAAATTTAATATCCGTGTGTCAGATGGTCGAGTTATGATCTGGAGGGAATCAAAACAGCATATGTTACTTAAGAATTTATGTGGAACTTTGAAGCACGGTGATGGTTGGAATATGGTATGGGGGTGTATAAGTGCTGCTGGTGTTGGATATTTATATTTTATAAATGGAAATATGGATAGGTGCACACATCTTGACATTCTAAAACAAAACTTTTTAACCGATGCAGATAAACTGTCCCTTGGAATGGACTTTACTTTTCAACAGAACAACGATCCTAAGCACACTTCCAAGATTTGTCAAGAGTAATGTCTCTATAATGTTAGAAAACAGCTTCATAGCCCTCCCCAGTCTCCCTATTTAATCCTTATAGGACATTTATTGGAAGAAATCGGTCGTGAACTAAAAAAATATGACACAAAGAACAAAATTGAACTCAAAAGTGTCATTCAAGACATTTGGAGTAGTATTTCTCCAGAAACAACAAAAGAACTGATGGGGATTGTGCCACAACATTTGAGAGAAGTGATAAAGACCAAAGGAAGGCCTACCGATCATTAAATGCAAGTTGGTCAGCATGAAAAAGGTTTTTCATGTACTACGTAAATACCTTACGGAAACTTTTTTGTTTCTTATTACTAGCATTTTTTTATTCTTTCAATTTAAGTATTTAATTTTCTTCATAGTTTTTCCTTTATAATATTTCTAAATACTAAATGAAATTGTGTTAAATCAATTTTAAAATTTTCATTTTCATAACAAAATATTTTGTGCCAAAAATTAAACTTTTATAAACAGTCATAGCTACGTACGGAAACTTTTTTTACCCACTGTATTTCCCAACTTAAAGTCTAGATGACAAAGTGTAACAGTGAGCTTTATATTCATTATGACTAAAATCTTTTTATAGAATTCACCATTTCACACTTTTCTAACTTTTACTTTGTTTTCTTGACTTTTAATTAAAAATATTTTTTCAGCAATTTTAATACATTATTAAATGCATGCTTTTGAATTCCTTTTCAGTTTTATTAATTTCAATTTTTCAGTCCTTAATATATTTTATAATTCCTTTTATAGTTATTATGGAATCTAAGAATATTTTTTTAAAAATTCTTTAACAGATGGCGCCAATTGTATTAAATAATCAAAAATTGAAATTCAGCTTGATTGATACTTATATTTAGAAAATATAAAAATAGCGTATTGTCACCCTGAACTTAAAACAATACAGAATTCCCGAAAACTGTCATGTCAGGAAACAATTGGAAAAGAGGTTATAATATTCTAACTTTACAAATATTAATTAAATCAGTTATTTTAAAGGACTTAAATTATTTTCACAAAACAGTATGTAATTAATCAGCATCTTCTAATCCAGTATTCCATATTTGAGAAAAGTGTAAGAAATTCAGATAATGAAGCTATAAAGAGAACTGCATATTTATAATCTTCTTTATTTAAGCATCTTTTTTATTCAAAAATATAGAATATTCTTTATTGTTTTTGTAAAAAGAACAAAAGAACAATCTAGAATATTCCACATTCAAGAATATTTATTCTTGAAATAAGACTTCAAAGCATTGAAAACATTTTATGTAATTGCACTTTTACTAAAATAAAAGTTTCTATAAAATTCAAACTGTGTTTTCCATATCTTTACAGTCATCTATTTGTAATAAAAAACATCACATCATTGCTGTTTAAAAATCGATGTCCCAACAATTTTTTAACAGATTTTTTTTCTCAGATATTGTCTTTCGATTTTATTTTTATAATGAAAACTGTGTGAATTCGTGAGTTTAGTTAAGCTGAAAGTACGATGATTCTTCGAAAGATATCGGCAAATAATATTGGTAAAGATCTCGGTAACAGATATAGACTCGTACGAAGTGTAACATAAAAATCGTTTTACAATAAAATTGAAACAGAATGGTAGAAATGGGATGAGTTTAGGTCTAAAAAAATTTACCTGGACGACGAAGATGTGAAATGTGTGTTTGCGAAAGATGTGTATGCAACTGTGGTGTACACGCATAATAAAAGATTAAAGTAATCGCTTTTAATCGCTATCAAGTAATCATTTTACATTTCTTTTTCTTTCTTTCTATCTTTTTTTTTGTTTTTGTTTTTAGTGAATTATTTTTGAACATTCAGTTTTTTTTTCTTTCGTGCCTATCATGTATTAAATAAATACAATTAATGAGCCAAAAAGCATTATATACTTATGCATGCTATCAGGATATCCATGAAATTTCAGTATTTGGTTACAATGTAAAGGTATCTTTAATCCTGATGTTTTCAAAACAATTCATTGTTTCAGTCTTTCGATGTTTTCCTACAGAAAATCAAATATATCATCAAAACAAAAGGAAAATCACTTTCCAGTTAATGAATGAAGGAGTTAAGCATTCTAATTATCTAAGAAAATAGGGGTTAAATGAGGGTAGAACAGACCAATTAATATTAGAAAGATTAGTAGATGTTTACTAGCAGATAAACTAGGTAAAAGAATTAACCACTCGAAGAGTTGGGCGTGGGTCCATTATTTGACGGTGTTACATGTTATATGAATTTATTAAATAACTTAATTGTTACATGTGGTTTCTTTTAATACAAACAATGCAAAAACAGGCCTAAAAGCGTCTAACTGGACATCTGGGAGTAACAGATACATTTTTAATTGCACAGATTTGTTTGAAAAAAATTTGTTTTCACTATGCTTAACAAATTTCTAAAAAAAGTATCTTAATTTAATTTATTATCTTTTCTATACATAAAATTTTGGCATAATCTAACCATTTAGTGGGTGTTTATAATCTAGTTTTCTGAATCTTGCAGAGTTGATTTATAAAAGTATTCTAATTTTGTTATTTTATAAATCAATTATAAAGGATACATGGAATTTGGGATGTTTTGGAAAAAAGGATATATGCAACATCTAATTATTTTTAAACAATTAAGTATAAATATCATCGCAAATTTTTCCATTTTTACACTTACAAAACTTTTATAATTTGGATATTTTCGAAAAATGGGTGTCATCCCTTTTTTCTCTTGTAAATCTTCCAAGTCACTCCCAACATGAAATATCCTTATTTTTTAAAATTTAGTTTACTCCTCAAAAATTCTTTTTATTTATTATTTTTATTCACTTTATTTTGATTTTGTGGTTACGTTTTATTCATTTTTTTCATTTTATTTTTTTATTAGCGATATACCTGTATTTGATTTCATTTAATTCTATTTTCTTTTAATTATAAAAATTTTTTTGCTTAACTTTATTTTACTTTTCTTTTAATTAAAATTATCTATACATTTGATTTTCATTTGCCTAAATTTATTTATTTTGGATATATCTTGGCATAAAAAGGATTTTTTTTTTGTAATAAGACATTTGATTTTTCTCAAAATATTTTTTCTTATCTGGAATGTTCCAATACAATGATATAATTTGAAACTGTTCAGATATTTTAAAAGAATCTTGTAAAATTAATGGAATCGTATTAATATATCTCAAAATTATTGTATAAAATTCTTTTAATTTTTATAAAATTAATGTCATTTGTTTAATATTATACTAATTATGTTATTAAAGTATTTTTAGGATTATTAGTGGAGTGCTCTTAATTTGAAAAGCCAAATTCTTTCATTGAAAATTCAACTCATTTATTGTTGCATTTTATTAATTTCATACTTGAAATTTAAAAATCATAAAGAGAAGTAAATTTTAATATATTGTCACGTAGATACTTTAGTGTGGAACGCAGTGACACACACAAGAAGTAGAGCTAAACCAATTTATTAACTCAACTCTGAACTGAGAACCCAATGACTGACAGATCTTCTGCTTTTATACTAGCAAGGAAAGTTCCAGAATACTTTTCTGGAGACAGTCCAGAACACTTGTCTGGTAAACTAAAGAAATGTACAGAATCTTCTGGAACATGAAATAAAGGGAAACATAAAATCAAGGAATTAGATATTTACATAAACTGTACATCCCAATGTTGCTAGCGAGATTCAAACTCGCAATCTCTTGACTATAAGTCCAGTGCCATGATCATTCGGCCATGGAGAGTCAACTTCTGACTTTTCAATGCGGCAATATATTAAAATTAAATTCATGTAACTAAATGAACTTTCTTCTGTAGTGCATAGCAACATTTAAGCACTATTTCGAATCTATTGAATATTTAGCAAGAGAATTTTTTTAACGTCTTAACACAACATTATAGAAAGCGTAATAATAATTGTTAAGAGATTGTGGCTGTTGTGTGTGCAAATTGTTTCCATTTCCTTTTATAGGAAAGTATCGTCTACAAAAATAAATTAATCATCATTATTTATTAAAATGGAATCATTTTTACAAATTTAATCGCTATATATACAATCGTCTGCTTTTAAAAATTAGTCCCTTGTTCCAGAGACCGTGATCTATTTATCATAAAGGAAAAGATTCCAAAATAATATTTAAATTATTTTAAATAATATTTATAATATCAAACGATATATTTCTGTTTGTTATAAAAGCAATCTGTTAGTTAATTATTTGGAGATTATTTGATAAATTATCGTCTGTTTTAGAAGAGAATCGGTTTATTTTTAACTGTAGGTATTTGAAAAACTACAGTTAAATATAATCTATGAGCAAAATAAAATTATTTAGCGATACATTCATAATGATTATTATAAAATAGTTAATATTATTTTAACGTTACGACAATTTCAAACAAAATAATCATTTGTACATTTAATCAATAAAGCTTTTATTTGGATATTTATCATATATATTGACTTTTTAAACAATAAACAAGACGTTTCTATGAATTCTAACAGATAGCACGAAGGAAATTAAAATGATTTTTCATTGTTGTAGTTATACATAATCGAGAAAACATGAATACTCTAAAAATAAATTATCTTTCTGTACAAAAATGATTGATATTAAACGTTTTGTTTATGTAAGATAGCGAAATTACTTTTATGGAAACGTTTTTTTTTCCTTAAATGATTCTTCTATCTTATGTACAGCGTTTGAAAATACCCCTTAACGTATGCAATAATATTATTTTTAACATAAATATTTTCATGCCAGCAGAAAAACGTTTTGTATATATTTTTGTTACAACAATATCGACTTCTTTATTCACTTGAGATAGAATAATTTGATATTACGAAAACAATCTATTAAAACTGCAAAAATATATTGGTACTCTTCTAAAATAAAACTGGAATTTGGTATTCCAATTTAAATTTCGGAAGAAAATAGTAGAATTCTTACTGCCCAGCCAATTTCTTTAATTTTTTGGATTCAATTGTTCAATTTTTATTTTTATTTTGCGATATCTAAATTTTTGTTTATGTCAACTGAATAATTATTCTCTGAAATCTCCATACCGGAATTGTTCCAAAGAGGAAAATTATAATTTCAGATATTTGTGTCCGTTAAAATGAAAATAACCGTGTTTTAAAATTAAAAGAAAATTGCAGGAAATTAAACTAACAGATATGTTCCAAAAATATTTTTTTCATCCATCTAAAACTTTCCGCGTTATAAGAACTAATATACAATTCCATCTAGAATTCTAAATCAAAGATCCACGCAAAATGCTTTCACAGACTGAAGACCGATGCATCGAAAAGTACTATTATAAATTTCCCCAAAAAATGTTTTCATTTCAATAAAACTTTATCTCAAATTTGAGAATCTCTGAAAAAGATAAAGTTCTCTTGAAAGAATCTAAGCCTAATTGTTTGAAAATCGAAGAAATATTTAAATTTAGAACCAGAATCTGGTCGTGTTTTCAATTCTAGAACCAGTTTCTTTTATAGTTATTTTTCTCGGATGGCATCTTTCGGTTTCGTTCCTATTATTCAAAGGATAGCATTTCATGGAATCGGATAAGCTGATAACACAGCGGATGTTTTTATGGAACTACGAATGGCCTCATTGGAGGATGTCGGCAGTAGAATTCAAATCATCGGAAATTGGCATACGCTTAATTAACATTTTACTGTAAAACTAAGGAAGAATGGTTTGAAAAGTTTCTGCCATTAAATTCTGCCTTGATCAATACAGATATTAAGAAATCCATGTAAAGATAAAAACGGGATTCATATTGTACACTGAGTGGCCAAATTATTATGGCCAGCCCCTCAATACAATGTTGGACCAACTTTAGCCCGTGATACTGCTGGCATTCTTCTTGCCATAGATTCTGTGAAATATTGCTAGATGGTAAGAGGAATTTCACCCCATGACCATGATGAACTGTACTTTCCAATTCCTTCAGATTGGATGGCACTGGATCCAGCTGTCTGATGCTCCGTTCGATCTCATCCCACAAATTCTCAATTGGATTGAGATCTGGTGATTGCGCGGGCCAACGAAGGCAGGTAAAGTCAGCGTCATGTTCTTCGAACTATCTGACGACAATATCAGCTGTATGACAAGGAACATTGTGTTTCTGAATATATCTATCTCCGTCAGGGTACACCATTAACATAACAGTATGTACTTGATGTGCGAGAACACTTAAATACCTTTGAGAATTCAGACGTTGTTCTACAGTAATCAAAGCACCCATGCAATGCCAAGAAAACATCCCTTAAACCATAATATTGCCTCCACTAGCTTGAAGTGTTGTGGCACATGCTTTCGGGGTGTTTTCGCCATATCCTCCATGCCATCTGCATGGTGCAATTGAAAATGTGATTCATCAGACCACATGACCCTTTTCCAGTCATCTACTATCAAATCCTTATGCGTCTTTTCAAACTGGAGACGTCTGTTCTTGTTCAAGGCTGACAGCAGAGGCTTTCGAACAGGTAGCCTATACGGTGGAATGTGAATCACACAGTTCGTTCAGGGACGTTCGCAGTTGCTCCTTCATTAAGATTCCCCGTTTTATTTGACGTACTGTTGCTCTTCTGTTGGCGTGAACAACTCAGGCAAGCATCCTTTCAGCTCGAGCATTCAGTAGCCTGACAGTAGTAGACAACCATAATCCTGACATTAAGATCCGGTTTTCTGCTTGGTAATCCACTCTCTGTACACATTAATAACTACTACTCTCGAACACTTCACAAAAGTAGCAGTTTTGCTGATACTGGCTCCGAAGCTTTGCGAGCCTACAATCATTCCGCATTCAAACTCAGTAAATCACATTTTTTGCCCATATCTCCGCTCGTAAGACAGTACAATTGATGGTTCACTTGTCTTACCATTCCATTTTTATAACTATCTCGCCCTCTAGCAGCAACACTGTGACACGATAACTCACTTTGCATAAAACTGTCAGGTGATCATAATAGTTTGGCCACTCAGTGTATTTTGAATAGATTTATTCATAAATTGCCTGCGTATTTAACTTTTTAATTTCTTTTTTACTCCATGCAAAATCAAACACTGTAAGCTTGTTGCTAATTTCATGATTCATGCAGTGCCTAATTTCTACTACAGATACTCACTATTCGGCTATAAAAATATATACCTATATTAAATATAGAAACTACCTGCTATCTTAATTTTTCTTACTGGGCATTTCCTAACCTTAACCAAGTCAAAAACTAGCAGTTCCTTACCTTTTTACTTTCTGCAATACGTATTATAGAGAAGGTAAATTAATCTTCAAAATCTCGAGTTCGAATATTTTGAACGAATCCCCTCGTTTTTAGACCCCCCCCCGAGTTCTAAAAACGCATTTTTAGAAAATGTCCGCCTATCTGTCTGTGACAAAGATAACAAAAAACGTTTTGACTTAGACAGTTGAAATTTGGTATAACTTCTTTACGTCAAAGTTGGAGATTTCTGTCGAATTTTGAGTAAACTCTGTTCAGAGGAAGTTCGTCTGTCTTTGTGTGTGATTATAAGTTAACAGGATAATTACAAAATGAAAACAGCTGGATAGATACGATTCAATACACAGATTTAGCATTGATAGTGTAGACACTCGTCAAATTTTGAATGAAATCCAACTACAGGTTATTTGTTTGTCGATCATGAGTCCTGCTTTTTTTTAAAGAGTAATTCTGAGCGGGATTATATATGGAGAGTTCAATGTTTCCGTTTAACTTGCGATTAATACATAAATCTACTTTGGATGTTGTTATATTTTTATCTATTTTTCCGCCTTCCAAAAGGTGGCGCTGCTATCTCTGGTTGGATAGGGAGGGGGGGATATAAGATCAAGAGAGAACAGTAGAGGATTGAAGTGAGCTCCGTTGAATACGATATAGCTGGACCCCGATTGCGCGGAGGCAATCGGGTGAAATGATCAACATATTATAAAATTGTGAAAGGAATGCTGGTTTTCGAAGCCTTTAAATTTATACAATCTTTGTCCTATTGTGTGTGTTTCTGTGCCATAAATGCCTATTGTGAAACACAGAGTATTTTCTAGAATCACAGTTTTACAAACACGGGGGGGGGGAGTGTTCAACAGATGTATTGCTTTGTATGGAGATGAGCATCTTAAAAATGAAGCACAGGCCTACATTCTTTTACCATATGTATTCTCAATACCCCATTATTTGCCTATATGTTGGGGGAAATTAGCTATTTTCCCCGCAAATAATATTCATTCATACTCTGCACATCTCGTATATCAATTTTGAAGACGAAAATATATTCAAATTGGAATGGCTAGGACGTTCTCTGGACGATATCATAGGACTTTTATGGGTGATCTCAGAAGCATCTTGCTGGTTTTTAAACATTTCTTCATATCTTGCTTGGACATATATGATGAATGGACTTAACAACTCATTCCAAATCATTGACAACAACTTAAAAATAGGAAACATCATGTTCAGATCTATATATTTCTTTTAGGAATGCTCACACTAATTAATGAGGCGTTTTTTATTTAATTTATATGTCTAACTTCAGAGCATTTTACTCTTTTGTTGATATCACAAAATAAAAATAGTATATAAAACATTTCCTTGTGTGTTTTAAATTACAAATAGTAAAAATATATTTATATATATATATTGTTACGAATCTGTGATGCGACTTCCCAGCATGGAGGGTTCCATCATAAGAAAGAATGTTTTACAGTCATCTGCATTGGACGGAGTCTGGTGTCGCGTCGGAGATTCCAGAGCTTGGCGTCAAACTTGGCGACCATTTGGCGACTTTGGCGCCAAAATAGATTATACCCGATACATCGAGAATTTTCCCTATCCGTCTAGTAGGAACCGAGTTACGCCTCGAACGTTCCTGATTGATTGAGAGGCTTCTAGCCTCCCCTCCTGAGAGCTATAAAAGGAAGCAGTCCTGCCTCTGCCGGGTCGTCGTGAACCAGATCGGAGAGTAGTCGGAAGCGACAGAGAAGAGTAGTCGGAAGCGATGGTAAAGAACTGGCCTTCCAGAGATAAGCGGAGCAACGACGGAGTGAAGCTAGTGGTGAACTAAGCTGTGCGCTACAGCCAGCAGTAGTCTTGTTATATGCTGCTGTGTATGCTGTTGTTGCTGCACGTCTCGGCTGAAGATAATAGTCTTCTGTGCTGTATATAGTTGTCGTCTTTGTGCTGTCCTGTGTGTCTTCGTGTAAATAAACGTAGTTGTTTTATTTTCTACTGTCGCCTGGTGATTGAGCGTTCTTCACACCATATAACTTCCACTATCCAAACGAACCCCGGAAATTTCGTAACAATATATTATCACCTTGTTCCGTGTAATTTGCTGTGATTACTCTTATGATTCTTGTTAGTTCTATTGCTTATGATTATTGTTAGTTTTATTGCATATTTTATTCATAAGTAAATTTCCATACTTATTTCAAGCTAGGAAAATAAGACAGATTGCGAAAAAGTGACAGTTAAAACAATAGCATAAATAAAAAAATTTATATATTTCTTTCGCAGTATTAATATGAGTTAGTGTAACAATATTCAATACACAAATACAACATAATTTATTAATGGCATAGTATTAAATCGGGCTTTTAAATATTGAATTTCCCTAGTAAAAATATTTGACACATCACGTCGTAAAATAACTTTACAGTCTTTAAATAGTCATTGCAATAAACAAACTAAATTCCACTCCAATGCAAATAACAATGTATCTCAATTTAGTAATTCTATTTCACAACATAAATAAAGAGTAAATGTAGACTGAATAATTATATAAATTGCTGAATATTAAATAGATTGTATTAAATTTTATGTTGATTTTCCACATTGTATTCGCATCTACCAAGAGTCTGATGATGAAAATTTCCCGTAATGTCTTCTTCAGAGCCTGGCGAGAATTTCAACTAAACAAACCGGGAGAATGCCTCCGAAATGTCTCTCTGGGGCGAAATTCCATTAAACTCTTCCAGGTTCCTTCGGAATAACTGGATGGAAGGCCATTATGGCACCCGCCTGAGGATACTCCATATGGATGAAAGATGGCTTCATTCTCTCTTTACAGCTACCCAGATCAAATGACCATTCGTCTTAAGCTAAATATCATTTATTTTTTTTTCTGTTTTTCCAGGTCAAATAACTCTTTGGCTATTATGATGGACTTTCTTGCAGGACACGTTGTTTTGATTCGTTTGAAATTAAATTATGTGTGTCCATGTGTAATGTAAAATCAATCATTTATGAAATTCATTTTTAATTCAAAAATAGCTGACGGATGATATATTTAAGTCATATTTATTACAAATGGGGTTTTGTCCATAAGATGAAATGTTGAAATCAATTTTCAATTAATCATCCGTCTTAAATTGTTGTCACTTTTCATTCTCTAAATAATAAGACTGAAAATCAAAGATATAACTTTAAAGGAAGTTCCTGTTTTAAATAATTAATGTCCATTTATCATTTTATTCTCGATCGTCTGATTTTTGACTCAAATAAAAGCTTTGAATTTCTGTTATATAGAATATTTTTGGGAATATACATATGATTAATCTTCAAGCAAATCAGATGACGCTGTTAAATAATTATTTCTAAATCGACTATTGAGTTTAATCATCATTTCCAGGAGATAAATTTAGCCATTTTTAAAATCAGATTAATAATTAAAAAAATAAATTATTCCCCTTTTTAAAGTTTATAGATTAGTCATTGCATTGTTAGATAATTATCATGATAAACTTTTTTCACTTTCTGTTTTAGATGATGGAAGATATCATTTCTATATTTTTTTTGAAAAGATATGATATTTATTTAAAAGTAAAACGAAAAAAATAAAACAATAGATTTGAAGAAATATTTTAGAAATGGAAGTAATAGATTTAATGAAAATAGTTTTTGAAAAACATTTTTTATACACTTCTCTTATTAAATTTTAAAAAATAGATTTTTAAAAAAAATATTTTTTACCTTTTAATATGTAATTAAAAATCTATTCCAAAATATATCATGAACTCATATGTAGTAACGGTTCAAGATTGGAATGAATATTCTTTTCAAATTCTCTACCAGGTGTCACTACTGCTCTGGAATCACAGTTTAATTGAATCAAATGGTTAGATGATAATTATGATAGAGATACATTAAAATTATATACAATATTCGAAAAGATTAAGCTATACAAAATTCACAAAAATTTATCCGAGCTGGAGAAACAAAACTATTACTAAATTCCGTCATTACAAACATGAAATTTATGTAGTTAAATAAAAAAAAATTAAAAACATTACGTGGTTAATAATTAAGACTTTTAAGACAAATTTTTAATCGTGAATCGGCTTTCATAGAAAGCGAATCATTTCCCCCTCGTTAAAAATAATATATTTGCTAATTCGCATGATCTTAAGAAAAAATGAGAATAAGTGTCAGACAAAACATTATAACCTAATCTATAAAAATTTACTGATCTAGCCGTTTTTTTTAGTATTTGATAAAAAAAAAATAATCTATGAACAATAATTAAATGGCAGTTCCATGTAACAGACTAATATGTAATTAAAAGACTTTTTTAATACATGTCCACACTTCCAAAAAGTACGGTTTTATTTTTAAAAAATCATTAACGACTTAATCTTATTTGCTTGAAAACAATCGTTTGAAATCTTTAAACAATGCTTGAAAAGATATAAGAAAAATTTAGGAGCATTCGCCCTCTTCTAGAGAAAGGTGCAATTGAAATGAGGTTCAATAAAATATTTAAAGGCATTATTTAGCTAGAAAATTAGATGTTCTAATTATTTGCTATTAATCGTTCTATTTTCTAGAATAGTTCAAATTATTTTTGTTTTTTGTTTTTTTCTGATAGAATGAATCGCAAAAAAAAAAAAAAAGTTTGCCTATTTTTAGAAAAAGCCAATTTAATATTTTGTCAGAAAAAATTCTGAAACATATTTTTAAAAATTATACTTTGCAGAATTACATAAATTGTTCGAATGTTTTAGGAATTGTTAAGAACTTTTAAAACATAGTTGAAATTTTAATTTAGAGATATTCTTTTGAAGTGAAAAGTAAACCTATCAATATTAGATTATTAAACATTCTTTGAATATTAGATCTCTTCATTATCATTATTTCATTACTTATGATCATTTTTTCAAGCATTTTTCCACTAATAAAATTGAATCTATTTTCTAAACAATATTGAATTATAAAATATTTACCATTTATAACACATTCTTCAATCGTATGTATACAACATTTTTTTCTTAATGGTAACATTAAAAAAAATTAACTTTATTAATCAAAATATTAAGATTTATCATACAACAAAAATAAAGCATTTTTTTAAATCATCTTCTGCGTTTAGTTTTTTTTTTTCTTTTACTTTTATTTAAAAAGAAGTTCAGTTTATAATTCCATAAATTATAAATAAGATCTTTATCATGAAGGAAAGAAAAAAATTATAAAAGAATCTTTTATCAAATTAATGCTTAAATCAGTATTTAATTTCAATAACCCTCTTTTATTATAATAATAATTCTTCATTACAAAACAATTCATCTTTATTTGAAAAATATACTCTTTTTTTTCTTTTATACGGAATCCCTTTCGCAATGGATAACACATATTAAATAAATTATCGTCTGCACAAATAGACCAAAGGTATTATAGATTATTGTGTCTTTCATGAGATCTAATTAACCACTATTTTCCTAATTTATTTACAACTTAATTTGCATTTAATAATATGCGAATGAGTAATATTAATTTATCTAAAAACGTATCATGTTTATTATCATTATAACAAAATTATCTGTTCCATTTATTCAATATTATTTTTAACTAAGCATTCATTAAGTGAACCTAAAGAATATTAAAAAAAACATCAATACATTTATTCGAGATTTTATTTTTTAAAAACACCAAGGAATCATAAAACAATTTTTAATTGATATATCAATTAAAATGTATCAAAACATGGAACAAACCTCAAAATATTGAACAAACTTGTGAATATAATAAAAACCAGATTCTCTTCCATTCGAAACATGCCTGAAATTGAACATTTTGGTTCCAGTAGAGAACTAAAATGATTTTATGGTACCAAATATATTTTCTACTTTCTCTGTATAAACATTTACATATTTTTGAATAAATGGTCGAAAAATTGTTATATTCTATCAAGTGCACATGAGAAAAACAAACTCTTCCATATTTTTAGAACAATAAAGGCTGCAACACATTTCATAATAAATTCTTTCCAATCTGATCTAACAACACATTTTTCAATTTCGCTGTCATTGAAAACGGCATAGCTTTCGTCTCTCGAATAAAACTGGAATTCGATATTCCAATCTCATATCGAAAAAAATAGGATAAGTTAAGAAATACTTCATTTACTTTTATTTCTGTTGCTGTTTTTAATCTCGATTTGAAAACTTAATTTTAGTTTCTTGCAGATTGTCAAAAATTGCATCATTTCAATTTACTTTTTATTGCTTGATTTGAAATTCGGTGATATTTTCTAGGCATTCTTGTTTACATAGAATATTTTTTTATAGTTTGTCAGGAGGAATTTTGATTTCATTGTCTGAGGAGTATGCAAACACTTCAATTTACTTTTTCGTATACGAACTGCATAAAGAGACATTTATCTCAAATTTTAATGAATCTCCACATTTTAGACCTCCTAGAGTTAACGAAACACATTTTGAAATTATATATGTATGTCTACCTACCTATAAATAAGATAATGCAAAACTGCATTAATCTATAGGTATTAAAATCGGTATATAGAAATAATACCACATTTGTAAGTTTCTGACAAATTTTGGATGGATTATCTCTAAAATAGTCGGTCCATTAGTGCACGCCCATGTAAATAAAATAATTCGAAACCTTAAAGCTACAAACAGATGAATTTGGCACACAGGTTTCTTATCACAAATGTAGATATATTTTAAATCAGGGATTAAATCCATTAAAAATATCCTTTAACATTATGTCAGGTATCTGTATATTATATGTAAATGTTGTACCTTGGAAACGTAGCGGCGTAGATAAATTAAATTTAGGATGCGGTCTTGTGATCAAAACTGTAAAATATTTTAATATTTGGATGCAATCTTTTGATTTTAAAATCCATACATAGGTTTCTTAATAAAAAGCTCATTTGCAGCGCGTAAAGTGCTGTTTTGTGTATAACTACATTCGAATTTGAGAAGGAAGGGTCACTCGCATTTGGAGATTTTGCTGTGACCTTCAAAGGTATCAACTATGCTTACGATATGCACACTGCTTTAAGAAGGGTCGAAAAGAAAATGCTATACTGCTTTATTATACTAATTATTCCCTAATAAATTTAAACAAAGAATACTGTTTGTTTTTATTTTAGGAAATACGTTATTACAGACATATTTAACAGATCTTAAAAGCAAGATATACATATAATTAATTATTTTATCTAATAAGCATTTGTATAGCTATGAAGCGGGCCACAACGTTTCCAAAAATTCCATGAAAGAAAAATTCTAAGGTAATCAAAAAGCATTTATTTGCTACATATAACGCAATTTCATGGATTTTTTTTTAAATTTATTAACATCCTTCTTGCGTTTTTCAATCAATTTTTATCTTGTGAATAAAAAATCACAAGTGAAGAAAAATAACTGTTTCTTAGAAAATAATATATTCGATTTAATCTCTTGCTCTATGACTGCACCAGGATTGTTCTGAAAATATTCGTTTTTATAACTGCTTCAATCAACTATCGGCACATTCATAACACCATAACCATTTTCTTTTATTTCTACTGCAAAGAGTTCTTTACAGTTATTTCCTTATCAGGCGAGACGAGTTCTGCTGCGATTTCCTGACATTATATCTTTTGATGCCATTTGAAGTTCAATAAAAACTTTATTGTCTTTTTAGCACATTCGATTCCGTAAAATTCTGTCATTTGGTTTCACACTAAAACTGAAAGATACCATCCAAGAAAAAAATAAATGCTGCAAAGTATATTGAATTTAGAACATGGTGCAAAAAGTATGATTTAAATTTATATACTTCACTTACAATATATAATTTGTTTAAATAATCCATAACTTGAAAAAATTCCGTTTAAAAAGGGAGAGCACCCTATATATTTACCAAAATAATCAAATTCTGGTTCAAAAACTTGAACAGCTGAGAAGAATCATGCAAATATCAGGCAAGATCTGGAGGACCCAGTGAGGTAAGTGATAAAAAAATGAATCGATTACTCGATTATCAGTTATCGATTTCGAATGAGGTACTTTAACCATCATAGAATAACTTTTAGTGGTGTGGAAATACCTGAATGTGTTTGGATATCGAAGACATCTTGAAAACTAGATTCCACATCAACTGATTGACTCGATGATAAACAGAGCTATCAGTCACTGATAGAAATAGAGAAATACTTCATTTCTCTATAGTATGTTCACCTGCGCTATGAAATGGATTGCATTATGAACATTTCTTTTTAAAATACAGCTCACCTGTATTTGGTGCGACAACAGAAAGTTCGCTAGATGTACAATTATCCACAAGAAAATTTTAATACCTAAATGGTGGAATCTCAGTAATCTTTGATGATTTTTTTCCTCTGTGAATAGGTAATCTTATCCTTAGAAGTATGTGGTTATTTAAACAATGATCATGAAATTTTAATTTAAAAAATACATAACTTGTGAATGCAAAAATGAACTTTATGCCTAAGTTCTCGTCGAGTGGAGTATAATATGATCTATTTTTTCCTCTAGATCTTAATAAATAAGGAACATCATTTAACGAATTACCGGTGAAAGAAATGTGGAATTAACGGCAACAATTTTAAGCAAAACTTTTCATTTTACTGATATACTGGTGTACCGGTATAACAATCATTATCCGTTGTCTCTACAAAAGGCGATTACTTAATATCAAAGAATATTTATCCCATTTCACAGTTTTAACTAATTTTGACGGTATACTTTAATTTATTTTTACATCGCCAGATTTAGTTAATCACAGAGTCATAGAAAAGTATTGTTTCAATAGGACTCATTCTAAGTTGTAGTAACTTAATCAATTCTAATTACTCAGACTACTGACTCAAAAAAAAGAAACTCTTAAGTTGTTTCATTCAAATTTTTGGAATTTACATAACTCGCTAGAAAGCGAAATTGAATAAAATATGTTAAATAAAAATAGAAAAATAAGGAAAAAAAATACTACCATATTGGATTTATGAATTTCATTACGAATTTATAACAGTTTCACTGATGGATGCTCTAAATATGAAATAAAATCCAAAGTGAAGAAAATAAATTTTGACAAAATGACTCTGATGACATACTTTTTCCTGATAAGCAGATTTAGTCAAATACATTTTCCAACAAACATTTTTTAGGATACATTTCTGAAATTTGTATAAAACAATGGAAAAGTCTATTCATATTTGAAAAATAGCCGGAAATTCAAACTTAGTTTTCATTCTGACAAAATGATGAAACACAAAACACATCCTTTTGAACTGTTCAGTTTGCATTTGGAAGTGCGATTGGAATATCGAATTGCAATTTTGTTTTGGAAAATATTGTTTTCTTTTCAAAAATAGCAATGTTACTATTGCAAAACCAACCTTACCAATGTCAAGGAAACATCTAGTTTGATTGTAGTCTTGCCTCAAACAGTTTGCAAAAGATATGAAATTGTTAGTTTTCCCTGTTGGTATAAAAGCACTTATAGTAAAAATATGATATTTTTGACCAGACGCTTGAAGATATATAAATATGTTTACACAGGAAAGTGAAAGAGCGTTTTGGGAGAAACAGGTGCCCTAAAAGCAGTTTAAGTTGCTTCCAGAAACAAAATATTCAATATCAGTGATGTCTAGAATGGAAAAGGAATTTAGATTTAAACTATTCACATATTCGCCGAGATTTTGTGGCAGCAAGAATGAAATATTTTACGCTTACTTTACTTCTTCTTTTAGAATGCAGAAAAACATACGACTATTTTTATAGTCTTCATATGGTTAGTTGTTGTCTTTTCAACTTGCTTTTAAAATAAAGACAAGAATGATAAAAAAAAAAGAAAAGAGGATAAAGAATGAACTTTTTATTAGAGTTAAAATAGTGAAAATAATTATTTGAACTAAATATTTGTAAAACTTGCATAAATCTCAGACACTGAAATAAACGCTCTATATAAATCTGAATTTTAACTAATTTTATGGCAATTTTTGATGCATGTTCAAAAATACCATTTCTTTTATTCATTCTTTATCATTTCTTTCACAGCCTCATGGTTTTGTTTCTGCTTTTCCCTCTATATTTTTGATTAAAAATTATTAATTTTAGAAGTATATTTAGATTTTAGAAATTACGCTAATAAAAAACTGATCTTAAATTTTACTCATCGCTATGACAAATGCTCATTTTCTTTCGGTTATATAGAAAAGTAATGAAATTTCTGCATAAACTTCGTAATAAATTCATTCGTTTTTTTCATTGTCCGTCGGAGACTCTCGTATTAAATACTGATCACCAGGAATATTAGCTTTTCAGGCTATTAAATTATTAATATAAAATTCATTATTTAAAATCTTACTTTTTTTGTCTAATAATACTGCAAAAATATTAATTTAACGGAATCTGTCAACTACAAATTCCTGGATGTGAATATTATTATGTACTACAAAATAAAAGCTGAAGTAGAAATCCTTCTTCGGAATTAATATCCAAAAAAAGTGATTTCCTATCTTAATTTTAACTTTGGAAAACACAAGCGAATAAATGGTTTGATAGAGCAATAAAATCAATTTGATTTCACCATCAAAATAAAGATATTGTCATGGTTTGAACATCAAAATAAATTTCAAAAATTTATTGAAATTAGTAAAATCCTATATGTAAATGTAATTCATATCATTGACAGGATTTTTTTTTGTATTCTTAGTTTATAAACCTTTAAACTTATTTAATTGAGTAACTTAAAAATCATTATTGTGAAGTAATATTATAAGACGATATAGGTTAAAACAGGAAGAGCTTAGTTTTTGATTAACTTATAATCTAATGATCTTTTCGATTGCAAAGTTGACAGTGATTTGTTTTCTTGTCATTATACAAATATACCAAATTGCATTAATATCGACAAAAGCATAAGATTTATATATAAAGGCATAAAAACATTCCTTTATATTTATACATTTATATAGACAGATAACTAGACAGGAAATGAAAAAAAAATTTTCTTTTTGAAATTATGGTTTATTTATTAATATTTGAAATAAATTCTCTCTATAGATTTTATTATTAAAAATTATCGTATATCTAAAACCATAAAATCATGATATCTCACATCGAAGAGCAAAAAACATATTTGTTAATTGCATGCATTAAGCAATATATCTGTACAATAGTTTTAAAATATCCATATCGTTTGTCAAATCGTTTGTCATTCAAACATCTGAGCATTATTTCAAAACATTTATTCGGATTCCTATAATCTGCGTTAAAGTGTCTATACAAAAAAAAATTATTCATTTCTTAACATCCTAAAACAAAACATAAATGGAAAATGAAATGAATTTTCCAATCTTGTACCTTAAAATGCATGAAAATCTTATAAATATTTTAAATATCAACATCTTCTTTTCCAAACGTAACTGATGTTCAATATTTTGCCTTCTGATAAGTAATCAAATGGCAGATAGATCCCAAAATGCTGGATTCGGATCCGCAGTGATCGGCGTGGTTGATATTTTCTTGTGCTCTTCAAAATATGGCTATAAAATGAAAAATGATGGATAATTTCTGTTGAATGTGATGATCAAGTGTAGCTGAAACCCTGGAGTAACAGGTTTTTGAATTTTATTCCAAAATTCTTTAGCATCTTAAAAGTTTTTGACTTTCTGAAGTCTAGTTGTGGCAGAAACGCCCACTTGTTTGTGTAGCCATTTTGTTGTTTGTTTACCATTTTAGAAACTGCTATCGATATCCGCGTTCAGTGCATGAACTATTTGCAGGACTCGGATATTGTCCTTCTGTATCTAAAGATTTATTTATTGTGCAGACTCTTATTTTGTGAATTTTTACCAATTATAAATTCCAATTTATGGAAAGTGTCCATAAATGTGTTGAATATTAGTTGACAACAAAATTGTTTGGAAAATATCAGTTCTCTTTAGTGCATCTAATTAGAAGAAATTCTTGTTACGCTTTAGATTGTTTTTTTAGTGCAAAAAAAAATTATTGAGATTTTATTTGGACAGTTTTTTACATTCTTTTTTTTTTAATGATTCAAATTTAAAATTGGGAAAGCTTTCCAAACATTTCGTTAAAAGCTTGTTTAAGCTTTACTCTCTGTTGCACTAGAAATTTAGACTTTGTGGAGGAAAAAAAATGGAATCAGACATAAACAAGACGGATAGGGAACACTTTGCTGATGATAGCGATATTCTAACTGATGATGAGAATTTATTTTATTCGCCAAAAGGAGCAGGAATGATAATCCCCGATACACCAACTCCAATTAAAGGATTTAAAGGATTGACATATAAAGACTTTAAAAAAGCGTCGGATTCTGATTCAAATGAGATAATTGAACCGTCAATGCAGACGGACAGCAAAATACAAATGGCCACAAAACGGAAAAAGAAAAATGTAAAAATGAAAACAGGGGAAAATCTCCCCAAAGATAAAAGACCGTGCATTCCTCGTAAAAGCAAAGAGAAAGAAAGAAATGATGGTATTGCAAATGCTAAAAAGGCAAAGAATGTGGATACAAGTGAAAACGAAATACCAGAGGAAAATAAGAATCCCTTTGGACCATTGGGAATATTGGAAACATTTGAAAATATTATCAGTAAATATAGGATTGAAGGTAAAGCGGCTGAAGAATTGAGAGACTTATTTTTGAATGTTTTGTCAAATTCTTCAGCAACCAAAATGAATTCAACAGATGATAATCATGGACCAACATTCGCAAATGTGGTGAAAAATCTTAACAGTGATGGCATAGTGGGAAAAAAAATTCCATTAAAACCAGGTTTAACGTTTATTAAAAGGATCCAAGCCTCTAAAAAGCTGTTAGGGGAAGAAAGGAATCAAATTCAACAAAAAATAATTAACGCGAAGGAAAACGATAATAAAACAACACCATTGCTAAGACCTAAAGCAAACCTGCCTACACTGGTGGTTAGGCCAATTACAGAGACAATAGACTCATCGATTAAAATGAGAAAGACATTAGAAGCGAATATCAGCCCAAAGGGGATGGAAATTAAAATTATGGGTTTGAAGCCAGCAATGGGAAATGGAGTTCTGATTCAAGTTGAAACACCGGAAATGGTAACAAAGTTAAAAGATGCTATTAACAGTCATACAAATTTGCAAAATGTATGCAAGGCCACTACTCCACAGATAAGAATGCCTCAAATCATTATATATGATGTGGAAAAGAGTGAGAGACCCAGGGAGGAGGAGGAATTGGATTTTCTCAGTCAGATCAAGCTAAGCAATGACATAGTAGGGAATATGCGGGTTCTATTTAGGAAAAAAGGTAGAGGTAGCTCGTTTCATTGGGTTATAAGTTTGGACCCGAAAGCGTTCCGAACAATTAAAGATAAAGCAAGATTACAGTGCGGTTTCGGATCGTATAGATTTAGAGAATTTGTGGAACCTCTTAGATGTTTCAAATGTCTCAAATTTGGGCATGTTCGATCTAAATGCATGCAAAAAGAAGATAGCTGCTCCAAGTGCTTGGAAATGCATAACTATAAAAATTGCACAAAGCAAAATCCAGAATGCAGAAACTGTAAAGAGTATCGGAAAAGAACAAAAATTATGATTCGAACGGATCATATTGCAAAATCGGAGCATTGCCCTGTATTTATCAGGGAGAGAGATCAGTTGATTAAACAGACGAATTATGAATAATAAGCCTTTCAATGATAATTCTTGGCGTGTTATTCAACATAATATAGGTCGGGGTAAATATGCGACAAAGGAACTTCCAAATTTGTTTGGGGACAATATTCCACATGTTTACTTGTTACAAGAACCATATACAATAAAAGGAAAAATAATAGGACTTCCCCTAGAATGGAGAATAATTTCTCACCCTTACGGGAAGGCGATTATAGCAGTAAGAAACCAAGATATTTCTGTTTTGACAAGATTTACTAGCGAAAACATAGTAGCAGCCAATTTATCAGTGGGAAATACTGAAATTACTATGGTATCGGCATACTTCCCACCGACTCACAATAAAGAAGAAATCTGCAGAGAACTTGGAAATCTGTTTGAACAGTTGGGGACATCATCCATACTTATTGGAGGAGATTTCAATCTTCATAGCCGTCTGTGGGGAAATGAAATTCCTGATCATAGACCACGAGATGAAGCCGGCTCGTTTATAGAATTCATTTTTAAGAAGAACCTTGTTATTTGGAATGATCCAAACTCATTGCCAACGTTTCAATCTGCACGTGGAAGAAGCTGGATTGATGTCACCTTATCAACTAAAGACCTGCATGGCAAAGTAATGGGCTGGAAGGTACTCCAAAGTACTTTGAGTGACCATGGCTTTTTGGATTTTCAAATTAATATGGGTGGCAAAGTTGTTTCAGCAGAAAGATTTAAATTAAGCAAGTGGAAAATTCGAAAAATTAGTTCTCAAGTGGCTGAAAAATATGCTGATATAAGAGAAACAATGCAAAGGATAAAAACTAAAAAAGATTTAGAAGTATGGGTAGTAGAATTTACAGAATTCATTCAAGGAATTAGCCAAAGATCGAACAGTAAAGAGACAAATCATCTCAGGGTCCCCTGGTGGGACACTGAACTGGAGAAACAAAGAAAACTGGCAAGAGCCTTGCGGCATAGATACCAACGATGTAAAAACACTGAAGAGAGAATGAAGAGAAGACAAATTTATAAAAAGAATGAATCAATATACAGAGGGATGTTAAGAAAGAAAAGTATTGAATGCTTTGAAAAGTTATGTAGCGAAATAACGAGAATGAACCCTTTTGAGCTACCTTATAAATTAGCGGCAGATAAAATGAAAAAGAAAACAGTTTTGCACGGTGTCAAAAAACAGGATGGTACAAAAACCAAAAATACAAAAGAAACTATTGAAACTATTGTGAGATGCCTTTTCAAAGAGGAACAATCCTAACAAGAAAGTAAAAAGCAGAAGAAAATGAGGAAAAGTATTGAGTTATATAAAACAAAAGAAAAAGATAAATTATTCACAATAAATGAAATAAGAACAACGATTAATAAAATGGCCAAAAAGAAAACACCTGGATTAGACAACATCCCAATGGAGATGCTTGCTGAAATTAACAGAAAGAATCCATTCATACTTTTAGAGTTATACAACAAGTGCCTAGAATTAGGTGCGTTCCCTAATCAGTGGAAGGTAGCAAAATTGATTTTAATTCCTAAAACTAATAGAGATTTAGAGGATCCTAAATCCTATAGACCAATTTGTTTGCTAACAACAGCAAGTAAAATCTTGGATAAACTGATAACTCAAAGAGTACAGCACTTATTAACGGCACAAAATAGACTGCATCATGATCAACATGGTTTTAGATATAACCACTCTTGTGAAACAGCCCAAAATGCACTATGGAGTAAAATAAAAAGTGCGATGAATCAAAAACTAAAAACAACAGTTATATCTTTGGATGTAGCTGGAGCATTTGATTCCGTATGGAGGAAAAGCATTTTATACGGCCTTATAAAAATGAATTGCCCGAGCAATCTTTTTGAATTGATTAAAGATTACTTAAATGAAAGGAAATGTATTTACCAAGATGGAGAGAATAATTGGGAATTTATAATGGATAGAGGAGTGCCACAGGGCTCGTGCAGCGGACCGTTATTCTGGAACTTGGTTATGAATTCTGCATTTAAAATCAATCTTCCAATGAACTGCTATATGCAGGCGTATGCCGATGATGTGCTACTAATAATCTCGGGAAGAACAAAAGATGAACTGGAAATTAAAGGAAAACAAATAATTCATAGGCTAGTAAAATGGGGAAAAATTCATAAACTTGAGTTTAATGAAAGGAAAACAATTCAAATGCCTATTACATTTGGAGAACGTTTAAAATTAACAAATCCGCCTAACATAAAAATGGGCAATAACAATATAAATGTGTCAAATCAAATTAAATACTTGGGAGTTACATGGGACAGTAAATTAACATTTACGTCACATTTTAATAAGGTCAAGAAAAAAGTGGATGTATTAACATATAAACTAGTGACAGTTGCGGATAAATTTTATGGAAAAAGGAAATACCATCTAAGAAGAATCTACACTGGGGCCATTGAGCCATTTGTTCTTTTCGGGCACGGAGCATGGGGACATAGGCTAAATCTAAAGAAAATCAGAGAAGCATTAAATTCAATCCAACGGCGCCCTCTCATAATTATGTCTGGGGCTTATAGAACCATTTCTACAGAAGCCCTTCAAGTGATAACGGGAATTTTGCCAATGGACCTCAGAGCAACGGAAATTTTCACTAAATTTCAAATAAGAACTTCTAGTAATAAAGTTAAAATAGGAAACAAATGCTTCAGCAAAAAAGATTATGAGATGTATTTTGACAAATTCGAACAACATCCTGCAGAATGGTTTATTCACGGTTTTCAAATTAAAATCCCAGATATGGATGGAATAGAAATTTTTACGGATGGTTCAAAAGATGAAAATAAAGTAGGAGCTGCAATAGTAGTATACTACTATGGGAAACAAATCGATAAAAGTCTTGTGAAATTATCGAACCATGCCACAAGTTTCCAGGCAGAAGTGCAAGCTTTAAAGATGGCCATTGAATATTGTGAAAGGGTGGAAGACGGACAGAAGTGCTCAATTTTTTCAGATTCTCTCTCAGTCCTACAAGCCATACAATCATCTCACAATTGTAATAAGAAAATATGGACGATAAAAGAAAAGATAAAAAGTGTAAAAACTAACAAGTGGATAGAGTTGAATTGGGTTAAGGCCCATATTGGGATATATGGTAATGAAAAGGCGGATCAATATGCAAAGTTGGCGGCACAGAAAGAGGGTGTTGATATGGTTGTCCCCAAATCAAATGGTGTCTTAAAATGGGAATTAAGAGAAGAAATAAAGCTGCAATGGTTTGACAGATGGTATATGTCCAAAAATGGAAGAGTAACTTTCGATTTTATTCCTAATCCGGAAATAAAAATAAGAAGATACCATCCACTGATAATTCAAATTATATCAGGACATGGGAGATTTCCTGCATATTTCCAAAGATTTGGAAGAATGCAGGACAATAAATGCATTTGTGGAGGAATCGGTACTGTTTACCACTATTTAAAGGAATGTATTGAAATCTCGGAGTTAAGAAAAAATCTGAAAATTTTAAATAATGACCTTAGTACAGTACTGATGGTACCAGGTAATCTTAAAATTCTGAAGGACATGATGTCGAAAATTGTCAGTTTTTTACCAACTATTTGAGAGTTTGTAGATAAAAGAGAAGGACAGTAATTGACCACTTTGTGGCCAATTACCTCGAGGAGAATCTCAGTTTGACAAATCGGTCAATGCAAGGATGGACAATGCTCAAGATAGCAGTCGGCCACAACAAATCCTGTCGATACTGCTACGTTCAGTGGTGGCGGGGTGGTCGGCTGTACGCAAGAAGAAGAAGGTCCCAAAATGCTCTTTCTATTTCACGCGCAAACTATGATCATATCCTGAAAGCCATGGCTATAATAATAATATTTATGCCATAGATGATGTATTGAATTAAAAAACATACGATAATTTCGTGACTGCATTCTAAAATTTGATGTTTATTTGTGGATGCAAAGAGTTTGATATTAAGATAAAATTCTCTTCCAAGTGAAAAAACATTGTTGATCTTTTTCAAAATGAAACAGGGACTAGATATTCTAATCTGACTTTCAAAAATAGAACTCGAAATTCAATTTTCATGCCAGCTTCTTTAAATTTTTGGATTAACTTTTTTATTTTGATATATATATTTTTTGATATCTTAATTCTTGGACATGTAATATGCTTAATCATTTTCTGATATATCCATATCTAAATTGCTCCAGAGACAAAATTTATAATTTCAATTCTTTATACACCAAAAGCGAAAAGATTTAAGTTTTAAAATTACAAGCATTCATAAAAAGGAAGCATAGCGAAGTTCTCCAACAAATATTTCACATTCACTTAAAAACCTTTCACATTATAAGAACTAATATAGAATTCCATTTACAGTTTTTAAGAAAAAGTCCACGCAAAATTTATTCATGAAAAGGTATCCGACACACCGAAAAGTACTTCCATAATTTCCCTTTAGAGAAATTTACATTTCAATAAAATTTAATCTCAGCTTTGCGAACCTCTAAAAAAATTCAATGCGCCATGGGAAACATCGAAGTCTCACTGTTTCAAAATCGAAGAAGTATTTAAATTTATAACCAGAATCTCCGTAACCGTTTTCATTTCAATGACAAGATTTTAACGTTTACACTTTTTTCGCTAGGTGCTTCTTTCGGTTTTATTTTTTTTTTTTAACTTGAAGAGTATCATTTCATGGGATCGTATAGGCTGAAACGACGGCGGAGGTTTCCATTGAGCTTCGAATGGCATCAGTAGAAGATGTCGGCAGCAGAACTCGAATATTGGAAATGGGTAAATGCATAAATAACGTTTTGCTGTAAAACTGGGAAAGAATGGTCAGAAAGCGGCAAGCTTCAGATCTTTGAATATAATATTTTGAACAACGATCCAGATATAAAACGAATCTTCATAAATGACTCGTAAATCAAAAGATTAAATCGAATCTCATGCTATGCATAGCATTCATTCTATTTCCATATGAATTTAACTTCCCTGTGTTTCCTTTCTTCATACTCAAAAAATAAATTCTGTCTCAAAAACTGCACACTAATAATTAAATTCATAATTCATCGAATTCTTTTCATGCAGATACTCAAAATTTGTTTATAAATGCATAACTATAATAAGTATAATAACGTTTGGCGATTTTATTAACGTATTTATTTATTGATTGATTTGATTTAGTAAAGTTTAGTGGTGTAAAAATAATTCTTGATTATGCTGCGCCAAATATATGTATGGATTATAATTTTGTTTCATAAACGTTTAGATAAAATCTTATCGGTTCTCATCATTTGTTAATATTTATCATATACGGTAAAATGCTGTAAGAAAGTTTTAAAGTAGAACTATTTTAATTAGATCAAATGGTAAAACTAATGACTTTTAAAAAGATGATTAAAAGATGTGAATGATTAACTTTGTGAAGAATGTTTTTAAAATGAAAATGCGCTGTGAAATAAATTGGCGGGCAGTCAATTCGAATGTGTTGAACTGTCATTGGGCAATGGCAAACTTTACATTGAGATGGGGGTTCCTCCAACAACAAATGCCTATGCTTGAGTCGAATCTGGCCTATTCTTAATCGAGTAAGTATTCCCTATTTTAAAAGCTTCGCTATAATAATTCATCCTTGTTGATAAAGGCTACTTTTCTTACTTTATATCCAAAACAATCGTTATGAAATAATTTATTTTCGAGTCCAAAGTCCTATTTTTGCCTACTGCATTTGCTGAAAGCCATTAAATTTTTCTCATTCAGAGAATTATGCCGAAACCTGTTCACTTCTGTGTTTGTTTGAACTATAAAGTGGTCAATAAGTTTTTATTGATATCTATATTTGACTTCTAAATCATTTGCTGTTTAATCGAATCGCATTTGTCATTGTCTTCCGAAACCGCGTCTGATAAATCAATTTACATCCAATATCAATTGCTGCTACTATTTGAGATATGTAAAATAGTCGAAGACTTAGTCGTGATCCTATTGAGAGATCTGGCAAACAATTCTGCAATGAAGAATCTATTATGTTTATTATTTTAATAAAACTTCATACTTAAAAAGGCTGACAGCTATATAGATTACATTTCACACTCCTTACAAGTCTCACTACTATTCCGCCCCAATCTGACATGAAAGCTCTATACTAATGGGCCTGCTCTATTTTAGACGAGGTCTTCAGGATATAGAGAGAAGTGTTAGGGAAATTAGTGAAAACTTGCTTCAGATTCTACACCTCTTGTTTAAAACGGAAACAGACCCAAAAATGAACCATTAGTATAGAACTATCACGGCCGGAAAGGCTTAATAGTGAATAAATTAATAATTTAATATGCATTCATGCTTTAAATAAATGCTAATTACAATTTATAAATTGTTTTAGGGAATCTGTTTTGCTCGTCGTCTCATAATAGCTACAAATTTCGATACCATAGTCTTATTTTGATTAAATTGCAGCTTTAAGTTTAAATACTAACAGATTACTTGCCACTTTTGGTAACCATCATAATATTAAAAGAACTAAATTTGAAGTATCAACCAATATTGGTGAACTATATCTTATCCCCGTAAATAAAAGGACAGTTTAAAATCATACTTACATTTAAAAAAATCACCAATCTGTTTAGTTAGAGCGAATTTAATGGGTGAATAAAATAAGCAATAGAGTTGTTAAGACTGGAGTGTTTTCAAAATTTCATTTTTCGAAAATGGTAGACAGGGGGGACAAATAAGTATTAATGGCGTATCTAGGAATCATCAAATTTCAGTTTAAATGAAAATTGTAGAAATCGATATGCTGTCTGGGCTGGGGGTTTCTTTATTATATTCTGTCTCCCACTTTCCAAAGAATGTGCGGTAAATTAGTATTTTTGAGATTTCTCTGAAAGTGAGGATTGAGAACGTTGATAATATATCTGAAAGCTCTAAAGTCAAGGGGATGTGCTATTGTTCTGAGGGATGAATGAATATATACATAGACTAAAGCTATAGTATGAAAAAACATGAGTGAAATAATACCAGTGTTTGTAGCTGGAGACAGATTATAAAATTTTGTCAATTACTTTGAAAGTATAAATAATTAACCTAGCAAAGTAACTATGATCTTACGGTTCAATTAAAGCTGACAAATCTGATACATGCGCATCTTCTTATATGGTCACCTTTTTCATAATAGAATCTTCTCAATAAAAATATATGTAATAAATATTTACAATTAGTAGAAATAATACACATTGTTAAGAAATGGCAATAGGAGCCTAACAAACATTTTATATCTTTTCCCCAAGATTCGAATAATTCAGTTGTAACAATACTCAGTACGTAAAAATGTGTTACTTTAATAATAACTTTACATTTATTTCCTGGTTAAATTTTAATAATAACAATATTTGGTCCATTAAATCCTAAACAATTTTAAAATTTTACTTTTCTTAAATAATGAATATGGAAAACAAATTTAAATATACTTAAATGTAAATGACAAAGTATTTTAATTCAGTATTCCTATTTTCTTATCACAAATAAGATATAAATATAGACACAATAATTTCGCCCACGTGATGCGCCGAATATAAAACAAATAGCATAAAGTCTCGTGTGTTGACTTTTCACAGTGCCGCCAATAGCCTGATGATGAAAATTTTCCATAATGCCCTCGTCAGAACCGGGGGAGAATTTTAACTAAACAATCCGAGAGAATGTCTCTCTGGGGCGAGACTTCATCAAATTCTTCCAGGGTCCTTCAGAATAACTGGATGGAAGGAGGTCATTATGGCACCCGCCTGAGGTTACGTCATATGAATGAAAGATGGCTTCATTCTCGCTATATAGCCGCCCAGATCAAATGGCCATTTATTAAAAGCTAAATATCATTTACTTCCTTGGTCCCTCCAGGTCAAATAAATCTTCCAGTATTATAATTGATCCGATCAACTAGTTTTATGAGGTGCAAGGTTCTGTTTTGGTTAAATTGGAATCATTTGTGTCAATATCTAATATAAAAATGGTAATGATTTGAAAATTAGTTTTCGAAAATGAAAATCGTCTGCTAAATGTGAGAAATTTTGCGATAAAAATTATTGCTTGGTTTTTACTCTAGATTTTGAAATCGTTTGCGCGAATAGAAAATATTTTTGCTAGAAAAAAAGCAATGTCCGGGAATCATAAGCTGTTTATTGTGAGTAATTTGACCATATATTAACAATAAGTAATTTTTCGTTGTCGAGAAGTCTTTCCACACTTTCTTTATTTCCAATCAATTTTTTAATATTATTTTACAAAAGTTGTTTTAAAAATTCTTATTGGCTTTACATTTTCCTTTAAAAATTCCTATTGACTTAAACATTTCCCGAAAATTAATTTTTTAGTTTTCCTTTTTGATTTATATTTTTTAAGCAATTGGTAAATGGCAACAAGTAGCAATGAAACAAAGCGAAAAGTAGATAAAAGATTGAATTTTCCCAACTTTAAATTTTTTATAATTAATTTTTTTTATCTTACAATTTGTCTTCTTTTAGAATAATATTTTTCGTTTTCCATTTCGTGTCAATAAAAGTAAGAGAAAAATTTCATCGCGCTTTACTTCTTTTTTCCTTTTTTTTTGTTTGTCCCATTTTAATTGAATTTATATAATAAGTTAAAAATTACATAATTGGCATCATACATCATAATATGTCATTACAAATATTTTACATTCTTATGTCTTTTTTTTTCTAAAATAAACAAATTAGGAAAGAATAATTTGCGATCAATCATCAACTGATCGGGACATGTTTTTTCGAAAAAGATGGTTAAAAACGTTAACTGTCAATTGTTTTATTCATGAGAATATGAGGTGTTCTTTCATAATATTCTTTTCTTATTCCAGTGGAGAGCATTTTGTTTATTCTTTTCATTAAGATATTATTTGATTATGCTGTTACTTTCTTCGCTGGTACTTATTGCAGTGGTGTGCGACCGATTCTGATGAAGTATCTGTATGAGAAGATTTGGTGAAAGAGCCGGAGCTTCGATATATTAGCTCGTGTAAACTGAAGATAGTAATATAACCTTTATATTATCAACTTCAGTTTATGTCTATGCTTTCATGAAAGTTTGCGCCCATATTATTCTTTCTACTTAAGAAAAGTGAAGGAAATACTTTCCCAACTATTTCATTTTTGTTTATTTTCCAAAATCTAAATTTTTTCACTAAGTTGTCTCATTTACCTATCGCCGAACAAATTTAACAGATTTTGTGTGACAGAAATACAATTCATTAAAAAAACAGTGTAGATACTGTAGTTACGCAAATATAAAATGTACTGTAGATATAAAATGCAGCAAATGTGTCGCAGGTATAAAATGTTGTAAATGCAATGTAGATATATAATGTAGTAAATGCAATATAGATATATGTAGATATTGTCGACTAGATACCAAAACTCATTCTCTAAACGCATTTTTGGAACTCAAAAGAAAAAAAGAAACGTTGCGAAATTTAGCTTATAAATTTTTTACGTTCGATATTAATCACTTTTTGCTCCTGTTTATGAATAATACAGCATAAAGATAAGCAAAATTTTGTAACAATATTCAAGAAAATAAGATTGGAATATCAAATTCCGGTTTTGTATTTAGGGATAAAAACTGTACTATCTCCAATGGGATGAAAAAAAAATTCAGATTTTTTTCGAATCCCGGAAGATGATGCTGTTCAGTAGTAATATAGCCTGTAGTTATTTCGAAAACATTGAAAAGTTTATTTTTCTCTTCTTAAGTGCTTTTTCCTCTCTTACTTATTCAGAAAATGTAACATATTTTTGCCATGCTTTCAAGGTTATTTAAATAAATTTGCATTAGAAATAGAAAAAATATTCTAAGAGAAGAATAGCTCTTAAAAATTAGTTTCTGGTAATATGACATTCAATATTAGTCATGCTTGGATTAGAAGAGATATGTATGTCCTAATATTCAAGTATTTGCTTGATGTAGGTTGAAAATTAATACTATATTATTTTAATTCCCCCTTTTATTTTTTTCATAATTCCAGAACATAGGATACTTTTGAAACAGCCATATGAATTATTCCTTATTAATTTTAATTTATTTTGTTTGAGGATATGGAGAAGATAATTTTGAAAAAAATCCTCCTGATTATAAAAACGCGTTGAATTAATTTTTCTATATTAGATATCAGAGAGAATAAACTATGTGATTAAAAATTTAATTTATGAATTTCTATAATGGTCCATAAGGATTGTTCGCAAACGATTTTGGAAACATTTTACTTTAATTTGAAATATATTTCAAAAAATAAATAAAATATGAATATTTTCGAAAACAGACGATTTATTATTGCTTTTCATTAAAAAAGGTTTTTCATTAAATGCTTTTTTTTGTTTAATTGTGTGAAAAGAATAGTCAAAATAAATAAGATCATTCTTTCATTTATATTAGAATATATTATTTTATTCTCAGCATATTTCGGAAATGTCATTTATAAAAAATTCTCGAAATTGTACCGGATGTCTAGAAGCCAAAATAAATTACATTTTAAGCACTCTTTCCGAAATTTTTATCCTGGTAAAGCATCTTTCAAACAAATAAGTATTTTTTTAGCAAGTATTAAAATTCTTTGAGAGAACTTTTTTAAGCAAATTAATAAATCATATACATGGTTCAAATTGACTGTGAATCGAATCGTAATCTGCGAAAGTTAATACCAATGTCCAATTAATCATCCCTTTTAAAATATTATCGACTTCTATTATCACCTCTTTTAGTAATTATCCTGATATTATACTAAAAAAGTTAGATTCAACTTTACAGGAAATTGCTATTTTGAATGATTAAAGTCCATTAATCATTTTTATGTTCTGTAGTCAAATTTTAGATATCTGATACAAATTTTTAAAATATTTTTGAATATATATGTGATAATTTTTTGCAATCCAAACAACGTATCTCGGTAATTATTTGTTAATAGATTTTAATTCTTACTGCCAAAAGGTGAGATTCAACTTGTTTTTATAAGTTAATAAAGAATCTGCCTTACTTTTAGAAATTCTTAAAAATTTATCATTAAAGTAGTTGCTAAATATATGTTTTGATAAACTTTTCATTTTAATCTTTTAATTTTGAACTTGGTGAAAGTCGTTGTATACAGACGAGACAAAAATTAAATATTCATTTAAAATTTAAAACAAAAAAGTAAAATATTAATTTCGAAAAAAAAAAAACCTGAAGAAGCGGCAATAGTGAATTTATAAAAATAAATTTTAAAACACTATTAGTTCATTTGTATAAGTGAACCTAAAAAATAATTTCATTAATATAATCATCATTTTTATCTACAATTTATAACTTATTATTATAAATTTTAAGAATTCTTGATATGACTTTTATCTCAAATTCACCACCAGATGTCACTACTGGTTTAGAATTAAATTTAATTCAATTAATCAAGTAATTGATTACTATAATCTGAAAAATATAAAAATAGAGAATGCGAATTTATAAAACTTTATATTTGGAAAGTATTTTGTACATCAGCCTATATACCTTTTTCTCAATTCCAAAACATGTGATTTATTTTAAAAAATCATTTACGACTTTAATTCGATTCTTTTCAAACAAGGTTTTTTGAAAATTGTATTCGCGTCACTTGAGATCTTATGATAATAATGAAATAGCCACTAAACTTTTGATTTAGCTCATTTTTCCAAATAAAAACTGCCACGAAATTTAATAAAGCATTAAATTGTGTTATTTAATCGAAAAAATTATATTTAATCAATTAATATTATTATTATAAATATCAATATGTCCATATTGTTAAAGAGTTCATTTGTCAGATTTTTTGGCGCATTGCATGATAAAATTAATCTCTAATTTTTCCTTTTTTCTTCTTCTTTTTTTTAATACATTTAAGGGAAATTCAATGAGACGTTTTAGATAAAATTCATTTTACATTATTTTCATCGAACGATATATCACAAAAAAATGATAGATTTTCAAGGAATTCAAACATTTTACAAATCACTATATATATATATATATATATATATATATATATTTGCTGTTAATCAAATTATGAAGGTTTATTGAAAATAGTTTATTTAATAAAATTGACCTGTTTCTTTAATGCAATATATTTTATAGACTATTGAATTTAGATTCATTTTAAGAAGCAAAACATTATAAGAAAACAATTTTCTGCATTTTAACGTACTACTTATATTTTATTATCTGTATTAAAAAATGAGATTTGTATATTTATAAAGCATAGAATATCATTTATTATCCTTTAATTTTAAATATATATTCCATATTAATACTGCTAAGAGAATAAAAGAAGTCTCACTTTTCACGGATTCATTTTTTGTAAACATAGCATGAATAATAACTAAACAATCGTGTCCTTAAATATACTCTACAAATCTATTTCGTTTCTGAAATCCAATTAATTATCAGCCGTGTAATTAATATGTAATTAAATAAAATCTCATTTATTCGTGTATAAATGAAAAGTACTATTGTTACCACGAAATTTATCATATTTAATACTTTTCAACACAATTGTCTGTGTCATTAACTGTACGCAAATGCTACGCTCAAAGCACTTTATCGACTTTTTTCCAAAAAACCTAAGGGAATAGGAAATAATTTTTCATATATATATATATGTGTGTGTGTGTGTGTGTAATGATATTTTAATATCTAATTTAATCCAAATTAATTTCCTAAATTTTTGCCTAATTCGGCCCATGTCGGGGTCATTTTAAAGTATTCTCTTGTTTCCTGATCCCATTCCACTTTTCTCTTTAATTAATTTAATTGAAGCTTTGTAAAAATGATGCGCCAGCAGTTCCACGTGTCGAGTGAAAATGATCCCTCCGTTTCCCTTGTCAAGGATCAACACATGTATTGAATCGACACGTGGCGGAAATCTCATGTTATATAAGATCAGGATAAACTGTTCAGTTGGCATTCATTCTTTGCTTTTCGCTCTTTGTTGTTTTTCTGTGTTGTGTGTTTGTGGCTCATGCTTGTATAGAATGCGTGCTTCTCCTGGGGAAAAAAAGCGATGTCAAGAAATCGAAATTCTCTTCAATGTCTTCAAACCTGCCTTCTGCTTTCAAAAATTATAAGCTTACATATATATGTATGTATATTGTTTGAAGCAAAGTCGTAGCCGAAGACAGAAAAGACACTTTAAATTTTTAACTTCGTTTTATTTCATCCCGGGAAGCATGATTTATGGACAAGCAGCGCGGACCAGGCACGTCCATTCACCGAGAGATACAAGAGCATATTAGCGTAAAATCGAGCGAAATTATTTTTCCCTGGTCTTATATACCATGAGATTTTGATAGGGATTTCTCTACACGCTTCGACCCAGGTAAGGAAATCATAGGGATCTTTTAGAAGAATTTGCTTGCTTGGCTGTCAATTTTTTATCCCTTCATTCTGAGCCGTTGATGATAGCATTTTTACAAAGCTTTCTGTCGCATTAATTAAATAGAAAAAGTGGGATGGGATCAAGAAATAAGAGAATATTTTTAGTATGAAGTGAATATGTCCTGAATTGAGCGAAAAGTAAAAAAAAATTGGTTTAAATTAGAATTTCAAAATATCATTATATATAAAAATATATATTCATGTCACGCTTATTTTTATTCATTATTATTTTATTATTTAAATTTCTGTATATTGTTTTGAACAATCTAACAATTGGTGTGCGTATATTTTCTTAAATTCCAAATTAAATTCAACTACCTTGTTTTTCTCTTTTCGTAATGTTTCATTTCGGTCGATGGCCAAGTCTTAATAATATATATATGTCGATACATATAAAATACATGCAGTCAGTCATTTGTCGTTTTTCATTATGTACATAAGTAAAATATTTTCCCTTATGTGCTCTCATATAGACTTAAAAAAGAAAGCTTTACCATGTTTTTGAAACAACTACAGGTTACACCAAGGTCTCTATATGTTCTCCCATGTTTGATATTGCAACAGAAATCATTTCAATCTCGTTTTCTTCGGAGAAAACGCATTCTTTTTTTTCTTTTTCAAATAAAACTGGAATTCTATATTCCAATCCCAATTTCGGAGAAAAATGGGTAATTTTTTTTTAAATCCATTCCCCGCCCCCCCCCTTTTTTTCTTTTCTTCTTTTTTTTCTATTAGTCGAAATTTTCACTTATTTAATTTATTATGTTAATTTTAAAACTTCTTTTCCAATCGAGATACTTCAATTTCTGGCAGCCAGTTGAAAATTGCATAGACTTTTCAATTTCCTTTCTGTTGTTTCATTTGAATTCCGGAAATATTTTCTGAGCATTCTTGTTTTAATAAATACACGCGTCAGGTACGCGGGCAGGTACATTTTCAGATTATTTTTAAATTTATTTCCTGTATTCGAATAGCTAACAATGGATGTCTAAAATTCAGCTAGAGATTTTTTAAATTTTTTTCACACTTCAGTTCAATAAAAATTTCGATAAAATAAAATACGCAGCATAAAATATGCTCATACATTTTACTTCACATTAGATTATGTGTCATTTTTTTGAATTTCCTTATTGAATTTGAAAATGTAATATGTTCTAGCAGAAAGTCTGCTTTTCACCATTTTCATTTATTTTCCTTTGTTTCGTATATTTTATTAAATTGCTAATGTTTTGAGGCTCTGAATTTTTTCATTTTTTTATATAGTATGTTCTCCTAGAAAGTACCATTTTATTTTTTCAAGACTTAATTATTAGTTAATTAATTAATTTAATTGAAAGAATAAAAGAAACAATTAAATTAAATAAATGAATCTATTTCTTCACAATAATACAACTCTCTATAGAAATATCAATTAGGCTCAAAATATAATGTGATATCTGCCTATGACGAGGCTTTAGGCTATGTGATATCTGATTAGAAGGGAAACAACTTATAGCTCAATAGCTTTCTGATTACGTAAATGCGTATTTATATTAGAAATTTCTTTCTAATATCAAATATTAATGCAGATTAAAAATCATGCATCAAAATATAAACAATTAGTTGATAACCAGACACAGGAAATTTCGCCAGAAATATAGAATTAATATTCTGTTTTATTTACTGATGGAATTAAACTAAAGGAACCAATATTTGTGTCAATATTTCCTGTTTTCATTTTTTTTTTGTTAAAAGTTATTTAAAATTTAGAACAATTTATATGTATGTTTTTGAGGAAGATGCCCATGTCCCTTTAACTCAGAATCTCAAAGACACAGACAGATGAAATTTGGTATAAAGTTTATCATAGAAAGGTCAATTTTATTCGATTCTGGTCTAAAACCATTAAATAGGTTCGTCAAATTAAATTTTGGTTGATAACTTTTGATTAAAATTTCAGGTCTGAATTAAAATGTGAACCCAATCAATTTTTAGTACTCTTTTATCCACATCACACATATTCGAAATACAAAGGGTATTGTGTCACTTCATTTGGAAGTCTGGTTGGAGTGGATATCCCCATTTGAACACTCTTGTTTGATGTTCGAGGATTAGCCGTTTCCAAGACCAACAATACATTCAGGAATATACAGATTATTAAAAATGCTGGAAAAAAAGAGTCTGTTTTGCTTAAGTATACAACAAATTTGATGGGAAACACTTCCACTAGTTTTTGAAATAACGATAATACAGATTTGTGTCCATTGGACGATTTAAACCAAGTGTTTTAAAAATAAGAAGCATGATTAGCATTAATCTAATAGACATTTATAGGGTGATGGAATTGTCTAAATCCATGAAGGGAATTTTTATGTAAGATATTATGTAATTTTATATATTCCCTGACATATAACTAACAGGAATTTCCTGATTCGCAAACAAAAATGGCAGTAACTTCTTTAATGCCTTTTTAAATCAGTACTTATTTAATTTATTAAAAAGAATTAATGAAAAAGTAAAATAAAAGTCATAGACAATAATGTAAGACTCGATTTAATCATCTATTTTGTTAGGGCTCACCGAATTATTCGTTTGTATGCCTTTATAAATCAGGACAAATTGTCATAGAACAAACACTGATAACATCATATCCGTCCTCTCACACTTTTACTATGAAACATTTTTTTTATGGTTATAACCGTATTGGTGGAGCCAAGCTCTGAAACAGAGTTTCTGCCAACATCTCCTTTGATGCTGTTTGATGTTCAATAAAACCTTCACTGTGTTTTTAGCTTATTCGAGCCGATGACAATCTACCATTCTATAATAAAAATAAAACCAAAAGACGCCATCCGAGAAAAAAAATAACTGCTGCAAAGATTTCTAAAATGGTTCTACAGAGTATGGTTGTAAATTTAAATGCTTATTCGACTTTCAAGCAGTGATGCTTCGTTGCTCCCAAGTCCATCGTCACTAAAACGTAAGACTGCACTGTAGCCATTAAATTTTATGCGAATTCTAGCAGTAGGGAGGATTTTTCAAGGTTCGTACATCATGAATTGGCATTTTTCATTTAGATTTATATGAAAGATATACTATTTGCTTATATAAAGTGAAAACTTCTTCAAAGAATATGAATAATTACAGGAACTCAATTGGATGTATATAATGTGGTTAACAATGATTTTGTCAGAAATAACAGATGGCGTTAGAGGATATGCATGGAATGGATTTATAGACTTATTTGCATAATCGCAATCGTTTTAGAAATATTACAGTTCTTTTCCAGTAGCCCATAAAACTTCATTAATTTCCAACTTTCAAGTGTAATAAGAAGAATATGAGATATTTATTGAATACTCTAAAACATGTCACATCATTTGGATTTCACTAAAAATTCAAATTTAGCCCTTTAAAGACTGTAACCGGGATAAATTTCCTCTTAGTAGCGTCATCTCTAAGTGTCAGAACAATTGATTCAAAAGTTTTAACGACAGAAAGGAATTTTACCATACACTAAACAGGAGCTGGAATATCAAGTGAAATAAATGACGAGGAAATGTTTCGATTAATCGAAAAACCGCAATTTGTGTTGAATGAGGCGCTCTCCGATCCCCATGGGATAGCTTCCGGAAATATGTGTAAATACATGAAAGCATTTGAAAGTTGAAAACTTTTCGACAAATGGGTTCCACATCATCTGACACATTAGAAGATGGACAACTGCATTCGGCAGGACTGACAAGGACTGTTGGAAGAGGCAGTAATCGACCTATTTTTCGACCGCATAATCATTTAGCATAAGAATTTACTCCATTATGGACTTGTAAGTTGAAAATCCAATTGGCATTTGTCTTATTAATCGGCATTCTTACAACCATCCCCAAAAAGTTGTTGTTCTCTATCTGGTGAAACCAGCATTGAATTATCTTTAGACTTTTTAACTTTTTTAATTAATGGACGAGCAATCATTGCTGGAATATATTGTAGCTATTTAGACGATATTCGTGGGATTTTGTAATAGAAAAGACCATCACTTGTGAATCGCAAGGAATTTTTTTTCCTCCAAGATTGTTCCAGATCACACATTGTGAAAACCATGAAGACAAACATTTGTGGTGGTAACATTATAAGCCAGTTAATAACTTCCGGAGAAGAGTGTATACTTTTGTCTAGTGGCTTTGTTACTCGGCTATGAACCCTAACGTTGCGAGTTCGAGCCTCTACCTGCACATTGGTGACCCTGGTTCTGAACAACCGCATCCTTCGTTCTGCTGTCGTGGCTCCATCTACCGGCAGCAATCACTCACACACGTTCTCCGTCATCCGCCATAACACTTGGCGCGATAACAACGCTCGACGCTCGCCATAGCGCTTGGCGCGATAATCACGTTCGTCGCTCGCCATAACTGGCGCGATAAACTCTACCGACTCACTGGTAGGGGACTGTTGTGGTGGTAACATTATAAGCCAGTTAACAACTTCCGGAGAAGAGTGTACACTTTTGTCTAGTGGCTTTGTTACTCGGCTATGAACCCTAACGTTGCGAGTTCGAACCTCAAAGCTGCACACATTCAAGAATTAAGCAGGGAACATTTGCTTCATCCGCCATGCTCTCCCAGGATAATAAATTTTCTCAACGCAAAAACTCAAATATTTTAATTCACCTTCCCAAAAATTAGAATGAAAATGGTTGAATGTTGGAGGCAACAATTAGCATTATTTCTGGGGAATATTTATTGCTTATTTTTCTGTCTTGCTTTTTACACAACAATTTAAATAAGAACTCCATTTTATGTTTTATATTTATTGGAAATTCTTTAGATGTTTTATATGCAGCATTTATCTTTTCCTTTGTCTGAATATTAAAATGCTCTTTTATGTCAAAGATAATGCATCACATTTTGTATCTCTTTATTGGTACAATTTATGCAAACGAATCTTTCAAAATGAGAACCTTTCCGATTGGAAAACGAAAAACAAAATCTTGACACTTGTCAGAAATTATGTAAAAAGTTTTAATTTCCAAGAAAAACGGAAATAAAAGCAGTTCGAGGAAATGTAAAGTTCTTAAATATGTAAAATAAGAACAGACTACTTTTAAAAATTAGATACTCTTAAAAATATTCAAAGAATCATTAATATATATGTTTTAATATCCATAGTTAGAATTTTTTTAATTAGTTTTCAATTTTCTATTTTTTTATTTCTATTACAATTCTATATCTATAAATAATAAAATTTACCGATTTTTGTAATTTGATAAAAACCGACTTATGCGTAAATAATCAGTATAATACTTTAGACGTGGATATGAAATTAAATAATGTGCGTGTGTGTAAACTAAATTCAATTACTTTTTTTAGAAATTATAAATAAGTAATACTTATATGTGAAGAGTGAGAACAATTCTAAATAATTAAAAAGTTCAAGAAAACCAGAGCGAGCACAATTCTAAAACATGTGATTCAATATGTTATCTATATGCCAATATACTTTAAAAAAATAACCATACAAGAAATGCAATTAATTACCCTAATTATGACTTGAATTTTTAAAAAAATTCCTCCGAATTAAAATTTCTATTAGATATCAATGTTGGATTACAATTATTTAATTCTAATTTTTTGTTTAATATTTCGCAAAGAATCGTGTTTTGTTTGAATGCATTTCCACATTATATTCTCTTGATGAAAATGTTTTATTTCTTTTCTAAAGATTTCATTATTTTTGTGTGTGTGTGTGTGTCAAAAGGAATTATTTTATTACATTTCCATTTACATGCTGATCAATTATTTTTACTTATCACAAAACTTTACTATTTTATTCTAGAGTTATTTAACGTTACCAGTGCAATCTATCGAAAAAGTGGAGAAAAAGCGTATTATAGTGCAAAGCATCATTTTTCCGCATTACCGATGAAAACAATGTGAAATTATTCGTTACGATTTGAAAATAAAATTAGCTATATATTTACTTAAATTTAAAATTTTGACAGACAATTTTAATTGTCTTAAATTGAATATTTTTAATTAATTTTTAGACATTATATATTAACTAATCTTTTTATATCAACGTCTGCAAACGCAAAGCTACATGATCAGTAGTGTTTGAATGAGAAATTCTGTTCCAGTTATAGATCTTAATTCTCATAATTCAGAAACCTGATTCAAAAAAATTAAATTAAATTCTGAAAGATTATACCTAAATGTTACATAAATAATTCTTAAATAAAAATTTGATAGATTTTTGTCTAATGAATACCATATTCTTGAAGCCAAAACTTAATGAACAAACTTTATTCGGCTAAAATTCTACATTTACATGGAATAAAAGCATTTCTCTATCACTATAACCTTATGAATGCACTTTATATTGAATTTATTCTATTTGCATTAATCGATACAAACATTATTATAATACAAAATAAAGAAGACAACATTTGAGAAAAAGTACAAATATGTATGAAAGTACAAGTACAAAAGTTGTATATATGCATGTATGTATATGAAAATGTATACATGTACAAGATTACACAAAAATGATGTATAAATTATTCTATTATAAAAATTAGATAAACATTTTTTAATGAATAACGAATGCTCGAAAACAAAACTTATTGATTAAGCCTAATTCAGCTGAAATTCTACATTTATATGCAAATCAAACCATTTTTCTAGGAAGTTGAGCTCATGAAAAAATTTCATATTGAATTCATCCCTCTTGTATTAATCGATCTAAACATTATAAAACAAAATAAATAAGGAAATTTTTGAGAGAAAGTTTAAAAGCAACATGTTTCTTCTGGTGAACAAATTATACAAAAAATATTTTCAAATTTCATACCAAGCATAACAAAGCAAATTCAAAAGTATATTCTATTTTCAAGAAATTCAAACTTAGTTTTATTTTCTGCATTAATGGTGGCCGATAATTAACGGAAAGAAACTACATTGGACTTTTCAATTTTCTTTTGAAAATAATATTCGAATATCGAATTTCAGTTTCGATTTGGAAAGTATAATCTTCTGTTCAATAAAAGCAAAATTATTATCGTCAAATTAAATTTTCCAGTCTCGAGGGAATATCTACTATGGTTTCTGGTCTAGCCTCCAATAATTACAAAAAATATGTTTACTTTTTTTTCTTTCGGCATGAAAGCCTCGTAGGAAAAATATATTTTTGATCAGACACACGAGGGTATGCAAATATGTTTATGCAAGAAATAGAAAGAACATTTTGGAAGAGAAAGATGCTCTGACAACGTTTTAGTTTTCTTCCAGAAATAAAATATTCAATATTAGTAATGTCTGGAGAGGAAAAAAATTTGGTTTATACTATTCACATATTTGCTTCATAAATTTTGGCAACAACAGTGAGATTGTTTTATGTCTGCTTTGTTTTCTCGTAGAAAACAGAAAAATATACAGTATAGAAAAATATACAACAAAAAAAACACATATAATCCTTCAAACGATATTAGTAGTTGTTAAAATATAAATGCACTTCTTTGTTAGTTGTTATTTTACATGCTTTGCAAAAAATAAATTGTTAATGCTTTTATTCCAGTACCAAAATATTGAAAATGTACTTTCAGTCAAAGAATCCTGAAATCAAAGTATAAAAGTGTCAAATGCTAATATAAATATTCTAAGAAAATTGAAATTCTAATCAATTTCAGAACATTCTTTATTTTTTTATGAATGTTAATGCCTTCTTATTCTTTCATACGCATTGTGGCTAATTTTTTTTACTATCATATATGAGCATAAATTTTTACTATCATCACATCATATATGTTTTTTTTTATTTGCTTTGATTCCTAGAAATTTGATAAAAAATCATTATTTTCACTATTTACTACAACAATAAAGGCACACTTAAAAAAAAACTTTCTTTCTTCCTTGTTTTTTAAAACATTTTTGACCTTTATATATTTCATGATTCAATGTTACAATTTTTATGGAATCTCAAAAACAATAATGCTTCAAAATCGATGCAAGATTCGGTTCTCAGTTGAAATCAAAACTAAAAAAAAAGAAAATTAAGCTTGAAAAATATAAAAATGCCATATTGTCACCAAGAGCGAAATATCATACAGAATTTCAGAACTTTAAAAATAGATAACCAAAATTCCGTTTACAAAGATGAAACTTATTTTAAATTAAAAACGAATAAAAATTTTGGCCACGAGACAATATATCATTAATTAGTGTCTTCCAAATTAGAGTTTCATCTTTATGAAAAATTCAAAAAATGTAAAAAAACTGGGCAAAAAAAAAGAACAGATAACTCTTTTATAACTTCACCATCTTTAATTAACTATCATATTAATTAAAATATATATATATATATATATATATATATATATATATATATATAATTTCTCTTTGTTTTGGAGTTAAAAATACAAATAGTTTTTTTTTCTTCCAAAAATTATGCTCCAGCAAAACAAAATATGAGTTCGAATCTTTGCACTGCTCGCTACAGATTGGAAAAAACATCATGTTGTTACTTTTTTTCAAATGTCCTATTTTACTTTAATAGCTATTTTCTGTACTGTTGTTTTCGAATTGGCAACTACTTTTTAACAGTCATTATTTCTGAATGTCATCTTACGATTTTATTTTTGCAAGCTGCAGGATATCTTGAGTTCGGAGAGGTTCAAAGGACAATGAAGGATTTTATGGATCTTCGAATGGCAATCGCGAACGATGTTGACAAGAACTCGACAGCAGAACTTATTTCATCCGAAATTTAACATAAAGAACGTTTTGTCGTAAAATTGAGAGAGAATGGTTTTTGATGCGAAGCGTTTGAATCCTACAAAAGTTGGTCTGATCGATAAAGTATAAAAGGAGATCTATATTAGGAATTCCAATTGCATTCGCGTAATAAAAAAATTTAAAAGGGTCGTGAGAGTTGGTTTGATGGGGCACCTAGTCTCGGTAGAGGCTTATTCCAAGTCAGGACCAACTTCAAAGTGCTTCGTAGTCAATGTTTTGCCGTGAGGTAAAAAAAAAATTAATTAAAGGGGTCATATATTTTCTGTCAAACATATATTCAAACTTTTTTCTAATGAAAAATAGTTATTTTCTAATTCCTGTTTATCATACAAAAATTAAATACTCAATCAAAAGAAATGAAACAAAAAGTTGTATTCTTTTGTATGCTATCAAATCATTCAGGAAATTTCAGAACCTACTATATTCAGTTATATATATATATATATATATATATATATATAAAATATTTCTATAAAAGAAAAAAATAATAGAATGCTCCAGAACTTATGAGGCACTGGAAAAGTGCACTATTTCCATTATTTTCAAAATAATTTTTTGACTCTACCCTTTAAACAATATTCATCATGTTTCTTTTCTGAAAATTAAAGTGACCCCTTTCATTTAATTAATCTCAGAAGATGGCGTTCTGATTAATTTAAAGAGCAGGTATTAAGTAGGGATAGAAAAAAGTCAGTTTAATATAATAAAAACAACAGATAGTAACCAGAAGATAAAAACTGGTGAAGAATCAATCTATCTAAAAGTTGAACACTATTTCAAGAGGTATATTGATTAGGTAACTGATTTTTTTTTCTTTATCAAGCAAGAGATTTTTGTATTGAGCGCTCTTCACCTAGCGAATGCTAAGGATTGTGTTAATACATCAACGATCGACAGATGAAGATTTTATGCTAATATATTGGTTAAAAATGACTTTTTTTTGTTATTCTTAGCAAACTTTCAGTGAAATAATGCCTTTGAAATATAATGTGTCCATTCCACTAGCGTTTTAATGATAATTTAATTTTTTTTTTTGTATTTTGTTAGTCCTTTTAAGTAGCTGTAGTAGTGCTTTATGTTATATATTTAAAAGCTACTACGTAGCTGTAGTAGTGTTTTATGTTATAAATAAAATATAATGAAAAGAAGGAACTTTTTTTTTAATGCAGCTCATTATAATGACAATGCATTTTAAAAGATTAGTTATATCATAACATAAAATGATCTTCCATAGAAAGAAATTTCTTTTTCCTCACACTTAGAATTTTAGATTCATTAGATTTTTTCGAAAACTAGATATCAGCCATTTTTTTCTCTGTTGAATCTTTCAGGACATTCGAATAGTTTGTATTCTTTCTTTTTTTACCTGAGTTTTATTTATTATTCCTTTTCATTAATTTATTTTTTATTTATTCATTTGGATCTAACTTAAGGGTTCTATTTCATTCATTTTCTTTTTCTTTTAACGACACGCTTGCTTTCATTTCATTTTATCACATTTTTTTTCTTTTAATTATATTCATTTGTCCATTTCATTTCATTTTTATTTTATTTTTTTTATATTCCTTTTTTTCTGATTTAGTAATACAACTTCTTTGCATGTCATTGTATTTTACTTTTCTTTAATTATACTTTTATATTCATTTTCTTTTACGCCCAATTACTTTATTTTATTTTATTTTGCTTTGTTTTAATTGTGTGTTTATGTGTATAAAAAGATTTGCTTTTTGGTAGCTATCCATTCATCAATTTTTTTTTCTGACGTGGAATTTCATGAATTTGGAATTAATGAAATGCATAGAATCGTCCTGATTTTTCTAAAGTAAATGTCTATCAAGAAATGTTAAACTAATCGAAATATTTTCATATTATTAAATTTCATGCATTTAATTTTCTAATAAAAAAAACCAAAAACTTTTCATTGTAAAGTAATACGCAACACATTTGTTTATTTTATTTATGGATCAATTACTTTCATAAATTAATTTTTAAGAACTGGTTCCATTTTATTAATTTAATGTTTAAAATTTAAAAATCATAAAATAAAATGAATTTAATACGCTTTCAAATTATATTTATATAACTGAATTATTTCAGTCATTGAATATTTACATGGCACACTTCAATTGCATTTTGAAAAAATAAATTTTAAACGCCACAACACAACATAACAAAACGTACATTTACAACTGCCTGGAGATTATGACGTTATAGAAACTAATTCCCTTTCCCTTTGTGATAAGCTATCGTCTGCATGAAACATTTAAATATCATTAATTTTTAAAATATATTCGCTTTTACACTTTATGTTATCGTCTGCTTTTAAAAGAGTGAAATACATTTATCAAGAAGAAAAATGTTTTAAATAAATAAAATAATTAATAAATATTTAATATAACTGTTACGTGCGTTATTGTTAGCTTTTAAAGAATCGATTTTATTTAAAAAGTATATCTAGTTACAACAAAAAGAAAGTTATTTTAGATAAATATAACTTGATTAATAAGCATTTTTAGGAGTGAAATATTTAATGTTAGTAAAATTACTTGAGGTTAAAAAGATAATTTTCATGCCCATATCTTGTTAAATTTATGGCTATTATGAATGTATTACATACAGATTCAAATTTTATCGAAAATATTGAAGAAATTATCATTTATTTGAAAATAGAATAGGCTATGGATGCTTCGATTATTAGAGCAGGAAAACATGTGTGGGGAAACATGAACTTTTTAATATAATTTTAGCGAACAGTAAATTTTAAAATAGTAAAAACATTTCTAGCATACATTCAATAGTACTTTTATTTTGTTATCTCTCCTCTTCATTTAAATTGCTTTAAAATAAACTCTATATTCCCCTTAGCTCTGAAAAAAAAAAGGACAAACAGCCCATCAAATAATTTTAAATTGCTTTTATCACAAAATATTGAAAAATGTTCTAAGTACTTTTAAACACCTATAGTCTTCCACTATAAACATGTTATAGAAAGATTTTATGAAATTATTTTGTTGGCCTTTTTATAACAGCAATAAATTTGGATTAGATAGTTTATTTTTCAATAAACTGCAGCATCACCTTAGAATAATAAAATATTTCTTGCCGCTTTCGCAGATCAGCTCTTCGCCCATTATTTAGGCAGCATCAAATTAGTATGGTTCCTCAAAGAACAGCTTTGATGAACCATATCTGATCAGATGAATTGGAAATGATATTTAAATTATATATACACAATAAACATGGAGAATTCAGATTGATTAATTATGCAAAAAAGTGACAATACTGCCTGAAGATAAAATGGAGGTTGCGTTATTCAGGCTGGGGTTGAATCAAGACTTTATTTTCCCATATACCTCAAAAGGGGAGGAAGGGGACCATTTATGGTGCATCTAGTCACCAAGAATCACGAAATGAGACAAAAATAGGTAAAATTCGATATTATGTTTGTGGCTGTGTGACTCAATCATGGTTTTTGCTCATAGTTTTTCCCACTAATCCATATTCTCTTTTTAAAATATAGACAGATGAAGATAGACGACAGCTGATGATTCACCTAGAGACTATGAGATTTAAAATGAAACAAAAATTTATAGATTCTGACCAACGATGGATGTTGAAGATAATTTTTCTATCTTTGCCTACTATTTAATTAATTAGATGGGATATCATAATAATTACATAAAAGTAATAAAAAATGATAAAATATTAAATAAAAGTAATCAAAAATTTATTATGTGCATAAGTTAAAGTTCAGATGCATAATCTAATAAACAAGATATAAAAACATCATAATATGCATAATTTGATGATAAGATAATTTTCTGATCTATTTTAGTATTGAAAAAAGCAGATAGCTAATAAATTACAGTTAATTCAATGGAATTGCAAAACTCTTTCATAATTTTTTCAAAAATATCAAAAAAATCAAAAGCCACTTCAATACAAAGAACAATCCATCTCAATTTCATATTCTTATTTTGTAATGCAAATAATTCATAAAAATAGACGAAATGATTACATTTGCATGAAGTTCTAATTATTAAACAGAGATACAAAAACCTTGAGTTTTGACTTTCCTCATTGCGCGAGCATCCAAAGACTGTTTCCAAAGTATCCTCTTCAGAATAGTCAAGAATTTCTAAACAATTCGAGAGAAGGTCTCTCTGGGGCGAAATTAAATTAAACGCGTCCAGGGTCCATCTGAATATCTGGATGGAAGGCCATTATGGCACCACCTGAGGATACCTTATATGGATGAGAGATGGCGTCATTCTCTCTTTACAGGTCAAATGGCTATTTGTCTTATGCTAAATATGATTTACTTCTACTGTTCTTCCAAGTCAAATAACACTTTGGCTATTATGATACAATAAAGAAGGAAATTAGGAGAGCGATGACTATGCAGTGGCAGGATGGATGGATAATGTCAAGCAAAGGGTGTATTAGATATGATTTCATACCGGAACCAAAAATTATTTAAAGAATATTTCATCCAATACAATGGCATATTAAGACATGGAATATTTCTTGGATACTTTTACAGATTCGGAAGGATGAAAAACAAGAAATATATATACGAGGAATATGGTTCGTTTCAGCATTTCATAACAAAATGTGTCGAACTCAGTGAAGTTAGAGGAAGACTCAATATGGATAGTGATGATTTGAACAAGATATTACAATACCCTGAAAATTTAAAAACATTTAAAAAATTATGGCAAAGGTTTCTAGCGTTTTAAAAACAGTCTAACTGTGTTTTGCACTTCCTTTGGCTGTTGTCTTCTTAGTAAAAATTGGATAATTAATGAGCATAACAATAATAAGTTTAAAAAACAAACTTATTAACTTATGGATCGTCTGGTTTTAGAATAACGACTTCATTTTATTTAGCAAGAAGTCGCATCTCTAGACTTGAACTAAGAAAAGCCTTCCCCTTGTTTTTGGCATAATCCATTTTAAGTAAGTGTGATGTAAGTTCCTAATAAAAGATTATTGCACGTCATAATGGGATATGATGAATATTTTATATCTTCTTGTCTTTTTAATAATATAATTAGAAGGCATCAATCCTATACAATCACTGATTTATTGGAAAATCTTATTGAGATCTTATCTTATTTTACCGTTTCATTTAATATCATTGTTCAAGTTTTTATATCTTTCATTATGTTCATTTAGCTATTAGAATATTTATAAACAAATTGATGTGGATGCCATGCAGTCTGGATTCTCATTAGACAAATAAAAACAAATACATTTTCAGGAAGTAAATAAAATAAAATAATTAACATAAAATAAAACATTAACAAGTTAAAAACGCGTTGCTAAACTACTAAATGCTAAAATGCTAAACTATTTTTTTAAACTGCCTTATTATCGTTGGTCGCATGATTTAGCCGAATATGTTCAATAATTTTTATGACAGGAAGATATCTTAAAATAAATAAAAGTCATTCTGGCTTTTATTTATATTACGTATAAAATATTAAAAAAAATCATTCTTACTTTGTATATATTTTGAGATACTCTACCACTTTTTTAAGACTTTAATTTTATTTTATACATATATATTTTACCAGCTTTTTTAATTGGATTGAAACACTAATTCAACGTTACTTAAAAGCAAACACATGTCAATCGCTTATAGGGAGGCAGAGAAAGTAAAGTTTTTGCGAACAAATGAAACAAAAGTTCAAAGAGAGCACCGGCTTGGACTATGAGAAATAACTAAATTTATGTCTGTTTTCTATAGTAACTTTGGAGGAAGTTATTCTAGTACCTAGGCTTTTACAACATCTTAAAATTTAAACTCTTACCTTTTGAACGATTTCATATTCATTTTTTAGTAATTTTTTTAAATAAACTTTTTAAATTTAGCACAGATGATTCTAAAGAAAACTTTTTAAATACTTTTTTAATACTACTTTGAACTACTGTAATACTATTCTTTTAATTTCTCTTTTATATTAATACATACTATGTTTACGCAATGATGTTTGTTTTAAAGAAATGGAAAACATAAGGAAAGCATAAGTATACCAAAGGGAAACATAAGTACACGGTTCAAATTCAAACGAAGATGGTGCGTCGATGAAAAGAAATGCACATGAAGAGCTATTGTCAAAACGTATGAATAAAATTCCAAGAACTATCTTTAAAAGCAGAGTAAAACGCCAGTATAAAAAAACTAATAAACTAAAAAACTGATTTAGTTTCTTTTCAAGCTCTTTTTGATTATTTAGTTAATTAATTTTCTTTAAACCTTTCTTTTGCATTTGTCAGAGTTTGTGAACAAAATTTGCAATGCAGATATAATAAATCATTAATGCAAGAAATGTAAGCTTGGCTTTTTTATGTTAGATAATTAATATTAGAAATTTAAGCTTATGGAATAAAAATCAGTTTTCGAAGGATTTTAAAATCGTCTGATTCATTTGATATCTTAATTTTAATTCAAAATATTTCAGGCTATTAAAGGATTTTGTTACATTTGTGCTGCAAATAGACATATATAAAACTGCAAAAAATAGGACTACAGACGATAAAAAGGGTTATTATATTTTATATTAAAGTAAAATTTACATTAAAATAATTACACATAAATGAATTTTATTTACCAGCAGCTTTGCGCCTATTGTTTAGTATTAAAGATAAACTCTTATTGTATAGCATGGAAAAAAATTTTTAGTTTCAATATATACATTCAGACAATATACATAGTTTATTCATTCATTCTGCATTTATATCAAATCAAAAATATTCATAACGAAATTCAACTAAAAAATACGCTTAATCAATAAATTTCTGTTATGGTGATTACTTTCGAATATAGTTAATACAATAAAAGAGAAAACTAATATAACTAAAAGAGATCCTAATATAATAATACTTCTTTATATATAAATATAGGAATGGTAATATCTTTCTTGCTTCAAATAATAAAAGAAATAGATTAAATATCTACTCAACATTCTCTAAGAGTCTACAAACTGAAGCTAAGTATTAAAATTCTCAAAGCAGGCGAGACGAAAGTAATGAAATTAAATCATTTTGAATTTTTCCGCTTTATTAAGAAAATAAAATTGGAATATCGAATTCCTGTTTTCTGCTTAGGGATATGAACTGTATCGTCTTCTTTTATATGGAGAAAACATTGCTTGCTTTTTAATTTCTCAAGAGAATATATTTTACAATGACCTGGCATTTAGTTGTTTAAACGCTGAATACTTGCCTTTTATTGTTTGAGCAAAAATATTCATAAAATAAAATATGATATTTTTCGTCAATGTTTTCGAGTACATATAATGCTATTTCTGCGGGAAATAGAGATAGCATCCTAAGGGGAAAAAAGATGCTTTAGTTCTTTTCCGATAATCTCCAATATTAATCATTTGGAGTAGAAAGGAATATTTGCATCTTAAATATTTAAATATATGTTCTATTGGTGGCAACAACAACATTTTTAAAATCTCCTTCTTGTTTAAATTTTAGAAATCCAGAGGACGTATTGCTTTAGGAAAAGATATTTGAATCTTATTTTATCATTTATCTATTTATTTTTAGAAGATGGTGTAAGGGAGGAAATATTTTTTTTAAGAAATATTCTCCAATATAAGAAGACATTTAATTAACTTTTTAGTATTAAGAAACAGTGAAGATAAAATAATCATTCGATTTATAAAAGCCATCAGATATAAAAATTGCTTTTGACTGATTTTGGATTTATTTTGTTATATATCTGAATAAGGAAAATAAAAACTATTCCATTTCTCTAAAGAGACGATTTATTACTACTTTTGATTATGAAAATTAATCATTAAATGTTGCTTACAGTTTTTTGTTATAAAGACAAAAGTCAAAATATAAAAGGTCATTTGTCCACAGCATTTTGAAAATATCATTTAATAGCAATCAATGGAAATATTTCAAAATTAAGGATTTTTAAATTAAAATATGTTTGAATGACAGACAGTATTTTGGAATAAAGAACGTTTTGTAAATATTCATAATCAAAAATGAAGTTCAAATTCTATTCCATTTAATATGTTTGCACTTTCACACAGTCTTTGATAAGAAAATGAATTCTTTGAAGGAATTTAAAAGATATCACTTTCTTTTTAATTTTCTACTATCTTTGTTTCAATAATTTATTTCTGAAATAAATACTTTTTTAACAAATAATTTCAGGGAAAAAGCTTTGTTTTAAAAATAGCTGATAAACTCTATTTTTGAAATAACTGCCATTTTCTACCCACTCTTCGATCAAATTGCCATTTAAAACGACTGAAAAATAAGAGTTTAATTTTCAAGAAAAATGTGATTTTAAATTATTAACTTCCCTTTATTATATTCCATTTCATTTGTCCTGGTTTTTTGAAGCTTAATAAAAGCCCTGACTTTCTGGTATATTGGCTAACATAAGTGTTTTTCCGAATTTTAATGAAAAATTGTTTTTTTCTCCATCATTAACATCTAATTTTTCAAATTGAGATTTATTTAATAATATCTATAATTATTTTTAGTAAAAAAATGCATTAAATACTGTAAAAATATACGAAAGCTTTTTGAAAATTCAATAATAAAAAAAAGAAATGAGTTATCTCGCAAAAATTTATTATATTTTAATTTCTTTACATATTGTTAAACATTGTAATATTTGGTTCATTGGCACTGAATATATCCTCTAGCATCCCTAATAGTTTTAAAATAGTTTAGACATACATAGAGACATTTTAATAGTTTAGACATATAGTCCATCAGTTTTGTTTTCTTCTTTATTTGTTATTTTTGCATAAATGTTTCTCCATTTTTCCAGTATTACTATGTTTACTTCGGTTTTCGCATTAATGTTGTATCTTTAGACTCTAACACTCAGTTCTTGCCATTTGTGTTCTATTGGATTTAAACTCAGTGATTGAGGGGGTGTTTTCAGAATTGATAGACAATTATAGAGACATCAAATTTAGAGAGCACTATGCTTGAGAGCAGCGTAAGAGCAATTTAGAAAGCAAAATTGTTCATTCGTTTCATATGCAAACAAGACATGATTCCAATACGTTTCGAACTTATGAATAAAGCTTGCCTTTGGGTTACCGAACAAAAGCTTAAACCTTGAGTTATACTAAAAAACACTTTTTTCTCCATTGAGTATCCAAGCAAACCAGGTGCTTTGAACACTCGTCAAGAGTTTCAAATAATATTGAATAGAAAAGATTTTGGTAAATTTCTTAAAACTCTTTATTGCATTAAAACGTGTACTTTTTTAACTATGAATCTTTTATTACGTTGAATTAATTTTGCTGAGAGATCTGCTCTGTAGAAAGGGATGAATTTACTAACTTAGAATATGCCGAATAGATTTACCATTATGATAAAAAAATATTTTTGATGACCCTTTTTATGTACAGATTGTCATTTGAATACAATTTAAAAATAATAAATAGAATACACAGAAATAAAGAAGAAAAAATTAAAGCCAAACGATTTTTAAAATATCAACCAAATGCAAAAATAGAAGAAGAATAACAGTCGATAATTTCAATTATTAATTTATCTGAAAATCGTGCGATGTAGGATTTACTTTTATGACATTGCTTTTTTGCATTTAAAATTTTTATTAAAAAGTAATTAAAAGTAAAAATTATTTTTCCTTGTTTGTTATATAATATATCCAACAAGAATGTGAATATGATAAATATAATTATTTCCCACTCCAAACATGACTGGAGTTGAAGACTTTTCTGCAGTAGAGAATTAAAAAGTATTTAGAGCATATTTTCATTTTAAATACTCTTTATTTTTTAGTTGAAACATATTTACATGTTTCAAAGCTAATGCTAAAAAAATTCTCCTTAATTGTTTTCATAAAGAAACTGGAAAACGCAAACATTTCCATATTTTGGGGCTTTTACAGACTATACCACAATCTACTGTAAATTATGACAGAAAGAATCAGATGATATGCTTTTACCAGTAAACAAAGTTAATGAAGAAAGCATTTCAAATTTCGTATGAAACAGGAAGAAATGAAATAGAAAATAATAACTCATTTTTTCTTGAAACAGCTTGAAATATAAACTTAGTTTTAATTTCCGACATGATAATGGTCGGCAAACAACAAGAAAGAAAAAAGGTCTTTTTAAACTTTACAATTTTCTTTCGAAAATGGGATTGGGATATCGAATTCCATATTTGTTTTGTAAGAAATTGTTTCGATAAAAGAGAAAAGATTAAAATCGCAAAAACAACTTATTGAAAATCTTGAGAGAACATCTAGTATGATTGTGGTCTAGTCTCTATTAATTGTAGAAATATGAAAATGTTTGTCTTTCCTAGTCGCCATAAAAGCACTTGTAATAAAACTATGATCCTTTTGGACAGACTTTAGAGAATATGTAAATAGGCTTATAAAAAAGAAAGAGCATTTTGTAAGAAAATGGTGCCCTAAAGGCTTTTTAGCTCTCTTCTAGAAATAAAATTGTCACGGTCCGTCATGCTCGGAGTCTAAAAGAATTTGGCTTTAAGGTATTCACATTTTTTTTCGCTTGATATATTTTGTTAACAGCAATGAGATATTGCTTTGTACTCACTAAGAGTTTTCTTTTAGAACAAAAGAATATATTATGTATATTTCTTTGCACGGTATTTTAAGCTATGGAGATAAAGAATAAAATAAAAAGGGATATCGCTATTAAAGTGTCTTTTCTACTTCATTCCAAAAAATTGTAATAATAAATCCTTTCTAAAAAACAGCATATTTTTATTATTGTGCTAAAATGTTGAAAATGATTCTGTTTTTCCAAATTTGTAAAAATCGTAAAGTTGAGAACTATAAATACTCTAAAGTAATTTCATAGCATGCTTTAATTCTTGATCAATGTTCAATATATGCCGCTCTTTAGATATTTATTGTAGTTAAATTTCATTATAGTTTGATAATCGTATTATAAGTTTATGATTTCTGCTTTGACAGATAATTTTGATTTTAAATATTTCTTTAAATTGCAGTATACGATTAAAAACATGACTTTAAAGATTTTTTTTTCGGTTTTGCTATCTATTCTAATGTTTTCTACTTTTTTGTCTTTAATATATCTCATTATTCAATGCTATAATTATTACGCAGTCTTGGAAACAATTTTTTTTCAACCCACTGAGGGCAACAGTGGGCTGGTGGTAAGGTCTCAGCCTCGGAACCGGAGGACTTCAAGTTCGACCATGCTGGTTCCAGTGAAAAACCACCGCGTAAGCGGGTCTGGTACATTTACATACCTGGTACCAGATACATATTAAAAATTACCTTTCTCTCACTTTCGATTCGATTGTTATATTGCAGTACAAGGGAACATAATTGATGTGATGTGAAGAGTTTACGTTCGATAGGTTTCACCTGATAAAGATATGAAAACATATCCTTGTAAGTGATTCTGGTACACTCACATAATAAAAGATTAAAATGAGTCATATATTTTCTGTCAAGGCATACATTTAACTTTCTTTTGTAATTCGATTCCTTTTTCCCTTCCCTAATTATCCGGCAAAAAAATTAAATATTAAGTAAAAAATATAAAGAAAAATGTCATTCTATACTTATATATGCTATCAGGATATCCATGAAAACAAAGAATGTACCGTATTTTGTTGTAAGAGTGTTTGAATCTTATTTTTATTTGGATAAGAGAAATCCAAATACATAACAGAATGTCTGGAACACTTTGGAAGCTAAAAATTACCCCTATTCCCGATATTTTCAAAACAATGCTGTACTTTACCCTTCAAATTTTGATGTAAATCTACAAATTTGGTCATAAGTCCATATACCAAATTTCATCCGTCTACTTAAAGCGTTTTTTATTTTTCTTATTCCTAAACAGTCAGACAAACAGACAGATATGATACTAAAAATATGTTTCTTGACTTGCCAAAATGCATTTTCCTTTGGAGTCTTTTTCCTTTCTATGAAATCATTTAGATTCATCAAAATTCCGGGTTAGAATGTTTTAATAATTACAATACTTGCTCTATATTTCTAAACGAGAAAATAAAAATGGCTTTAATAGATATTCCTTATCGATTTAAAAACTTTTTGTATTTTAATAACTAATATCAAATAACACATACAGCTCTTAAAGAATGTTTCACATTGAATTTATTCATGGAACAGTACTCCGATATTCCAGTAACAGTACTCCAGAATTTCCCTCTAGAGAAATTTACATTTCAATAAAATTTAATCTCAGCTTTGTGGACCTCTAAAATAGGGAATGGGCTCTTCGAATCATCGAAGCCTCTCTGCTTAAAATTCGAAGAAGTATTTAAATTTATAACCAAACTGCTCGACCGTTTTCAATACCAGGACTGGTTTTTAACTGTTATTTTTTGCTGAGGTGGCATCTTTTGGTTTACTTTTTATATCTGTAACGGCAGCATTTCATGGGATCAGATGGGCTGAAAAGACAGCAGGAGCTTTTATTGAGCTCCGAATGGCTATCGTAGCAGAACTCGCATCGTCGAACATGAGTAACACATAAATAACGTTTTGCTGTAAAACTGAGAACGCCGAATCTTTCGCTCTTTGAATTCTGGCCTGATTAATACAGATATAAAAAGTATTCACGTATACATTTCGTAAAAAGGAAAACCAAATCGACACTCATATTATGTTTGGAACTGCTTTTATTTGATGTTCCATGTGGATTTAAAGTCCTCATTTTCTCTTACATTCTTCATAGAAAGTCAGTATTATCTCGAATACTGCAAATAAATTGTTAATTCATGATTCATCTAATATTTTAATTGCACTGAAAAGAATCATTTTCTCTCAATCGTTTAGTCATAGTAGATACAAAAACCAAGAACCAAGAAATGAAACAAAAGCATGTAAAATCGATATTATGTTCGGGTTTGTGTGACTGAATCAGGTTTTTTCCCTTATAGTTTTTCCCACTTGTCCATATTCTCTGTTCAAAATATGGATTCATGATGATATGTGATCATTGATGATTCTCCGAAATGCCATTAGATTTTCAAATGAAATAAAAATGTGTACATTCGGACTTACGGTGAAGGTTGAAAATAGATTCTCTAGCTTGGCCTACCATTCAAATATTTAAATGCGATATCAGAATAACTGATTAAGAGATTACGATCAAAGTAATAGAAAAATTATTATGAGCATAAGATAAATTCAGATACTAATAATCTATCAAACATACTCTATCAAATCTCATTCATATCGCGTGGATGTTAGAGTATTATCACAGCAATGCGCTTCTACTCTGAATGTGTGTTCAGAAAATTTTCAGATGGAACGTCTATAGCTTACTTGAAAACACTTGATAGGGAATTCAGATGGAAGTCTTCGGAAATGGTGTAGTTTAAATAATGGTTGAGTGTTCTTAAAAGGAAAAGTGGAGATCAATAAACCACAGATTAAGACGGTTTGAACGGAAATGACCATTTAATGGGGGAATATGGGTATGGGTATTTGTCATTGTTATGTGCATACTCAATTTGGCTGCTGATTAGGGGCCTCTCATGGGTGGATATTTGATTAAAGAATTCTCACGAAAGTTACTTGACGTGTTCTTTGATCTAATCCACTTTGAGATCTTTGTGGATGACTGAATTCTGGATAAACCGAGGGACATTCGTCGTTATTCTCAGAATTTTGTTTTGTAGAGTTTGAGTCTTCTTATAATGAGTTTTAGTGGCGAGACTCCAGATTTGAGCTGCGTAAGTAAGGATAGATCTAAGAACCTATTTTTAAAGTGTGACTTCGTTCTTGAGCTCAAGAAACATCTCATTATATGTACAATTTGATGATAAAAGAATTTTCTCATTTATTTTGGTAGTGAAAAAACGCATATTGCTAAAAAACTGCAATTTAATAGAATAATCAATATCAATAGAATAACAAGACCATTTCATATTTTACCAAGAATATCAGACAATCAAAAGTAACTTCAATGCAAAGAAAACAATGCATCTCAATTTCGTATTCCTGTTTTGTAATGCAAATAATGCATGAATATAGATGAAATAATTACATTTAGATGAAGTTCTGAATATTCAACAGCAATATAAAACCCTGAGTGTTGGATTTCCTCATTGCTCACGCGTCCACCAAAAGACTGTTGATGAAAATATTCCAAACTATCTCCTTCGTATTTCGGCAAGAATTTTAATTAAACAATCTGAAAGAATGCTTCTGAAATGTCTCTCTGGAGGAAATGCCATCAAACTCTTCCAGGGTCTTTCGGAATAACTGGATTGGAGGCCATTATGGCACCCACCTAAGGATAGTTCATATGAATTTAAGAAATGGCTTCTTTCTCTCTTTACAGCCACCCAGATCAAATGGCCATTTATCTTAAACTAAATAACGCTTACTTTTTATGTCCCTTCGCGCCAAATAGCTCTTTCTGTATTATGCTGGAACCAATATATTAGTCTCACCAGGTATGAAATTTGTTCCGTTTAAAATAAAAATAAAAATGTGAGAAAAGAGTACAAAATGAGAATGACGGAGAAAAATTAAAATAAAGATATTTTTATCTATTATTTATTTTGTTAAAACATTCTATTTCCTATTCCCTATTGTTACTGATTCTATATTGTTACTAATTTGTAATGTTATTTCCCTGCGCAGATAATTCCATCGCAAAGAAAACTGTTTGTCAGAAAGTTCTGTCGGTTCCTCTACAAATGCTGGATCAATGACTCCCGAACTTGGCAATAAACTTGGTGACGAGTTTGGCGACATTGGCAACAAATGGGAAATTTTAGAATCGTCAGGAATTTTTAAGATATGTCAATTAGGATGGATTAAGGATTATTAGGATGTGATTTGAGGGAATCTTTCGAAATCTTTTCTGCCCTGTATCAAGAACTATACAAGGCCGTGACATCGAGTTGGAGACAGTCATTTGAATTCAGTTCAAGTTATTAGTCGAACGAGTTCACTCTCTGAGCTCTTCGTGCAGTTTATCATTGTAGTGCTGCTTGTGTTCAGTTGTTTGTTAGAAGTGGTGTTGTTATTGCTCGCGTACGGTTTCGCTGCATTTGATCTTCTTGTCTTTTGATGGGTATTCGTGCCTTCATGTTAATAAAGTCATTTATTATATTGAAGTCTGTTGATTGTGCCATCATACACCCCCCACAACGAACCCATCGATTTTAGCAAAATTTTCTGTAACAATAAGTGGATAAGGATACTTTAAGTATATAAGGATACATTAATTATAATCAACCAATATATCCTCAAATAATTTACTTTACCGAAAGCTAGGAGTTCCTGATAAATGTAAAAAATAATTCTATCAAGCATGAGAATGGTTGGCAAACAAATATCCTGACCAATGCAATTTCCTTAAACCTTTCTCAAACTGCTTTAAACGTTTTTATTCTTAAGCTTTTAATGCAAATGGTAATGCTGTATAAGAAAATACAGTTTCGGAATAAGTGATTAATTGAAAACTGTTGACATTTTCCACAGCTAATGAACATAAAAAAACGATTAATAATTAATTAATAGGATGCAAATGCATAATCCATCAAATACTCCTCAAAAAGTTTTTCGCAATAATTATAACGAGTATTTAATGTCTGTTTGAGACAGTTCTTCAAATATCTGGGACTTTTAAATAATGGGAATTATATTCGAATTCTTTAATTCCTATTTCGAATAATAGGAATTAAATTCGAATTTGACAAATTATATTCTTACAAAAATCTTTAGAATGTATTTACGGTTTCCAGTAGGATTCTATTTCGATTTAACTTTTGTAAATAAAGTATGCGAAACTTTCTTTATATTAAAGAAGATTTATTAATCTTCCTTTCAATTCGTTAATTATTTTCTGTATTTATAATTTTCCATTAACGCTTAACAACTGATACAATCACCAACTACAACTGAAATAAGGAGAAAACTTGATGAAGGGATTTACGTATCTTAGTTGTTCATTTTTTTAACTATCAATCTTATAAAATAAATCATCTACTTTTAGAATACCGACTTCGTTTTCCTTTTTCAGAACTACAAATTTTGCGAAAATTCCCATCTCACTAATACTTTCTAATAATGCCAGCGCGCCAATCAAGCGCCAAACCTCCTCGCCAATCCAAAGTACGGCAGTACGATGATAGCTGCAAGACTGTGAGCATGCAGACCTACCGACCTCGAGAATTAATTATGTTAAGCTATAAATTTAAGTATTGGCTAAATGTAGAATTGTTGTTGTGTAATTGTAAGTGTAATGTATTGCATAATTGGTTGTCAATTAAATTATTTTAAAATTGTTATTGCTCGTTTTCATGCATTGCTCTTGCATCTCTAGATTTGAACTAAAAAAAACCTTTCACCTTTTTTGGTATGTTCCATTTTAATTAATTATTGTTGATCTCGATACCATCCAACAGTCGCTCTCAGAAATTAACCCCACGACACCCATTTTTGTGTCTGTGCTTAATTTCCTTTCTTTCGAGAGTTATTAATGCTTTGGCAAATAAAATGCAGATGATTTTAAAATTAGAAAATTTCTAAATGCTCGTTTTGGTTATCTACAAATAGAATGTAGTGTAATTCAAAATCTCTCAACGTTTGGTTTTAATCCACGTTACAACTTTGAGCTGCTGTACCACTTTTTTACACCTTCTCTTTTATTTTATACATGTATTTTGGCAGCGATTTTAAGAGTGTTGTAGTTACTTAATGATTCTTAAAATCAAGCATAAGTGTTTAGGAAGATGCAGGTAAATTAAAACTTTTGCTAGTAAATGTAACAAATATTCAACAACAGCAGAGGTTGTGGGCTATAAGAAATAACCAAATTTTTGACTATTTTCTCTCATAACTTTGGAGAAAATTATTCTAGTATCTAGACTTTTACACCATCTTAAAATTTAAACTATTACCTTTTCAATAATTTCAATATTTTAAGTTATTTTTTTTCAAATAACATTTTTTTTTTTAATTTAGCTAGATGATTATGAAATAGGGAACTTTTTTTAGTACAGCAGCAGTGATAACAATTTGAAGTACTTTACTACTTTTCTTTTAAATTTCTCTTATTAACACACATGTGTAGTGTTTTCTTGTTTGTTTTAAATAAATGCTTTAAAGATAATCAAAAGAAACCATAAGTACACCTTTTAAATTCAAACAAAGACTCGGCAAGTAGCTATTTCGTAAACAAATGAAATATTCTTTATTACGAATGAAGAGGAATGCATATTAAGAACTGTTGCCAAAGCATATGAACAAAATCCTTATAGAGATCTTAAGAAGCAGAGCTCGACGCCGATATAATAAAAAAGTATTATTAATTTTTTTTATTAATGAAAAATTAATTATTTAATCAATTTTTTTTTCAAAATGTTCTTTAAACTTTTCTTGTACATCATTATTTCGTGAGTAAAATTTACAACACAAATATAAAATAACTAATGGAAAAGCATCATTTATCGGCGGATTTTAAAATCGTCTGCTTCATTTGATATTATAATTTTAATTAAAAAGCATTTCAGACGATAGAAATATTTTATTACATTAGTACTGCAAACGGACATATATAAACTGTGAAAAGACAAGACTGCAGACGATAAAAATATTGTAATATTTTATAGAAAAGTAGTTTTTACGTTAAAAAAATTAAACTTGCAAGGATTTTATTCCCAAGCAGAGTCGGGTATATTATTTAATATTAAATATAAAATATACATTGTAGTTATATTCATTCATTCTTTTTTATATCAAAGCAAAAATGTTCGTAACGAAATTCGACTTAAAAATACACTTAATCAATAAATTTCTACGATGTTGATTTTACTTTCGAATATAGTTAATACAATAAAAGTGAAAACTAATCTAACTAAAAGAGATCCCGATATAGCAATTCTTTTTTGTATATAAATATTATAAGAATGATAATATTTACGATTCCGAATTCAAAAAATAAATGAAATAGGCTGAAAAGGTTGCTGTACTTTCCCTATGCGACAACAAACTCAACTTAATATTCTCAAAACAGGCGAGACGAAAGTAATAAAATTAAATCATTTTGAATTTTCCGCTTTACTTAGAAAATAAGATTGAAATATCGAATTCCAGTTTAGTGCTTAGAGATAGAAACTGTATCGTCTTCATTAAAATGAAGAAAACAGTGCTTGCTTTTTAATTCCTCAAGAGAATATCTTTTACAGCAATGTAGCATTTAGTTGTTAAAACGCTGAAAACTTGCTTTTTATTGTTTGAGCAAAAATATTTATAAAAAAATATGATATTATTCGTCAATATTTTCGAGTACATATAATGCTATTTCTGCAGGAAATAGAGAGAGTATCCTAAGGAGAAAAAGAGATGCTTTAGTTCTTTTCCGATAATCTCCAATATTAGTCATTTGGAGTGGAAAGGAATATTTGCATCTTAAATATTTAAATATATGTTCTATAGGTGGCAACAACAACATTTTTAAAATCTCCTTCTTGTTTAAATTTTAGAAATCCAGAGGACGTATTGCTTTAGGAAAAGATATTTGAATCTTATTTTATCATTTATCTATTTATTTTTAGAAGATGGTGTAAGGGAGGAAATATTTTTTTAAGAAATATTCTCCAATATAAGAACACATTTAATTAACTTTTTAGTATTAAGAAACAGTGAAGATAAAATAATCATTCGATTTATAAAAGCCATAAGGCATAAAAATTGCTTTTGACTGATTTTAATTTATTTTGTCATATATCTTAATAAGGAAAATAAAAACTATTACTGCTTTTGATTAGAACGATTAATCATTAAATGTTGTTTCTAGTTTTATGATATAAAAAAAAATAGTGTAAATGTGCAAGGTCATTTGTTCTCAGCATTAATAACAGTAACTGGACGTGTTTCACGATTAAGGATCTTTAAATACTCAATATAAGTTTAATGACAGACAGACAGACAGAACTTTGCAATAAAGAATGTTCGGAATTATTCATAATCAAAAATTAAGTTTTAACTCTAACTCTTTTATTATGCACCCTTCCATAAAATATTTCCTCAGAAACGAATTTTTTTTTCAATAAATGAATCAAAAATGTATCACATTCTTAATAATTTTTCTACTATTTTTGTTTTAATAAATTATTTTTCAAATAAATACTTGTTTTTTTTTAACAAATCTTAAAAATATCTTCAGCGAAAAAATTTCGTATTAGGAATTGTTGATAAATTCTATTTTTGAAATAACTGTCATTTTTCGCTCTCTGTTTGATAAAATTACCATTTAACATCGACTGAAAAATGGGGTTTAATTTTAAAGAAAAAAGAATTCTCAATAATTAATTGCCATTAATTATATTTCACCATTTAGTGAGGATTGTTTTCATTTTAACTTCTATCAGCTGAAAGTAAAGTTTATTCAAAAAACAATTAGTTTATAAAGAAAAGATACAAGGAAAGTAAAAAATTTTTCATTGTTATTGATATAATATAGCGAACAAGAATGTGAAAAGTTTAAAGATAAATTTTTTCCTCTCCAAACATGATTGTAGTTGAAGATTTTGCTACCGCTAGAAAATTAAAACGCATTAAAAGCATATTTTTATTTGAAATTCTCTTCCTCTTTCCATTGAAACATATTTACATATTTCCAAATTAATGGTAAAATAAAGAAGTACAGAAGTGTTTTCATAAAAAAACTGGAAAATGCAAACACTTCCATATTTTTGGAATATTTATAAACCATACCACATCTCTACTATAAATTATGACCGAAAGAATCAGCTGACATACATCTTACCAGTAATCAAATTTAATGAAGAAAGTATTTCTAATTTCGTATCAAACAAGTAGAAATAAAAAAAGAAAAAGAAAACAATTTCTTCTTGAAAAAGCTTGAAATACAAATATAGTTTTAATTTCAGACAAGATAATGGTCGGCAAACAAAACAAAAAGATCTTTTTGAACTTTCCAATTTTTTTTCGAAAATGAGATTGGAATATCGAATTACAGTTTGTTTTGGAAGAAACCGTGTTTCGATCATTGAGAGAAAATTCAATCTTAAAAACATCTTATTGAAAATCTTGAAACAACATCTAGTATGGTTGTGGTTTAGTCTCTAGTAGTTGCAAAAAAAATGTTTATTCTTCCAAATCGACATAAAGGCACTTATACTAAATATATGATACGTGTGGCGTTCTAGAATATGTAAATATTGTATAAAAAAGAAAGTTACGGGATAAAATGGTGCCCTAAAAGCATTTTAGTGCTCTTCCAGATATGAAATGGTCAGTGCCAGTCATGCTCAGAGTAAAAAAGAAATTGTCTTTAAAATATACATTTTTTTTGCTTGATGTATTTTGGCAATAGCAATGAGATATTGTTTTGGAGATATTACGAGTTGGCTTTTAGAACAGAGGAATATGCATATTTCTTTGTACGGTACTTTAAACTATGAATATAAATAATGGAATAAGAATGGATATCACTATTAAGGTATCTTTTCAACTTTTTTCCAAAAAATAGCAATAATAAACGTATTCCAAATAGAATATTTTGGGAAGATGCCTCATAGGAAGATTACCTATTGCAATAGTTCTCATGACAAGACTTCATTTTAACTGGCTTCAAATATGTTGTTAGAAATGTAAAAAACTCGGACGAGTTCGAAAGCCACATATAGCTCAAAAGATGAGGAAATGGTGGGGGGTTGAGATTTCCATTTCGCTATAATTTTCTTAATGTTGAAAATAGAAAAATGAATCCAACTAGCCAAATTAGCACCTCATTAAGACGAATAATTTTTGTATTTAAAACTTTTCAATAACAGCAATATCTTAGAAGTTAGGGGCTGAAATATGATTTCCAAGCTCCAATTTTGACTGTTTCTAATAACAACAATTTCTGTCGTCAGATGATAACTTAGATGCAAAGGATGTTAGATCTACTTTTGCCTTCCAGCTTGCATAGAGGAGTTTTATATTATTTACAAAATGTATAAACTTATTCTGTCTACCTACATTTGTAAATATTGTAAAATTGTGTGAATACTCTAATTAATTAAGAATTTTGAATGATTTCATAGCATGCTTTAAATCTTCATAAATATTCAATAAATGCTTTTCTTTAGATATTTACTGTGGCTAAATTTCTTTATCATGTTGCTATTCTCCTAATAAATTTGTGATTTCTGTGTTGACTTATAGAATTTTGGTTAAAAATGTTTTTTTCTTCAAAATTATAGTCGAAGAAGACATGTCTTTAAAAATGTTTCTTTCTGTTTTATTTTTTATTTTTATGTTTTCTATTTTTAATCGATAATATATCTCATTATTCATTGCTATAATTGTTATGCAGTCCTAGAAACAAATTTTCCCCACTACCAGATGGTGCTTCACGATTAGATTAAACTAAATAAAATTAAGTATTTGAATCTTCACTAATATTCAGAAAATATTGTAATGTTACTAGGAACATAAAAATATACAAATATTTAGGACTATCCTACATTAGAAAACGAATGAAAATTATATTGCAAGATGATATTTTTGCATATGCAAAAGTCATTTAATTAAAAGCGCATAGTACGTCTTGTCACAAAATAATATATGATTGATTATTGTATTTAAAGCAAATATCGAATAATGCAAAAATTTCAGAAACTGGAGTGGAAAAGAGCTGTGTATTTCCCATTTTCTTTGATCAGCTATCGTGTCATCCGACAAATTAAAAATTATGTTAAAATATGAATATTTCTCATTGTTCTAGAGTTAGAAATTGACAAATATTTATATCTGAAATTAGATTTCGAATCACAGATAAGATATTCATGATACTCTTCTACTAAAATTTACATTTCTGTAAAATTAAATGTGTGATTTTTCCAGTCTCTCTGCTAGTTTTATGTATTATTGAAGGTCGCATCGTTGCTGCTTAAAAGACGATGCAGTATTTTAATTTAAAGCCATCCTTCCTCCGACCGTTTTCAAATTTCCAATTTTTTTTTTCTCAGTTGTCGACTTCCGATTTGATTGGTATTTTTGCTGAATTTCCTGAGTATTAATAGTCTGAAAGAATAACGAAAGTTTTACTGAATCTTCTAATGGCAACAAAAAACGATGCAAGCAGGAAATTTCAATTCGTTCAAAATTTAAAATATGGAACATTTTGTAATTAAAATAATTGTCGTAACGTGATGAGTTTATATACTATAAACTTCACCTAATACATAAATATATAAAAACAGATCCTTGCAAGCGAATCTGGTGCACTTACATAATAATAGTTAGAAATGTCAATGATTTCCTGCCAAAAATACATTGAACTTTTATGATAATTCGATTTCTTTTCTTTTTTTTTTCAAGTATCATTCATAAAATAAACACTGAGTCAAAGAATAAAACAAAACGTCATTTTATACATCTATGTGCTATCAGGATATTCGTGAAAACAAAGAATGTACCGTATTTTGTTGCAAGAGTTTTGAATCTTGTTTTTATTTGGATAAGAGAAATCCAAATACATTACAGAATGTTCTGGAGCACTTTGGACGCTAAAAATTTCCATTATTCCCAATATTTCCAAAACAATGCTGTACCTCACCCCTTGGAATATTCATGTATTTCAACGAAATTTGAGTAATACCTCAGATTGAACAAATAAGTGACGAAGTTGCTTTGATTCAGTCAGAGAACAAACATAAATTTGAGATGAAAAAGGAAAGATTTATATGAAATGGACAGGCAGCGATTACCAGAAGATAGATATTAGTGAAAAAAATAAATTCGAATAACATATATCTACTATGTGAATGATTCATTGAGAATAAACAAAGGACAATATGAAAAAGGGCATAGAGATGATTACCAGAAAATAGAATTTAGTCAAGCATCGACCTATCTAAGAGTTGGACATTATGTGAAGGAACTTTACGCTCTGTGAACTGATCAGATAAATGGAATTCTTGGTAACTCATCGAACGAGAGGGTTTACACTACTAGCGATTGCGCATTCAACCAGAGAACATTTCAGTGGATATTAACAATCAAAGGATAAAAGATTTTAAACAGATAAATTGCTTAGAAAAACATTTTTATTTTATTATTCTTTGTTATATTCCAAGGTAATGATGTTATATTGAGTTTTACTTAATATTTTTCCTATATATAAAATTAGTAGTATAATGTCCCCAATTTGTTAAAGTATTTAATGCATCCCTCATTATTTTCTAGTGTTTTTACATAAGATTACAATAATGTTTTTATTTGACAGAAGTAATTAAAAGGTACTCTTGTGGTTTTAAAAAGTATATTCGTAATTATTCCTCAATTCTAAACAATCACCTAAATCGCAAAGCAAAACAGTTTGCAATAAATGGACATTAACTTTTTTTCATATTTAGAACTTTCCATTCGTTGGATTATTTCGAAATTTGGCCGTCAGATCTCTTTACTCTTCAAAATTTTTTAGGTCTCAACCGTACAATTTTGCTAATTCTAAATTATATTCCTTTTGATTTATTTTATATTTCTGTTTTATTATCTTCAACATTTAGTTTATTTTTCCTTTACTGATTGTCATTTTTTTTTTACTTTTTAGTGTACGAAGTATAGAGTATTACAATCATCAAAATATTCGAACTTGATATTTTGACGAATCTCCAAGTTTCAGACCTCTTTACGCATTTTTAATGAAACACATTTTTAACATCATGTCTGTCTGTCTTTTTTTGAATACTATAACTCAAAAACAGTTTGAACTAGAAGGATGGAATTTGGCATGCTCAAATTTATAAATCAATATCAAAATTTGAAGAAATTCATTTACATTCATTTCTTCCAAGTTTACTTGTACTGTAATATGATAGCGTTGGATTATTCCAAAGAAACCAGCCGCTTTTTAAACCGAATTGGGTTTTTTTGACACATAGGGACGATCACTACATTACACAACTTTACAAAGACTAACAATTAAACATGAAACATTTTAAATTTTAATAAGCTATTCCTTTCGGTGTTCCTTTTTCACGCACACCTCCTCATTCCGCTCCACGCTTCTTTCTTTTCACGTTGCCACTCGGCACCAACTAAATTTAGTTTCTGTCGCCATCTCACTAAAGTGTCTAGTCCTTCAGTAGTTTACAGTACTGTTCGAGAACAAGTAAACTCAACAACAACTAAATGGAAAGAACCAGAAAAGTAAAATTTCGTTCACAGGTTTAGCATTTAAAATGCAAATTCTTGAGAATTTGAACGAAACATGTCAAATGGTTGATCGTCTCTTAATCTACGCTTTTGCACGCATGTAAACGCTATAATTCATAAATGAAAAGACTTAAATCGGTTAAATTCGGTATATGATGTTGTGACAATAATTGTAATTTTGTGCCAAATTTTGGTGCTAAATCGGTTAGCATTAAGGTGACCAAAATACATATTTTCAAGATAGTTTCTATAAAAGTGTTATATTCGGCCAAGATTATTTATTAACTATCGTTCGCCAACTGCCATGTAAAATATTCGCAGATTTACCTAAAGTCCCCAATTTTATTATTACAGGAGAGTATCCGAGGAAGTTTTGAAGAGAATTTTATATTCACTTTTTCAAATAACTTATCTTCTTTCTGCGATATCTAAATTTTTTTTCCATGTCAAATGGATACTTTCTTTAAAATCTCTTTTTCTAAATTGTTCCTGACAGAAAATTTCTCATTTCAATCCTTCGTGTATCTAAAACTAGAAAATTTAGGTTTCAAAATTATGAAAAGTGCATGAAATGAGTTAAATTCTGCGGAAGTAGTCTCCTCGAATCTTTCTCGTATATTCTCTGATAAAACCATTATCCCTATCCCATTGTATAAAAGCATCGATCTTGGATAAGGCCGCAAATATCATGCAGGACATCAGAGATTATCAGTTACCAAATATAGTGCGAATATATATTTTGGATCAATTGTAATTGTAACTAAAATTTGGCACGGATATAATGTTGCTTTTAGAACAGAGGAATATGCATATTTCTTTGTACGGTACTTTAAACTATGAATATAAATAATGGAATAAGAATGGATATCGCTATTAAGGTATCTTTTCAACTTTTTTACAAAAAATAGTAATAATAAACGTATTCCAAATAGAATATTTTGGGAAGATGCCTCATAGGAAGATTACCTATTACAATAGTTCTCATGACAAGACTTCATTTTAACTGGCTCCAAATATGTTGTTAGAAATGTAAAAAACTCGGACGAGTTCGAAATGCCACATATAGCTCAAAAGATGAGGAAATGGTGGGGGTTGAGATTTTCATTTCGCTATAATTTTCTTAATGTTGAAAATAGAAAAATGAATCCAACTAGCCAAATTAGCGCCTCATTAAGACGAATAATTTTTGTATTTAAAACTTTTCAATAACAGCAATATCTTAGAAGTTAGGGGCTGAAATATGATTTTCAAGCCCCAATTTTGACTGTTTCTAACAACAACAAGTTCTGTCGTCAGATGATAACTTAGATGCAAAGGATGTTAGATCTACTTTTGCCTTCCAGCTTGCGTAAAGGAGTTTTATATTATTTACAAAATGTAGAAACTTATTTTGTCTACCTAAATTTGTAAAAAATGGTAAAATTGTGAGATATAAATACTCTAATTAATTAAGAATTCTGAATGATTTCAGAGCATGCTTTAAATCTTCATAAATATTCAATAAATGCTTTTGTTTAGTTATTTATTGTGGCTAAATTTCTTTATCGTGTTGCTAATCGCCTTATAAATTTGTGATTTCTGTGTTGATTTGTAAAATTTTGGTTAAAAATATTTTTTTCTTCAAAATTATAGTATACGAAGAAAGACATGTCTTTAAAAATGTTTCTTTCTGTTTTATTTTTTATTGTTATGTTTTCTATTTTTAATCGATAATATATCTCATTATTCATTGCTATAATTGTTACTCAGTCCTAGAAACAAATTTTCCCCACTGCCAGATGGTGCTTCACGATTAGATTAAAACTAAATAAAATTAAGTATTTGAATTTTCACTAATATTCAGAAAATATTATACTGCTACTAGGAACATAAAAATATACAAATATTTAGAACAATCCTACATTAGAAAACGAATGAAAATTAGATTGCAAGATGATATTTTTGCATATGCAAAAGTCATTTAATTAAAAGCGCATAGTACGTCTTGTCACAAAATAATATATGATTGATTATTGTATTTAAAGCAAATATCGAATAATGCAAAAATTTCAGAAACTGGAGTGGAAAAGAGCTGTGTATTTTTCATTTTTTTATTAGCTATCGTGTTAGCTGGCTAATTAAAAATTATGTTAAAATAGGAATTTTTCTCATTGTTCTAGAGTTAGAAATTGACAAATATTTATATCTGAAATTAGATTTCGAATCACAGATAAGATATTTATGATACTCTTCTACTAAAATTTACATTTCTGTAAAATTAAATGTGTGATTTTTCCAGTCTCTCTGCTAGTTTTATGTATTATTGAATGTCGCATTGTTGCTGCTTAAAAGACGATGCAGTATTTTAATTTATAGCCATCCTTCCTCCGACCGTTTTCAAATTTCCAATTCTTTTTTTTATTTTTCTCAGTTGTCGACTTCCGATTTGATTCGTATATTTGCTGAATTTCCTGAGTATTAATAGTCTGAAAGGATAACGAAAGTTTTACTGAATCTTCTAATGGCAACTAAAAACGATGCAAGCAGGATTTTTCAATTCGTTCAAAATTTAAAATATGGAACATTTTGCAATTAAAATAAAGGAGAATTGTCGTGATGTGATGAGTTTATATACTATAAACTTCACCTAATACATAAATATGTAAAAACGGATCCTTACAAGCGAATCTGGTGCACTTACATAATAATAGTTAGAAATGTCAATGATTTCCTGTCAAAAATACAATGAACTTTTATGATAATTCGATTTCTTTTCTTTTTTTTTCAAGTATTATTCATAAATTAAACACGGAGTCAAAGAATAAAACAAAACGTCATTTTATACATCTATGTGCTATCAGGATATCCGTGAAAACAAAGAATGTACTGTATTTTGTTTTAAGAGTTTTGAACCTTGTTTTTGTTTGGATAAGAGAAATCCAAATATATTACAGAATGTTCTGGAACACTTTGGACGCTGAAAATTGCCACTATTCCCGATATTTCCAAAACAATGCTGTACCTCACTCCTTGGAATATTCATGTATTTCAACGAAATTTGAGTAATACCTCAGATTGAACAAATAAGTGACGAAGTTGCTTTGATTCAGTCAGAGAACAAACATAAATTTGAGATGAAAAAGGAAAGATTTATATGAAATGGACAGGCAGCGATTACCAGAAGATAGATATTAGTGAAAAAAATAAATTAGAATAACATATATCTACTATGTGAATGATTCATTGAGAATAAACAAATGACAATATGAAAAAGGGCATAGAGATGATTACCAGAAAATAGAATTTAGTCAAGCATCGACCTATCTAAGAGTTGGACATTATGTGAAGGAACTTTACGCTCTGTGAACTGATCAGATAAATGGAATTCTTGGTAACTCATCGAACGGGAGGGTTTACACTACTGGCGATTGCGCATTCGACCAGAGAACATTTCAGTGGACATTAACAATCAAAGGATAAAAGATTTTTAATAGATAAATTGCTTAGAAAAACATTTTTATTTTATTATTCTTTGCTATATTCCAAGGAAATGATGTTATATTGAGTTTTACTTAATATCTTTCCTATATATAAAATTAGTAGTATAATGTCCCCAATTTGTTAAAGTATTTAATGCATCCCTCATTATTTTCTAGTGTTTTTACATAAGATTACAATAATGTTTTTATTTGACAGAAGTAATTTAAAGGTACTCTTGTAGTTTTAAAAAGTATATTCATAATTATTCCTTAATTCTAAACAATCAACTAAATCGCAGCGCAAAACATTTTGCAATAAATGAAAATTCCCTGTCTTTCCTATTTAGAAATTTCCATTCGTTGGAAAATCGGCCATCAGATCTCTTTACTCTTCAGAATCTTTTAGGTCTCAACCGTAGAATTTTTCTAATTCTAAATTATATTCTTTTTTATTTATTTTATATTTCTGTTTTATTATCTTCAACATTTAGTTTATTTTTCCTTTTCTGATTGTCATTTTTTTACTTTTTAGTGTACGAAGTTTATAGGAAGTATTACAATCATTAAAAAGTTCAAATTTGAGATTTTGACGAATTTTCAAGTTTCAGACTTCAATGATTTCGTAAAATGCATTTTTATCATTATGTCTGTCTGTCTTTTTCTGAATACTATAACTCAAAAACACTTTGAACTAGAATGATGGAATTTAGCATGACCAAATTTATAAATTTTTATCAAATTTGGAAGAAATTCATTTATCGGAAATCTGTCTGACTGTTCACCAACAGCTACTAAATTGAAAGAACCAGGAAAGTAAAAATTCGTTCACAGGTTTAGCATTTAAATTGTAAATTCTTGAGAATTTGAACGAAACATGTCAAATGGTTGATCATCTCTTGACATGTAAACACTGTAATTCATAAATGCAAAGACTTAAATCAGTTAAATTCGGTATATGATGTTGTAGCAACAATTGTAATTTTTGTGTCAAAATTTGGTGCTAAATCGGTTAGCATAACGGTATCCAAAATACATATTTTCAAGATAGAATCTTCAAAAATGTCAGATTCGCGCCAAGTTTTCAATTTCTTAACTCTCGTTAGCCAACTGCCATGTAAAATATTCGCAGATTTACCTAAAGTCTCCAATTTTATTATTACAGGAGAGTATCCGAGGAAGTTTTGAATAGAATTTTCGATTCACTTTTTCAAATAACATCTTTTTTCCGTGATATCTAAATTATTTTTCCATATAAAATGGATACTTTCCTTAAAATCTCAATTTCTAAATGGTTCCTGGCAGAAAATTTCTAATTTCAATTTTCGTGTATGGTAAAACTAGAAAATTTAAGTTTCAAAATTATGAAAAGTGCATGGAATGAGTTAAATTCTTCGGGAGTAGTCTCCTCGAATCTTTCTCGTATATTCTCTGATAAAACCCTTATCCCAGCCCATTGTATAAAAGTATAGATCTTGGATAAGGCCGCGAATATCATGCAGGACATTGGAGATCATCAGTTACAAAATATAGTGCGAATATATATTTTGGATCAATTGTAATTGTAACCAAAATTTAGCAAGGGTATAGTGCAAATATTATTTTGGATCAAATTTGCAATCAACCGTAATCAAAATTTGACACGCAACAACAGTAATCATAAGATGATATACCAAATTTCATTAAAGTACTTTGTGAACAACAGACAATGTATCGTTTGAGAGATATGGTTTAAAATTTGCAAAGACTCAACAATTTAGATGCCAAACTTGTGTGTTTAATTTTGTCTACCTAGATCTTTGCGTTTTGTAGTTATCGAGTTTTCTTGTATTCGAAAAGCCAGATGAACTGCTTTCCTTTGAGTGGATTACATTCAAAATTTGATAGAAATCAACAAATTTGGTCATAAGACCATACACCACATTTCATTCTTCTACTTAAGGTGCTTTTTTTATTTGTAGAAAACACAAACAAACACTCAGATTTGGTATCCAAATGATGATTTATGAATTCAAGGAGATTTAAAACAAAGAATCGACAAAATTTCTAGCTCGAATTTTTTAACGATTATGAGGACCGCATTGGCTTGGTAATAAAGTCTGGAATTCGGGACCAGAGGGTTTCAGATTCGGTGCCGAACCTGAAACTTTCCGGTGTCAGGTTCCACTGAAGAACCGTCATGTAAGCAGGCCTAGTGCATGTTAAATCCGTCGGAGCCAAACGCTCTTCCACTGACGTGGTGCGGAAGTTTGGAAAGTGTGAGCCATCTCAGGTGTCCCGCACGTCATCTGAACATGGTTCAAAATTGCGGGGTCGATTCACTAATAGCCCTGGTGTTGCTTTAAAATTAGATGTTAATAAAACTAAACTAAGCTTGATGAACATGATGCATTATCTATATTTCTCATAGTATAAGAGAAAAAAAAATTACGTTAGTATATATTTCTCATCCGTTTAAAAACGCTCCATATTGTAATAGCCAATATAGAATAACTTATACAGATCTTAAGGAAAGGCTCCCATTAAATTTATTCATGGAACAGTACTCCTATTCGCTGATTTATTCCTCCAGAATTTCTCTTTTGAGAAATTTACATTTCAATAAAACTTAATCTCAGCTTCGTGGACCTCTAAAAGGGTGAATGTGTTCTTCGAAACATCGAAGCCTCTCTTCTTAAAATTCGAAGAAGTATTTAAATTTATAACCAAACTGCTGGATCGTTTTCATTTCTATGACCAGTTTAAAACGGACATTTTTTTGCTGAGTTGGCATCCTTTAGTTTACTTTTTATATCTCTAACGGCAGCATTTCATGAGATCGGATGGGCTGAAAAGACAGCAGAAGCTTTTATTGAGCTCCGAATGGCATCAGTGGAGAATATCGGTAGCAGAACTCGCAGCGTCGAAAATGAGTAACACATAAATAACATTTTGCTGTAAAACTGAGAACGTAATACGTCGAATTTTTCGCTCGTTGAATTCTGGCCTGATCAATACAGATATAAAAAGAATTCGTGTATACCACTCGTAAGAAGGAAGACTCGTATCATGCTTTCAGTAGCTTTCATTTCATGTTCAATGTGGATTTAACATCCTCATTTTCTCTTAAGTTCTTTATAGGAAGTCTGTATTATCTCGAATACTGAAAATAAATTGATAATTCCCGACTCATATGATTTTTTAATTATACTGAAAATAATTGTTATTTGTTTTCAATTATTTAGCCATAAAAGATACAGAAATTTTTAGCATCATTTTTCATTTTAAATTTACCTTGGCAGAATTATTTCGAAAAAATTTCCACTGTCACTTTCTCTTCTTTTAAACATATCGATGAACTGATTAACATTGTTCAAAAATATTTGTTTTCGAAAAACGTTGTTAATATTTTTTTCTTCAAAGTCATATTTTTGCCTATTGTATATGCTGTAATTTACAATGATATCCTTATCATTTGTTGAAGTATACACAAAGCAACTCACTTCTGCATTGGTTTGTGATATAGAAGTGGTTAATCAATTTTTATACCCTTCATTTGTCATCCAAATTTCATTTAACTCTAGTTATTTAAAAGAAATTGCATTTATCTTTGATTTTTAAATAATGCGTCTTATAAGTGGATACACCAATTCGTGCATTATATAAAGTACTAGTTATTCCAGTTTTGATAGATGTTGTTATAGTTATAGAATCAATATAAGAGATATGGTCATATTTAGGTAATTTCACTTTAATAAATTATGTTTAGAATCTCACAGATTGATGAATGATCGAGATTTGTATTACACTGCAGTTTAATATTAATTGATTGCCAAAGTCAGAATTTATTTGATATGTCTTGGTGTTTAAATAAGGCTGATGTGCCATAATAAAGGATTTTAAGTAACCTTTTTTCTTATTCTCTCTTTTATAGCCATAAATTTGGATCAGAGAGACTATATAATTTACTTTAGCATTAGTACTGTATAATAAAATCTATATGATATCAAGGAAATTTAATAAGAGGTTATAGTCCAAGGTTATAATTTATCAAAGTGATTATGGGTTTACGCATCTCTTAATAAATATCGCTACATGTGTACATTATTGGTGAGAGAATTTTCTTCTGAATTGCAAGAAGGAGAAATAAGCCAAATTATAAAGAAATGGTTGTTAACATAATATAATAAATATGCCGCCTGGTACTTTTAAGACTGCAGAGTTACAACATACCTTCAAATTCTGTTAAAGGAAAAAAATTATCTTGTATTGTGTTTTTGTTTTCATTGACAATGAAAGAAATATAACAAAAATAAAGAAAGAAGACAGGAAATGAATCAACAATGAAAGAAATATAACAAAAATAAAGAAAGAAGACAGGAAATGAATCAGTATGTTAATGATAACCAAATAAGGATTTTTAGATAAACACATCTGTGTCAATGCACATTCGTTTACTTTTATTAAAAGCCACTCATTGAATAAAGATTCGTAAACATTTTTTAAATGCATTTCAGATAATAATAAATAAGACTTTTGGGCTAGTTAGAGATATTTTTTTTCAGAATTATATTCTAATCTTATTTTGTTGTAATATTTTTTTGCAGCACTGCTAATTTCTGAATTGACATGTTACGCTTGCGGAATTTAAAAAACTAAGTTATTTATATTTTTTATATGCATCAAATACTTTAGCTAATGTAACAGCAATTAATAGACAAATAATTTAATTTAGTAATAATGCAATATTAAATATTTTGTTCTTCGTTCAATTTTCATCGAAACAATATTCAATCTGTTTCTTCATAAAAAAAAAACTAAAAAACATTGCATTTTATAAACTATTATATGAAAGAGGTACTAAAAACTACTGCTATGCAAATAATAATGTAATATTTCCATTCAGTAACACAGATGATTCATAAATATGAATGGCATTATTCAAGAATGAAATGCTGCATATCAACTTATAGTTCAAAGCCTCGTGTGTTGATTGTCCTTATAGCACGCGCATCCACTAAGCGCAAGATGATGAAAATTTTCCATAATGCCCTCTTCGAAAACAGGGGGAGAATTTTAACTGCGATCCAAGAAAATACCTTCGAAATGTCTCTCTGGAGGAAACTCCATCAAAATCTTCCAGAGTCCTTCAAAATAACTGGATGGAAGGAGGTCATTATGGCACCCGCCTGAGGATACTCCATATGGATGAAAGATGGTTTCATCCTCTCTCTACAGCCGCCCAGACCAAACGACTATTTGTCTTAAGCCAAAAATAATTTACTTCTTCAGCCCCGTCAGGTCAAATGACTCTACTGATGTTATGATAAATTTGTTCCGCTTTGGTTTTGATTAAAATAAAACCGTTTGTGTCGATTCCTGATGCAAAAATGTTAATGATATTACAATTTGATTTTGGGAATTAGGAACTTCTCTAAAAAGAAGCACTTCTAAAAAAAGAAAATTAGAACGTCTTGTAAATCCCCACAAATATTATTCGATATCCGATTTAATTTTTACTCGAAGTACATATTGCATGAACAAGGAGATCAGCAAATTATGATCTTAAATTCGTCGGCTTAAAAAAAGTGAATACCGAAAAATACCATTTTTCGATTTTGGACTCTTCGTAATGAAAGAAAAGTAAAAAAACATATGCTTAAAGTATTTCTTTAAAACTGAATCTATTTTAAGCTTAAATTGTTTTTTATAGTGTTAAGCACAATTTATGTTGTTCACATTCTATCAAACCATATGAAAAGTACATTATCTTGAGTAAATATGTACATTATCTTGAGTAAATATGTACATTATCTTGAGTAAATATGTACATTATCTTGAGTAAATGTGTGCATACATTATCTTGAGTAAATGTGTACATACATTATCTTGAGTAAATGTGTACATACATTATCTTGAGTAAATGTGTACATTATCTTGAGTAAATATGTAAATGTGTACATTATCTTGAGTAAATATGTAAATGTGTACATTATCTTGAGTAAATATGTAAATGTGTACATTATCTTGAGTAAATATGTAAATGTGTACATTATCTTGAGTAAATATGTAAATGTGTACATTATCTTGAGTAAATATGTAAATGTGTACATTATCTTGAGTAAATATGTAAATGTTTACATTATCTTGAGTAAATATGTAAATGTGTACATTATTTTGTTTGTAACTTGTTTCTTCTGTAGCATAGCTAAAAGTGTTAATAGCTATATAACCGAGTAGAAGATGACTCATTGAATGGAAACTCATAATCAGTACTCCACATAGAATCTCACATTTTGCAACCATCACACCTGCAGTTCTGCATTTAGACCTTTATACATCGAACATTATGAACGGTATTAGATATTTTAGTGCTAAAACCTAATTTCTTGGTATTATTGTTTTACAGCTACAAAGAAGAATTTCAAGTTTGCAAAAGCATGCATTTTTTAAATTTAATTTTCACCCCTTTATTTTAGAAATTCACGCCATTACCTATCTTACTTTCGCGTATCACATAAAAAAATGCGTTTGCCACAGACTGGGGATTTGATTCAAATGACGACTATTAACTCATGTCAGATTAGAATGTGAAGTAATGTACTACCTACTCCTATCATTAAATTTTGGCACTTCATTTTCAAGTCATTCTTTCGCTTAGGTTTTGAATTGGTTCCTTAGAACAATTGAAACTGAAACTGAACTTAAATGTAACGATTGATAAATCTTATAATACTATTTTGCTATGTCGGCGATCCCTGAACATATAGTGGAGACAATTAAAAAATTTATAGTAAATACCGGGAAAACGGCATTTAAACTTGTGAATACCGGTATTACAAAATTGTACAAATGGCTCAAAATACCGGTATTCGGTATCCCAATATTGCAATCCCTAATCTGGAGCTTGCCACATAGCGCCATTTGTCATGCAGTTATGAGTGTTAAAATGAAAGAGAGATGTATGATTGCGATTTTCTATGCTACAAAAAATAGAAAACCAATAAGTAATTTTAGAAAAGTTTGCTAAAATATTTATAATTAATAGCATTTATAATTATAATCATAACATTTATAATTATAACTATAATATTTATAATTATATGTTATAAAACAATTAGCATAATTTAACAAAACATTTATTTTAAAATATTACATTTTCCTTTAGAATAATGAAGAAACTTATAGAGATAATTATTTTAATTGTGAACAGAAACATAGTTCCAAATCTGCAGAACATACCAAATTTAAGTAAAAGCAATTCGAAAATTGTGCAATGATTTGTGCAAACGATTTTTAAATTTCTTTGAATACTTAACTGGCAATGTTAACTGATGACATGCAGACGTATCAAGTTGAAGCAAAAACTTTGGTGTTATACCTTGACATAAGTGCAAAGCATGAATCATGTCATAACTAAACAAAATTCCTAGTATGGCTTCTATATTTATTAAAACGTTGTCTTTCAATTTGACTCGGTAGATTTTCTTTTGTTCGTGAAGTGGAAATTTACCTTAAAAAATCATAGATACGAAACAAAAGAAAAGGCTTGATAGAATTCTCATTGATACTTATATGAAGCCTCCAAAAGATTACCAGTAATCAATCCAGCATGTAAAATATACTGAAACAAACGTATAAATAGAATCAGATAGCATTTTTATCGAAAACAATTCTTTATTAACGCTTATTTTACAATTATTATCCCAAATAAAATCTTCCATTTCTCTTTAAACACATAGTGTATTACTAATATTTAGCATTCTTAGTTAACTTCTTTGTATTGCTCTGAAAGAGGATATTTTAAATTTGAACAACATTTGCAATGGAATCATTTCTTGTAGTGAAAACTCAGAATGTCTGATAAATGCATAAAATGAACCGAGCGAGCACGAGAAGGGCTGACAATCATAAATCATTTTGAACAGTAATTTCCCTAAACATGTCTCGAATTTCCATTCCATTTTTTTTCTTAAGCTTTTAATGTCAACGGTATTACTCGAATATTGTAAGAAGATATAGTTTCGAACTGGATGATGAATTGAAAACTGCTGACATTTTCGGCAGCCGGCGAACAAAATTCGATTAATAACAATCAATATGATTCAAGCGCATGATACATCAGATTACGCTTCAAAAGGAATGTTTCTATTATAAACAGAATTTAAATATCTGGTTCAAATATACTGGTTCCTCAATTTGTACTACCGTTCTGCAATTTTTAAATATAAGAAGAAACATTAGAAAAAATTTTAAACAATAAAAAATGAAAAAAATCATGATTTTCTGTAAAATTATTTTATGATAAATATCATTCAAATTAAAAGTAGTTAAATTGTATTTACGGATTCCATTTCGAGTTAATTATTTTATGATTATACTAAAAATGATTTATTGATTTTTGTTTCTTTTATTCTTTTGTCTCTTTCTAATTTTTCTGGAACTCTTAATAAATGATATTACTATCAATCAGCAAAGAAACGATGCAACAAATGGATGTAGAGATTTATATATTTAAATTTCCCATTTATATTAAGATTAATTTTATTAACTTGAACACTTTTGGAACATTGGCATCCTTTTTCATTTTCTTAAAAATGACAGAAGCAAACAATTATCAACACAACTAAAAACCTTTTTCAATTATTGCCATTTGTGTATGCTGTATTTTAAGCTATGCAGTTTAATCCACAGTTATGCAGCAAGTTCATTCAAATTATAAATGTCACGTATCATAATAGGACAATATAAATATTTCACGTGCACTTGTCGATTTTCTAAAGAAATGTATTTAAAATCAGTAATAATGTTTGATCATTGATTGATAGAAATTATTTATAGAAATGAATTATTTAAAATAAATACTGATTATTTTTTTCTTGAAGCTTTCACTTTATTGTTTCATAATATTTTTGCCAATGTATTTTTTGTGTGAATATTTTGTACAAAAATTTTCTTATGGCATTTTAGTATTCCACCGAGAGCAATTCAGATACGTAGATGATAAAGTTTCCAATACGACAGCTAGGGAATACTCGGGATTCCTCTACACTTGCGATGTCATCTACCGAATCTGGCTAGGGATTCCGACACATCACTTATTACTGATTTCGAGTCATCCAGGTATACTTTAACTCTTGTTAGAGCTGGGACGCCCAGTATATTTAACAAAAAAATTCACTTTTTTGAAATAGAGAGAAAGAATTTAAAAAAAATTTGCCAATGGATATATTTTATCTAATAGCTCTACGCTAAAATTGATCATTCTTCCGAAAACAATCATCCTTTAATACAGCCAAAAGTTAAAAAACAAATATTGCAAAAAAAAAAAAAAAGAAGAAGAAGAAGAAATAAGAACTACAATCTTTTTTGGTATAAAGATGCAGAAAAGATAATATTTTCGAATTCAGTTTCAAAAAAAAAAATAAATGCCCTGAAAAGCTTATTCGACTTTCCATAAGAGACAATAAACTAAAGCTAAGTTTTAATGTTCTCAAAATTTAAGACAAATAGCTAATGAATTTCAACATTTTTGAATTTTACCGCTTGATTTGGAAATTCAATTTTGGCTGTCGTATTCCAGTTTTGCATTTAGAGGTAAATACTATGTTTCCTAAAATGAAATGCAAAGAAAATATTTTCTTTTCAATCCTAGAAGAGGATAATATCCAATTATGATAAAACTTGTAATTCTTCCATAAATATTGAAAGGATTGTTTGTGTGTGTGTGTGCGAAAACACTTATTAAGAAAATATCGCAATTTTCCCCCTTTTTCAGGATATTTAAATATGTTTATGTAAGAAAATAAATGAGCATCCTGGGTGACAAAAAGAGGCTCTAAAGCACTTTTCTGAAAAACAAAATGTTCAATATTAGTCATGTTTGAAGTAAGAAAGTTTATGCATGTTCAATAATCAAATATATGCTTTATATTTGTGGCAGCAAAAATATTTTTTAACTTGATTTATACTGCTTTTTTTAAATTTCCGAAAAATGTTACTGCTTTAGGAATAACCATTTCAATTATTTCTTATAATGTTTTATTTATATGTTTTGAAAGATTAAGATAAATAATTTTGGTTAAAAAAAAAATTCCACACCATTACAAAAGTGCAATGAATTAATATTTCAGGATTAGGTAACAGAGAAATAAAATAAAATATACAAAATTTGATTTACGAATTTCTATAATGAGCTTATAGAAATTTAAAACAGAAAAATAATATATAAATTTGTTCGAAAAATAATTATTTATTTAATATAATTTTTTAATAATTTATATATTTATATAATTTATTTAATATAAATTTTTAATAAAGAATATTAATTATTAAGTGCTTTTTATAGGAAAAAAGAAGAAAAAAAGAATTAAAAAAAATTGTCAAAATTTATAAGCACAATTTTTTTTATTTCCTTTGGGAATATTATTTTATTTGAGATTCTTGGCAGTATCAATTATTAATAATTCATGGAACCGTTTAAAGATTAACAATATTTAAACAAAAATGAGAATAAACGAGTGTTCTTTGCAATGAAGAACGTTTTATACATATTTATGATTAGACATAAATTTGAAATTCTATTTTTTTCTAATAAATGTACTACAACTAAATCTTTTGTGAGAGATTAGATTAAGCAAAAAATATGTTGTTTTTTTCAGTTTTTTTACTATTTTCGTCTTAATAAAAAATCTTTTAGAATAAATATCTGTTTGTTTGTTTTTGAGATCTTGAAATTATCTCCGTAGAGAAATTATTTTTCGAGAATAATTGATGAATCACTTTGATTAAACATCAATTTTAGAGAAATATATTAAGATTGAAACAGGTTTTCAGTTAATCACCGTTTCAATTTTTTTTTCCATTTTCAATTTCCACTTCTTGAATATAAATTTGACACTATATATTGATTGAAAATTTGGAGCATAAGTTTAAAGTAAGTTGTAGTTTTGAATGATTAAGGCACATTGTCATTCTCATGCTCTATCGTCAAATTTTTGGCACTTATTAAAAAAAAAAACAACATGAAGATATAAATGAAAACTTAAGAATATAAATGAGATACATTAATTATTTTATTCTTCATTAACCAAAAATGAAATTCAGCCCAATTTCAAAATTAAACTATAATTAAAAGAAAGTTATATTTCGAGATTCAAAAATTATCCATTGCTCTATTAACTAATTATTTTGATAAATTGTATAATTTCTCTTATATTTTGTTCTTTAATTCAAGAATGATGTTATACCATTTTTCATGAGTAGATAAAATTTTAAAATATTAAGCTACAAGATTAAATTACTAATTTGGGAGAAAAAAATGTGAAATAGCAGAAATGAATTTAAAAGAAAACAAATTTTTAAAGACTGTCTTAGAGTGGTTTTAATATGAACTAAAATATCAAAATAGTGATTATAATAGTTATTGTTTACTTTTTTTGTCTTTGTAATTGATTATTATTATAAATATTATGGAATGATGAAATGAATTATTATTTTAAATTCACTTTAATCGTACTAATCTATTAATTGATAATTATGGTCGTAAATATGTTAAGGATGTGTATTATCATCGCATGCAAATATTTATTAATATTTTCAGTACCTTAATCCGTCAAAAATTAAATGAAAAATTGATTGCTAAATACCATTTTCCAAAATAGGAAACAATTGAAGTTAAATAAAAATATTTTAAAAAGAAACTTCAAGTTATAAACTAAAATTTGAAATGTCAGATTCTTCAGTGTAATTTTTGTGTAATTTCAAATCTAAATTAGTGTGGATAATTCCCCTTATGTAAAAAAAAAGATAACTAATGTTTTACATAATATGAAACAATGTAATTTTAAAATCTCAAACAAATCTCAAAATATTACCATCTACGCTATATTTACTTAAAATTTTCTAGCATATTTTTTTGTCAGTATTTACATGCAAAACTAAAAAAAAACCAAGAAGGGACGGTAAATACTTATGTAGAACGACGGCATTTTAAATTTATCAATTAATATTTCAAAATACTTTCTTTTCTTTAAATAATTGCTCTTAATTCCAAAGTTTGGGATTTATTTTGGAAATATTTCATTTCAAAACATTTGTAGAAAACTTTTTTTCCCCTGAAAATTTTTCAAAGTCATTTGTAAATATAAGAGAATAATTTAGACACCATAGATATTTTGTAATAATATTCGGGACTTAATTTTAAATAAAAGTTCTCGAGAAATTTAATTAGATGTTTAATAGCACTGTTTGCTTAGAAAAATTAGAAATTCTACTAAATTAACGTGAATATATATTTCTTCTATAAAAAATTAAATATTTTATGATATATTTGTTACAATCATAATTTTAATACATAAACATTAACTTATGAAAACTAAAAAAAATCATTAAAATTGGTGTATTGTATTTTCATGTAATAATAGATTTATTCATTTATTTAAAAATCTAATGAATACTCTTTTGTATCAAATAGTTTTCATTAGTAATTGAAATTATTTTCTAAGCAATACTGAAATATAACATATTTCACCCTAATACGGTATTTCTTTTATTGGTGTTACTTTTTTTAAAAAAAATCCGGCTTTAATAGTTAAAAAAATATGGCTTTTCATTCATGAACAAAAATATGTTTAATGACTATAGCAATTAAATTAATATCGCTGAAATGCGCACTTTAGAAAAATCATCTTCTTTGTCTAAAAGATATTGTTTACCTTTTATTTTCCTTTAAAACGAAATAAGATTTATAATTTTATAAATAATGTTTACATAGTATATTGCCGCTCAATTTTGATGAAAATATTTTTCATTATCGATGCTTGTCTAATTTCTAATCTTTCTAATTTCAAATTTTCAAATCAATACATAATTCCAGAAAATTAATATTTTAATTTTTCCAAGTAGTTTTTACATTAAAATTATGTTCTTTTTATTATTTAAAACGGATTTGATTTCGAAATATACTATTCATAATAAATAAATTATCGTCTGCTTTAATAAATTTTAAAATGCTGTCTATTTTCTCAAATATATTTAATTATTGACTGCTTAATTTGTATATATATTCTGCATTTTATAAAAAAGTTTGTACAACATATTCATAAAACAGTTTGTACCATTTATTGGGTTTCAATTTAAGGTCCATGAACTAAAAGAAAAGGTTATTCGAAAAGCAATACATACCATAGATATTTTAAAGAGAAAAAAAGTAAATGTAAGTCAATTTTTCTTTGTTATTGCCACAAAATATCGAACAAATATATGAAAATATTTAACACAAATTCTTTTTCACTAAAACATAACCGAAATTGAACATTTACTTTTGTGAAGAGAACTGAAGTGCTTTTAAGGCACCAAATGCCCTTTCTATTTCCGTTATAAACATATTTACATATATTTGATCAAAAATATATCATATTTTTCCCATAAATAATTTCACATAGACGGATAAAAAGAATTCACGTTTCTGGAACAGCTTCAGACTACGCTAGGGTTCATTTCATACCTTTCACGCTTGATATCAAAACAAATCCCTTTTCGATTTCCCGCTTATTTGTGAGAACGCAATTTTTCTTTCTGAAATAAAAGCGGAATTCAATATTGCAATTTCATTTCAGAACGACAGGAGCCAGTTAGAATATTTTATTTCATTTTCTGGCAGCTGTCAGTTTTTACATAATTAGTTTCTCAATTTTAATTTAAAAATTTAGTTTTAAAGACACATTAGACATTTCAATTTTCTTTCTGATGTTTGGTTTGAATTCGGAATGTGTTGAAACATTCAGTTAATTAGATTAAAATCGCAGTACACCACCATATTTCAAAACATATAATGCAACGAATCGCTATCAATAATAAAGGTGTGTGTGTGTGTGTGTGTGTGTGTGTGTGTGTGTGTGTGTGCATGAAAATATTTTTTCTCACCCTAATTCAATATAATATAGTCTTATATTCAAATTTTCTTTCAATTTTATGCAATTTCAATTAATTTTCTTATCAGATTTAAAAATGTGTAGAAATTTGGTAAAAAATTTTGACTTCTTTGCATTTGTATCTAAATTCCCTTGAACGTTTCTGGAAAGAGTATTTTGTAAACTAATTCTCCTACATTAACTGACAATATGTTTTTTTTTTTTTTGAAATTCTGTAAATTTATGTTTTTTCGATAAAAATTCATTTATTTCTCAGAATGTAATTACGAGTAAATTACAAACTGAATTTTCATTTTAAATAAAAATATGTCATTAAATAGTGGATTTAAAAAAAAAATATTAATATTTCATCAAATTTACAATAATGCTTCATTAATAAAATGAAAGCTCGAAAAAAATTAAATTAAAAAATGGTTTTGTTCTGTTTCAAAAACAAAAATATAGGTGCATATAACTTTAAATAACCAAGATAAAATCTGGCATCTACTTAGAAATAATTACAAATAATATATCATTTCGTAGTTCATGGAATTTGATTACTTCTTTTGCATAACTTCTTCCTGATGCTATATTTTAATCAAGAAACCATTTTTGAAGCAAATTAAACGATGGATTTTAAATAAAAAGGAACTTAGTAAGAATCAGTAAAAATTTTACGGGAAATGAACGATAAATATTTTGAATTAATATTAATTGGATTTTTTTCATTTAAACTTTCATTTAATTTTTATTTTTATTTAAAATATGATTCTAATGTATAAGGCGATACAACTCTATTTTTGCATTTTATTATACGAAGTACACACAGAGAAAATACATTTTACTCTTTTATACAGTGTATTGTGCAAAAAAGTAAATTCTTTTACATAGTAATACTTTTAATAAAGAAAAAAGAATAAGAATTTACTCTTTTGTGTAGGAATACAAAAATATTTATCTCCAACTTTGACGAATTGCCACATTTTAGATCCTCAGACCAAAAAACACATTTTTGAAATTACATCTGCCTTTTTATCTATTATCAATATAAATTAAAATTTTCAGGTATGAAATTTAGTAGCTAACATAAAAATTGGAATTTTCTGTTGCACTTGTAAGAAATAAGCCTAAAAAGTAATTTTATCTATTGATGTTCATGTTAACATGATAATACAGATTCTAAAATAATTTTACAGATGAAATTAGGTATATAGTTTCATTATCAGAAATATATATTCATAAGAAAATTTTAGACCAAATTCGTGCAGGGGGTGTCCATATATTGGTATGCATATTCGGTTACGCTCGTTAACAATGAAAAAAAATCAATGTCTTAAAATTATGCAATTTTCAATATGATTTTATATTCAACATCGTACATACGCGTATAAAATTTTGATTCTTTTGATAGATTCATCTTACATGTATAATTTGCATCATTTTATTACGAACACGAAAGACATATTGTGTAACTATAAATGGAAGTTGGAGATGAAAGTCTTCTCCCGCATGCAGAGTTTGACGTAACCTTCAATGGCTTATCACTTCCCTTTTTAACCACTGAAATATTCTTAGGACAACTATTATAAGAACCAAAAATAAAGTGCTATATTGTCTGAATACATGTTTCATTCCAGGAATGTCCTGTTATCCGCTGATTTTTAGATCATAAGATTCAATGCATTGATTAGAAATTTTTAAGAAACACGTTTTCAAAACAAGAAATATTTAATTTGGTGTTGATCCAATAAGCATTCACATATCGATGAAGTTGGGGAATATTTTACCAATCAGCTGGTGTAGTCTCTACAGAGATTTCTCGCATATTCTCCAATAAATTGTCTATCCCACTCTCCACCCCAGCATAAAATTGTGGATCTTGAATAAGGTTGCGAATACCTTGCATGGCATTCATGAACGATAGTTACGAAATATAAATCTATTGTGAATGTAGCATTTTTACTGAATCTACAATGAAAATAAGTATTTTTGTCCTTTATCGCTAGTTGATTAACGAAACATTTGTCTCCAAACTGCAGTTGTGGTCTCAAGATATCGATTCATTGATGTAAATCAAGGCTTTTATGAGTCAATCATGAATTTCTCATACATTGAACACGTATGAGAAAGTGAAGTTCGACTGAAAATCAACCTTTTCACTTATTGGGTTGAAAATTTGATAAATATTTATATTTTAAATGCTAGGCCTATTTTATTAAATTCTTTTTATCTAATTCTTTGCCTTTTGTAGTTCTTCGAGTTCACTTGTCTAATAGACAGACAGACGAACTTCCTGCGAATGGATTTCATTCAAAAAGTGACAGAAATCTACCGATTTTATCACAATTCTTTGTACCAAATTTCATCTGTCTAGCTCAAAGACTTATCGAGTTATCGTGCTCACAGACAGACAGACAGACATGCTGACAAATTATATTTTTCGAAAGCATGGAATTCTGAAATGTGGGAGTAGTCAAATTCACGAATTTTATTTTTTGACTATTACAATATTTCCTCTATATTTCACATGCGAGAAAGTAAGATGTCTATGCATACAAAGTTGTAATAATAATCAAAAACATATTATATGTTGTTGTAATTATCAGGAAGTTCAAAAAAATCTATCAACTCTCTGATTGCTGTTTTTGAGATAGCATTTATTTTACGAATCAGAAAATAAAAAATAAAAATTTAAAAATATAAAAAAACAGATGCAAAATATGTATTTTGCGGAGACTAATATAAGATAAGATTTAGCCTTTCATATGGAAATGCTCCAGAGGTGTTCATAAAATATCTGATTTTATATCTTTCTTTATATTTTATATTTTTATCAGAATATCTTTCATCAACCAAGCATTCATCACAGTTTTTTTCACAATTTCAATACAAAATTTTTTTAATTCATGTATCGTTCGAGACGGGCGTTGCCACCAGAATCCCTTTCGATGCCATTTGAAGTTCAATAAAACCTTCGCTGTCTTTTCAACATATCCCATCCAGCGAAATGCTGCCGTTTGGTTATAAAAATTCAACCGAAAGATCTGATCCGAGAAGAAATAGCAGCTGCAAAGTAGTTAAAGTTTCAAAACTAGTAGCATAGAGTAGGGCTGTAAATTTAAATACTTTTCCGACTTTCAAAGTTGTGCGTGGTTGTACAGGAATTCACCGTGACTAAAACACGACCATAAAGCACAGATTAAATTCGCAGCGCTGAATTTAAATACATAAATATTTTTCAAAAGAATTTTTTTTATTTAGAATTGTAAGAAGGATATACAGTTTATTTGTATAATGTATAAACTATTTAAGATATGAGAATTATTGATTGGCATTCTATTGCTTGTTTATATAAATTGATTATTAAAGTTCTTACCTGAAGTAATAAGTTGTAGGATTATGTCTACATCCCGATTTACATATCAATGATTATTTTGGAATTAATAAAATCTGTTATAAGAAGGCAACATTTCATTAGCTCTTTGCAACATTTAAGCGTGATGTTGGAACAATTAAAATGTTTTTAGAAAAGTTAAAATCTATCACAATATTTGATTCCAATAGAAATCCAAACTCAGTGCTTATAAAATGCATTTGTAATAAATCCCGTTATAAGAGAATCCGTTACATATGTCAAAACAAACGGACATTGTTTCAAAAATTCCCACAGTGCAAGAGAATATGGCTGAGACGATGAAATTGTTGGAATATCATCTGGAATAAACGACGCGGATATGATTCGATTAATCCAAAATCAATAATTAATTAATCTTAAATGCCAAAAATAACTACAATAAATGGATTCCACATCAACGCAACGACTTGATTAAAAAAAAAACGATAATCAGAAGTTCAATTCCTAATCATTAACGAAAAAGGAAGAAAACAATCCATTTTTCGATCTTATAATCACCCTCAATATGGAATGAATCGATTATGGATATTCTCTTCTCTAATCCATTTAGCGTTTGTCCGATACGAGGTGCAAAATGGACTCTAGGCTCACAATGATCCACAAAAAGGACCTATAGCCTGTCTAGTAGCATCACCGTAAATAAAATACTATGACATTCTCTCAGCTGTTGTGCAATCGTAAACGGCCACTCCAACCTGCCACTAAGGCACACGAATAAATCTGATTGACCGGCCGCCGCGACAGCAACATTGATGAGAACTATGGTTGAGAGCTAAGAGCCATCATCGACCACAGTACAACCCTTCTCGAGAAAACCATGTCCCGTCATAGATAGGAAGTAGCCGACATCCAAAATTTCTGTACCCACTCAGGCCGCGAGAACCAACCACCATATCGGAAGCTTCTCTTCCTCATTTCTGAGAAAAGTGCACCGTTTCTGATACTTAAGGACATTATTTTTCACCATCGTGGAAGCCACAAATTCAAGGATTCTGATTATGTTAGGAACATTTGGACGACCTTTTATTCTCTCCCTACCTTGCGCCCTCCGACTTCCACCAATACTTATCTTTACAGAACAAATTTATGAAGAGCAAACTAAATAAAAGGTGAAAATTGAAGTCATAGGTTTTTCACAATTCGAAAACTAATAATGTTTTTACAGAAAAAAATTTCAAAAATTTAAATATTCAAAGCTCGACATTACAGATAAAGATGAAGATTATTTCTGAGAATATATTTTTTGATTTTTTTTTTCAAATAATAAGTTTTTGGCAAATATTGATTCCTCACCATATACTTATTGGTGCTCCTATATATTTTTATCTTTATAAGTGTTTATTCGTTTTTATTTCACCTGAAACTTTTCTTTTGCTAAAGAAAATCAATAAGATTTCGTATTCGCTTTTTGAACCTATTTATTCAAACAAATATCAAAAAATTATAAATTTTTCATTTTAAAAAAAATTGTATGCTTGGAACAGATCAGGTAAAAGGTTTTAGTTCCAAAGAAAGAAGGAAAGCTGCAAAAATTTAACATTTGGAAAAGATCTGGTTACTTCTAAAAATTAGAAATATTCTTAGAAAATTTTATAATGTTCGAAATCACTGATTGCAAATTTATCAACATCTTCTGTTACCGGAAGTTCGATGAAATTTCTGGTTAAAAAAATGTGTGCTAAATTATTCAGAATAATTTAAACCTTGGATAAAAAGAGAGGAAAATTCTTAATTTTTTTTTTTTTTATTCTTGAACACTTTGATAAAAGTATACGAAAGTAAACTCCATCTTGAAAATAAATAATATAAAAGAAGCTATAGAATTTGGTAAGTTTTCAATAATGCATGTAGATTAAAATTTCAGAATGAACACTTTTTAAAATATAATATTCAATACATGATCCACATGGCAATATTATTTTGGAAAATAAGCAAAGAAAAAGATAACTGTCAAATCATCGAAATGTGATTAAAGTACTTCACCGTAAAAAATGTTGTTTTAGATTCTACACTTATTGATTGATTTAATTGTATTCAAGAATCGTAAAATATATGAATGTATTCCTCCATATATTTTTCTGCTGAAAATACATTTTTTTTAAAAAACTGAACCAATATATTGTTTGGCATTCTGTAATTATTTTACTTAGGTACAAAACATTTATATTTTTCAGCAGTATTCATACAAAGGGCTCAAGTCCAAAAGGTGTTAAATAGTCTACATAAATTTCATATTTAGAAGTGGAAACAACATACAAAAAGCGATAATAATTTGACGGAAAAATTTGTAATTTAATACAGTCCCTATCCATAATGTCTTCACAATACAATTAATTACAAGAAAAAAATTTCCTAATTGAACTTATTAATTATTTTGTCGTTTTATATCCAACCAATCTTTACATCACCATTCTATCAAAGAAAATGCCCAATTACATTGTTACGATATCAAAATATTTTTCAGTACTCAGAATATCGGAAAATATCGAGGAAATGTCGTACAATATCTTATTCTAGGAGGGCTAATACTTGTAATCAGAAAGCCATGAAACCAATATTGTTTAGAGGAAAATTATCCTCAATTAGATTTGCTTAATTTATTCTTATCATTCAAAAGTGTGTCTCCATAAATTAATATGCAAAGACTGCATAACTGATACTTTCCTAAAAATTAAATACACATTAATTGAATGAATATTATCGGCAAGAAACATAAATTTATCAAATAAAATATATTATTCCAAACTTAACGTTTATAAATGAAAAAAAAAATTACTGCAACAATGTGCTTGCGAATATACCTTAACGTGAATTTACACTTCTTGCATTGACTGATCGTCCCACTGTGATTTTAACCCCTTCACATATAATGATGAGTCCGTTCCACTCACTGAATTACTGAATTTTTAATTTTAAATCTGCAATTGAGTGAAAATCTTAAGTGCTTTAAAAAGCAAAAATCATTTAAAAGTGCTGCATTATTACAAATGACCTCATATTATTGTGGGAATTAAAATAATAATAAATGTTTCAAATAAGATGTGTCATCTAATTAAGAAATTAAATAAATTCATAAGTCAGAGAATAAATCTAATTTAAAGTTAATAAATTTTGACAAAAACTTTCAGATAAAATACTTTTTTTCTGTTAAGCAAATTTAGTAAAGAAAGCATTTTCAAATTTCGTTTCAAAGAATGTAAAATAAATTGAAAAATTTATTCAATTTCCAAAAACAAAACCACAAACGATTTCAACTTAATTTTAATTTTTGCCAACATGATTGCAGACAAACAAAGGAAAGAAATCTTTCCGAACTTTTCTATTTTCTTTCGGCTATGAGATTGGAATATCGAATCCGAGTTTTGTTTTAAGAGGGATTCTGTTCCGATCAATAAGCGGAAGATTACTATCGTAAAAGCAACTTCTTGAATTTTAAGAGAGCATCTAGTTGTGCTCCAGAGTCCAATAATTGCAACAAAAAAATATGAAAATATTTAATATTTCCTGTAAGATAAAAGCATTTATGACAAAAATATGATTTTTTCGACCTGACGCTCGAGGATATGTAAATATGTTTATACAAGAAATGGAAAAAGTATTTTGTGAGAAAAAAGTGCCCTAAAAGCATTTTAGTTTTCTTCCAGAAATAAAATGTTCAGTATCAATCATTCTGGAATTCAAAAAATTGGGTTTAATCCCATATTTGTTCGAAGTTCTGTGGCAACAGCAATGAGATATTATTTTATGCCGTTTTTGTTTTCTTTTAGAATTTTGGGAAAATGTTGTATTGCTGTAGTATAATCCTTAAAGCGATGTTGATGGATGCTAAAATAAAAATAGATATTGCTGGTTTTTTTTCTTGATTTCAAAATAAAATAAAATAATAAATTTAAAGTTTGTTTTGACGAACATTCTTTTATTACTTTTCCAAATTATTAAAAATAATTTTTTGGTCAAAATATTGGAGATCAAAGCAAAGCTGATAGATGTGTGACATGTGAAATAAATAATCTAATTGAAGTGGAATTTCTACAAATTTCATAACTTTACTTATCTAACTTTTTATACTTAAGCCTTGAGTACAGTTAATAAGTTAAGTAAGTATATATTTAAGTTATTTAACTTTTTTATAATAAACCTTCAAGATCTTACATTTTTATTTATTTATCTATTTCTTGTTTCGGCTCCCAGATATTTAATTTAAAAAAAAATATTTTCAGTCTTTTAGTTTACTATTAAATACATGTTTTTAATAAATTTGCTTTTAATTTTGTTTCTAACTTTTTAATCATTAATATGTTTCATAATTCAATGAAAGATTATTATGAAATCTGGGATTCAAATTATTTCAAATGAAATACCAGATTTCAGGTCTTATTTTTAATCAAAACTGAATAAAATTGACAGATTGATCGGTAATTTTCGGAAAATATTAAAATATCGTTTTTTTTCATGAAGAATTAAATTGCGCAAAATTTTAAAAACTCTCCCATGTCAGAAAATGATGAAAAAGTAGATAACAAATTCCCACGCTTAAAAATTTGAAATGATTCAGTTAAATAAATACGTTTAAAAAGTTCTTTTCGCAGGACAATGTATTATTACTTCATTCTAAAAAAGCATTTCATATTCATGAAAAATATTTTAAAAAATGTGAAAACTAGAATAAAGAGAGGAGCACTTTTCTCATTTTCTTTAGTTTACTATCATCTTACTAAAAGAATATGCAGTATTCTCCATTGCTTTAGAGTTAGAAACTCACATATAGAGATTTTAATTTTTACTAAAATTTTCTACTGCGAAAAATTAAATCTCTTTTTCTTATGTGTCTTCTCGATTCGCGATGTAGTAGTTGCTGTATAAAAATGAGAGGCAGAATATAAATTTATAGTCGTCCTCTGTCCGATAGTTTTCGAATTCCCAACTACTTTTTAAGGGTTATCATTTTCGAATGTCATTTTCCGATATTATTTTCGTTGCAGAAGCTGCAAGATTTCACGAGTTCCGATAGTTCCAAAGCACAATGAAGCATTTTATGAATCTTCGAATAGCATAGGCACACGATGTAGGCAGGTACTCGGCATCCGAAAAATTAAATCTCTGTTTCTTATATGTCTTCTCTAGTCCCGATGTAATAGTTGCGGTATAAAAATGCGATGCAGTATATAAATTTGTAGTCGTCCTCTGTCCGATAGTTTTCGAATTCCCAACTACTTTTTAACGGTTATCATTTTCGAATGTCATTTTTCGATATTATTTTCGTTGCAGAAGCTGCAAGATTTCACGAGTTCCGATAGTTCCAAAGCACAATGAAGCATTTTATGAATCTTCGAATAGCATAGGCACACGATGTAGGCAGGTACTCGGCATCCGAAAAATTAAATCTCTGTTTCTTATATGTCTTCTCTAGTCCCGATGTAATAGTTGTGGTATAAAAATGCGATGCAGTATATAAATTTGTAGTCGTCCTCTGTCCGATAGTTTTCGAATTCCCAACTACTTTTTAACGGTTATCATTTTCGAATGTCATTTTCCGATATTATTTTCATTGCAGAAACTGCAAGATTTCATGAGTTTGGATAGGTTCAAAGGACAATGAAGCATTTTATGGATCTTCGAATAGCGTAGGCAAACTATGTAGGCAGGTACTCGGCAGCAGAAATCGGTTCGTCGGAAATTTAACATAAAAAAATTATTTTGCAATAAATTTGGGAGAGATTGGTCTCGATGCTATGAATAGGCCTTATAAAAGTTAGTCTAATTGATAAAGTTATAAAAAAGATCATAGTAAGTGGCATTAGTGCACTCGCATAATAAAAGATTAGAACGACCCTTAGGTTTCCGTATACATTCTTGTATTCTTCTTAAATATGAAGAAACAAAATGTGTTCAGACTATTCTAGCAATCATTGTATGATTTGATGATGACTTTATTCTAGATGTTTTCAAAACAATAAATTACCACACATATTTGAAGTTCCTGCTTCGGATAATCCAAATGCCATTTTTCTCTTAATCAATTAGGAACAAAAATGCTCTGATCAGCTGAGTGAACAGAGATGAAGTGGAAGCAAATAACGAAATACCAATATAAAAGAAATTGAAAGATGGAAGATAAAGGCCGAAGATAAATATCCATCTATAGAAAATAAATATCTTCACGAATAGTTGGATATTTTTTTACTATGTGAATGAGCAGTTTTCTATTTCGGCTGATTAGATAAATGTATTGTTTGTTGTTTATCAAACAATTGTTCTTTTGGTGTCAACAACTGCTTATGACAACACGTTCTGCCAAGAAGCGTCAACATCAACGATCAACAAATAAAAGGCCTGAAATGGAAGAAAAAATACAATTTGTTTATTTGGTGCGCGTTTACTTCATAATCAAATATGTAAGTCAAAGACGAAGCATGGAATTTTTATAAAAACATTCATAATAGATAATTAATATTAAACAAATATTTAAATCATAACGTAAAGCAATTTTCTACAGGCAAAATTTTTTTTCATGCATAGAAATCTTTTTTTTTTCATTACCTTCTTCTACGTGGTTGTTAGTTGTTGTTTTTTTCTCTCTTGAGTATCTGTTAGATTCTTCTGAACAGATTATTTCTTTCTTCTTAAGGCATCTACTAAGACGCATTTTTATTTTATTCTTTTCTTTTGCCCTTTTGTTGCATTGTTTCTTGTATTTCATATTCTTTCATCTTTTTTTTCATTTCATTCAACAAAGAAACCAATGCCTTCTATGAAAAAGCCTTATACAACTCATTTATCAATCTAACTTATGTATCAAGTGATTTAATGAATCACAGTTTTAAGAACTGGTTCCCTTTTATTTATTTAATGACTGATATTTAATGATCATAAACCGAAATTGATTTTAGTGATTATATTTAAGTTAAATTCATGTAATAGAATCATTGCATATATACAGGTCATATTTCAAACTAAAGAGGCAATAAATTTTAACTCCACAACACAGTATCAGAGATTAGATTAGCCATCAGTAATATTTGTCAAGGAACTGCAAATTTTATTTGGTTTGGTTATCAAATACGTTTTATTTCCTTTTATAAAAAAATATGACTTGAATAAAACATTTGTATGTTAGTACTTTTCAAAATGGATTTGTTTTTAGAAATATGTCATGATTGATACACATATAGGATCTCCACTTACATTCTTGCAACGCTCTCTAATTTTCCGAACAGCAACACCTATAGTCACAGCAAGTGAATTCTTGGTAGAATAAAACAACTATGAGCTACACTTGCAGCATCAACTGGTGAAAATTCATTAGCGTAGCCATCTCGCAATAGGTTTGAGATGGAAACAAAGTTTTAAAAAAAGACATATGTTGCATATTAATAGAAGAATTATAAGAAAAAAACATAAATATTTGAATAAATAAAAATATTCATTAAATATTTAATATTATTGAAATCACTCTGACTAAAAAAATATTTTTTTTCTTTCTAAAATTATGTTATAAATAGGTGTTTTGGAAAAGTAGAACAAGCATATTCTTTTTCAAATATTGCACCTATACATATGCCTTTCACAACAAAGTTTCATTAAATAATGTGGGCAATGATGTGAAAAACTTTGGCTTCGCTATAGGGAGATAATTAAATAATGGCATGTTTATTTCTACGTCTATCGTTTTCACTTCAATTGTTATATTAACCCTTTCTAGGGCCGTGGGAAGTATGCTTCCCACCAAATTTATCAATCTTTGTATGAAATTATGTAGGTTGGCATAAGTTCTGACACATTTTTTTTAGTAAATCAGAAACTTAGATGCTTCAGTTCTTTATCTCACACAAAATGATGTGTCTTGATTTGTTACTTCATTATTAATTAACCAAATTAATTAATGAATCAAATTAAATTTATCTAATAAGCTAAATGAATCCCTTTTCTTATTCTAATTTCAAACCTAAAAATATTTTCACATAATATGACTAGAAAAAAATGGCCCTTTAAAGGGTTAAGTGGTTGTATTAAATGCCTGTGTAGTATATTCTCCAGTTCTATTAGAAAAAAAAGGGAAAACCATAAAATGAGTTTTAATTCTTGTCATCATAAAATATTGAGCAAATATATGGATATATTAAATACAAACTCTCGTATAATCCAATTATGACTGATTTTCAATATTTTGTGTAATCATATTCGGGCAAAAACTATAGAAAACAAAAATTGTACTAAAAGATATACAAATATTTTCCTTTATTTTTACAATAAACTATTAAAATTAAAAATATCGTTTTCATATTTAAATTATGATATATTTCTGAAACATTCTGTACTTCAAATGATATAATTATTAGATAAACTATCGTTTATTTAAAAACTGATAAACAGCGATGCCTCAAATTTTTTATTTCACAAAAGTATTTGCCAAATAAATAATATAAATTTTCATTAATTTAAAAAAAAAAATCTTCTACGTGAGTATCAACAGTATATTTATTTGAACATTCATCATCTATATTTTAATTATTATATGAAACACTATGCATTCTTCCGAGTTTAAAACAAAACACAATTGAAACATAAATTGACTATTCATTGTTTTCGCCATAAAGTATTGAACAAACATCAATATTTTAAGCATAAACTTTTTTCCAATCCAAACATGACTGATGATGAGCATTTGTTTCTGGGACAAAGCTAAAATAATTTTTGCGAACCTTTTTCTACCACAATCTTCTTTCTATTTCCTGCACAAACTATGAATATAATTCTCGAATGTATACTAAAATAATAATAACAACAATAATTGTATCGTGACTCTTTTCAGACAAGAAAAACTATTTTCATATTTTTGTTGCTACAGTCTAGACTTGCTCTCTTGAGATAAGAAAGGTTGATATTAAGGTAAAAGTCTGACCCGGTGGAGAACACACAACTGTACTCTTTTAAAATAAAACAGGAATTCGATATTTCAGTCTATAAATATCCCGATTCATATAGTTCAGTAGGAATACTTTGCAATTTCAAAAGAAAATTGCAAAATATTCCTACCAGGAAATAATATTTAATTAATAATTTTAATTATTAATTATTTTTTCAATTATTAATATATTCAAAAAAGTTAGAAAAATTGTTTAAAAATTTCAAACTGTGCTTGAAAGGAACTTAAACCATTGTAACTACACTGACGGAAAAAAAAATCCCAACACTAAGAAAATATTATTGTAGAGTAATGAAATTTGGATAATGTATTTGTCTAGTTAACATGTTTAATTAATTAAATTTTCAAGATCACAGGTTAATTTAATCTCAAAAAAATGCAATTCAAATGTGAAATGTTGTTACATTAATAACCGGTGTATCCTCCAGAATTTTGAATGCAAGCCTGCAATAGTTCATGCATTGTGTCATACAGGTACCGAATGTCACTTTGTGGTATGGAATTCTATGCTTGTTGTACTACTTCTGTCAATACTAGGATGGTCAGTACTGGGCGTGAATGATGCTGGAGTTGCCGTCCAATCATATCCTCTACGGGCTCAATTGAAGACAGATCTGGTGATCCTGCAGGCCATGCAGACACTTTGTACAGCACGTTGCATTACAACAGTGGTATGAGAGTGAGCGTCATCCTGTTGGAAAACTCCCCCTTGAATGCTGTTCCTGAATGACAGCTCAACAGGTTAAATTACTGACTAACGTACAAATTTGCAGTCAGTGTGTTTGGGATAACCACGAGAGTGCTCCTGCCATCATAGGAAATTGCTGGCCAGACCATGATTTCAAGTGTAGGTCCAGTATGTCTAGGTTGCAGACGGTTTTTAATTGCAGGTGTTACCCTGGCCTCCTCCTGACCAACATACGGCCATCATTGGTGTCCCGGCTTAACTTGCTTTCATCAGAAAACACAACATATCTCCACTCACTACATTCTCCAAAAAGCTCTGGCTTGGAGTCAGTGGAATACACGCTACAGGGCGCCTGGCTCGGAGCTGTCCTTGAAGTAACCGATTTCTAACAGTTCGTTGTGTCACTGTGGTACCAACTGCAGCTCGAATTTCTGCCGCAGATGCTGTACTATGCGCCAAGCCTACGCCGAATATGGTGGTCTTCCTTATCAATAGCCCCAAGTGGCCTCCCAGAACCCGGTCTTCTTGAGGAAGTACCATCCCTTGATCACTACTCCCAACAATCATTCAAAATGGATACATTCTGGCCAAGTCTTTCTGCAATATCGCGGGAAGAAAATTCACCTTCTCGTAGTTCTATTACGCAACCTCGTTCAAACTCGGAGAGATGCTGATAATGGTTTCTTCGTCTTCTTAAAGGCATTCTTGGCTAACATCAACTCTATACGACAGATTTCAAAGATAAATAACGTTCACGAACTTTACAGCACGCATTTAAAGCAAATCTGATTTGTAAATTTTGAGTGGCGCTACTAGCGCCACAGTTATGCGAGAAGCACAAAATTTAAATCTATGTCATCTTTCAGATTATAAACATGCCTACCAAATTTTGTTTATCTAGCACAAGTCCTTCTTGGTGTTTTAATTTTTTTCCGCCAGTGTAGTTTCCCTGAAAGTTTCTCACATACTCTCTAATAAATTTGTCTTGCCAGATAACGCTTTACATGTCCATGGAGTACTATAGTTACGAAATATTAACTTCTGGTGTGAATTTAACATCCTTACTGAATATACAGTGTCAGTCTTGGCAAGTTATTTGGCGATTAATTCCTTCCACGCGTTTATTGTATCCACAAAACGAATTCATCATTTCTCAATCAATTGATACAAAAATTTCATACGAAATCTCAATTATAATCTCAAAATCTCATACCAAATTTGATATACTTAAGTCATGGCGCTTTTGAATTCTCGCGTTTATATGTTTATGAAAGTACAGACCGATAGACAATCAGCCCTATGTTGGATTAGGATCAAAAATTGGCTGAAAATCTACACTATAGATGTTAAATCTGTGAACCGAATTTTTTCCTCCTAGATCTTTCTGTTTTGTAATAATTGGTTTAATTTATATTATCGGGCATATCGGACTTTCTTTAAACAGGTTTTATTCAAAATTTCATAGAAACCTGCAAATTTGGTATATAAATCGTATATCAAATTTCAACAGTCTGTCTCATAGCATTTATGAGTCATCTTTGTCACAGTCACAGTCAGACAGTCATTTTCCAGAAATGAATTTATCGAGACACTTTCGAGAATCTCCACATTTCTAAAATGTGGAGATTCGTCAAAATCTCGAATTCGAAATTTCTGACGATTATTACACTTTTTCTCTACTACGAATACGAGGAATTAAAAACGGCTTTAATAAATATGTCTGGCACATTTTTAAAAGCTTACAAACATAGTAATTAATATCGAATCGTACTTATAGTTCTAGAGGACAGGCTCACGCAAAATCAATTCATGGAACCGTGTACCGAGAAAGCAAAAACCCTTCCATCATTTCAATCTAGAAATACATACATTTCTATAAAATTTAATTTTAACTTTAAGAACCTCTGAAATAATTAATGCACTCAAAGATACATCGAAACTTCGCTGTTTCGAAATCAGAGAAGTATTTAAATTCATGACCAAAGTCTATGTCACTGCTTTCAGCTCTAGTATCAGTTTTTAAGGGCAATTTTTTTCCTCGGTGGATTCTTTCGATTTTATTTTTATAACTCAACCGGCAGCATTTCTTGGGGTCAGACGGGCTGAAAAGACAACGGAGTTTTTTATGGAGCTCCGAATGGCATCAGCGGACGTTCGTTGTTGGCACCAGAGCTCGAATCACCGGAAATGGGCACACATATAAATAACATTTTGCTGTAAAACTGGGAAAGAATGGTCGTAATACGAGAAGTTTTGGCTCGTTGAATGCTATCCTATCAATACAGATATAAAAGGGGTCCGGGTAAACGACTCGTAAAGGAGAAGATTAAATCCTGACTCGTATAATGCTATGAGCAGCATTTATTTGATTTCTATGTGGATTTGACTTCCTTATTTCGCTTTTAATTCTTCATAAAATATCGTTATTGTCTAAAAATATGTAAACAAATTGCAACATTCATAATTCTTTTAATTCTTTAAAGTGTGCTATAGATAAGCATCACTTGGTTATGAATAAATTATATGCAAACTAGATTTTTAAATATCCTATATTCTAACTCTACGATGTATCATGTAGCACGTTTTTATTTCCATTTATAAGCTTTACATGAGTGCTCCAAAAGGCAACAATGAGTCTGGAAATCCTTTTTGAAATGCTTTTTGATATGTATTTGTAGGAAAAACTGATTGATGGCAAGTGCGGTACTAGAATTAGTTTTAAACTGAAAATTTAGAAAAAATACCAAGATGATTGTTGTTTGAATAATTCTACCATAAAAAATATTATTAAAATATTTTTTCATTGTAAAAAAAAAAAATTGTGTCACTGGGATATTGTATAATTCTTAATATAGCCAATTCACACATTTTAATTCTTTTCTTAAAATTTCACCAGAAAAAAAATAAACTAAAAGTTTATTTAATAATTTCTCTGAATTATATACAGCTATTCAATTACACATGTATTTTTTTGGGGGGGGATAAAATAGTCATGCATTGTAAAGTTAAATGCCTTTTATTGAGCGTATTTTTCTTTGTTCCTTATTTAAACATATTTCATAAATTATTTAAACAAATTCTGTGACTTTTGTTTCGAATAATGATAGTTGCAAAACAGTTTATTTTCACCTCCATAATCGGGTTTTTTTTACCTTAAAAAATCAGTGTTTTTTTTGTTTTTTTTTGTACCGTATTTGTTGTAATTTACAAAGGATTTTTTCTGACATAGCAGAGAACACAACGCGATTCCCTTCTGTGTTGTTTGAATTATCAAAGCGATTAATAAATTTTATGAATGATTTCATTTGATATTTGAATCCTTGGCAGCATAACTGCAATCGTGTTTGTCATCATCCTTCGAGTAGCCGCATCTCATACGAATATACGAGGGGTGATCTAAAGAAAAGTTTACAAGCAGCAGCATTTGGAAAGTAGAAATTGTGGATTGGAATATTGTTACCCAGAGTGGAGACAGATGGCGCTAGTTGTCTTAGACCGGTATTCGAGCAGATAGTGTTAATATTGAGACCTGAAACAGCGACAGTAATGGCAAGACGTCTAGAGAAGTGGTCCCGCATAGAGGTGCAAGCCGTGATAGGATTTCTATGGGCCAAGAATGCGTCCCCATTGGACATTCACAGACAAATCGTTGAAGTGTACGGGGGAGAAGAAATGAGTAGAAAACAGGTGGCAAAATGGTGTCGTTCTTTTGAAGCGGACAGAAAGATTGCTGGAAAAGTTTAGGTGGGAGGTCTGGAGTTGCCCCTCATACAGCCCCGATTTGGCTCCCAGTGAATATTTCCTTTTCCTGGCATTGAAGAATTACTTATCCGAAATAAGGTTCATATCAGACGGTGATGTTCAAAAATGTGCCGTAGACTGGCTCAATAGCCAAGAACCTGATTATTACGAAGACGGATTAAACAAATTGGTACAGCGGTGTGATAAATTCTCAATAGGTTTGGTGATTACGTCGAGAAGTGACCGCCACATATGTCTCTAAATGATGGGTCTATTGTCAATAAAGCATTTTTCCTTTGCATTTTAATTTTTTTTTCTTGGATCACCCCTTCAATAGAAAATCCACCTTCTTCTTACTCACGGGTATATGAAGTTTGAAATGATCATATATTTTCAAATCTATATTCTAAAAATAAGAATTGGATTGAAAATCTTTTTCAACTTTCTATAACAGACAACGAACAAAAGCTTAGTTTTTATATTCTCGAAAATGGCAATAGAAACTTAATGCAATTAAATCTTTTCTAGGCTATCCACTTTATTTAGGAAGTTACGTTGGAATATCGAATTCCGGTTTTGTGTTAAGAAATTTGTATTAAAGTTCACTTCAGTAACATGGAGAGAATATTGTTTACTTTTCAATCTCGGGGGAAAATATAATAATAAACGATAATGTAATTTTATATTTGGTCAAAAATTGAAATTTTTTTTCGTCGTTTGTGCTAAATCACTTGCTGAAGAAACACGATATTTTTTTATTTATGCTTTGAAAGATATTTAAATATGTTTTTCTAAAGATATTTAAATATGTTTATCTAAGAAGCTGAAAAAGTATCTTGGGAAAAAAAGAAATCTCTAAATTCCGCTTCCGGAAACAAATTGTTCAATAATATTCATGTTCGGTGTAGAAGAGAAGTTTTGAATTTTAAATGCTTAAGTATGTGATTTATATTTCTATCCAAGAATAATATTTTTATTTTAATATCATTTTGTTGTTTTTTTAGAATTCTTGAAAATGCACTACTTTAGGAAAAGTCATTTGGATGATTCTTTAGGACTTTTTTTCTTTATTTCATTTTGAGTCTTTTAATTTCATTGTGTGTGTGTGTGTGTGTGTGTGTGTGTGTGTGTGTGTGTGTGTGTGTGTGTGTGTGTGTGTGTGTGTGTGTGTGTGTGTGTGTGTGTGTGTGTGTGTGTGTGTGTGTGTGTGTGTGTGTGTGTGTGCGTGTGTGTGTTTCGAAAAGTTGAAAATGCCCAGTTTTAAGAAAAACAATTTGGATTATTCTTTATGACTTTTTTGATTTTATATAGAGTTAATTTTTCAATATTAGGCAACAGCACAAATAAAATATGTCATAAATATTTTGATTTGCGAAATTTTCATCATGTTCCACGACCTATAAAATAATTTTACCTATAAAAAAATTATTTTCCTTTTAATTTCATTTTTTTTTAATTCTAGAAGATATACTGTTTTAGGAAAAGTCATTCGGATGAAACTTTGATTTTTTTTCGTTATTTTATTTAGAAATAATTCTTCAATATTAGGTAAAACCACAAAAAAGATACGTTATAAATATTTTGATTTGTGAATTTCCATTATGTTCCATGAGCCATAAAAAATTATTTTATTTACAATTTATTTTATTTTGTCATATATCTTAATGGAAAATTAAAAAAGTTACATATCTAACAATAAATCATTTTTTACTATATTTTATTACGGAAGTTTTTTATTAAATGTATTTTTTTACTGTTCTATAATATAAAAAGAAAAGTCGCGATATAAAAGTTCAATTTTTCATTTCTATTGAGAATATTATATTGCCTCAGAGTTCATTTATTAACAGTTCATCGAAGCATGCAAAGATTAACGATCTTTAAATGAAAAGAACAAATTACTGATCTCTCGAATAACGAGCATTTACTAAAAATTAATCAATCATGATGAAGCTGAAATGTTGTCTTCTGTATTATAAATGTAATGAAGTCTTTTATCGAGAATGTTTCGAAGGAAAAGTATACTACTTTTTCTATTTTTTTCTAATACTTGTCTATACCAATTACTTAGTATTTCTCTTATTTTAACGTCTATCGTCTGCACGTAAAACCCATACGAAAAACAATACATTTATCGAGATTTTCAAAGAAAAACAAGGAAAGCATAAAGCAATATTTATTTGCTATTGTCACAAACTATAAACCAAATATTGAAAATATCAAACATTCATTCCCTTCAACTCCAAACATGACTGAAACTGAATATTTTGTCTGTGGAAAAAAAACTAAAACGCTTTTAGAGTAACAAATACTTTTCTGTTTTAAACATATTTACATATCTTCGAGATAATGATGTAAAAAATATGCTTTATTTTTCCATAAAGGCTTTTATACAGGCGGGAAAAAAACAGATTTTTCCATATTTCCAGAATAACTACAAGCTACACCACAATTTCTATATGTTGGATTTTAGAACGTTGACCTTTTAAATTCTACTTTCGTTGCAAAGAACACAATTTTTCTGTCTCAAATAAAAGCGGAATTCGATACTCCAATCCCATTTCGAAGGAAATGGTTAAGTTAGAAAATATTTCATTTCCTTTTGTGTCGGCCATCATTTTTATTTAGTTAGTTTCTTAATTTTAATTTTAAAACTTAGTTTTAATTTCTTGTCATCATTTCGTCAAAAATTTCGTACACTTTTCAGTTTACTTTCAGTCATTTGATTTGTATTTTAGAAATATTTTCTGGGAATTCCAACTATTAAGAAATATACTTTAAGGGCAATTAAATATATTATTGTAATTTTATCGCATAAGTGAAAGTACCTTAGAGTTGATTTCAAAAGTCCATTTTCAGAAACTCTTTTTCAAATATCAATCCTTTAAAAATTTGGGAGAAATAAAATATATTTGCCATGAAATATTAGCCTCAAATACAGTGACGTGTCTCATCGTCATTGTATGCGAAGTAATTCGAACTCTCATCGAATTACTGATACTTTTAAATTTCAAATTAAGTGAAAGTATTTAGTAATTTAAAATGCAAAAATCATTTAAAAGTCCTGCAACACCACAAATATCCTATTGTGGGAGTTAAATTAATAATAACTGTCACAAATAGGATGTGTGATCTGAGTGGGAAGTTAAATAAAATCATAAGTCAAGGGATAAATCCAAATTAAAGTTAATAAATTTTGACACAAGTTTTCAAGCAATATATTTCTTCCAGGTAAACAGATTTAATTAAAAAAACATTTTGAATTTCGTATAAAGGAATATAAAATAAATTAAAAAAGTCTTTTCAATTTCCGAAAACTGCAAAGAATTTAAGCTTAATTTAAATTTTTGCCAATATGATTGCCGACAAGCAAAGGAAAGATATCATTTTTTTTTTTAACTTTTCTATTTTTCTTCGACCATGAGATTGGAATATCGAATTCGAGTTTTGTTTCAGGAAAGATTCTGTTCCTGTCGATGGATGAAGTTTAATATCGTAAAAGCAACTTCTTGAATTTTAAGAGAGCATCCAGTTGTGCTCTATAGGCTAATAATTGCAACCAAAAAAATATGAAAATGTTTAATATATCTTTTTGGATAAAAGCATTTACAACAAAAATATGATATTTTGGATCTGATGCTCGAGGACATGTAAATACGTTTATACAAGAAATAGAAAAAGCATTTTGGAGGAAAAAAGTGCTCTAAAAGCATTTTAGTTTTTTACCAGAAATAAAATATTCAATATCAATCATTCTGGAGTTGAAAAAAGATGTTGTATTGCTCTTGTATAATCCTTAAGGCGGATGCTAATGGAACCCAAAATAAAAGTAGTATTGCTGTTATTTAATTTTTTTCTTGATTTAAAAAAAATAATAATAACATTAAAGTTTTTGAAGAACATTCTTTTAATGCTCTTCAAAAATGTTAGAAATAATTTTTTGGTCAATGTTCTGGAGATCAAAGCAAAGCTGATGTATGTGTGACATTCTGAAATAAATAATTTAATTAATTTGGAATTTCTACACATTTCATAAAAATCCTTAGTTTAGTATTTATACTTAAGCTCTAAATGTCGATCATAAGTTAAGTAAGTATATTTTATTTGCCAAAGAATTCTAATCGCAACTGTGCCCGCGTTAGGATGGGTTTAATTCGTTAAAATAGGAGTGATAGGAAAGATAAAAGAAAAAGATATTTAAATTTAACAATAAAGTAAACTTGGATTACTCACTGACTAAATTAAAATAAAATAACAAGATGAGAAGCGAAACGGTACTCACACACATGGGAAATAAAATTGAACAAAAGAGTATCTAATAGAGCTGGAATCAAGGTCAAAGAATGTCGAAGAATTCCGGATATGCCTTCATCCTTCCGCGTCTCACCCCTTAGTGAGATAGAATTTTTGAAAAGTGTTTGTCTCAGAATACTAAAACGAACAATACGTAAGTTACTTAACTTTTTTATGGTAATTTTCAACACCTCATGGCTTTATATCTTTTGCTTTGGCTCCCAAATCTCTAATAAAAATATTCTTTTCAATTTTTTTTGGTTCACTATTAAAGGCATGCTTTTAATAAATTTATTTTTAATTTTATTTTCACCTTTTTTAATCATTACTATATTTCGTAATTTATTGTAAAGAATATTACGAAATCTTTGATTCAAATTTTCTGAAATGCAATACCAGATTGCGGGTTAATCAAAACTAAATCAATTTGAAATATTGAAAATTAACTTCAAATAAAATTCTCAATAATTTAAAATGTAGTTCCAAATCAAATAGACAATTAAGTACGGAAATTATTAAATATCGTATCTTTTCCGGGAACACAAAATTCATCAAAATTTCAAAACGCTCTCATATCAAAAAAGGAGAGAAAAATTAGGTTGAAAAATCTCGCGTTTAAAAGTTTGAGATAATTCAGTTAAATAAATGCTTTTAAAGAGTTCTTTTCACAAGAAAATGTATTATTATTTAATATATTCTAAAATACGGTTTCATGTGTACACAAAATGTAAAGAATGTGAGAAACGTAGAAAAAAAGCTTCTACACATTTCTCTACTTTCTTAATTAACTATTTCATATGTTAATTAAAAGATGGACACTACTCCTCATTGTTTTAGAGATAAAAACACGCATATAAAGGTCTCCTTTTCTACTAAAATTTTCAATTCTATAAAATAAAATGTGTATTTTTTTAAATATTTCTTCCAATCTTGGTTGAGAGCATCGCATCGTTACTTTTTGAAAAGCGATGTAATTTTTAAATTTATAGTCGTCCTGTTTTTGAATACTGAAATAATTTTTAACAGTTAACATACATGGGTACCATCTTTCGATATGATTTTTATAATACGAACTGCAATATTTCATGAGTTCGGATAGGCTCAATGGATAATGTAGCATTTTATGGATCATTGAATAGCATAAGCAAATGATGTAGGCAAGTAGAATTCGATTTGTCCAAAATTTAACATAAAAAATATTTTATAATAAAATTGGGAGATTGGCCTCGATGTTATTAAAAGGCCTTATAAAAGTTTTTACAATCGACAAAGTTATAAAAAAGGTCTCACTAAGTGACTTTGGTGCTCTCGCACAGTAAAAGATAAACACTTTAAGAATCGCACACGAATTTTCTCGTGTTTCCCGTCCCATCTGTTATTAACCGCTCACGAGTTTCTCGAGTTGCGCCTCCCGTCTGTTATTGCTTCATAAATAACAAACTTATGAGGATTTTAGAACGTACAAGTTTGCCCAAAAAACGTGCGGTTCCAGCCGTATGTCTTAAAGATTTCTTTGCGGTCCTTAATGTGTTTTGTAACAAGTCATATTTTCTCTGTCAGTATACATTCTTGTTCTATATTTTTTTTCTTTCTTGTTTACCATCCTAAAATAAGTATTGTCAAAAAATAATGTAAAAAATTATTATATAATTTGGTGAACAATCAAGATATTCAAGAAATTATAAACCATACACATTCAGTGGCAAGAGCTTTGAATTTTATATTTATTTGGATACGAGGAAACAGAATGTGTTCCAGAGTGTTCTTGTAATGATGGGATGAATGAAAGGTGACGTCATTCCCGGTCTTTCCAAAACAATTAATTGCCATACAAGTTCTTCTTTCGTATAACCCTAATGCCCCTTCCCTCTTAATCAATTACGAACAAAAATTTTCTGATCAGATGAAAGGACAGAGGTGAAGTGGAGGCAAATAAAGAAATATTAATATAAAAAGATTGAAAGATGGTTAATAGAAGACATAAGTCGAAGATAAATAACCATCCATAGCAGATAAATATCCACTAAAATAGTTGGATATTTATTTGCTGTATCAATGAATAATGTTCTATTTTGGTTGATTAGATAACTGTAACTGTAACTGTAACTGATTAGATAACTGTATTGCTCATTGTTTATTAAACAGTTGTTCTGGTTCTTTGGAGTTAACTATTGTTTTCGACAGCAAGTTCTGCCAAAAACCGTTTTTCAACACACACCAGTGATCAACAGATAAAATATCTTAAATGGAAGGAAAAATATTATTTGTTTGTTGAGTTTTTATTTTATAATCAAATATATAATTCATAGAAAAAGCATGGGGTTTCGATAGTTTATATTTATAATAAATAGTTAATATTAAACAAACATTTAAATCATAATGCAAAGCAATTTTCTATAGACTGTAATTTTATCTTTCCTAAGCATAAGAATTTTGGTTCATCTTTTTCTTTGTAAACTTGGTTGTCAGTTCTTTTTCCTCTTTTGCGAATCTGTTAAATTCCTATCAATAGATGATTTCCTTCTTCTTAAGACATATATTGTTATTGACACAATGTTTAATTTTATGCATTTTTTGCGTTTTAGTGTCATCAGTTCTTGCATTTCATAGTCTTTTAATTTTTTTTTTATCATTTCCTTCCACACAGAAGCAAATGTCTTCTGTGAATAAGCCATATATAACCGCATTTATCGATGTAACTTACTTACACAATGATTTGATGACTGACATTTTTAAGAACAGGTCCCATTTTATTTATTTAATGATTTAAATATAAAGTTCATAAATCGAAATCAATTTTAATAATTATATTTAAATTAAATTCCGATAATAGAATCAGTGCATATTCAAACACATCCTAGGGAAGAGGCTGTAAGTTTTAACACCATAAATAACATTAGAAAGCGCTCGATGATGTTTGTCAGGAAATTGTGAATTTCATTTGGTTTCGTTGGAAAATTCGTTTTATTTCCTTTTATAAAAAAGTATTACCTGCCTAAAAAAATCCGTATATCGTTACTTTATTAAATGGATTTGTTTTCAGCAATATATTGTTAAAAACTATCACCTTTGCCTGGTTAATGTACATATAGGATGACCTCTTAAATCACTTGCAACCCTCTCTTATTTTCTAAACAACAACATTTATAATCATGAAAGGGAAATCCTGATAAAGTAAGCAAACTATGAGTTATGAGAAGATACCACTTACAGCGCTACCTGGGTGAAAATTCCTCAGTTAGTGTAACGATCTCGCAATTAGTATGAGGTAGAGGGAAAGTACTGAAAAGGATTTTGGTACACGTTAATAAAAGAGAAATAAGAACAAAATATAAATACCTCAGCTAACAAAACTTTTCATAATTATTAAATATTTAATACTATTAAAATTATTCTGACTGAAAAAATCTTTTTTCTTATTGAAATCATTTTATACATGGATGTTTCGAAAACGCAGAGCCAGTTTTTCTTCTTTAAATATTGCACCAAGTCATATATTTTCAATTACTAAGTTCCATTAAATAATGTGGGCAATTTTACGAAAACACTTCGGCTTTGAAAGAAGAGGATAAAAAAAAATTTCATTAATTTAATTTTTATACTACTCTTACAGCGAAAAAGAATCAATGAGTAAATTAACGAAGATGCTTCACATATTTTTCTCACAGAACTATTTGTGTAATAAATACATAATATATATTTATATTAATTTTAAAAGAACAAAATCGTCTACATGATCCCATCAGCACTATATTTAGTTGAACATCCATCATCTATATTTTAACTGTTATATAAAACATTATACATTTCTCCGAGATTAAAACAAAACAGAACAAAATCGTAAACTGACTTTTCATTGTTTTCATCATAAAATTTTCAACAAGCATCAATATTTAAAACTTTAATTTTCTTCTAATCCAAACATGACTGATGTGGGAGTTTCATAAGCTAAAATATTTTTAGCGAACCCTTTTCGACCACAATCCACTTTCAATTTCCTGCACAAACTATAAATATATTCTCGAATGAATAATAACAATAATTGTATCATAGCTCTGTTCAGACAGACAAGAAAAACTATTTTCATTTTTTTGTTCTTACAGTCTAGACTTGTTCTCTTGAGATTAGAAAGCTTGATATTAAGGTAAAAGTCTTACCCAGTGGAGAAACCACAACTGTACTCTTTCAAAATAAAATAAGAATTCGATATTCCAGTCTCCCCTTCGAAAGAAAATTACAAAATATTCCTACCAGGGAATTTATAATTTCAATCATTTGTTTTCTCCAAAGATAAAAGAAAAAAATTAAGTTTTAAAAATACAAATTCTGCATGAAAAGAACATAAACCAGACGGAAAAGTCTCCCCAAAAGTTCTTCGCATACTCTCTAATAAATTCTTCATGCCAGATAACTCCTTACATGTCATTGGAGTGCGATAGTTACGATCGAAATATTAATTTTGGCATGAACTTAGCATCTTTACTGAATATACAGTGTCAGTCTTGGCGAGATATTTGGCGATTAATCCCTGGCATACGGTTAATAGTATCAAAACATGGAATTTGTATTTTAGAGATATTAATACTCAACCAACTAAAACAAAAATAACTGATACAAAACTGCACTTGTAATCATAAAATTCCATACCAAATTTCATATATTTAAGTCATTGCGTTTTTTAATTATCATGTTTATATGTTTCTGATATAAGTATAGACTGTCAGAACAATCAACCCATAGTTTGATTTGACACAACATTTGACATCTGTCTATACTATAGATGTTAAATCTGTGAACCGAATTTTTATCTATCTAGCTTATTTCGTTTTGTAATTATTGGATTAACTTATATTTGAACAGGTTTTATTCAAAATTTCATAGAAACCTGCAAATTTGGTTTAAAAATCGTATATAAAATTTTAACAGTCTATCTCATAGCATTTACGAGTTATCTTTGTCACAGACAGACAGACATTTTCCAGAAATGAGTTAGAAAACTTTTGGAGCTCAGAAAGGTCTAAAATGTGGAGAAACGTCAAAATCTTCGAAACGTCAAAAGTTCGAAATTTCTGACGATTACTATACTTTTTCTTCCTTACATATACGAAGAATTAAAAAGCCTTCAATAAATATTTCTGACTAATTTAAAAAATGTGCAGAATATAGGAAATAATGTCGAACCCTACTTACAGCTCTAGAGGACAGGCTCACTCAAAATTAATTCATGGAACAATATACCGATTTAGCAAAAGAACTTCCATAATTTCAGTATAGAAAAACCTCCATTTCTATAAAATTGAATCTCAACTTTAAGGACCTCTGAAATAATTAATGTACTCTCGGATACATCGAAACTTTGCTTCTTCCAAGTCAGAGAAGTATTTAAATTCATGACCAAAGTCTATGTCACTGTTTTCAGCTCTAGTATCAGTTTTTAAGGGCAATTTTATTCCTCGGTGTATTCTTTCGATTTTATTTTTATAACTCAACCGGCAGCATTTCTTGGGGTCAGACGGGCTGAAAAGACAACGGAGTTTTTTATGGAGCACCGAATGGCATCAGCGGACGTTCGTTGTTGGCACCAGAGCTCGAATCGCCGGAAATGGGCACACATATAAATAACGTTTCGCTGTAAAACTGGGAAAGAATGGTCGTAATACGAGAAGTTTCGGCTCGTTGAATGCTATCCTATCAACACAAATATAAAAGGGGTCCGGGGAAAAGACTCGTAAAGGAGTAGATTAAATCGGAACTCATATAATGCTGTGAGCAGCATTTATTTGATTTCTATGTGGATTTGACTTCCTTATTTTGCTTTTAATTCCTCGTAAAAAGTCATTATTGTATAAAACATTGTAAACAAATTGCATGGTACTTCTAATGTTTTAAAGTATGCTATAAATAAACACAACTTGGTTATGAATATATTATATGAATAACATATTTGAACATTTAAAGCATTCCAAACTTCCTTTATTGAGCATTTTTTTTTCTTTGTTCCTCATTTAAACATACCTCTATAATGATTTAAATGACTTCTGAAACTTTTCTCTCGAATAATAATAATGCGAAACTTCAGGAAATAATTTCATAATAATCTTTACGAAATAATTTAATGATAATCATTATGAATAATTATCATTAGGAAATAAGTTAATAATAATCATTACGAAATAATTTGGTAATAATCATTATGAAATAATTTAAAAATAATCATTACAAAATAATTTAATATTAATGATTGCGAAATAATTTAACAATAATCATTACGAAATAGTTAAACAATAATCATTACGAAATAATTTAATAATAATCATTACGAAATAATTTAATAATAATCATTACGAAATAATTTATTTTATCTACCAAATCGGTTTTTTGTCTATCGCATTTGCTGTAATGTATAAAGGCTTTTTGTCGCATATAGAAAAGCATACGATGCAATACACTTCTGTGTTGTTTTGGCTATCAAAATTATAATAAATTTTTATGAATCATTTCATTTAATATTTAAATTCTCAGCTGTTTAATTTCAATCGTCAATTTGTCATCATCCTTTATATAACCGAATTTCATATGAATATACTTTTCGTGCCAGCTATAAAATATTAGCACTTTTTGTAGATAAAGCAGTTGCATTAAGACCGCGTTGAGAGATTTGGGTAATTCGGTTTAGATGAATTATGCTTTGAATTGAATGTACCTCAAGCTTTTGCGTTGCATTATACCTTAATAAAAGATTACAATTGTTTTTAATAACAAATTGTTCGACTACCATAATAATAACATTAATTTAGTAAAGTCAACCAACTTGTATTAACTGTTCCTTATTGCATCAAATCAGAACTATTTTATGTAATGAAATAAACGTATGACTTTCTGATTGTTCGGCTATTTAAGCAAGGTAATAAAATTGTTTAGCAGTCTTCACGTCATGCATTTCCACCAAATCCAAAATGCGAGTGAGTTATGTCCTAAAAGAAATCGAACTTTTAAACCTACCTATCTTAATGTAAGAAAGTTGTGTCGTATTAATCTGAAACCTTGTCACGACGAGTCAGTTAGGACTTTAATGAGTGTTAGAACGAGATAATTTTTTGTGCGTTGAATGAACTTTTAAATTTGAGCATTATTGTTTTAGCCTATTAATCCTAATGTAATGAAGTTGTGTGATATTCACTTGGAATTTGTCAAACCAGGTCATTTAATTACTCTGTTATGAGTATAACAATGAGAATTTTTGTGCGCTAAATGAACTTTTAAATTTGAGCGTTATTGCGTTAGTCTATTAATCCTAAATTAATGAAGTTGTGCCACATTGACCTCGCTCATTGTCATGTCAGATCATTTCATGACAATTTTGTGAGTATTAAAATGAGATAATTTATTGTATACTTATGATTTGAAAAGAGTTTATACGATTATAGAAATCAATGTGCTTGTATGAATTTCTGCTTAATATTTATAAAACCCTTCATGGAAACTTTCAAAAAATTACAAATAAAATACGTCCTAACCAAATACTAAGATTCCAAACATTAACCTAATATTATGAATCCCACCAAAATTCGAATTCTGGTAGACCATCCACCAGTGACTATGAGAAACTGGTTGCCCTCTACGTCACGACCGAGTAAAACCTTTTAAAGTTTTTATGGAATCCTTGAAAAAATTATGGACAATGTTAATTGAAAATTTGAGAGCGCATTGAGTTAAATTTCAATCAAATCTAAAAAGTTTTCTTTCGTGACGAAGGAGTAAAACTTGAATCGGAAAATCGTTATTAAATAATGGTTGAATCAGACATTCCAAATTAAAATGTTGTTAAAGATTGTGTAACAGATTTGATGCTGTGTACTTTCTTTTGCTTTCAAAGTTACAATTCAGCTTGAAAAGATTTAGATTTGAAATAATAAATAAAAGCAAAGACAATTCCTCGTGAAATTTATCTGCATATAATCATTCAAGCATGGAAAACATGTTAAGAGAGAACTATAAATACAAGAGGATACTACTTTTATACATTCATTAAATATATATTTTAGTATTACTGATTCATTTAAAATGTCCAATACTGTTTTGAAAAGACTATGCATTATCGAGATTTAACATTCTTATGATGACTGCTTTTTTATTTGTATTGTTGCGAATAAGAATATTTTAATTTAATCCCGTGTCTTCAAAGGCTTCTTGCAACTTAGGCTCAAAATTACTGATAAATGTTAAAAATTAGCAATTCCAGCACGAAAATGCCTAACAAACATAAAGTACGCTAACCAGTAATATCCAAAACATTTCTCTAATTTTCATTCTTGTTTTTATTCCTAAGTTTTTAATTCAACAATATTGCACTTTTGGTACAAAGTAACTCCGTTTCAAAGCGGATGATTCGTTGCTAATTTACCGCCTTTACATCAGACGATAGACAAAACAATCGATTAACAACAATCGATTTTATTCCAGCGCATGATCCATCAAATACGCTTCAAAAGTTTTCGCAATAAAGAGGATTTAAATATCTGTTCGAGATACAAGTCTTCAAATATCAGTTTTCTAAATAGTTGGAATAACACTAGGAGAATTTGAGCAGGAAAATACAAGATTTTTTCTGAGAATTATTTTTGACAAAATTTGTTAGAATGCATGTATTGCTTTTAAAATTCCGTTTCGGTTTAATTTTTTATATGTAATGTATGCGAAATGTTCTCGACATTATAGTAAAGATAAGTCTCTAAATTCAACTTTTTTTTCTTTTATTTAATATTTGTTCATTCTTATAACATTTCATAAAGTCTTAATAAATGAGAATATCATTAATTAACAATGAAACTATGCAAAAAATAGACGTTGAGATTTAGATATTTCAGTTGTTCATCTTTAATCTTTAATTATATTAATTTATGAATCGTCTGCTTTTAGAACTGGAATGCTCGCTTTCCTCTTCCACAGGATAGGAATATTCCAAACTTTCATCGTAATAACTACTAACTGATTTCTTTCTTCCTTTTATTCTTTCTTTTTTGTATGCTCTATATTAAGTTGTAGTTTCATAGTAAGTTCTTAATCAGATGATGAATTTCATGTATGTGGGGTAGAATTTAAGTTTCACACGATGGCAACACGCAGTTACGTCATGGCGCTTATATCTTCTCGCTCGATCGGTAATTAGAAGTCGTTGACATTGTTGGCAATATGATGTCTGGCTTTTAAATTGATGGAAAAAGCAGTCTGCTTTCTTTTTTGTTTCTTTTCAATCTTTCATTGTTTTATTACTCTAAATATTGTGCACGTCTTTTAATTTTTAAGGAAATAGTTTCACTTAATTTTTAAGTGAAACTATTTTAAATATTATATCTTTCATTTTTAATCGGCTTTGAGTATCACATTCAAATCCATATGTATTAAGGCGAGATATTACAAATATTTTAAATATCCTTTCCGCTTTATATAGGAAGCAAGATTGAAATATCGAATTCCTGTTTTATGTTTAGAGATTTATATTAGAGATCTCTTCAATAAGATTGGGAGAATATTGCTTACTTTTAATCCTGAGAAATGTAATATTAAGCAATGATGTAATCTGTACTTGTTCAGAAGTTAAAAAAATCTTTCTTTTCCTTGTTTGTGCGATTTCACTAGCTGAAAAAATACGACACTTTTTATTCGTGCTTTGAAAGATATATAAAAGAAATATAAAAATATAATGAAAGAATAAGAAATATAAAAAATATCTTGGGAGGAAAAGAAATTTTGAAATTCCTCTTCCGGACACCAAATGATCAATAATATTCATGTTGGGAGTAGAAGTGAATTTGGGACTTTTAAATACTTAACAATTTGATTTATAATTCTGCAAACAATAATATTTTTCTTTTAATCTCATTTTTGTTGCTTTTTTAGAATTCCACTTGGGTTATTCTTGGTGATCTTTTTATTTTATTTACAGGGATGGTAGTAATTTGTGCAACCAATATTAAGATTCGTTGAGTTAATTTTTCAATATTTGGTAACAGCGCAAATAAAATATTTGATAAATAATTTGATTAGTGAATTTCTATTACGTTCCATGGGCCATAAAAAACTTTTTTGGCTATATTTTACTTTATTTTTTCATATCTCTTAAAAGAAAAAAAAATGCTTACATATCTGAAAATAAATCATTTTTTTACTCCATTTGATAAAGAAAGTTTATTATTAAAGTTTTTTTTGCCGTTTAACGATATAAAAAGAAAAGTCATGATATAAAAGTACAATTTTTCATTTCTATTGAGAATATTATTTTGCCTCAGAGTTTTGGCAACATCACTTAATAATAGTGCATGGAAGCTTACAAAGATTAACGATCTTTAAATAAAAACAAGAACAAATGATTGATCTTTCGAATGAAAAGCATTTATTAAATGTTAATCACCCAAGATGAAGCTGAAATGTTATCTTCTGTATATCATAAATGTACTTTAAGAAATCTTTTATAGAGAATTAATCCGAGCAAAAATATATCCCTATATATTTTCCCGAGTTTTCTAATAACTGTCTATACCAATTACTCAGTATTACTCTTATTTTAATCGTCTGCCCAAAACCCTATACGAAAAACAATTCATTTATCGCGATTTTTAAAGAAAAAAACAAGGAAAGCATAAAGCAATATTTATTTGCTATTGTCAGAAACTATAAACCAAATATAGAAAATATTAGACATAAATTCCCTTCGACTCCAAACATGACTGAAATTAAATATTTTGTCTGTGAAAAAAAAAACTAAAACGCTTTTAGGTTAGCAAATACTTTTCTGTTTCTGTTTAAACATATTTACATATTTTCGAGGTAATGATGTAAGAAATATGCTTTATTTTTCCATAAATGCGTTTATACAGGCAGGAAAAAAGCAGATTTTTCCACATTTCTAGAATAACTAGAAACTAGACCAAGATTCCTATATATTTGATTTTGTAACATTGGCCTTTTCAATTCCACTTTCGTTAGAAAGAACACAATATTTCTGTTTCAAATAAAAGCGGAATTCGATACTCCAATCCCATTTCGAAGGAAATGGGAAAGTTAGAAAATATTTCATTTCCTTAACTGTCGGCTATCATTTTTATTTATTCAGTTTCTTAATCTTAATTTTAAAACTTTTACAGTTTTAATTTCTTGTTATCTCTCAAAAATTCCATAAACTTTTCAATTTATTTCCGGTTATTTGATTTGAATGTCAGAAATATTTTCTGATAATTCTAGCTATTAAGATATATAATTCAGAGCAGATACATACATAATTTGTAATTTTATTGCCTATGTTTAAGTAGCTTAGAGCAGATTTCAAAATTTCATCTTCAGAAACACTTAAAATAAAATGATAATATAATATATATATATAGCCTATATATATATAATAATAATATAATATATATAGAAATAAAATATATTAGCCATGAAACATACTCAAATATTCAAGTTCTCTTTGGGTTTGGCAAGTTGTAAAATTTTCATTTTGTATTTGAAAAGTTAATGAGTCTTAGCAGAGAATTTTGGCTTTTAATACATTTTTATTTAACTTTATTTGTTTTCTGTTTGTATAGGCATGAATATGAAATAAATGTTTCAATTACTTGATGTTGTTCTAGATTTCTAAAATTCTGCAAATCGATAACTTCTTATAAAAAATTTGTTATTTTTATTTTTTAGAACTTAATTATCAACTAACCAATTAATTTAACGGGAATTTCTTAATCACACAAATAGTATTATTTAGTAATGATATTTTTTAAAAATAAAGTTAATTTTAAGATACCGTTTCATTATTACGAATCTGCAATACTGTTGGGGCCGCGGGGCCCTGTTGGTAAGGTCTAAGGACCCGAATTTGCCCAAGAACTGTCGTGTTAGTAGGCTTGGTGTACTTTAAATTCGTTGGAAACAAACGTCCTCCCGCTGGTAAGGTGTCAAAGTTTGGAGAGGGGGTGCCAGCTCAGGTGTCGTCCTCGTCATCTGAACGCGGCTTAAAATTACGAGGTCAGTCCCGAAGGAGCCCTAGTGTTGCTTTAAAATGGGACGTTAATATAACTAAACTAAACTGAACTGTAAAACCATTTCCTTGCCATATTAGTTTTATGACCTGTGAAAAAAGATTTATAGAATGAATGCCAATATAGCAAAAAGCCCGAATCTGGACGTGAAAGATTGCACGAATTTAGTTGTAAGAAAGAAGGTTCAGGATCATTCAAGAATTATGGCTGAGGACTTTTCAGAATAATTCCACATGATGCCGTGCCCTAAAGAAAAGCTATATAAACTGAAGAAGCTTAAACAATCGAATACTTCTCTCTGACGTTTCTGTTCGTAGTGTAAGCTATAGAGGTCAAGTGTTATTCATAATATTATTTAATTAAACATCTTTCTTTGCTTCGTTTACTTCTACAACTACTATTCTTTGCACATTCTGGATGATTTTTTTTTTTTACTTGTGGTTCATATTTTTAGGAAAAATTGTGTAATAAAGCAACATTTAAGATAAACAATAAGCCACAAGATAATTTTCGTAACATATGCAATAATGCATCTTTATCAAAGATAAACCTGTGTATGTGTGTGTGTGTGCTTTGCGCCAGATGGTTTGATTTATAGCTACCAAATTTGGCACATATACATACTTTGGAAAATTGTGGGGTGATGCATTTCAAAATGATTTTTTTATTTTAATTAGAATTTTAATTTATTCATTATTAAATTAATTAATTTATTAAAAATAGAGCTAAATTTTGATATTTTTCCGCATTAACTTTTGAAAATATTATTTCACAAAACTAAATTTAAGCATCATTTTAATATTTAATAAAAAATTATTTTTAATGGTTCAAATTTAATAATAGTGCACATTTTTCCTTAGTTTTGGTAATTTTTAAAAAAGTTTTTACCCAATTTCCAACAATAGATTAGTTGTTTCCTTGAAATTTAGGCCTTCTTCATTGCTTCATTAAATTTTTAATCACACGAATTTCTCCTATCATTAAATGCTAAAAAATTAGAATTATCTTTAACTTTTGTGTAATTTGCAAGACTAATAAGAAAAAAAAGTGACAACAGCAACAAATTTAGAAATTGACGAGCCGCTTTCTTGCACTTTTCATAGCAGTATAAAACTGTGATACTAGCCTCCATTAGAAAAGTTCTTGTACACAATAAACAGAACATATGCAAGTCTATTAAAATAACAAAGTTTTATTGTCAACCAGTTTGACAGAATCACGGACCAAAAAGATTTTATTGAAATCCCTGGTGAACCAATTCGTCACCAAAGCGGATTAGTTAATAATAAATAACAGAAAAGTAAAAAAATAAAAATTTAAAAATTAAGCATCCAATAACAATGTTTTTAAATGGACTTAGCCAATTTGTTGTTTTTAAAATTACTTTAAAAGAACAAACTTTACTTTATCAAGGTATAGGAACGTCTATTTTAGAACCCAAATATATTATGCAAAAATATGTAATTGCAAAAGTTTACTAATCGATTTCTGGTCAGTTGCCATGGAAACGGAAAGACAAAAATGACTCATATGGTATTGTCTACGCATAAATTGATCTGAGCTTCTAACTTTTAATTATCACTCAAAAACTCTTTGACACAAAAATTCATATATCATCTCCTATATTAATTTTTATTCCCTAACTCACATTAATCCATCTTATTTAAATACGGGTATAAAGCTTTGTATAAACCTGCGGGATGAAGTTATAAAAATGAAAATGAAATCTACGTTCGCAAATTTTAAGTTATCATGTGAGAACATTATTATTGTTTAAGTCATTATTTGTATTAATTAATTTAATTTGTCATTAACCAGTTCAAACTGGTTTGAAACAATCACGACACTTCTCTATCTGTCTCTCACTCTCTCTCAATCTATTATCTATCTATCTATTTATCTATCTATCTATCTATCTATCTATATATATATATATATATATATATATATATATATATATATATATATATATATATATATATATATATATGATGGTAATTTTTTAAAACTTTCATTTTCAATTTTTCTAGCTGACAAACAAAGTTTTGGAGCTCGACCAATTTTGAGAGGAAATAGCAGTTATGATGTCATGGTTCTACGTCAACCTTTCAAAAATGTATCTGCTGTCAGAGAAGCATACATAATAAAGCAATACTGGCAAAAGCAGGTCAACCTTTTAAAAACGAATCTGCTTTCAAAGAAGCATACATAATAATAATAATGCAATACTGGTGAAAGCAGGTAAAAAAAATATGCAATTAAAAGATGATGATGTAAATTGCCATTTTTTCTTTATTCATTGCCTACGCGATTTGGAGCTTCAATATTCATTGGCTACGAAATTTTCAGCTTCTATATTCATTCCCTACGCGATTTCGAGCTTCAATATTCATTGCCTACGAAGTTTCCAGCTTCATATTCATTGCCTATGTGATTTCAAGCTTCAAAACCCCCTAACCCAAATAACATCATGTTCTCACATGATTATAAACTGAAATAAAACTTTTGCTCGACAATATCAGAGGGAACAAAAAATGATAGAGATTGGTTATTGAAATGTATTATAAGTTAAAAAAAATACCAGTGTAAACATTTTGAAAAAAAATACGTTAGGAATAGACAAGCAATGGAATAATACATTCCAATGTATGTCAGAATTAAAATATATGTAATTGGTCGTCCCGCTAACGAATGAATCTGAATGCATAATATAGAGATAAAGAGATAATTTTTACAACAGAAATGCCCCCCCCCGAAACTTTCGCACATACTCTCTAATAAAAGTCTTATCTCTTTTCCAACACCGCCTAAAACTGTAGAACAAAGCAGAATATTCAGATTTTTATTTTCAGTATCCTGCATACGAAATTTGGATGCCTCGTAGTGCAGTAAAGAAAACGAATACTTACATATTATTAACCGCGTGCTTCTGGAAAACACTGGTCACGAAAGAATCTATTAACGTATGATCTTTGGTGATTTATCTCAGGCAAGCGGTTAATAGGTTAATACACAAGTACCAGAAAACCGAATAGAAATTTTGAATGTGTTACTTCTGACTCATTGAAAAATCTGACACAGAGTCAGAATTACAATCCCAAGATCAGTGCTTCATTTCATTTAAGAGTATTACGTTATTGCGTTTATATGCATGAGAAACTATAAATCGACAAAAGATTAACTTTTTTTATAGATACAGCTCAAAATTTCGTAAGAATTTATATTTTAGATGCTAATCTTTAGATGCTAATATAATAAATAATATTTATCTAGTTCTTTATATTTTATAGCTATTGAGTTCATTTGTACTCACGCATCTTGACAGGTAGATTTCTTCTGAATGTATTTCGTTTAAAATTTGAAAGAATTCTGAAAAATTAGTGTAAAGATCATAAACTTAATTTATTTCGTCTAATTTAAAGCCTCTTCGAGATATCGTAGTCGCAGGTTAACAAATATAAAAAAAAAGACACAATTCCAAAAATGCTTTCGAACTCGAGAACTATATATATACATCAAAATCTCACGTCCGAATTTTTTTTGCAATTACAATGTTGTTACAGTTGCAATGTTCTGTATTTATATTCTTCAGATGCAAGAAAATACAAATATATTAACATTATTTTAAAACAAAAATAGCCCATAGAAGTCAGAAAACGTCAGATTATCCAGACAAAATAAAACGACTCTTTTATTCTGTTGACAGCCACAGAATTTTTTACTTTTCTGTTGTCCATGGCTGATTATTTTACAATGGTAATTCCCAGTATACATGTAGAATATAAGTCATTGTAGCTTGGCTTCCTGCAGGTGAAATACAGACAATCTAGTATTTTGATTCATTGATTGAGTCATTTGTTAAAATATTCTGAAAATTAGGCATTGCTTACGATTTAAACCAGGTGTTCATTGCAGATAATCAACTTAAGTCTACCTTGTTAATGGATATTATAACTCGAACCCCACGGCAGAATCATAGGCAGAATAATCCAATATTTCTGCCAATTAAGACTCATATAAAATTTCATTTTGAATTTAATGTATTTGTGTGAAGCCGGTATATTTATTTCCCCTTCATTAATTATAGCTAATTTTGCGAAGTGGAGTTTGCTCGTTTCCCGGGTTACCAGCAATCAAACAAGTACTCTGATAGATATCATTTCTCCTTCTTTCTGTTTGACCTATCACTGGGAAAGATGTCATGGCTTTTTTTTGAGTGCCAAAAGAAAACTTCATATTTAAGTTAAAGATTCATATTAAGTTTCATCTTGAGTTTAATGTATTTGTGTGAAGCCGTATATTTATTTCCTCTTCATTAATTATGGCTAGTTTTGCGAAGTGGAGTTTGCTCGTTTCCCGGGTTACCAGCAATCAAACAAGTACTCTGATAGATATCAGTTCTCCTTCTTTCTGTTTGACCTTTCACTGGGAAGGATGTCATGGCTTTTTTTTGAGTGCCAAAAGAAAACTTCATATTTAAGTTAAAGATTCATATTAAGTTTCATCTTGAGTTTAATGTATTTGTGTGAAGCCGTATATTTATTTCCTCTTCATTAATTATGGCTAGTTTTGCGAAGTGGAGTTTGCTCGTTTCCCGGGTTACCAGCAATCAAACAAGTACTCTGATAGATATCAGTTCTCCTTCTTTCTGTTTGACCTTTCACTGGGAAGGATGTCATGGCTTTTTTTTGAGTGCCAAAAGAAAACTTCATATTTAAGTTAAAGATTCATATTAAGTTTCATCTTGAGTTTAATGTATTTGTGTGAAGCCGTATATTTATTTCCTCTTCATTAATTATGGCTAGTTTTGCGAAGTGGAGTTTGCTCGTTTCCCGGGTTACCAGCAATCAAACAAGTACTCTGATAGATATCAGTTCTCCTTCTTTCTGTTTGACCTTTCATTGAGAAAGATGTCATGGCTTTTATTTTGAGTGCCAAAAAGAAAACTTCATATTTAAGTTAAAGATTCATATTAAGTTTCATCTTGAGTTTAATGTATTTGTGTGAAGCCGTATATTTATTTCCTCTTCATTAATTATGGCTAGTTTTGCGAAGTGGAGTTTGCTCGTTTCCCGGGTTACCAGCAATCAAACAAGTACTCTGATAGATATCAGTTCTCCTTCTTTCTGTTTGACCTTTCATTGAGAAAGATGTCATGGCTTTTATTTTGAGTGCCAAAAAGAAAACTTCATATTTAAGTTAAAGATTCATATTAAGTTTCATCTTGAGTTTAATGTATTGGTGTGAAGCCGGTATATTTATTTCCTCTTCATTAATTATAGCTAATTTTGCGAAGTGGATTTTGCTCGTTTCCCGGGTTACCAGCAAACAAACAAGTACCCTGATAGATATCATTTCTCCTTCTTTCTGTTTGACCTATCACTGGGAAAGATGTCATGGCTTTTATTTTGAGTGCCAAAAGAAAATTTCATGTTTAAGTTAAAAAATGATTTTTCTGTAGAAAATAAAAACAAATTATGAATCGATATTCTAAAATGTGACTTCAAAAATAATGTTTTGAATTTGACAATCTTTAAAACATAGATAAGCTCTTCTGCATATAGCCGATACATTCTAAAACAAATACAGCTTCAATTCATAAGAATTTCATTTAATATTTATATATATCTTAAAAAACAAAAGATATTTCTGTATATAAAGTTATCTTCAAATGCTTTCTTTGAATAGAAAAATAGCAAAATTTAAACATTTTTTTGGTTGCTCAAATATATATTTAAAAAAAAGCAGTCTATGTCATTGAATGATTTAAATTTTTCCAAACATTGACAAAACATTAATTTCAAAATCGTTAAACTAACGTAAAAATTTATCAAAACTCTTTTATAATTATTAATCACAATTTTGATGAATAAGATAAAATATGATAAGTAAATTTTGCCAAAAATTGGACCATTAATCGTTCCAAATATACATATTCCATACGCTGGAAATCTTTATTATTGATAAATCTATATACCACAAAAAGAAAGAAATATCAATTTTTGGTCTTTTTTTCCCAAAAATCAGTAAATAAACTATAGAACATTTTGAACAGAAATTATCCTTCATGCCGACACATGACTGATATTGAAGATTTTATTTTTAAAACAGTTTTCTACATTACCTATAAATCGTTATATCCACCAGCGTCCGATAAAAGATATTTGTGTATTTGGCTAAAGTACTTAACAATAAATTTTTCAACATTTTGGTAACTATTGCAAATTAGACCACATCCAAACAAATATCTCTAGAGGGAAAAGTCTAACAGAGATAACAATGTCTCTCCAAAACAAAGCTGAAATTTGATATTTCGATGTTAGTTTCAACGGAAAATAGGAAGGAGAATTTTATTTCTTTAGAAAATTTAGGTACAATTAAAACTTCGATTTCTCTTCCAGTAGTTAAAATAATAGATTTTTTACTTTACTTTCTGCTGCCGAATTTCAAGTTGGAAAGCATTTTCAAGATAAAATTTATTTGTTCTGAAAATAGCAATAGAAGAGTTATATCCTAATGCTTTTCGTGTAATTTCTTCTGTTTTCCTTACTAGATTAATCGCATTTATTAGATCGAGTAATACTGAACTAGGTAACATTTGGACTATTAATTTTCAAGTCCAATTATATGATTTGAATTTTTTCTTGTATCAAAAGAATACTTCAAAATTAAAACTTTTTCTACCGTCTTCGATTTAAATGGTTTCAAAAAGAGAAGAGAGAAACAAAACATGTAAACTCATTTAATTCAACTTTAAAATGTTTAATTAAAATGTAAAACATACCTTCTAATTAAAAAAAACGATTTATAACTATAGCAGAAAATGTATTGTTACGAATCTGTAATGCTGCTTCCCAGCATAGTTGGTTCCACCCTCGGAAAGAATGTTTTACAGTCATCTCTATTGGACGGAGTCCGGTGTCGCGTCGGATGTTCCAGAGCTTGCCGACAAACTTGGCGACCATTTGGCGACTTGGTGACGAATTTGGCGACTTTGGCGCCAAAATAGATTATACCCTAAACATCGAGAATTTTCCCGATCCGTCCAGTAGGAACCGATATACGCCTCGAACGTTCCTGATTGGTTGAGAGGCTTCTAGCTCCGCCTCCTGAGACCTATAAAAGGAGACAGCCCCAGCTGCCAGAGAGTAATAGGAATCGACGGTAAAGAACTGGCCTTCCAGAGATAAGCGGAGCAGAGATGGAGTGAAACTAGTGCTGAACTAAGCTGTGCTCTACTGTCTGCAGTAGAGTCTGGTTGTATGCTGTACGTCTCGGCTGAAGATAATCGTCTTCTGTGCTGTATATAGTTATCGTCTTTGTGCTGTCCTGTGTGTCTTCGTGTAAATAAACGTCGTTGTTTTATTTTCTACTGCCGCCTGCTGATTGAACGTTCTCCACACCATATAACTCCCACTATCCAAACGAACCCGGAAATTTCGTAACAGTATTATAAGAGCGAACTTTAATGTATATTCACTTACGTTTGCCGTTTTGGAGTTTCATTTTTATTTCATTAAAAACTTATTTGTTTTCAAGTGATAATCTAATTAAATATTTAATGTTGCTAAACGTTTATATAAGATATTAAAATATTTATGTACGTTTGTATACAGTTTTCATTGTACGTGCATTTTAAAATAAATCTGGTTATAAAATTTAATAACAGTATATTTAAAACTATAACCACTTTTCTTGCATATTATCGTTTGGTGATTTTCTTATAAATCGAAAGTAACTTTTCATTATGCCGGGTTTACACTCGGCCAGTTATAAGATGGTCAGTAGACAGCGCCTGCGTAGAAAGGTTGAAAAATGCTGTTCGGTCGATGGCAAGTATTTGTCCCGACGGGACAACATGCCGTTGTATTGTATTTTTTTCTTACTGCATATGCGATTGTAGAACTTAGCGGGGGTTTTGAAATGAAAAAATCGATCATTTATCATAGATTACTTCCGACATTTTTTGCTCTTTATTCTTTCTGATACAAGATTGAGTTTTTTTTTTTTTCACTTTATTTGCCATTTCTTTTTTATAGTTTTTCACATTTAAGTATATTGATCATTTTTTAACCATGTTTCTTTATGTAAACATCCATCATTTTAAGAAGCTAATATAGATCATTTCTGTGGGAAAAAAAATTCAGGGATGCCAAAACGGCACTTTATAGCCAAGCTTGGAATTCCTGAATGTATTTTATGAAATTGTTGCAAACATAAATCAGTCCCCTTCTGCTCATGCCCTGCCGCAAACATTTTTATGGAATTTCAAATGACATCCAAAAAAATTTATTACTTACAGCAGAAACTACATTGGAGAAACAAAGTTTAATGTCTTTTTTCTCTAGTCATTTTGGAAAAATCTTTATAATTCAATTTTTATCTTATTAAAAATAAATTTATTTTCTAGTGATACTCTGAAATCAAATATTGAATTCCCCTAAATATTTATATAAATTGACAAAATATTTAATAAAAGTTGGTAGACGAGTTTTAATATGCATGTATTTTAATTTTAAAAATTCTAATACTTTTTTTTTATCACAGTAGCATTTAAAGTTTTAATCATATACTTCAATAGAGCTTTCAATATCCGAGGAAAATTTTATTTTTTCTCGGACGATACCATTTGAAGACATTTTTATTGCTCTCACACTATTTTTTCATTAGTAGCGAATAGGCTGAAAATCGTATAAATTTTTATAGAACTTTAGATGGCATCGATAACCGACATCGAAGGCAAAATTCGACTCTTCCCATATGGGCATAAACGTCAAGAACGTCCTGCCGTAAAAGTGGATCAAAACAGTCGTAATGCGTTGAATTTCTGCTCGATGATAGCGCTTCTGATCGATACAGATGTAAAAACGGATCCCTGCAAGCAATTCTGTCGCACTTACGGAGTACGAGATTAAATTGAGTCTCATATTATACTTAGCGAAGTATTTATATCACTTCTTTCTGGATTCGGTTTCCTCTTTATTTCTTCCCTTTTTTTTTCTCGTTCATAAAATAAATACTGATTCGGAAGGAAAAATGAAGAAATAGGTTTGTAATCTATCAAGGACATTCATGAAATAGCGAGATATGGAAATATATAGCTACTCTCTATATATATCCATTTGAATTGTTATAGAAAGTTCTTTTATCAATACTAGTAGATAATAGGAGGGAATAGAGCAAGAAAATTGGGGGGGGGGTTATAAATTAAACATTTATCCTTGGTAGCTTTTTATAGAAACTATCTATTATTGTTCACAAGTAGTCTTAGTTGTGTTTAGTTTAACCCGTAACTGGTGACATGAAATTCCTCACTCGGCCAGAGACATGGAGTCAAAATGACTCTATTGTTATTGTTGTTTTTTTGTCTTTTTAAACAGCATTGGAATTTATTTTGGAAACACAATACATGCTGGAAATCTTGTAGTTACCAAAAATAATAATATTATAAATGTTAAATGTTATAATCTTAAATGTCGGAAAGATATCATAAGAAAAACCTAAACAAACTTTTAATGAGTATGTACTTCGTTTAGATATTACGGAATTACACTAATATTAATCACTAACAAGCAAAATTAAAGCATACAATATTTTAAAATATTATTTTAAGAATATTTCTTTATTTTTTTGCATTATTCAAATTAAAAATAGTTTCAGAGACGTGGAGCCAATGTCTCCATAAATAACAATAACTTTGAAAAAGAATAACTCGGTTATACTCACGTGTTTATACTTAGATTTTTACCAACATACTGTTGAAAGAACCACTTGAAGGTTCTGAGATGATTGTATTGAAGAAAAAAAAAATACCGCGTAATATTCAAAGGTAATGAACAACGCGGAGTCATTTTAATTACGGCTCCAGTTACGAGTAAAACTAAATATCTTCATATTCTTTATCTCAATAAATTAGAAGATTTCCTAATGATATCAAGTTCCATGACATAACAGTGTGTTAAAGACTTAAGTGACTCTATTTGAAATTTCGCGTTGTCCTTTGTGATTTTGTAACTTCACTTTCTGATTTCTTATGTAAACAGAATAGAAAATTTCTTCTTTAGTTCACAACAGGAAGCAAATCACAGGATTAAACACTTGAGGAAACGATGGAAACGTTTTGAAATCCATTGCAGCAATGGAACTTACTGTTGAAAGTTATGGAAAAAATATTTTTTTAAACTGTCAGAATTCTGATAAAACTGTACGGCAATTAAACTGATATCATTAGAATAAAAAAAATCATTAATCATTAAAATGGTGTTAAATTCCTTTTTAGGCAATAATATTTTCTGGAGTAGAACCCAAATTTTGCTTTTACTTTCAATTAAATAAAAAAAATTTAAAATTTTAATAAAATAATTTAAAAATTACTTTAAGATAGAAATTTTCACATTCTAAAGCATATTTGTGCCAACTTTGGTAGCTCGAGGTCAAAATGTTTGACTTGTAGAGCACCAATGAACAAGCGCTACTATTAATTAGATTATTTTTACCCTATGCCAGTACAATGATGTTTGCGTTAGAAGCTTCTGTGATAAAGCCTGTTTAACAAAAACTAAACACTAGTATTTTCATTCCAACAATTCATCAGATTGATTCCCAAACAAACGGTTCTAGAGAGGTTTCTTAATTTTCACTAATCCATTTTGCCATTTCTTTTTTTTTACTTTTATAACATACTAAATAAAAGTTGTAGTTGTTACTGTTCTCTCCTTTAAAAATTAGGTAATTATATTGTACATATAAATCGTTTGCTACATCTATTTAGCAGTATTCTTATTTTAATTTCTCTCTGTTTCTTTAAAAAGCAAGTAAAAAAGTATTGCTTTTTAAGTAGTGCCTAAAAGAAAATATAAAAGAATTATAAAAACAATTCGTAATGTTGCCGGAAAAAGAGCACGCAAATGTTTGAATATTTTAAGAATAAAACCTTTTCTGTTCCAGATATGAATGATATTGAATGTTTTGATTTTGGAAGAAAATTAAAACGATTCTAGGGTCCGTTTCTCACTTTTTTATTTCCTATATAAGTATATTTGCGTATTCTCTGCTCATAAATTTGCCAGTTATATTTAAAAAAATCATATTATTTTCGTTAAATACTTATGCATCTAAAGGCAAAAATATTTTTTTCTTGTTTTAAAAATTGTTGCAAAATAAACTGCAGTCGTTCTGTATTTTTTATCATTATTGGAAAAACTGCTTTCACTACAGCAGTCCGTTTTCATTTTTAGTGCTTAATGGATAGCCTGGGTGGGGGAGGACTATTGGTTTTTTTAAAACAAACCTGAAATTCGATATTCCATTCTCAGTTTGAAGAGAAACTTCAAAAATATTTAATGTCATTGTATCGCAATTACCATTGTGGGAAAAATTAAAACTTTTCTTTCTGAAAGTTTGTCTGTAGTTGAAAATAACATAGTTTTCAATCTTTTTTTTTCTGTTGTTTGTCCTTGGTTGAAAATGTTTTCCCAATTAAATTTGTCATAAGGATGCAGTCTTCAAAAATGTTTATTATGCTCTTCTACTATTAGTTTGATTTGCCTTTGTGAACTTTAGTTAGATAAATCAAATCTGAAAGACCAATCAATATTGAATATGAAATCTTCTCTTAAAGAAATTTATAAGTCTAGTTTTTGAAGTTGGAGTTTTATTTCTCAATATAAACAGGGAATTGTTTAGATATAACATTTTAAAAACTATTCTCGATTTTAATAACTGTAAAAAAAAACTGATTCAGCTTTCAACTTTTAAATTTTACTAGACGTCTTTGGCGGTCAGCTTGTTAGTCAAGAATATAAGTTTCTTTTTATTTTAAATTTAATTATTCGTTTATTTTTAATAATTTTTAATTATAATTTTTTATTTGCATTTATTTTAAATTTCATCTTGTTATTTGATAAAACTATAATTATTAATTTAAAGGAATCAATTTGTAACAAATTACTACGCATGCAAACTAATTTAGGAAAACAAACATGTCGATTTAAGTTGTTTCACAATCACTTGACAATTAAAATAAAAGTAAATTCCAAAATACAAGTGAATGTCTGTTTTTGCTTCGTATTAAGCGAGCATGTATCGACTCTATTGAAAACACAAATAATATATTTCCTTTAATTAAATTCTAGTTTTAGTTTCAATTAAAATTAGAAAAATATTTAAGGCGTTTAGTTTATTACGTCCCGTTTGAATACAACACTAGGATTATTTTGGAACGGACGACGTAATTTTAAGCCGCAGTCGGAAGACGGCGGCACCAAATCCGTCACCCCCGTCTTCAATAATCTTTACCGCATCAACGGAAATACATCTGGCTCATGACGCCAGATTAAGCATGCGCCAAGCCTGTATACACTGTGAATATTTGACGAACTCGGGTCTCGCGCTTGGAGCCTTTCTGTCCTCGATGCCGGGATCTTACCAGTAGGCCACCGCAACTTTTACTGAGAGAGATTCAAACCTATAGCTCAGAACATTGTATGATAATGTAGTGAATAGCTTATAAGGCAGTTAACAACTACGCTGCACGAGCAATTGCTTTTGTATCGTGGTCATGTTACTGGGTTGCGAACCACAAAGTCCCAGGTTCTATCCTCGCGCATCGCTACAATAATGCAATAATAATCAATACAAATCCGCTACAATAATACCGTTGTGGAACTTCGTCCATTAAGCCCGTAAAGTTAACGGGTTCGCTTGTATTGGGTGTATGGACACAGACAACAAATCCACAGTAGAGACGCAGACAAGCAAGACACAGCAGTACTTCTCCCAAACAGCACAACAATGATAAGCTGCTTGAAGCACTTAGGGAAAGAGATCGTTCAACTATTAACCAGAGTTCAACTCAAAATACTGGTTCCAGCTCGGTCGCACTGCCTTTTATAGATTCCGAAGTCACGGATACACAGACAACAAATACGCAGTAGAGATGCACACAAGCAATACACAGCAGGACTTCTCTCAAACAGCTCACCATAGCACAACAATGATAAGCTGCTTGTAGCACTTAGGGAGAGAGCTCGTTAACTATTAACCAGAGTTGAACTCAAAATACTAGTTCCAGTTCGGTCGCACTGCCTTATATAGATCCCGAGACATGGCAGAGAAGGATCTCGAACAGTCAATCATATATCGGTTCCTAGTGGCTCTATCGCTAAAATTCTGGAAGATTCCAGTATTATATATTTTTTCGTCAAAGTCGCAAAATCCATCGCCAAGTTTATCGCCAAGCTTTGGGATCACTGATTCGGCATCCGATCTGGGTCCACCAGAGCTGATCGTAAAGAGTTCTTTCCAGCGATTGAACTAATCGTGCTAGAAGCAACATTACAGATTTGTAACATTACTTTGGCCTTGATTAATCTATTTTATATTATTTTTCAAAATTTAATTTTGAGTATATCAACTAAGTATATCATTAAAGTGCACACAAAAAATATATTTTGTATCGCTTCTTTGGGAATGTGTGTAAATCCAATAACTAAACCAATAAAAATATTATTTTCAAGATATTTAAAAAAGTTTTTTTATTTTATTGAATCAGGTGAAAAATCAGTACCGAAAAAAAAAATGTCATATGACTAAAGATCAAATTCTTTGAAATTTAAAATGTATAAAAAATTCCTCTGCAAATAATTTGCATTAAATCCAAGTCTGTGAGGGAAAACGTTAAATTTTGGATATTTTTAATTAATAATCTAATCAAAATTTCAAAAAGTTATTTACGAATGGGTTTCAGACTTCCGTCTGGAAGTCTGTACCTTTGTATGCGTGTAAACGCAATGCCCTAAAACAATGAAATTCAGTATATGATTGTATGCCTACAAATATGTCCCTCGTAATATTTTGTTTTCAATCAGCCAGAAAATAAAAAGGCATCTGAAATATATATTCCTACGATAATGCTAGAATCACGCCAAAAATCTGTATTCTTTATGCATTGTCCACCAAAGCCATACAAGATATACACGGGATTGCCCAATATTTGCAATTTGATGCGGGAGGAAAAGCATCAGACCGCTATTAAGGAATATTCTAGAATGTTGCAGGGAGACTATTCCTACTAGTTTTATCAAAATTTCAACATGGGAGATTATATCGATTAATTGATAAAACTTCGTTTCTTTTTTTTAAGTAATATACAAAACTATTTGGCATTTTAACCTATTACACTCGTAAAAACAATCCGATGCATAATTATTCACCTAATAGAAGGACTCATTCATTGTTCTGAAAAATAAATATATGTGGGGGTGATGGCGAAGCAATAACAAGTTCGAGTTGGTTGATATTTCAAAATTTAATGAGTAACAATGTAGTTATGTTAATGATGAAGCGCAAATTCTGATGCGCAAATTGAAGATAACAAATTTACAGGATGAGACTACGATAATCAAGTCCAGAGCTGACATAAAAGTTCGTCTTTTAAACAACACTTGGTAATAATTCGTCTTCACAACGCCCTGTCTTGGTGTCAACTGCCCGCAACTCTCGTTTCCTTCGCCAGAGGCGCTGCTCAGTGGCGGGAAGTGAGGTTCCTTTCACCACATATATATATATATATATATATATATATATATATATATATATATATATATATATATATATATATATATATATATATATATATATATATATATATAACTATTGTAAGTTTAATTTCTCTGAAAAATTAATCAACATATTTTTACCATTTTACCATTTTTTGATTTTTTTAGCAATCAAAATCAAAAAATAAATAAATAAAACTTCAAAATGATGCACCGTCTTGAATGGTAAGTCAGAGGTATCATCCGAGTGCAAATGGCTAATTGATACTAAGGAAACCAAAATTGATAATATATTCATTAAAACACAAAGCATTATCCAAAATTACATTCAAAAATGGCATTTATATATATATATAAACAAATTCTAAACCCTCAAATCAAAGAACATAGATATAGACACATTTCTCCTCATTTTTCCCTTACTTTTCATTACACAAACATATTGAATTTTAGTTCCAATTCCAGTCCAAAAGAAAATTTCAGTAAACATTTATTTATAAACGAACGAACGAAACGAATTTCCATAACATCCCTTTAACCAAAATTGACGTTTCTATAAAATTTAATCTACATTTTGCGAACCTCCGCATTAGTTGAGGTACATTGCTGCAAACGACGCATTGCTGCTTTTTGAAAGTCGAAAAACTATTTAATTTATATCCATACTCCGTGCGACCATTTTCAATTTCCGGACACATTTTAACTTTTTTTTTTCTGCTGACGATGTCTCTCGGTTTCATTTTTATAGCTCAAGCGGCAGGATATGATGAGCATGGGTGGGTTGAAAAGACAGCAGAGGATTTTTATGGAACTCAAAATGTCATCGGTAGACGATGTCGACAGCAAAACTCGACTCCCAGGAACCAGAAAAAAGTATAAAGGATTTTCTGCAGTAAAAATAAAAGAGAATAGTTGTGGATCGATGGATTTTTACCTTATGATAGTTGCCAGAGCAAATATAGACATTAAAGTATGTTCTTATGAGTGATTTTGTTGTACTTACAGAGTACAAGATTAAATAAGGGGAAATGTTATATTCTGCACTGCTTCTAATTCGCTATGTAGCATATTTGAACCATTTTTTTCTATTGATTATTCGTGAAGTAAAAGCTAACTTTTAAAAAGTTAATTAGTAAGAAGATTTTCATGCTCTTCCACTGTCAGAAGAACCATGAGATAATGAACAATTTAGAAAGTGTTAAATTAGTTGCAGTTTGTGTGTGTGTTTCCATTAGCATTTACTTTATTGCTTCTTGTGAATATTTATAACGTTTTATCTGTTCCTTAACTATTCTGAAATTTTCCATAAAAAATTACTAATTAATTACGTTAGTTAATACTGAAACACAAAAAAAATTATTAAATAGTTACATCACCTCTTAAAGTAAAATGTTAAATAGTCGAATTTATTGTTTAATTATTTTTTTATTTAAAATTCTTAATGTTTGAACAGATTTCTTTATAAAATCGTTTGAATTTCATTTCCACGTAATTCCCTTTTTTGGGAAGTAACATTGATACATAGTTTTTACCATTGAATTATATGCGTTTTAATGTTATTTTATGTCTTTAAATGTTCTTTTCTCAAACTCTAATCTTTGGAAAAATTTTCTTACAAAAAGTGTCATATATTACTATCTAATGTAAATTTTTTGTTCAAATTTGGTATAATAATTTCTCAATATGTTCTGTAGTTTCTGAACTAGAGAATAATTAATTTATTCATTTAAAAATATTTTATAGTTGTTTTAAGGCTTCCCAATGCGAAACAAATGAAAAATTCTTTATAAATTATCAGTTTGAATGTCAATATTTAAAGAATGAATAGAAAAACAGGTCATTTTTAGTTCAGGGACTATGTATTATATTTCTTATGCTATCACCAAAATTTTCAGAAATCATTTATAAACCTCTACACTGAAAGATTTTTGCTTTGTACTTCTTAGTGAAATAAAAAAGTTTTTTTTTTTAATTTTTAAAATATTCTCGTAATTTAATAAATATATTTTGGTTCCATATATGCATTTTGAATCTTTTTATGCAAAATTTCAAAAACATAACTATTTTAGAGTATTATTTATAAAGTTCATCACAAACATTCTAGTATATTTTATAATGATTGATGCCAGATTCATGAGAATAATAGAAATTATGATAGCGATATGCTTTTATTTGCAATACTAGAAATGAATAGTGTTATGCCATGCTAGTTTTAATACAATAATATATAAATTAATAAATAATTAAATTTACTCTTTAAAACGGGTTTTAATAGATATCAATTTTATATTTCATTATATTTGTTCAGAATCATTTTTTAAGAATTTACCCAAATTTAATTTAATGCATTTAACAATATATTAACCTAATATTCTCGTATTTATATAGTATTAACTCGATTTCTTTTTCATCATCAAATAGCTTTTTTTGTTGAATTACTATCTACATAAATTGGACTAGCTGAAATAGACAGATCGTTCATTGTACAAACAAATAAGGTATTTCATTTCCGGACTCCTATTTCGTAATGCAAACAATTCATAAAGTAGACAGAGTAATTATGGCAACATGAACTACTGAATATTAAACGGATAGTATAAAGCCTCGTGTGTTGACCTTGCGCATCGCTCGAACATTAACCAAGAGCCTGATGATGAAAATTTCCCGAAATGTCCTCTTTGGAACCGGGCGAGAATTTTAACTAAACAATCCGTGAGAATGCTTCCGAAATGTCTCTCTGGGGCGAAATTCCATCAAACTCTTCCAGGGTCCTTCGAAATAACTGAATGGAAGGCCATTAAGGCACTCGCCTGAGGATACTCCATATGAATGAAAGATGGCTTCATCCTCTCTTTACAGCCGCCCAGATCATATGACCATTTATCTTAAGCTAAATATCATTTACTTTCTCTGACCCTACAGGAGAAATAACTCTTCGGTTATTATGATGGAATTGATCTTCCAGCGCACAAAATTTGCTTGCGATTAAATAAAATCGTTTATGGTTATTTTTTTCCGTAAAATTGTTTAATAATGGAAAATTTATTTTTGTAAATGAAAATCGTTTGTAAGAAACAGAAAACGATTCCTGACTTTTAAAAAATACTAATTGTTTGATTTAAATATATTTTTGGAAATGAAAATCGTTTTCAGGAAAAATAAAAACTATTCTTGATTAAAAAATAATAGATATTGTTTTATTTATATTGTGAAGCTTTTGAAATTATTTGTTCAAACAAAAGAGTTTTTATTTGTTTTTCTGCTCTTAATTGTTGATACGTTTTAAAATAAAAAATGTTGCAGTTATTTTCAGAAATTGTCTACTGGACAAGATATTGGATGAAAAAATATTTGATTGTTTAAATTTAGGTTCTTGAATACCTTGTTTGAAGAAAAAAAAGTGTAGGTACATTTTTACTAGGTCAAAAACAGATTCCAGATTGGAAAAGGCTTCCAGGTTTTGTATTAAAAGAAATCTGCATTTTAAATACAATGAAAAAGAAAATTTTTGCTATCATATTGTTTTTATTTATATCTATTCTTTCAATTTAATAAAAACTGTTTCGAAATTCAGACTTTTTTGTTTTTGATTGAAATTGCACTCACAATTAAATTTTAAATTCCAAGAAACTAAACAACCAATGATCTAATATAGATACAAATTTTAATAAAAATCAAAATTTAATAAACATAAAAATATAATTCCAAAACAGTTATTTAAAACAGAAATTATTGCATCACTTCATATTAATCTGTATTATTCATTAAAGAATAAACCATAAACTATTTTTATAATAAAAATTTCAAGTGATTTATTCAAATATTTTTGATATAATTAACCAATTTCAAAAGGACATAGTTATTCAAAAATTATTCCATGAATATTTTTTCATTTGTAATGTTTATTTCTTACTAGCCGCTTTTAGAGACCAGCTGGCTAACCAGGATTAATGATTGCTACAAATCAAATATGTTGTGAAATTATGTCTTAATGACTTCCTCAATATTATTAACTTCTTTTACATTACTAAACATTTACGATATTAAATTTGTGCAAGCCATTCTGGAATGTTTCTTGGTAACTGTGATATTTCTATTGTTCATTATTTTTAATTAATTAATTGTTAAAGTATTTAATTAATAAATAATAAAATTATATGTTAAAGTCTAATATTTTTGCTCAGATGTCAGCTTGCAACTTTGGAAATAAATGCTGCAAAAAATATTTTATATACTGGTTTAAAATGTAAATAACTTTTTAAAAGATGCTGGTTAAAATATTAGTCGCTTAAATCGGTTTGATGTATCACTTAATTTTCAAGGATTTTAAAATCGTCCAAGTTAGTGTAAGGTCACGTGACATACACTAACTTTTCTTACCAAGGAGGAAGTTCTAGCCGCCTTTGGCGATCAGTTGGTTAGCAGAACTATTGGTTATATTCAATGTTATTTAAATCGTATGGAACATAACATCATGTTTATGATTCCGACAAATTATCATGCATTCAAATCGTGTTATTTTAATTGTGCAATGATATGCTCCACCTACTATGTACATGAACTTTCTTATGGAGATCAATCCCATGACATCACAATAATATTAAAAACGTAAATTTTCTTTTCATCTATCTTCTAAACTTAAGCAAAATTCTTCTTCTTTAGCTTCCAACAACGGGTGAAAATCAGAAATCAGATAGTTGACGAAACAATGAAAACAGTTTGAATTTTAAGGCAATCTGTTGTTGGAATTTAGGCACAAAAAAGTTTTATTGTCAAAATTTAGCAAAACCGTTTAGGACTATAAGGTGATATTATTAAAGAAACTACTTTTTAAATATCAAAACAATATAAAATTCATTTTTGTGCGATAATATTTTCGAAAATTATCGTTAAAAAGCACCAAAAATTAATTTTTTTTATTTAAAAAATTACGCTTAAAATTAATTCAAAATCACTCCAAGATGGACTTTTTTACCTTCCAATGTATATATGTAGCATATTTTGATTGAAGTAGTATGCAGGTTCGAAGCAGTGAAGAGACTTGGTATTTTTAATTTCTTTTTATTCTATTCCGAGTGGCAGGCATGATTATATACAAGAAAACGCAGCGCGGCACACACAGAAGTAAGAAAAGGGAAAAAAGGGACGAACAGATGATAATTTGCCGTATATAACATAAAATTTCCGGCCACGCGCCGCTGGAGTGACCTTAGACAAGGGCAGCAAAAGTATCACTTTCATTTGATACGTCGTACTGATGGCGCATTATTTCTACAAAGGGATTAATTAAACCGAAAGTGGAATTGGATCACGAAATAAGAGAATATTTTAGAATAAAGTTAGGAAGGGCTAAATTAAGGTAAAGTTTTGGAAATTAATTTGGATTAAATTAAGAGTTTAAAATATCATTACATATATATATGTGCCAAATTTCTTAGTTCTAGACCCAACAATGTTGCTTGTAGAGAGCCACACATTCATCTTTTTAAGTAGAAGGAGCAGTAGTGTTTTAAAATAGATGAACTCTAAAGAAAAACTTTACTCATTGCTTGCTTCTGAAGATGAACCTTAACTATAGGAATAACAAAATTTTAAAAACTTCATTTAAAGTTTTTAAAAAAAAAGAAAAATGTACAATCTAAAAAAATAAACCGAATCTTCATACTTATCATCAACAATAAAAGAAAATTGTAGAACTAATTTCTTTTAGAAACAGTTATAACATTTTGAGATTCATTACTATAACAATATGTATTATTGGAAAATCAACTTAGAAATAATAATAATTAAAATGTGGCAACAAATTGTACGGTATTAAACTTGTACCATTTTCGATTGTAAGATGAAGTAGGTATCATTTTTGGGATATAATACCCACCTATAATGAAAAATATATATATAAAAAAAATATTTTGAATAAATTCAAATTTTGATTATAATTTTTGAAAAATTTTCCAAGGTGCTTATTCGCGTCCTCCTGTATACATGAGCACCAAATTTGACAGATATAAAACTAACATCCTGTCCTTCAGAGCAAAGAACACATGCACGTACTCCTTTATTACAATTAAAGCAGGGTTGAAGCCAAATTTTAGAAGAAAAAAGCCAAAAAGAAAGCCAAACATTTTATAAAACAACAAAAAAAGAGCCAAAAAAGTAGCCAAACAATTTATAAAATAACAAAAAGAAGGCAAAATAATATGTTGAAATTTTTAATATGTAAAACCGTATAAAAAGTCATATAAGTCTGTCTTTACTTGATAGAGATACTTATATATGCAGTATGAGCTGCTATGCTACTGTCTCTTCCTCGCCTGCAGATGGCAGTAGTATTCCGACTAAACGGAAAAGCGAGGCGAACGGCAGAAAGAAGACGCTTGGAGCGGGAGAGTGTGAGCGTCGATGTGAAGGATAACAGCCATTCTCTGTTCGCCTAAACTGCAACCAACCCTATACTTTTGTTCTTTTGCTTAATGTTCGTGTAGTCCTGTGTTCATCTATTAAAATATGGAAAAGGCAAATGTAGTCTTCTTTCGATTGGGAACACTACCCTACATGCAAAATGTTAAATATTATTATTAGATTAAAGAGCATAGTAATCAAAATTAGTTGTTTCGCAATAATTGTACTTTTGAGATTTTGCTTACTGATTTCTTTTTAAATTCTTCTTCTTAAAGATCTCCGAATAATAAACACATTCGGTGATTGTAAATCTACTGTATAACTGAAATATACTTTTATTTCTTAGAAATCAAAATGTTTTTAGTTTTATTTTTTAAATAAAATATTTTAAATGTATTCTATTTGGCTGCGCATGTGAATACATATAGATAAGGAAATATTCTGGTAGGTATACGACAGCTTGATAGCGCATAAAGAGCTTTATTCCCCAAATAAATAAAAAAAACATTGGTAATAACAATAATTCAATGCTAGTAATTCAGCTAGAGAGCTTGCTCTGTGATCAACACTCCCAAAACTGAATTCTCTAATCTGATTCGCTTTACCTCTCTCACATTTATATAGTATTGTTGACAGTGTGTCGAATTTTTAATAAGGATATAAGGATCTTAATTCCTAATGAAAGTATCATCATACTTCTTATATTTTCTCTAACGTTCATTTTTGTTGTATTATGGTCGTCAAGTTTGTTTCTAAAACCCCACCCCCAAGTGTGTTGGAAGTGGGGTGGATAACCTAGTATCCATTTAACATCCATTAAAAATATCTGTAAATCTTTCTTCTGTATTATGTGAGTACCAAATACGTAGAAAAACACTAATACAAATTTGTAGAAATATTAGTAAAGGGTGTGTTCATTTTCCTTCACTAGGGCCAATAGGCATCTTGCATCATCCCTTTATATAATCTATTTCTCTGTTCACTGAAATGAATACCATTTCTATTAAACTATTTTCAACACTATTTCTTCTTTTTTATTCCTTCAATTCTGTGCAAAAAGATACTTTAATTACAACCTCCTGACATACATTTTTAAGGAATCCCATGTAACGTAAACTCGAAATTTCAAATGCATGTTAAAAATAATCCAATCGAGCACAAAAATGACTGATGTGTGCGGAAATCATGTTAAAGTAATTTTCCTAAGAGTTTTTTAAACACCCTGCTGTTTTCTCTTCTGCTAGCTCTTCATGTCAATGCCGTTGTTCAAACAGTGGAAGATGACACAGTTTAAAAGAGAATAATTAATTGAAAATTGGTGACGATTTTCGCAGCTTATGAGCAAAAATCGATTAAAAATCAATGTGAGCTGAAAACACGATCCATCAAATATGCTTGAAAAGAAAACGTTTTCCAATAAAGAGGATTTAAATATCTATTACCGGAAGAACTTTTAAATTTCATCTAGTTAGGGCAGAAAAATTATTTAAAAGTTCCTTAAAAAAATCATGTATTTTTCTTTTGATTCAAGTTCCGACAAAAGGCATTGTTGAATTAGAATTCTGATTCTAAAGTGGATTTCCTTTCGACTTAATTTTCGATCATTAACATTTCTGGATTCTTTTTTATTCGAAAAACGATTTATTAATTATTTCTTTAATTTCACTTTCTCTAATCTTTATAAACTTTTATCGATTGCTACTGAATGAGATTATCAAAAAGTTATAACAAGGCCATGTGAATTACAGAAAAAGTTTAAAAAATGAGCTTGCATCTTTTAAATACTTTGTTCCACAATTTAACTAATTAATAATAATGAATTTTTTAATATGAATAATTTTCTGTTATTTTTTAATAGACATGAATGCTTTATCTTATTAAAGAAAAGCCAGTAATAAATCGTCTGCTATCAAAATATCGTCATTTTTTCCAACCAGTCAGGCAATAAATTATAGTAAAGCTTCTGAAACGAAGAAATTGTTTCTTTTTTTATTGTTTTTTTAAATATTTAATTTTGTAGTGTAAAAAAATTCTTAATCAAATTCGAAAGGTATTTTTTAATGCAATATAAAGATTTTATGAAAATAATTTTGTAAAAAATGGAAACCTCGAAGAATTAATAATTTTCTTTCAGTAAATTGTTTTCGAACAGAATAAAATGAAATCCAGCAAAATTATAAGAGTTTCTAGAAAACTGTGTATAGATTCATTCATGAGTTATGAAACAAGCCTCATATTGTCTGCGCTTATAATCGGGAACATTTTAGATTATACTTGTTTTTTTTTAATCTTTGATGGTAATGGCAACTGTGAAAATGAATATAGCAATATGTTCAGTATATTCGCAGGTTACTCTGAATATCAAAAACCCTCTGTAGAATTCCCTAAAAAAGTCATTGAGATTGGCTAGATCCAGCGATCCAGCCAGCCAGCATACTAGTCATGGAACATTCATCACATCTTAACATGACATTTAACTGTTAAAGAGCCTCTTAATATTGAAATTAATTTCTTGAAAAATTCATTGCAAATGATTTAAGAAGAATTATAAATTTCTTTATAATTAAACAGGGGGTTCAATTAAAACTGTTTTATGAACTACACCTATTATATGCTTTGGAAAAAAATTTCTTCTGAACTATAAATAACTAAGAAAGCATCAAACAAAGCAAAAAAAAATACAATACAATTTTTTTTTCGTCGTTGCTAGTTACTTTAATATTTTGCCTTATTGAGTTACAAAAGAAAATGCCATAAAGGTGTCATGTAGACATTACTTTCTGGAAACACTTCATCGTCAGTCTCTAATTTCTCATTTTAAAAAAGTATCTCCTTTCAAACGAGTTTTTTTTTTTTCACTTTCTTTTTTGCAGCGTCAGTCATTTATTTAAAATGAAAATTTTCTGAATCAGTGTTTAACAATTGTTTATTAAATGATATCTGCTAAACGTTCTTGTGTTCTTTCTTTCATATTGTTTTGAATAAGTATGACTTTAAATACGCATTTGTTTTTATCAATTTAATTTTTTTTACGAATTGCAATTTAATTCTTAATTTTATTTTTTAAAGAAAGCACTTCTTTATTTTATTTAATATTTACTCGATAAAAAGTTACTTTCATATATACATAGCAATTATAATTAAATTTCCACTATTTAGACGTACTAAATCTGAGACTTATCAGTAGATTGGCCTTAAATTTAGATTATGTATTAAACAACAGACGCGCTAAAGAAATCCTCCCTCTCCTCAGAAAGAACGCCCATTGGATGTGGTCGGCTGCATAGAACAATACGAGAATTTTAACATCGGAAATGATCAAATTATAATCAAAATAATTTTGATTACAAGTTGAGTCTCTTAACTTTGAGTTCGCAAATAATAGATTAAATTTTATTGAAATATACCTTTCCGTATATATGAGATCGTAGAAACCACTTTGGATATTTCGAGACTTCATTTTATTAATGAATATGTTGAAGAGTTAAATTTCAGAAGAATAACACAGTTCCTTTGTTAGTTCCAATAAAATGAATCGTAGTTACAAATTTTTAATTTTGCTTCCCTGTACAGTTTCTCTCTACAAAGAATAGTGTACTGCGGATGGTACTAATTGGTCTCAACGAATGCTGAGTCAATGAATCCCAGCTAAATCCCAAAAATTCAAGCCAAGTTTGCCGCCATGGCCGTTAATTCAATATGCATTAGATCTACATGTAAAACTTTCTTCGATAAACTAAGAGAAGAATCTCAATCTTCGCCGCGGTGGCCTAGTGGCAAGGTCTCGGCCTCGGAACTGGAACCCGATTCCACCGAAGAACGGTCGTGTAAGCGGGTTTGGTGCGCGTTAAATCCGTCGGGACCAAACGTCCCATCACGTGGTGTGGAAGTTTGGAGGGGGAAGAGTGCCAACTCAAGTATCGTCCTAAAATAGCCCTAGTGCTGCTTTAAAATGGAACGTTAATTTAACGAACAAAATTATAAACAAACCCTTTTCTGACACCAATGTAATATTGCTTGTTTCACTGTACATTCACTTTTCTGGATTAGGAATGCCCTGGCCACGTAACCAAATGATCGCCGTTTGTCATCAGAGTCAGAGTTCAATGATTCTTGTAGCATTTTTTAATTCAATCATTCATTTATTTAATTATTAATTATTCAGCATTCTTTAATTTGCAAAATTTTGTTCTCTGCTAGGAAAGTTAATTGTATTGTATTAATTTCAGAATTCTGCAGCACATTTTATGGAAGAGAATTTTGTGGATAATTCTAACAGATATTGAATGGATGCGGGATCAGTGACACCAGCCTTGGCTAAAAACTTGAAGTAGAATTTGGAGACAAAAATGAAGGACCTAGAATATTCAGAATCTTGACGATAATTCCATTAATGACGTGATTTCCGTTGTTTGTTCTAGATCATTCGGTGCCTTCTCACGGGAGCTATAAAAAGCGCAGACGCGTCATTCGCGATGAAAAGCGTGAGTAGTTGAATGTTGTGATTTGTAGCACTTTACAAGCCCACAGATCTGTCAGCGATTTAAGCAGAGCGAGCGTCTCTTGTTTTTTAAGTAGCGCTAATTAGGGCCAAGAATACGACTTAGCTACTTCAAGCATCACATTCGCTTGCACAACCCCTTTTTACGGGGGGGGCACATTCACACTCCTCACAGATAGAATACAGAAGAAGAACAACGATGCCCGAACCGGGACTCGAACCCGAGACACCCAGAATATGGGGAAAACGCGCTCCTCCATGCCAGTATGCCTGCATTTGAATGCATTATCTCTTTGGAATGTTGATCTCCAGTGAGTTGTTTCTGTAGAGTTTTTCGTTGCTGCGGTTGTTTAGTAAAATGTTACAGTTCATGTTTAGTTTCATTCTTTACAAAAATGCAAAAATGATTTTCTTTTGTTGAATATTTTCTCTTCAACATGCACAAGGCTGGATTTCTTTTTTTACTTTTAAGCTTTGAGTATCTGTTTAATTCAATAAATAGATAGAAAACGCTCAGATTTAGTTTTTTTCCACATTTTTATAAATTAATTAACGCATTTCTATTTGAGGATTTTTTTATAACGAAGTTTATTTTTGCGCGAAATGAAGAATCTTCGTTGAGCAGAAATTCAACTTTCTATAATATGATTTTCAAATATATATTGTTACAAATCTGTAATTTTGCAGGATTAGACAGCAAGCAAGCTGCTGAATTAGCGATTAAGTGCGCTGCGTTATTACTATTGATTAGCGGCATTTGTTGTAGAAAAAAAAATTTGTAACAATATATATATATATACATAAGCCGTAGGATATAGTTGGCAAATTGTTGTTTGTTGATATCGGCGACGGTGCATCTTACTGCTAGGCGCACAAACGACACATAAGGAAATAGGATTCCCTCGAAGGGATTCTTTCAAATTAGGAAAGAAGTTCATAATCACAAGGACTCATGTCAGGGAAGTACAAAGGTTGTTCAAACATTTCCGAAGAAAGATCTTATGTAATATGACAATGAGTATTGTCATGCAACACGATAGGGAGTTTCTCCTACAATAATCGTAAACATTTGCATCGTATACCCTGGCCAGATGCGCTGTCGAAATCATCAATAGTAGTCTTAGATTCCAACATATTTTTGAGAAATGAAGAACCGATCTACAAGGAGCAAATCCTCAGAGTCAATTCGACCTGCATTAGGTGCTTTGCAACCGTGCATAGTGCAACTGTTCTTACGCATTCTGGCCGCCATATTCAAATAATCTTTAAAAACATTGTGATGTATTTTTGCCACGGATAACCTCTATATTAATCGACGACCGCTGATCATTTTTGTGTACATGATTTAAAGCAGTAGAAACGGTACTGTACACTTAAACGCCACGCAGCATCTACTAAATAGGCTACTTTATGTACTCTACACATAGGCAATATCACCTCCTACTTGATTAATTTTCTAATTTTCATTTTTAATTACCCCAGATTAACTTCAATCTAAAATTCTTTAAATATTAATACAATCCCTACTTTTTATTTAATTATTATTTCTAACACGCGGCAAACAAAATTGAGGACTCTGTCGTTCCCATGCCCCGAATTGTGGGATACACATCCTTAACACTTGAATATCTTTTGAAAATATCCCTAAAATTCCCTTGCATAAGGCCACTCGTGGCAAAGGAACTCCTATCAATATCTCATAGTAAAATCAGTGAAAGGAAAAATTTCTGCTACTTTCGCTCTTGTATTGCTATGTAGGCTGATACGTCTCTTATATCTTTTTCCTTTTTTTTTTTTTTAGCTCACAACAAAATTTCTTGGGTGAAATAACCAAAATTAAATTTCAAATGTTTCTTCATATCAACCACGTATCTTCACAATTATGTTTGCATATATAAATGACAAACATCATTTTCCTTATAACAATTCTTTTTTAAATCAAAATATGTCTGGTGTATTTCCCATCAAAAAATTTAATTAAGCTTTTCACACTGAGAATGAGAATTTTAACTGTAAAAATAATCAGATGTCAAAATAAAAACCCAGTAAAAACCAAATACTTCAGTTGCACATCTTTCCATCCAAAATATAATGCAATCTCCAAACACTTGACGAATAAAACAGAAATAACTGATTTGAATTTCATCAACTTTCCTTCCAAATGAAATCCTCCCATATATTAAAATCAATATTACAATAGTTAAAATTCTTCAGACATGCATTCAAAAACTTCAGAAAACTTTCTCTAAAGCCCTTTTCTTCAATCTGCCAAGAAAAAGATGGAGGTGGGGGGGGGGGATCTCCAATTCAAATCCAATATCCAGACGAAACGACGCCCACTCCTCAACATCATCCATCCAGACAAATATCATCACCCAAAATACCACCCTCAGCTCAAAGAATCTCAAGGCACCCTTTAGAGCATTTAGAATTGAAATTTCTCATAACACGAAAGGCGATCCCTTTTGCTCTTTTATCTCCCTAATGCACGAACAGATAAAATCCGGGTTACCTTCTCTGGCTAATTATTTCTCTTCCCTCCAGTTTTAAAACTCTTTTAATCGGTAGGGATTGGAAGTTGAGTCCATTAATTTCTGGATTGGTAAAGAAGGGAGGACAAAACCATCATCGAACAAGGAGGAGAAGGGGGGCGGATAAGATCTGGCTCGCTGGAACGGCGTTCCGCACCGTAATCTCGTAGTGGAACGAGATCATCCTTCTTCAGTAGCTTATCTCCGGCAGCATGGTTTCTTTTTTTTTTACTCTCCCGTCCGTTTCCTCTCCGTCCTCATTATTACGGGAAAACAGAGTTTAGGGTTGCCAGAATGATGGACAACGCCAAAAATGATGCTGTGGCATGCGCCAAGCGGAGTAACTTTTAAGTAAATTCTTAAGTTGATGTTCCAATATTAATAGTTAAGTTCGACTTTTAACGATTTAAGAAACAGAAAACTAGTTGGGAAATGAAATATATAGGTTGTCTTTTCTTATCTTTGCCCAGATATTAATTTTTAATTCGTTAGATATGTCACATGAGCACAAAATACGTAACAACATAGTTACGATTTAAGAGAAAAAATAAAGCTGCAATGGTTTGACAGATGGTATATGTCCAAAAACGGAAGAGTAACTTTCGATTTTATTCCCAATTCAGAAATAAAAATAAGAAGATACCGTCCACTGATAATTCAAATTATATCAGGACATGGGAGATTTCCTGCATATTTCCAAATATTTGGAAGAATGCATGAAAACAAATGCATTTGTGGAGGAATCGGCACTGTTTACTACTATTTAAAGGAATGTATTGAAATTTCGGAGTTAAGAAAAAATCTGAAAATTATAAATAATGACTTAAGTACAGTACTGATGGTACCAGGTAATCTTAAAACTCTGAAGGACACGATGTCAAAAATTGTCAGTTTTTTACCAACTATTTGAGAATTTGTAGATAAGGAAGAAGGACATTAATTGACCACTTTGTGGCCAATTACCTCGAGGAGAATGTCAGTTTGACAAATCGGTCAATGCAAGGATGGACAATGCTCAAGATTACAGTCGGCCACAACAAATCCTGTCGATACTGCTACTTTCAGTGATGGCGGGGTGGTCGGCTGTACGCAAGAAGAAGAAGAACGATATTTTCAGGATATTCTCTGCTATTCTGAACATCAAAAACGTAGTGGAAATGCATACTATCTTATACTAATTAGGTAGGTACATATTTCCGATTGGAAAAGTAATTTCAAAAGGATAAATATCTTTATTCTATGCTTGAATCAATGCATGTATGGTTATAAACCATTTTTCTATAAAAATGCATCTGAAGTATATAAATATTCTGTTGCTTATAAATGTACAAAATACATACCACTAAGCCAGTATATATAAACAGACAGGTTGTATATAGCTACACAGGTACATATTGTTATGAACTTGTAATATTGCTAACCTGCACACTCAGTTTCATAGAAAGGGAGAGAGTTTCACATATAGCTCTAGATTCTGCGAGATTGTTGTTCCCCCGTCTTGGCTAAAACATTGGCTACCAAAAATGAAAATTCCAGTATCTACGAGAATGTCAGCGATATTTGGGTTAGAAACAAAGATATAATATTCCTCTATAACCTTTTTGTCCTCTCATGAAACCATAAAAGGTCGAGAAATAAACTGCAATCAGTTGAATTGAGTTCAAGCGAGTAGCTAAGTGAGGTCTCTCGAAGCGGTTTGTGCTGTTGCAGTTGCTTACTAACGATTTATTGCTTATTTGCTATTATTTATTGCAAGTGCTGCTCTTGTATATGCTTCGTCTGTGATTTCTTGCAGAATAAAACTCCTCTAACACTAAATGAACCATTTTGTCTTTTTCGCCATACACCCACTAGATGGACTTTCTACAACAAATCCTATCGATTCTGCCTCGTTCAGTGGTGGCGGGGTGATCGGCTGTACACAAGAAGAAGACGACGGATTTTCTGTAACAATTTATATAAACAGATGTAGTATTTTCAACGATATAAGAATTAAATATCTTCTGAAGAATAATGACACCCTTGGAATTATGGATCTGTTTAAACATATTATCATCAGACAAAGACTAATCATTATGGGTAAAGAATTGTTGGAATTTTCACAAGAATGTTAATGTCTTTGGGGAGAATGCCATTGTAATATTTTGTAAATAGTTTCTAAAGTTTGCATTATTGTGTGCTTTATATTAAATTATTATTAATGCATAAATTTATATTAGGTGTTCAACTAAAATATTACTTATTTTAATGTATTTCATTATGTAATATTTACTGTTAGTATCCAAGTTTATAGTGATTATTAAAGAGAATTTCAAATGTGTAAATATTTTATTAGTACGGGTGTAATGTATATTGTATTTATTTTGTATTTTTTGTATTAATAAGCTTTGATTTAGATAGTTTGTCTTGATTATTATTTGTAATATTCTTTGCATTTGTATTAATTATTCCTTGTTTTACTAATTTTGTATTGATACACCTTGCTATTAGTTAATGGATGCATCCTAAATTGTATGTCTTTAGGTGAGAAGGGAAATAACGTGTTTCAAATGAGTGAAATTATAAATTCTAGATCTTGTGTCGGTGGATCTGTATGACGATTGACTTTTACATTTTTTTCCCGCCTGTATAGTCCTAGCAAGTCGGAGTTACTTTTGATATAACAGCCTATAGAAACAATCTGAACATTTTTTTAAACAAAAATTTATTTATCAATGGATTATAGGAATATCTAAGCACATATTCCCTGAGCTCTTCTGTAAATTCTATCAAAGCCCATCTAGCATTATAAATCAATAGTTTCACGTCCACAATTAGTCATACTCACAAATGTTAACATCTCCGTAATGTATTTGGGTATGACATCTTGACTAAATAAGCATTTCTGATCTTTCTGGTTTCAATGACTTTCAAAACATCTCCCTGCATGATGTTATAGTATCATGATGAAAAAAAAAATGTTAAGGTAAAAAAATGTTAAATGTAAAAAATGATAAGTGCACTGGGGTAACGATTTTGACGTCGTCCTTGTTATCTTATCACAATTCAATTAACGAGGTCCGTTCCAAAGCTGCCGGAGTGGTTTCTAATCATAAAAACTCTTTCGCTTACTCTTTAATAAAGACGTTATCCTTCTCCAAACTAACATAAAATTGTTAACCCTGGGTAAAGCCGCGATTTCTTCTCATGGCATAGTTGGGAAAAGTTGGGTGTGAATCCAATAATTTTACACAATCTATTATGTGATCTTGGCGATTAATCCCTGAAATACCTGAAATTCAAATGTGTGTGTGTGTGTGTGTGTGTGTGTGTGTGTGTGTGTGTGTGTGTGTGTGTGTGTGTGTGTGTGTGTGTGTGTGTGTGTGTGTGTGTGTGTGTGTGTGTGTGTGTGTGTTTCCCTCCTACCGATTTGAAAAAAAAATAATATAGAACTACTTTGTTGTCACAAGATCCGATCTAAATTTCATTCATTAATTGATTGCTTTTAATAATTATTGTATTTACATGCATGCGAAAGTATCGACCAACAAACTGTCAATCCTTGAATAATTAATTAAAATGTGATAAGAATAGTCTAGACATGCCCACTGACTTTAAGAAGTCATTTGTGGTTTAAGCCAATAGTACGTCTCTAGTTTTTTCAGTAACGCCATCTAGGGCCAAGAGAAAGACTTAGCTATACACACATCGCAACTCTTTTTACGGGGCGGACTTCATTCATGCATGCCATTCACTCATCCACAGATCGCAATTTAGACTTCAATCAGAGAACGATCACCCCGGATCCAGTACCACCATGTGCATCACTCACGTCATGGAGGACTTTGTGAGCACGATAGATTTATACGTGTGCCAGCCACTACACACACGGAGAGTCTTCAGCGGTGTCTTTCGAACTCGCAGCCTAAGGGACACTAATCCAACGTCCTACCAACCAGATTATCCCGGCCTACAGAAACGACATTACAATCATAATATATCTACATACTGTGTACTAAAATTATTTATCTACCCCTTACACATTTTGTAGTCATCGTGTTCTCTTGTACTCATTCAGCCAGACAGACACATGTAATTTGAATAAATCTCGGACAAAATTCGATAGAAACTACAAATTTGATGTATAGTCTATTTAATAAGTTTCGAAGCCCCTCAAAATTTTTTTTTCAAAAACATAATTTTCCAAAATTATATTTTTCGGGTTCAGGGAGATCTAAAACGTGGAGATGCGTCAAAATCTTGATTTCGATTTATTATTATTACGATTGCAATATTTTGTCTTTGCAGATTTCGCATACAAGAAAGCAAAAAATTCTCGCTTGGCTTCCAAATTGAACTTCAGAACTAAGGATCTTGCATAATAATCCAATCTTTCATAAGATTTATCATTAATAGTATTTGCATTAATATTATAAAATAAATACATTAAAATTTTCTGCCAGACGCTTCAAAAGGGTTTCAATATTTCTAAATTTCAAAATTATTACTAAATTTTACCTTCAGATCTACAATTTACCTACAATTTTTCCATTATCAAATTAACTCAAAGTGATAATTTTACATTATTAGGTGCTTGCATGTATTTTAATCAGCGACATCTATTGGTAAACATGCGAAAGACAATGGTTTTGGGTTTTACCAATTTACTATTACTTTATTGTTATCATTTTGAAAGTTTTCCTTTTAGTATTATTGAGTTATTCAGTGTATAAAGACCCCAATCATGGAAGGCTCCAAATTGCATTTGCGACATTCGTTGCTTTTTTGTGTGTGTTTTGAAGAAATCAGTTCCCAAAGCCCATCAGACACTTTTAGAAACTTATGGTCATGCTGCTCCGTCATATATCTATTGTCGGTTTTGGTTTCAACGATTTAAGAGTGGTGATTTCGATGTCAATAACAAAGAATGGATTGGAAAACCAAAACAAAAAAATTCGGAGGCAATCAATTGCAAGACTTATTGAACGAAAATAGGTAAAAGTTGTAGAAAATGATGGAAAATATTTTTATTGATATATATCGTACCAATCTTTTTCAATAAATGCATTTTTAAAGTGAAAATAAATGATCAAAATACATGTAAGCATCAAAAAGATAATTCTCTTGACAATGACTAAGAAATATGCATTATGTACCAAACATGACTTTACCGTGTCATTTCACAAAAACTTTTAAACGTTTTCGTAGAATTTTTTACCGAATTTGTTACCCTATAATTTTTTTGAGTACTTTATTAAATTTCTTTGAAATGAAACACTCTTTTTACATTAAATTGCCCATAAAGGATTTGAATATGAATTTGGCTACCTAAATATTTTGAATAAAGACTGTATTATCTTTCATAAATTTGTCATTTAAAAATGCAAAATAATCATACAATTAAATAGTAGATAATACTCCTGCCAAAGTTTAGTTTTTCTCTACTGAATAGAAGATAGTAATTTTTAATGAGATCTTACCTAAAATATTTTCAAGCAATTAATTTGTGCAATTTATGACAACAAAGCTTTAGCATTCTATAATAAAAATACTCTTCTTTTTGTATAGAAAGATACGCCAAAAGGAAGATGCTGATTAGTTTCTTTATTGACATTTATTTTTGTCGTCATAAATTTTAATGCACGGTATCATATTATCTTTAATATTTTCTGTTATAAAAATATAAAAGCTCGCCAACATTTTCACTCGAATTTAAATTGTACAACCCATTTCGATAAAATTATACATCCCTAAAATGAAGTTTATTAGCATATAAATTTAATCATCTGCGTCTTCATCTTCATCTTAATAGAATTTCTAAAAATATCTTCGCTCTAATAATGGACTGGGTACATTAAGAACTTGTTCGACCTGCATGCATACGTAATCGATTTTCTCATTAAGCTATGACATTAGAGGAAAAGAGAGTTGAGCTCACGCTTCGCTCTAAATTATAATTAGCTTATCAAAGAAAGTTAACCGAAAAAATCGACAGCTCTTTAATCACTAGATGAACGTTTATCTATTTGCTACTATACTATAGCAAATAGATCAACTATATAAAGGAATAAAGATTTAAAGAAAGATTATAATTAATTGATTTTCGTTTTCAATATTTATTTCATGAATAATAGAATCTCAGATAAGTAATTTTAATCACAAAAAATGAGAAAATTCTAGTACATCTTGTATCTTATAATATGTATTGCCTTTTGGAAACAGACATAGATTTCTGTCGATAATAATTCGAAATATTATTACGAAAAGAAAAAAATTATGATTATTTTTTCTCTCTATCTTTTCTATGATTTTTACATTTGCTGTTACGGTTGGTTATATTATAAGTAATAATTTTCTTATACCGGAAAAGAACAAAATTATTCGTATTTATTTTATTTCCTCGAATAGAAAAGAATTAGAATTTTTTGGTTTAGTTTGAGGTTTTATGGTCCAAGAACCAATATGAAGGTCATACTGCGGCAGACAAGTTTATTTCTAGTTCAAAGTTTAATAAAAAGAAAACGATTCTATTAAAATGATACAAGAGTAACCATTGTTAAACGATGATAAATTACAAAAAATCATAACGAAAGCACAATAGTGGGCTCAAATTAAAAAAATAAAATCCTATAGATTTAAAAAGACAAAGAGCTACAATGAAGAATTATTTTTCTTGAAAATTCTTCTAGAAATTTCAAGTTTTGATAAATGTTCAAGAAGTTTGGACATTATGCAAATAATTGAATCGTATAGAAAAGAGATATGAACAAAAACAAAGAACACTTTTTCAAACAATAATGCTTATTGATGTAAGTATTATTACTTATTTTAAATATTTTTTTAATTCTTTTTTTTTCTATATTCTTTTAATATTCTTCTAATATTGTTTATCTTTTTCTTTTTCTTCTATATTCTTTTAATATTCTTCTAATATTCTTTTTCTTTGTCTTCTATATTCTTTTAATATTCTTCTAATATTCTTTTTTCTTTTTCTTTTTCTTCTATATTCTTTTAATATTCTTCTAATATTCTTTTTTCTTCTTCTGTTTCTTCTAAATTCTTTTAATATTCTTCTATATTCTTTTAATATTCTTCTAATATTCTTTTCTTGCGCCAATAAGCACAAAATTCCAAATTCCAATTCTAATATTCTTTTAATTCTTCTTTTAAATATTATTTTCAATATAACTTCGAACAATCATGTTTATAAAGACATTTTCTTTTTAATTTCCTTTCAGTTTTAAAATTTTAATTTGCTTATTTTTGCTTTCTCGTCTGCGTCCAAGCTAATAGAGAAAGTTATACAAAGAGAATATATTGTAATCGTCAAAAAATTTGAATTTGAATTTCAGATGGCTTTCCACATTTCAGACCTCCTGAAAATACTTTTTTGAAATGTTGTCTGTCTGTTTATTGTTATGTCATTCATGAACACGATAAGATAAAAAGACATTGAAATAAACGAATCATATTTTATATGTGGTCTTTATAGCCATTTTTTAATTTTTATAAAGTTTTGAATAGAATATATATATTCAGAAAGGTCTGTCTGGCTAATTGTCTAAGTATAAATGCAGATATTATTCGTATAATTACAGGTTAATTATTTGAATATTCAGAACACAGATTTAGCATCCAAAGTGTAAATCTTTTTTTTAAAAAAATTTGTATCAAATCTGTAAAAAGATTCGCCATTTGTTGTTCTATACTTTTGTATGCAAGGAAGTGCGATAATTCAAATACAATAAAAATTCAATGAAATTTCGTGTGTTATTAAATTTATGTCCTACCATTTTTATGTGTTAAATCGGGGTGTCAGTCGATCGAAAAAAAGCCACCCACGATGCATATTTGGTTTTCTGCACTATACTACAAAAAGTAAAACTCTCATAGGCTAGATACTAAAAATAAAGATAGCAGCACTTGAGAAGTTCACGGCCTCCCCAGAACATCTCAAGTGAGTTTTTCTGTGAAGAAAATAATTCTTTTTTTATCTGTGAAGATTCGAATAACGCTTTTATTAAAGAGCATACGGAAAGATTTTTGGAAGACCACACAAGATGGCTAAATTATTTATTTACATTAACTTTTAAATTTTAATTTCACATTTCGAATCGAATTGAAATTGAAATACTTCACAGAAATTTGCAATGATGATGTTTCCTATTCATTCTTCAATGTGAAACTGGGAATCGCATTTGAGACATATGTTTTTTGAAGGTCAATTTCTCGCCAAAAAAGCAATAAATCCTAAAATTCCGGCAACCTTTACAACCCTTGTGTTTTGTCTTCCACCCAGAGCTTCCCTCGCTATCCGTCGTCCTACTTTTATAGCTTGTTCACTCGTTTCATCCCCCGACAGCTGCCCGACGATTACCTCCTCTCTACACCTCTTTTTTATGACCCGATTCTTGAGGGACGTACTGTTTATCAGGTGTTCTCTTCGCCCCTGCTTGCCTTTTTCACATATCGTTCGGAACATCGATCTAACGATCTGGCTTCCCCGGCCCCCTCCCTCTCACTCTCTAACACACTTTTAAGACATCACGTCCTGTTGGAGACGAGCTAGTGGTCGGAATTTAAAAACGATCCAGTGCCCTGGGGTGTCTTGTGTTTCGAAGTTATGCCATGTTCGGTGGTAATTCAGGAAGTCTAGTAGGTAATATGATATGACAGTTGGTGCCTGGTATCGTGAGATGAAGGTGATATTTATTAATAATCGATAGATCGTGGGTGAGATATATGCCACTGTATTTACCCACCATTGGTTATTAATCTAACATATATAAGCATTAATAATATGATTAACCCTAATTATAGTTTTAAAAACAATGTCGTTTTAATCACAAAAGAAACAATAATGATTTGACTTATAAGCGATAAAACATTTAAAAACTTATAAAGGGGGGAGCCAAGGGATAGGTGTTACGAAGATAAGTTGTAACATTCACGTTAAACGGTGATTTTTAAATTTTTTTAATCCCCATTTTCACTCAATTTATGACTGTAGCAGTTGTCTTACTCTATCTTCTCTTTTGGATAATAGATGGCGATGCCTGATTAGGTACGCATCCCACAGTGCATTGAGATTGTAATTATAAGGAGATGAGATGCTGTTCTGTTAAAGGGTGCCTGCGTTAATGTCTTGCCTTCGTGTTTTGTGTGAAATGTGATCATTCAAGAAAGGTTCCCGAAAACATGGATAATCTTGCTTCCACTGCACGGATCATAATGTTCTTCATTCCACCATATGAGTAAGTCCTATAGTATCAACACAGTCAATGCCCAGGGATTGTAGGAAGTTCCGTTTTAGTTCGCAAATAAAGAAAAAAATATTTCGTAAATCTTTTTTTTTAATAAGTTAGTTTTTTTTTTAATGTTTTAATTTTTACTTTGTTTTTGTATGGAATTTTAAAAAGCTACTTTAATTTTTTTACTAATTGCAATATTTTTTTATAAGTTAACAAAAATATACGAGTTAAAACATATTATATAAAAGCAACAAGTTTGTAACATATTTATAACAACAACAAGTTGCAACATATCATATAAAAACAAGTTATAACATATTAAATAATAACAACAACAAGTTATAACATATTATAATGCAAGATTTTTCTTGAATTGAAATGTATAATGAAATCCTCCACAAAAATATAACAAGTTGTAACATATTATATAACAACAAGTTGGGAACACATTATATAACAACAACAACTTGTAACACATTATATATTAACAACAACTTGTAACATATTATATAGCAACAACAAGTTGTAACATATTATGTAACAACAATAAGTTATAACATATTATATAACAACAACAAGTTATAACACATTACGATGCGAGATTTTTCTTGAATTGAAATGTATAATGAAATCCTCCATTGAAACACCAACCTAAGATATGAAAAAGTGAAATAAATCAATAAATCTGCACTTTAATGCTGAAAATTTTTTAATAGATGCCTGAAGTTTTGCGTGTATATAAATAAATGTTATAGAAAAATTTTATAAATTAAACTTCTAAACTACAGGAGAATTATAAAAATTTAATTTTTATAAACTTTGTATTATCAAATATCCATGTAAGCAAAATTATATTAAAAAGATTTTCCAACTTATTTAATAAAGCTTTATAATTGGAAATATATGTTTAAGTGACATATATAAGAAAAAGAACTCCAATACTTCACTTTTTAGGAACACCCTGTTTATATGATTGTTATTATACCTTATCATAAGATAGAAAAAAGAATTTTTAGTTAGTTTTTTTTTCAAGATACTGGGCTTATAATGAAAAACTACAAATACATATGTATTCTATTATAGGCCGTATAATAAACGATGCATGGTAAATGTTACCAACTCCTTTTTCGTCATCATTGTGTTAGTGTAGTGAAATAAAAAAAAAGCCATCAGTACTAAAATTAAAATGGGACCTTAAAACCAAATTATAATAATGCTTCTTTGTCAAATGATTCTTAAAAATCATCGGTTTACTGAAGTTTCGAACCATTATTAAAACAACTTGCTTCAAACAATATAAACTTACGATAACATTTAGTACATAAAAATACCCAACCCGCCTAAAACATTATCTATCTCGGAGGTTCTAAAAACCATTTGTTACACGTTCTTCAACCATAACAAACAGTTTTATATGCAAATTGCACCATTCCGACAGTGAGTGGTTATATTTCTGTCGTGAAAGAACGCAACTGTCGTGCAATTAGGGTTTATTATGTCGGAAAAGGCGTGTTTATGACGTCGTAACTTAGGAACTTCACTGTAATGCTAATTCTATAGCAAGGACGATTGCATAGCTGCGTAAGCTATTTTCCAGGGAGAACATCTCTAAAATACGTAATCGAAGTACACTGTTTAAGAATTCCTGCTTGTTTAATTGCAGTTTAATGAAATGTGGAATTCTCTGATAGATTTTAAACGGATGTATTTCTGGGAGCTCTAAAAACGATTCAGGACATTTTATGAATCATTTGAATGGTGAGCTTATACTGATTAACATTAAAGCAATTAGGATATACTTAGTAAAACATCAGGGTTTCTAAAAGTCTTTAAATAAGATCTGCTGTAAAATTTCCTTCTCAAATAAAGAAAAATCTTATAGAAAAAGAACATTTAAAAAGCATTAGAGGCATAGAAGTTATTATGTGATTTCGTCAATGTTTGAAGTCAAAGCTTCCGTGAGATTAACCTTCAGATTATGGCCAGACAAAATCTCATGATAAACTCTTAAAATGTGAATTCTTTCTACTATCATTTTATTTGTTTTACAGTGAAAAATCGAAGAATTGTGATAAAATTCTGTTTTGACTCGTAATTAATATACATTGAATCTTGGCTAAGTTAAAATGAATTCATACTGTCTATAAGATAAGAAAGGATATTTAGTATAGATTTTAATTCATCTATAAATCTATATTCTGAAGCGGCTTTAAAGTCGCTGCTTATAGTACTGCAAGCCTTTGTTTGATAAAAATAGTATACAAAAGGAAATTAATAATTAATCTTTTAAAGTTTCTTAATAATTAAAAGAGAGATTTCAGAAGCAATTCAAGAGAATCAAAAATCAAAAAAAGCAAGAAATTATTCTTTTGAATTCATCTTAAACTGAACAAAAACCCACATTAAATCTAGAACCTCTGGAGACTATAAAAGTAACATCGCATTTAAATCAACAAAATTATATTATTTTTTCAACAAAAATAATATGATGTTCGAAAGAATATCACAATTAAAAAAAAAATTGGAAAAAGTAGAATGTGATTTGGTACAATGTCCTTTTGCAATCTATTTGCATACATTCGTAGTGACATCTGGTGTGATTCTGAGAAGTCATTTCAGTTCAAATTTGAAGGTAAATAAAACAATATATTTCAACATAAGTGAACAATATATAACAATATAAGTGAATGTCTTTTCAAATGTAATAAATTTATAATTACTCCAACCCCGTTGTGGAGAAAAAAGAATCTCTATTTTTCAGACCGAAATCTATATATATATATATATATATATATATATATATATATATAGTTTTTGCCTTGGTTAGGATAGTATTAGTTGTTTGGCTTTCTTATCTATTTTATACTTTCCTGAGACTTTCTGCTTTCTATGCCAAAGCACAAGTTTTGATTGCTCCAACATAAAAACCGTTCTTCCCCAACGAACATTATATTAACTTCAATTCAGAAAGTTTCATATCCAGATAGTACTTCAACACGAAGTGCACGTGATTTGTTTTTTCTAAATTAACATCAAAGCATTTCCTTTGTGTTTCTGCACTTTTTTTTTTAAATTTATGGTCATTTGAATATCAAACATGATAGTTTGGAAACCGTTTTTGTCTTTCTATATTTTATAATTTAATAATATTTGAAATATAGTGTTATATGTAGCAGAAAACTCCATCAACGCTTGTTGATAATTGCGTATTCGCCTATTTCTATCTTGTTGTTTTAATAAGGAAATGAATAGATCCTCGTTCAAGTTCTTAAACTAGTGTAATGAACTTTTGGTGCGTGGTTTAACACGCATTGCCAAATTTACTTTAAATTAAAGTATTAAAACATTTTTACTTAATGAAAACTGCCAGCCATGTAAATAACAAAAATAAATTTTAATTACAAATTAAATTAACAAATATAGAATATGATACATTGGCCGTAAATCCATCGACCAGCACTAGGCAGAAGTTCTAAGCCAGCTGGTGAAGGCAGGAAGTGAGTCACTCTTATTCGTTGGAGAGCAAAGTTTATCTCCGTAGGTATGATTGATGCTTATCGCCAACTGGCGAAACAAACAGTCATTTATCGCCTGTTTGGCCGCTGAAAACTCATACAATAGTTTAAAAACCTTTGCGCATGCATATATAAAAGATGGGTTCGACTTGAAGATATTTAAAATTATCTTAGCTGGTTTTTAATACCTTAAGTACCTAAGTTTTACTGATTGTAATTTTTTCTTTTTAACTTCCTTTTCTTAACTTTTAATATATGTTAGCATCCTAAAATATTTGTTTTTTGAATTTTATGAAAGTATTTTTTTCATCCTTTTTAACTACCAAATTAGTATACCGTAACATTACTCACTTTCCTTTATGGAAAAACTACTGAACAGCCTTTTTAAAATTACCACAAAATTCATTAAAAGTGGAATAGTCCAAATCCTTTAAATATTAGAAAACATTTTTTAGCATTAACATTTTTTATGAATGTAAATTATTACATTCATTTGAATGTATATTATTTGATATGGTTTCTTATAAATAGGACATTGGGGATTTTTTAATGCTTAATAGTGTAACATTTTTAACCCTTAATCTTTCTATAGCCATTACTTTACAAATATATATTCAAGGTACTTTCAAAAGAGTCTAATTAAGAAAGTTTTCCCCAAAAAGAGTGTAATTTGCTATGATAAGACTGCAAGAAAAAAATTACCATCTATAAATACTAGTCTTTATGAAAGACATTCTCCCCCCAAAAAATGGATAATAAGCTAACCTCCAAAAAGAAAATCCTCGTCTGTTCCATCACTCAAAAAAAGCTATAATGTCTCTAATATTTTATCCTGCAGAGTTTCTGGAGGTTTAAAATAAGCACTTAAACCTAATAATAACGGTATGCAAATAAGCTGGCCTTAAATATCTTTTGAACTTTATGAAATCCAGCAGCCTCGAGAAAAAATGAAGATAGGGTTCTTCTAAATCATCCTCCTTTGCTCTTTTTAATGAACTTATTTATATGGAGATAGATCTCATTACTTGCTTTAGTCACTAGATTATATACATAGGGAGATGTATTATAGTTTTGGGATTTTCTTTTTGGGATTTAAAGAGCTTTAGTTCAAAGGAGTGACAGACAGTTTTCAGTATTATTTTTAAGATTAATTCCCCATGGAAAAAATTGGAAGCTATTTTCTTATATTATAAATCTACTTAAAATGCTTTTGATATTCTTGAATCTACTGCTAATTCCGTTGTGAATAGCATTTCTTCAATCCTTCGCATTATATCTTAGCTTGGCATATCATTAGAGATATTTTCTGATTTAACTTATTTTAGATTTTCATCTTTAAAATTAATAATATTAAAAGAACAAGGATTTGCTTGGATGAAAGCAAATGCTTTTTAGATAAGCAAGAAAGTCCTATTGAAAGTTGTTTTTTTTTTTAAATTCAAATGCATATTTTATATTTTCTTTCTATTAAATAGCTCGCTCATAACATTCTGTTTAAAACTGCAATAATATATTAGATGTAATATAATATTAATATTCTCATAGAAGGATTTTATATTAGGTGTAATATTCGCACAATTTATCTTTTACAAACAAAAGCAAGCTATTCCTTGAAATTTAATAGCAATTATAAATGAATGAGTTGTAAGCAGAAAGAGTTAACAAAGCAGAAAATGCATTTCTTAAAAATAATTAATTACGGAAAAACTACTATTTTTTTATTAAGACAACAATATACACAGTATAATTTCACATCAAACTGGAGCATTGTGTGTGTATTGTACTCATTTAAAGGCAACAGTTTACGCAGGATGACTTCACATCAATCTGGAGCATTGTGTGTGTATTGTACTCATTTAAAGGCAACAGTTTACGCAAGATAACTTCACATCAATCTGAAGCATTGTGTGTTTTGTGTTTTAAATTTGTGTGCTTTTGTGTTTTAAATTCAAATGCATACTTTATTTTTTTTTCTTTTAAATAGCTTGCTCATAACATTCCGTTTAAAACTGTAATAATAGATGGAATATAATATTTACATTCTCATAGATATATTACAAACAAAAGCAAGTTATTTCTTAAAATTTAATAGCAATTATAAAAGAATGAATTGTAAGCAGAAAGATTTAACAAAGCAGAAAAAGCATTTCTTAAAAATAATTAATTACGGAAAAACTATTATTTGTTTAATTAAGACAACAATATACACAGGATAATTTCACTTAAATCTTGAGCCTTGTGTGTATTGTATTAATTTAAAGACAACAGTTTACGCAGGATAACTTCACATCAATCTGGAGCATTGTGTGTTTTATATTAATTTAAAGACAACAGTTTACATAGGATAACTTCACATCAATCTGGAGCATTGTGTGTTTTATATTAATTTAAAGAGCACAGTATACACAGGATAACTTTACATCAATCTGAAGCATTGTGTGTTTTGTATTAATTTAAAGACCACACTATACACAGGATAATTTCACATCAATCTGGAGCATTGTGTGTATTGTATTAATTTAAAGACAACAGTTTATGCAGGATAACTTCACATCAATCTGGAGCATTGTGTGTTTTATATTAATTTAAAGACAACAGTTTACGCAGGATAACTTCACATCAATCTGGAGCATTGTGTGTTTTATATTAATTTAAAGAGCACAGTATACACAGGATAACTTTACATCAATCTGAAGCATTGTGTGTTTTGTATTAATTTAAAGACCACACTATACACAGGATAACTTCACATCAATCTGGAGCATTGTGTGTATTGTATTAATTTAAAGACAACAGTTTACGCAGGATAACTTCACATCAATCGGGAACATTGTGTGTATTGTATTTATTTATACAGAATTAGTTCTTACAATGAAAATGAAAATATTTAAAACTCAGGTAACGACTGGTATATGAACTAGTACGTACATAAAAATGGATAGAATTTAATATATTATATATAGAAAATAGATTCAATTCTATGTCTTTAACTGCTTTATTTGAGTTTGCTGTAAAATTTCAAAATATAAATCAGTCACTAACATTCTTTATAAATCTGTGTTCCTTCATACTTCCTGGATTCTATTTGAAAGAATATCATAAAATATATACGTTAAAGTGAGAGTCTCTAGCTCTTCAGAGGATTTTAGAAAAGTTTCACCTTTATTTTATCTAAGTTTTCATCTCGACAGCGAAATTTCTAGAGAAGCGTGATATTCAAAAGATATTGCTATTTTCGATATGATATAAGTTCCTTGAAATATTATGAAATCGAAAATTCTCTTTTGGAGAGAAAGTATGTATCCTCAGAGATCGTCGAAATTCTACATTTGCAGTTACGATGAAATTCTTGAGAGGAAGTTTACAGAAATTATAAAAGATGGTGAATATCTTTAGATTTACTAATAGATCATAGTCATATAAGGACAAATATGTGGTTATTTTGCCAAAGGGAATGCCTGGTATATAGTCTATGAAGGATTTTTGTATTTGAATTTGTTTTTTTTTTTTTCATTGCATAAATATAATTATTAATTTGCTGACTTTTCCATCCCATATTCTAGTAGTATTCTTTTCAGAATTTCGATGCTCAGAGAAACGTAGTAAAAAATTGCATGCTGCTCTTTGTGAAGAGTAAATTTCAATAGTTACCGAATTTTGATATTACGCATGCGCTGTAAAAAAGAGCTTTCATTCCGCTCCGCAATTTGTGAACAAAAGAAAATACTGCTGGGAATAAACCCTAATATTCCTTACAATTGTACTGAATTAGCTTTCTAATATCATTGACATAGTGTAGCCGTTCAATGACATCTTTAAAAGCAGATCTGTGAAAGTTATACATCCGCTCACCTGCAGTGAATTCGCCATCGATGATATAACACCATTGGTTCAATAGTTTCTCGATTTCTTGATCGATTTTTGCACAATCAGATGTTACATTTACTTCAAGACCTTTAACTATAATTAATATGCTTACAGCTACAGTTTAATTTGAAGTTTTCAATGCTTACAGTTTAACTTGAAGTTCTTCGATGGTTTTTTTTTATTACTTAAATTAGTAAAAAGGCATTCAAGCTGCATGACATACCGTCTAACTGTGAGAGATAAAAAATCTAAAATAAATATAAATAAAAAAATTTATTTAGCAATATTTTTTTACTAAATTATATTTCAAAAGCAAAAATAACGTTATTATAAGCTTATTTATTTTAATCTTAGATTTGTGGGATAAATTTATTGTTAAATCAAAGCCATGTAAATCTTTATAAACTGGAGCAAAAATTGTAAGAAAAAAAAAACGAAAACACTAATTTTGAAGTTTAATTTTTAAAATAAAATTAATTAAAATTACTTATAGCTTAGATGGATTCTTCTTCAAAAGAACTAATGTAAAGTCCAAATTTCACTTTCTCATACATAGGACGTCTACAAAGAAAAAATATTGTTATTGTTTAAAACTTCAACCAAATTCAAGAAATTTTGATGAATTTCTAAGATTTGGATCTAATAGAGTCTAATAGTATCGATCTAAATACACTAACTCAAAAATGATTTGAGCTAAATAAACTAAATTTGTTATGTGGTCTTTACGCTAAATTTTTGAGTATAATCCATTAAGGGGAAATCTCGTTGGCTGGCAATGCCTAGGATCGAATCTGCGACGCTAGCGTTAATAGCCGCGTAATATAACCACAAGAGAAAAGTGATTACCTCTGCCCAAAGGATGTTAACTGACTTATGAAGATGGCGCCACAATACTCCCTCACCAGTGAGTCGGTGGAGAGGAACGATTTTATCGCGCCAAGTGTTATGGCGAGCGATGAGCGTATTTATCACGCCAAGAGTTAAGACGAGCGACGGCGAGTTGTTGCAGTTGCGTCAAGTGAGTCTGACGACTTTGGGTGCTACATCAAGTGTGTCTGACGATTTTTGGTTTTTGCGGGTAGATGGCGCCACGACAGTTGTACGAAGGTTGCGTTTGTCAGTTCAGAGCCAGGTCACCAATATAGCAATTTGCTATGAGCGACAATCGAACCAGCGACACTAGGCTCCGTAGCCGCGTAACACAACTAGACAAAAGTGATCACTTCTGCCCACAGGCTGTTAACTGGCTTATGAAGTAGCGTCACCATATGCAACTGTCACAGGCGAACACTGTAATGTAAAGGACTAGATTGATGAAATTTGGTTTTCAATTTACTATCTAAATGGTAGATAGGAACCAAATCATATCTTGATCCAAATCAATAATGAGGGAAGCAGTTTGTCGATATGTGCATGTGATGTAAATTGATACTACTAAAATTCACCAAATGAGGAAAAAGAAATTCAGTATTTGATCTTGATAAAATTTTGGTTTCATTCGATCTGAAAAAAAGCATCCAAAATACATGCTATGCTTTCTTCATTTACTACGAAGCATAAAGCGTTCATGTGCAGGATTCTGGAAAGAAAAATGTGAGCTTTCTAGACGTTCATGACTTTGTTCAAGGTCCAAAATTCTGTGAGAGGGGAAGGCAAATTCCTCTTTATTAGGGATTACGTAAAAAAATTAGAGGAGGCTTTTTACGTGCTTTTTTCTTAAAGCAGCAAACAACTGCACCGAAGAACAGAAATCTATTACACAAGAATTTGCGGATAAATATTTTGTGCAAAGCCTTATAATGTGAAACATTATATTTCAAAACTCGTAGTGAACTAGAAAATTCACAAATTTGTTTGATATAAAAAGGATAACTTTTTTTTTTTAAATCGGAAACAAATGAAATGAAAACGCATGGTTTTATTTTAAAGAATCCATCATCTTAGTGTAAGTAATATGAATGAGAAACGTAGAAGTCCATCTTGCTTAATATATTAACTTACCCTCTGCCCTTTTCTTTACTGATACATGCAAGCAACAGTTTAAACTTGATAGCATATCTAATAGTAATGCTGAAACTATAGACTTTTATATTTATACTTTTGAAATTTTAAAGCACTTTTATAATATAATTTCATACCGACGAAAACATTCTGTACTTCCTAACAACTGAAACGTGACATAACTACGCTGGATTCTGTAATTTTTTTTTCTTTTGCTTATCAGAGCAATTTTTTTTAAGTCTTTTATAAAATTTGGTTTTAAGTTTTTGAGAATTATTAAAACTATTCCTAACTACACCATAATACATTTGATGTAAGCTCTCATACTAAATCTAAAATAATGTTAACACATTTTATATAATTACTTATAAAAATCGACTGTTCTTTGAATCTATATATTTCTCTTAAATTTATGAACATAACGAACGCTGTCTCTTAGCTAAAATTTATAGTTTAAGAAAACTACTATCTGCAGATCAAAAAGAATAAAACGATTCAAAATTGGAGGTAAAATGGACTAGAAATAAATAATTATTCATTTAATTAGTTTTAAAAAGTATTTATTTATTAATTATTTTTAATTTTGATTTAATGAAGTAAGTTGCATAATGAACTTTTCGCATCTGCCATCTTTTCAATTTATAATAATCTTGAGGCATTTTAAAATTGCAGCAAAATGTGATGACATCTGTAAAATTATGAAACGTAAAAATTAAAAGCCAATATTATAAAATTATGGTATATTATTTTGTTTACGATATTGTTATTCAGACGTCGAAACCAGATAATTAAAATTCTAAATATATTAATATAATATTAAAGGTAAATTTACGCATACATGCATTCGGATACAAAACACAATCATTTATATGCAAATGTTGTATAATATACACATTAAAATAAAAGGCATTTAATACATATGTATTAAATATATTCATTTGAAAAGGAGATTCCATATAAATGGCGAAATATCAACAGAATATAAAATGTCAAACGTCTGTTCAAGTAATGGTCTATGTAAAGCAAGGAAGTAAGATAAAAATTCTTAAATTAATAATATCGAAGAGGCATTTCTGCTAAGTACTGTACATTATTATAAATTCAAATAAAACATTTTAACAATTTTTTTCTCTGACATTTGAAAAGATTATTTCCTCTTGCAAGTTTTGTAATTTACTTTGAGATTTTATAGGAGACTATTTCTATAAATTTTATATATTTCAAAAGACACATCATTTATAATGTTATTTTTGCGTAATTGGATTTATTTAGGATCTGCAAAAATTGAATCTTTTATTCTATATTTCATTTTCGTTTCCCTCATGATTTGAATTTCCCACATATAAAATAAAATTTCAGTTTGATATTCATCCCCTAATTATTTTTAGAACTTTGTTAATCATTTGATAACATTTCGGTTTCTTACAAGTGGTGCCATCTAACGGTGTGGAAAAAAGATTTCGAAATGCCATAGTAATTATGATAATTTTGTAAGTAAAATTTCAAAGAAAACTAATTCAGGCTAGTACCATTCATCCGATCCGTTGATGACTTCTAACTAGATGACTTAACATACACTATATTTTCAGTTACCACTTGAGTTATTAAGTCGCTCGTATTTCATATTTTATTGATAAAAACGCTATTGATTATAATAATCTTTCTAACTGCAATCTTAAAAATTTTTAAAGAATCTTCAAAAGCATATTCATCATCATGTTGATCCGGCACGATGATCAATACTTTTATTTATTAATTTGGGGGATTGCTGACTGACTAACTAGACAGACATCAGTTACATTTTTTTTTTGGAAAGTTATTGAAAAAAGATAAAGTATTCTTATTGAGTTCCTTACACTAAATACTGTTCTCATCACTATATATTTGTAAAAAAAATTAAATGCTTCGTATTATGGAAGGAAAAAATTAATTTATCGATTTTTAAATTAAATTAACGATATTAAAAGAAAAAAATTAATTAAGAATCTGAAAGGAATGCAACAAATGAATGCACATGGGGATATTTTTGTATCTAAAAATATGATTCGTTTGATTGAAAAAAAACTAATTATTATTTTTATAAATCGTTAAATTTTTTGTTTATAGAAAAATTTATTGAATTTTTGAAATTAAAATTAAATGTTAAATAATTAAATCAAACTATTAATATATCCTTAAACTAACTATAATTAATGCATTTTAGAACATACAGATATAAAAATACACGAAGTGGATATTTTCTTTTTTACCAAAAGCCGTAATTACAGTCAAACCCGTTTTTGTGTGATAAATAGAAACCGTATACAAGGAATCGCAAAAAAAATATTTAAAAATTTTATAAGTAGCAATAAAATAATATTTTCAACATATTATAGAAAAAAAAATTATGCGGTGAAGGGCTACAGCATTTAAAAAAAAATGTTGGGTATTTTCAAAATAATGAGAAACTGCTTTCCAAATAAAATAAATAATTAAATTAAACATGGGAACATTTTTTTAATTTAACTTCTTCATTTTAAACATAAAGTAATTTTCAAAATGCACATAAATTAGTACTATTCGTCGTAATCCAAAACATGTGTGATGAACTGGTTCAAAATAACTTTTATCATTTGAAGATATTAAAGTTGATATATTTTTGGAATACATTATTTATTTTATTTTGGAATATTGGAATTAGTTGACGTCATATGTACATACATTGTATATCATACATATTGTATGATATACAATGTATGTACATATGACCCTGATAGAAAACATTGCAATTGTGTTATAATGTCAAAGACGTTGAAATTCATATATTGTTTACAAAAATAGCATAAAAAAAGGGCAACACAAAAATAAGTTTGATTGCACATACAGAATCTTAAATTACAATTTTTTTTATTTTTTTTATGAGATAACGTAAATTTTTAAGACGGCTTGAGTTGCTTGCAACAAATGTGACAATTGAAAAAAGGGACGAATTCATAAAATTTTCTAGTGAAAATAAAAACTTCATAACTTATTTTTACTAACCAAACTTTTACCCGAGATTCATTGCAACATTAATATGAGTTGTTTAATCAGAAATTCCTTTTTTTATATTTATCATTGAAAATAATCGATTCTGAATAATCTACATGACATATTTGCTTCAAAAAAGTCACTTTGTGGCGGGCGCTACTTCATTTCTTCAAACTGTAGGTTCAATTATTTTTAAACCCTGTTTTGAACATGATTATGATGAAATATCTTTTAATTTACTGAATTTTTTTTTGTAATGTCCTACAATTGAAGGGTTTGCTGCAAAAAAGATGTAGCTGCAACTTAAGGGAATTTGCAGTTACATGCACTATCATGTGTTAAAAAAAAAACCTTGTTCATTTGGTGCAAGAAAGATGTAACTCCAATCGTTAGTTTTCACTTTATTCAAACGATGGAGCTGTCTGACTCATTAGCTTGTTGTAATATAGAAGTAGCTCCTGGAGCTACTGCCACTTTTACCCATCGATCCTGCCTTCGGAAACATTGAAAAACATACAAGGAACGTAAAAAGAGTGAGTATACTGGTATCATAGAGAAGACAAGTGAAACGTTTGTTGTTACTAAAGTTACCCAAGGAAGGATTTTCAACTTCGTTAACCTATTAAAAGGTTTCTTCCTGAAAACTCCTTACATCATATCTAATAGTAACAAAAGTATTTTATAACGAAATATAGAGTTTTTGCTTATGAAAAATCCCAAATTAATACATGAAACATATTGAGTAGAGAAAGTTTGGACTGCTATGTAACAAGTCAGTAAGAATATTCAATATCCAAATCATTACTCCCTTAATGTGAAACAAGATTCAGCTGCCTTACTCCCACTCCCTTTCCCTTAAGAGCGCAAAATGTGAGGATGTAATGGAAGTAACTCAAAATGTTATATAGTTCTACAATGGCCTATAACCCGAAGACACAGCAGAAGAGCCTGACGTTACAGAGGGGGAATGTGATGAGTAATGGAAATATGTTTTTTTTTTGTTTTTGTTTTTGTTTTTAAAGCCAAGTTGTACAGATATTTTATTAGTTTACTTTAAATAAAATAATAAATAGTAAACTACATTTTTATTGTGAAATATTTTTCATAGAGGTAGACAGACTATCTATTTGGTTGAAAGAAAAAGGTAGCTCCAACATTCCAGTGTATGCCAAGTCGCCTGGAAAATATATTTTTGAGTGAAAAAGTTGTCATAATATGTAGGAAGAATTAAGAAGATTAATCAAAAGGAAAATCTTCACACAATTTGGAATTTAGAATTTTTAAACGTTTTTTACGGCTTTCTGCAAAGTTGGCCTTCTTTTTACAGCAAACCATTCAATTTTTCTAAGCTGATAGGTTTCTCCATCAGCTCAGAATGACTATTTCAAATATTAACACTAAATTTTATTTTAGAGCCTTTGATCATAAAGAAATTCTTTCAGAATATGCGTTTCAAAAATTTGATTACTTTGTAAACGTGAACAAAATTCGCTTCAAGTTTAAGTAACTTGAATACTGAAAAAAGCAGTTACGTTATTTTTACACAAGAGCTCTTAATAGAAAATAAAAAGAGCAGACGATACTCAAACAATTTCTCCGTCAATTAAATCAAATATTCTAAATTTTTTTCGCAATATGTATTTCACAATTTTAACGAAATTAATCAGTAGAAATTAACAAAGTTTAATGATACTGTATGATTCCATTTCATTTATCCTTATATCGAATGATTAAAAGAAATAATTGGTCCTAAAAATTAGTGGATAAATTAAGCTGTTATCTAATTGAGAAAGTTGCATATCCAACGAAGTTTAATCGGAATAAAATTCTTCAAAATATATTTTTGTTATTATGTAAATGTTCTGGGCTATTTAAAAAATTACAAAATATCACTTTAGCAGCAGAAAAATACATTTGCCAAATTATCAAACTTCTTTGTTTTTCTTGTAATTGCAGTAATGAGAAAATATATGCAACAATCTACAGAAATGGATGAAGGAGATTAAATATTGGATCTTTCTTTAGCAACTGAATTTCGATAATTATTGGCGCAATATCTTTCTTTAAAATAAATTTGAATTCTAAAATTTCATATAAAGTTTAAAACATACCAATAATTTCATTCAAAATTTGAAATTAAAGCAATATCAAGCATTATATTCATAAATTAGGAAAATTATTTCATTTCGTGCTTTTGAAACTTCGACTGAATTTGAATCGTTGAAATATTTAAATTGAGAAGATTGGAATGGCATCCTTATTATACTGTCAAAAATATATGGAAACATTCGAATCATTGACATTTTGCGGTTGGGAGATTAATCATTGTCAATAAAATTTATGGAAGCGATAGATTTATCTCAATTGTACATTAGGCACTGGATGTAGCTGTAGTTGTTTGGTCTAGCTGAATTTACCTGTTATAAATTTAAAAATATGTGAAAAATTACTTCTATCGTCAAAGTTTTAAAAGAGAGCAATGAAAATTAAGATGCAGTAATTTCTTTTTAAAAAATGTCTTTAACAATGATTATTAAATAGCAAACATTGAATTTTATTCTGCTGCCGAGTTTCTTGTTCATAATTTATCAGCACCAAAATGTTTTAAGAAATTATACCATTTACAAAATATATTAAGTTCTCAAACTGCAAGAAATAATGTTCAATGTTGCTCTGCTTGTATTATATTCTTATAAACTCTCTGAGGTTACGAAGATCTTCCAATAAACTAAGTTTAATAATTGCAGCATCGTGTTGAGGGATTTCTACTTATGAGTTTCCACTGTTCAGCGGTGAACTTTCTCATTGGAAGATGTTACGGATCCTGTCTATCTTTTAAGCGGCGTTCACAAGAGGTCAACTATTGCATAAATAGAAGACCTCTCCTACCTGAAGAAGATCAAGTGGCCACAATGGGACAATGACAAATAGTGCACAATAGAAGGCCACGCCTACCTCAGGAAAATCATGTGGCCACAATGAGACAATGGCAAACAGTTGTCGAGACAGTTGCATTTGTCATTGTCTCATTGCGGTCACATGATCTCTCCTGATGTAGGCGTGACCTTCTTTTGCGCGCAGTAATCGGCCTCATGTGAACCCGCTAAGGAATCTCCAGCATTCGGGGCAATTTGTGTGAGCGTACAAGTACATTTTGTTGCCAGTAATCAGATAAATAATAATTTTTGCCCTTCATTTTTTTGAATAAAATTGGATCAAAGCAATGCAACCACGGCAAGTTCTTCTTCCATCAATTGGCCCTCTCAAACTATTATGCATTGGATCAAATTCATTTGGATCAAACATTCACTCTACCATTAATTGAAACACTTGCCTCAGTTAGTGATGAATCATTTAACTGAAACATTGGATAAAAATGCTTCATTTAAGGTTCGACAACCGTGTTCCGACCTTAAGATCAGGAATTCGTTTCATTTGATGTTTTGATTCTAGATCTGTATTGTTTAGATAAATTCATCCTATTTAAACATCTTATCTTTTTCATCATCTAAATAGATCTAAATTTAAATGTTTGAATTAATGCAGATTAAATACGAATCCAACTGTTAGAAAGACCAAGTAAGTAATATTGATAAGAATAATGCCTATTAATATAGGTTAGACATTTGCTGATTAAATCTGAAAACAGAATTTCTTCAAGGTTTCAGTATAAATAATTGAATAATAGAAATTCATTTCGTCAGAAACATTTGTCTAATACATCGAGATATGGAATCATTCACTATATTTGATATAAGATAGAAATTCGTCATAAATTAGCAAAATAATTTGATTTTTGTATGAGAAATTTCGTTATACCGTTTCGTACATTAGACTCTACGTTTAAAATGAAAATTCTACTTATAAAAACAAATTTAAACTTACCTAGCTTTCTTTGACTTATTAGAAACGAGACGTATAAAAGATTTAATAAAAAATTTAGGAGTAATTATTTTATAATCATCTTTATTATGATTTATTTAAAAGTAAATGAAAGCGTTCTTTAAGTATGGAATATTAATAAATAAATCAGATAATCAAATCCTATTTTAAGGTATTATTCTATATCTCCACGATGTTTTTGGATACTCTGAATACCAGCCAATTTCAAATTGATATCGTAGCAATATTATTGGGTATTCTGTTGCTAGGAGAAATTATTTAAAGAGTGTATCAAGACAAGCTAGTAAAATATTTTATTATACGTTTGAATACGTTTGGAAACCATATTGAAATAATTTGTTATTTATTAGTCGTTCATGGAAAAAGGCAGACTTCTGAACAGATTTGATCACAACATCTAGGAAAAAACAATGTTGTAAATGTATAAAAATGAACATGATCATAAAATGTTGCATTCAAAAATAATCATTACCTAATCACAATGTAAAGAATGCCTATCATATTTTTCACTACTATAGCAATATTTCCAAAATTTAAGCAACCTTAAATAAATGCATATAACATGAGAATTGTATTTATATTGCTTATTTATAATTGCTATTAAACTGTCTGGAACAATGAGTTGGTTAATGTAATGTCTTGATCTAGACTGATCAAATAACGAAGCAGAATTTCCAGACAATTCTTTATTTTACAGCCCTATATATACAAAGAACAACTTGTTCTAATCTTGGTTAAATAAATAGTTATTTACATCTGTAGTAGGAGATACAACAGTCAAAGTCGAAGGTTTTTCTTGAAACTCTGTTCTCCATCACGTCAACATGACCACTCCAGGGGTAGTTCCTCAGACTCCGAACTCGTGGGCGTAGTCCAACCGTCTCCTGCAATTCGTTTCTTCTCTCTTCGTAAAAAAAAATCTCGCGCTTTATTTCGGCGACAATCTCCGCCTCTTAATTTACATTGGTCATTTGAGCTCGCTTTCAGCCAATCGGGGTTCAGCAATATGCTCTCTCAGCGGCGCCAGTGGGTCGTGGGAAGGTCCTTTCACAAAGAGAAACATCAATCACCCAGATATTTGGACACCCCTTTCTCTTTGAAGGTACTATCAATACCTCTTGGAAGAGGAATTCCACATGTGGTCTTTCAATGTAGTCGCTAATGAACAGATGCGAGACCACCCAGGTGAAAAGATCCACCATCTGGCTATCTCGAGGAGTTTAGTAAGTAACAGCGACGACACAGCTGGCTGTAAATGTCTTATCAGTACTGGGAAACGGGGAATGTTACAATAACAACTTAATATTTTACTTCAATATTCTATCGATAGATTTTTTTTAATGTTAAATGCTTAATCATTTCCATTGCTATAAATAAACCAACTTTTTTCTCATCCAGGAGCAATGAACAAAAGTACATCGGATACAAGTTTCAATTTAGTCAATGTTTATTGAGCATTTTTAATAAATTGTACGACTAGGTACATAAAAAAAAAATCTAGTTTCCCATTCAATATTTTTAGTTTTAATTATTTAAATGATTATGTGGAAGGAGCGATATGTTTTTAGTTCTGCGATATGCTTTTAGTTTTCTATTTGCTTTTCTTTTGAGTGTTACTCTTAATATGAAATCCTAAAAAATAAAATTAATACATAAAATTCATTATTCGACATGGTTTTTCGACTCAGAGTACCAGATTTCGCATTTAAAAAAAAGAAAAATTTTACGCTTAATTAAACTAAACATATGAGCAACTAAATCTTTAAACTAATTAGTAAACACTTAGTTATTTGAACAGTTAATAATTAATATTTATAAGTTATTTGAAAATTAGTAAACAATTAGTTATTTGCACAATAAGATACAAAGAATCAACTTGAGTAGTCTCCCAAAAACTTTCTCGTATACTCTCTAATAAACTGGTCATGCCAGAGAACGCCTTGTATGGTATTGGCGTACAATAGTTATGAAATATTTTTTGGCTTAAATTTAGCATTTTTACAGAATTTATAGCGTCATCTTTGGCGAGTTATTTGGCGATTAATCCCTGGCATGCGTTAATAATATACAAAAATCAAATTGTTTTAAGCATGTTTTTCTCAACCATTAAGAAAAGAAAAAAAAATGCACAAAACTACACATTGTAGTCAAAAACTCCCATACCAAATTTGATATATTTAAGTTATTTCATTTTTATGTTTTCACGTTTACATGATTCTGAAACTACAAACAAATAGACATTCGATCCATTTTTAAACTCGACTCAAAATTTGATACAGTCTACACTATAGATGTTAAGATCTGCTCGCCGAATCTTATATATCTAGCTCTCTTCATTTTGTAATTATCGTGTTAATTTATTTCGGACAGACAGACTTCTTCTGAACAACTTTTACTCAAAGTTTGATAGAAATCTGCAAATTTGGTGTAAAGATCGTATACCAAATTTCAGTCGTTTAGCTCAAAGCGGTTTTGAGTTATCTTTGTCATAGACAGCTGGATATTTTCTAAAAAAATGTGTTCTTCGCACTCAGAGGGGTTTAAAACATGGAGATTCGTCAAAATCTCTAGTTAGAATTTTTTGTCGAATTCATATGAGAATTTCACATAAATCTCTCAAGAAAAACTGACGTCATGGAATTTTTTCAATATTTTTCCCCGATTAAGTGAATAAAAATCAATAAAAAACAGGCAACAAAAAAAAAATCCTGCACAAATTTGTGTTTCCTGGTTTATACAATTAGTTTTTGTGACTTTTTTTTTTAATTCAAAAGTGCCCAATTTCAAAAAATAAGCAAAGAGAAAATAATAATCAATTACAAATAAAAGGAAAGGCATTAATCGAATATATTTATTTTTATAATATTAATTAATTATTTCCTAACAGGAACTGCCAGATGTTTTTTGCAAACAGTGGAAAAATATCTGAGAATTGTCTCTACCACAACTTTTTTTAGCGAATCTCTTTGTTGTTGCCACTCATAGATCAAGGAACCTTAAAAAGAAATAGATTTATAAAATAATTATGGGTTTGCACAGCTCTTGTTTTGCAATTGATGAAGCAATTATATACTAAGCGACTTGACGCAATACGCCAACACAATATCGAACGAATAACACGTAAAACGTAGTTATGTAACACGATTGCCTAAACAATTATAATGAGGCCATGTTTGTGTGAGAGTACAAAGGAAAACAAATATTTATTTTTATTGTTTAACGTTTTTAATGAATAATATACAATTAAAAATAAATAATTCGCAATCTTAATTAATAAAATAATGACAGAAGTAAATCTGAAAAGCAATATCTATAAATAACAATATACTTTAAATAGCAAAAGAGGATACAGTGCTTAAAATGTTTGTTCTCAATTGCATCTTAAAACTTCAAAATAAACATTACAAATGATATATCAAAAGTTCTTTTGAAATTAGATTTTTTTTTTTTATTTACTTGATATTTTTTCACTTTATTCATCCATTAACTATTTTGCTTTTTGTATTATCTTATTTGATAATACCTTCTGTTTTGGAAATACTCTGTCTTACAAATTCGTTTTAAGAATCCATGGAATACTCGATGAGTTTGTGAACTTTGAAAAGTTATGTATCGAATTACAGCATCTTCGACTGATTTAATTTCAGCTTATTAGTTTGAAAAGTGATGATTTGATGTTCACATGAAACAGATACAGACGATTAAGGGGTTAAAGCTTTAAAAAATTTCCCCTTACTTTTAATACAGACACTAAATATAAATGGATTTAACAAACAATTCAGAAATAATAACAATTACAGTTTTAGTTGTTGGTTAACAATAATAAATTCGAATGATAAACAATGTTTTAACCCTTTTTATACTCGCATGCCACTTCTTAAACTCATTCTAGATAGTGTATCTTTTTCACTTTTCTTCATTTCGGCAATTAAAAAAAATCACCAAATTTGTCAGAAACAGCAAGGTTTTTTTGAGGGGAGGGAGGAATTCTGCTGTTCATATGTTTTTTACTTCTAGGAGTAGAACAAAATGAGATCTCATACTCCACAAATAATCAAACATTTATTTATTTTTCTAATTAAAAAGATAAATGTAATTAAATTAACAGGAAATTCAAATGAGAAAATAAAAAAAAAAACTGCCTCCAAAACTTTGTCACATGTGCCATTATAAAGTTATTATTCCTTTTTTCTTTTTCACTTTGCGGATCCTGAGCAAGGCTCTGACCTCCACGAGTGCTCAGATTTTTATTTTCAGAGTCTTTCATGTCAGAGTCGTGCGCATCGTTGTATCAAGAAAACTAATGACATTTTTTTCGACCTGTTGAAGCCAAAAAACACACACCTACAATTATAATAACAAAATTAAATGGCAAATTTTACTTATTTAAAACATTACGTTTAAGAGTTCTCGCGTATACATGAATGAAAAATTATAGACAGACAGATTTTATTCGGATTTCGACTTTAAAAGCTAAAATAATGATTTTTAGCTAACTAATGATTTCTACTTTAATAACTTTTAAAGCTAATTCATCCATCTAGTTCTTTACGATTTCGGCGAATATTTGCAATTTGATATCAAAACCACTAGCCAAATTTCATCTGTCAAAGCTTTTTCATTCTCAAAGTCTCAAAAGTATTTCATCCGTTTTTTATTGTGTTCAGACAGAAATTACTTCCCAAGTAAACAATCATAATTCTCCCCCCCCCCCTTCCCCTTATATTTTTATGAGCGTCGACGATACGAATTCATTTTGACGAATTTTATTAAATAAAGCATATTAGTCAACCGAAAACATGAGTATTTTTTTAATTTTCGGGAGAAAAAAAGTCTCTTAACATGAAAGTTTTAAGTTCAATAATGTTAGATATGTCTACTAATAATAAAGATGTGTGCTTGCTCTGGTACGCGTTGGCACTCTGCAGGCCAGACTGTTTGATTCAATTCTACCAAACTGATGCATATAAATATTGTATGTTGAGAATATCTACCTTGGAGCAATTTTGTTGACATTTAAAAAAAAAAATTAATTAAAAAGTAAGTTTTTTTTAAAAAGTTTTTTTTTTCTATTCTCCCGCCATAACTTCCAAAACGTATAGCATGATGAAAATACTTTTCACTTCATCTTAAAATTCAAAAAAATTATCCTTCCAATGATATCAAAATTTTTGTCGATATGATTTTTCTTTCTATTTTTAATAAATTTTTTATAAAATATTTTGCGAGTATTTTACTACTACATATTCCATAGTCAAATCATTTCCCTTTTGCTACTAGATTTTATACTCCCTCCCTCCCCCATTGTTCTGACCAAGTTAAGATATGGATTATTGCCTTACTAGCTGTCTTTCCCTACCAAATGATTCACTGATTAAAAATTTCAATTGCGATATTGTGCAACATGGAACTAATGGCTTCGGCAGCAAAGTATTTTTAAGTTTCAAATTTTGATAGGCATTGAAACTCTTATTATTTTAGAATGTTTATATGGTTCTGGTCATTGCTTCATGCATTTCTTTAATTTTCTTTCTGTACCTTTATAAACCTAGTTATATCAGAGGAAAGAGCGTCAGTTTTTAATAATGGTTGCATTTCAAATTTCAATCAGGTTTGTAAAAAAAACCGTGATAAAATATAAGAAGTAATATTGAAAATATTTAGATTCCTTCCATTGACTACAGTGAGAATATCGTTTCAAAATATGCATGAAAGCACATTTGAAAATTTAATTAAAACATAATTTAAAAAATTTTAATGCGACTAAATCAATACCATTAAAAAATAATTTTTTAATTTTTAAAACATATAAAAATTACTTTTATGTAGGAATATTTTCGGAAGTTATAGCAGAAAAACGTCAAAATGTTACTTAATTTTTAATTAATTAAGAAAAATTTTAATCTATTGAGACACTCATTTCCACCTTCTAAATTATACATGTGACAAGTTTGTTATTCCAAATTAAGTTTAACGATCTGACTTGTACAGCATGTAACATTCCCCGTTTCCCAGTACTGATAAGACATTTACAGACAGCTGTGTCGTCGCTGTTAATTACTAAACTCCTCGAGATAGCCAGATGGTGGATCTTTTCACCCTAGGTGGTTTCGCATCTGTTCATTAGAGACTATAGTGAAAGACCACATGTGGGAATTCCTCGTCCAAGAGATATTGATAGTACCTTCAAAGAGAAAAGGGTGTCCAAACATCTGGATGCTAAATGTTTCTCATTGTGAAAGGACTATGACAACTCCGTGTTCCAGAAGAGTCAGTTATGAAAGGTGCATCATTAAAAGGACTTTCCCACGACCGACTAGCGCCGCTGAGGGAGCATATGGCTGAACCCCGATTGGCCGAAAGAGAGCGCAAATGACCAATGTAAATTAAGAGGCGAAGATTGTCGCCGAAATAAAGTGCGGAGATTTTTTTAGAGAGAGAGGAGGAGAAACGAATTGCAGGAGACTGTTGGACTACGTCCACGAGTTCGGAGTCCGAGAACTACCTCTGGAGTGGTCGTGTTTACTAACAACCTGTTAGTTCCCTGTGGTGTTGTTTCTCCGTATTGATGGAGAACTGAGTTTCAAGATAAACCTTCGACTTCGACTGTTGTGTCTCCTACTACAGGTTAAATAACTATTTATTTAACTAAGATTAGAACAAGTTATTCTTTTGTATATATAGGGCTGCAAAATAAAGAATTGTCTGGAAATTCCGCTTCGTTATTTGATCAGTCTAGATCAAGACATTACAAGCCCAACTTATACACATACAGAAACACACATACATTCACCTTTATTGTTAATAGAGTTGTTGAATAGATTTCAGTATAATGCATGAATTTAATAAATTTTGTTATTCTTAAATTGTGGTATAGACAGAAAATTAGTGGAATGCAAAGCAAAATTAACAAAATGGTATAAAGAATCAAAAATAAAATGAGTTAAGCGTATATCAAAATCTGAACTTTAAAATATTTTGAGGAAGTAATTGCAATAATTTTATCAATCATGAATCCAAGCTCACCGATTGATCGCCAAATATGTAAAAGTAGAAAATGTAAATGAAGATCTGTATATAATCGAATATCTTTGTTGCTGTTGTTACTTATGGCACTTGCCAAGGATAAGCCCGCTGTTCGAAGTCAGACAGCCGATTTAAGCCTAAGGGGCGCGCCTCTTGTTTTTATCGTAGAGCCAACCAGGGCCAAGAGTACGATTTGACTACTCACGCATCACTCATTCACTTGCACAACCTCTTTTTACAGGAGGGCACACATCTCACAGATAGAACAGGAAGAACAACCGTGCCCAAACCGGGATTCGAACTCGGGACGCCCAGATCAGACGCATTACCCCTATGCCAGGACGCCGGCTAGAATATCGTTAAATTTTGGGATTATAATTATTTAGAAAAAATCTCTACGGCAAAATAATTCGAAATACAGGAATATCATTTTTACTTAGAAAATAAATTATTTGAAATATATCTACATTTTTAACTGAATAATAATTCATTGAATTGTATAATTAATTAAATCGTCAGAAAAATTAAAATTATTTCTTGATGAAATTGTCAGTTCCGCCACAATTAATTGTATAAATAAAGATTAGAAATTATTTAAGATCCTTATTAGGGCAATTTTAGTTATTTATCTATTAAACTACCTCTTTAACATTAAAGCACTTTTCAAGTGGCACTCCCTTTAACATCCAGACTTTTTCAGCGTGTCTCTGAAAGACATGGACTCTTCCTAGCTGAGGGGCAGTTACCCCCCGCACTCTGAGGTAATAAAACTGTCGACGCTCTACCTAGAATAATATCCTTGCGGTTTTCGACAACGAGATTCATTTTCCATCAGCTTAAGAGTTTTATTCTAATGTATTTATATTTTTTAGTGTGAAGTGTTTCGCTCATTATCTTTGTAGGGTATTTTTTTTTACAAAAAATTTGAAATTTATTCTATAATTTAGAAAATAGGTTTTTTTTTTTTTTTTTTTTTTTTTTTTTTTTTGTAAGTTTTATGTTAGGCTTCCAAACCATTTAAATAAAAACTGGCTTTACTAGCAATTTCAAAAACATCTTTATGTTTCATTTAATTCTCAATAGGCTTTTACATTTTTTTGTTGCCAAAATTAAATAATATGTCATATATTACCATGTAAAAAATTTTTACACAGTAATGTAAAACATACATTATACATATATCAATGCAATTAGTACATTTTTTTACATAGTATAGATGTCAATGCTTTTCAGTGATAAACAAGATAATGTTTTAAATCTTCATTTAATACCGAAATAAAAACAATCGTTGGATAAAAAAAAATGTTATTGCTCTTTTTGAAAGATGTTTCGAAAATAATGTTCTTTCAACACTCAGCCTAGATTTTTTTTTTTTTTATTGTCTTTAGCATTTTTTTTTTTTAGTATAAACGATTATCTTTATTGAATTTTTAAATATAAAATATTATTTTGTATTTTCGATAGTGATACTAAGAGAAAAATTTTAGATCTTTAATTAAATTTTTAAAGAAGTTTTCACATTTTTTCCCCCAAAACCTTACGCATTCTTGCTTTTACATTAAATAATCGAAAAAGAATGTAGGGTAAATATAAATTCCAAAAATATCTTTATTTTGCCACTCATTTTTACTAATCTTTTAAAATATAACTATTAAAATTTTTTTCTTACCAAGGGAATATATTACGTCAAACGTTATATATCTCATCTATCGAATTGTTTCGATAGATGAGATAATATATTTTTAAAACTTCATTTAGTAATGAAATACAAAAATTTATGAAATAAAATTCGGGGGAAAAATTACTCAGCGAAATATATTTCGAAAATACATTCCTTCAGTTTTCAGCCTGAACATTTTTCTAAAACATTACATTCTTCATAAACTAAATATGAAGATTTAACACAATTAAAATTACATTAATCATAAATATTACTTTTTTAGTATGAACTGTCATGTTGAATTTTTCAAGCAAAATTTCTGATTTTAAAATGTTATGTGAAGTTTTCTATAGTATTGTTAAGACAAGATAAATTTTTGAACGAAAGCTTCATATTAAATTTCCACAAATTTCCACACGAGGGAATCATTTGCAAATTTTTGATAATATTTACATTATATAAAATTTTTTGACTCCTCATCTCTATCTCTCTCATTCATATCCTGCTTCTTTGCTTAGAATAAATGAGAGATCAGCTAAAGTATGATTTTTTGGCCAACCATCATCTTCGCTGATAGATCACTGTCACTTTCATCAGAATCAAGTAAAATTGCTTTAATTTCTTCTTCAGTGTGTTCACGATTTCTTTTACTCATAATGAAGAAATAATAAGCGTTTCAATAGAAATATTACTCTGATAATCCAAACACCCGATTCACAGTACATAAAATAAAGAGTAGAAATTCACAACTGAAGAGAAATTTTCAGAATGGCATTCTAAAAAGGAACTCAGTATTTATATAACTTATCTCACTCTTTGAAGAGAGCGATAAAGAATACTCCCAATTTTTTTTTTTTTTTTTTGTCTTTTAATTCTATTTTAAAAGCGGTAGTTTGTACACGGCCTCAGAATTTCCGACAGTCCTTTGATGAAAGAATAAGATGCTTGGAGTGTAAAACGACTTCCTTCCATAGTAACAAGTGTCGCTACCCATTTTGTGAGAAAACTGCGATGTGAATAGGCCGCATTGACAATGCAATGGTTTGTCTTTATATCATTACAATAGTCTTACTACTGAAAAGGGCTTCTGATGCTTGTCTGAAAAATAAACAACGTGTCGGTATCCTTATCGTTACCAGAGAACTTCAGAGGAAAATTTCTTTTATAAATGGCCATAAAATATTTCCAATTTTGAGCTAACAACACGTGAAAATAGAAACTAAAACCCTTTCAACATACAAAATGTACGCCAAGAACCTATTTACTGAATCCCTCCTCAACCCCTACCGCCCTAAGGCACAGGGGAAACTACTGTGAAAAAGCCGCGATTGTCGAAGATAACGAGGACCTCCTGGAGTGTTCAGTAGAGTAGCCTCTTTTAATACCCATCTCCCCTAAAACGGCTAGCAGCCGCCCCAAACCGCCTCACGTGGATGTTATAGGGTAAATTCTCAAACCGCCCCAAACCGCCCCGCTGGAATCGAGAGGGCTACTTCTCCTTAGAATATGGCATATTTCTATATTTACTACTCTGTGTATGTAAATTATAACTGCAGTAGATTTTGTTTTGTTACGAAAAATTAAACGAAATCTTTACTTTGTTTACATGATAATTTTGAAAATTATATTTTGAATGAAACCAATCTTTCAACTGAATAATTTTTTCCTATTTTTAACTAATTTTTAAAAATAATTTTAACGCATTTTACAATAATATATTTCATTGTTGAAGTGAAATTCAAATCGTTTCCAATGATGCTAATGATATTTGATTTACATAGAAGAAAATGCGAATAAATTAATTTTTAATGCTTTAAAAGATGTTTTAATTTCAATTTTGTTTTGAATAAGAAGCTTATTTAGTGAGAAAAATTAATTTCTAAATAATGTGGTTTTATTTATTAAAATTAACAATACAACTATTAATCTGTCTTTGAGTTTGAGTTTATTCTTTGGAAAACTAAAAATAAATGCGGCATATACTTTATTATTAATTGTTATTTTACTCGTTGTTTGGCAAGGGGGATTTGTTCTATTTCCTTTAAGCTAGAATGATGTATTTCATGTTAGTTCTATTTTTTGTGATAGAAGGATGCCTCATTATGTGTGAAATACAACATTGAATAAGTTTCCATTAATGTCAGTAAGAGTAGAACCTAGATTTACCGATTTGCTGGCAGTTGAGCGGAGCTCTTGAACTTGTGGTTCTGATACTCCCCCCAACCCAGTTGAATGGTAGACAATTTTAGTTGGGGCTTGGCAATGAAATTTATTATCAAGGGGAGTGTGGAACTTCTGTTTCACTTCCTTTCTGTTTTGATCCTACATTTTTTTGAAACCCTTTTTGACTATCATTATCCCTCTTAGCTCAAGATATTGTACGATATCCCTACAATGTTGTCTGATTTTTTTTTTCAAATTTTGCTTCATTTATTTAGATTTAATTTCGGAACTAAGATGGCGATAAAAAAAAGTGAATGATGAAAAAATTTCAAAGCGCGCCCATTTTGGAATACTACTCTCTTTTCTTTGATATAATTTATATATAAAAACATAGACTGAAAACAGAAATACGTAGCAAAAGAAGCAGGTATAAGAAGAGTGTAAAAAAAAAAAAAGCTAATTATATGGCTTTTAAAATTCGAAGTATAAAAACACTTTGATTGGTAAACCATTGAGACACAATCAGGCAAAATATTTAATTGAAATTGTTAGCAATAGCTAACAATATTCCAAAATTAATAGTTAACCCTTAATTTCCGAGAATGAACTGATTGCCAAAGACGGCTAGCAAGAAATATAAACTACTGCAGAAGCATTTAATAATAAAAATATTTTGGTCTATTTTTTTGCTTTTATCAGTTGTAAATATTTGTTAATAAAAACTGTAAATACATATCTGTTTCTAACGTCTTAATTAAAGCCTATTTAATCCACAAATTCACTCAAACCACTAACAATGCAAACGTTAGATGATATTTATGCGTCAGTATTGTCTGGCTGGAGACTATGGTTAAGAGAAGACATGAGGAGAATTATGGCATGGAGAGCTGTATAAAGCAATCATGGAAAACGTTTAAAAATTCAATATAACAAAATGATTTGAGTCAAATATTTGAGATATTTGTCAATTTCTAAAGAAAAATATATGGAACTCTGTTTTTATTCATTAATATTGATCGAATAGTTATATTTATTTGTCCGAAGGGTTAGGGATCCATTATTTTTATTAGTCTAACCTTTCTCCCAAAATGTTTTCTTATTAGAATTACTGTATAAATAAAAAGTTATTTGCTTTATTAACCTCTAATCTCTAAATAGTTTTATCTGGCGTATTTCTTTCGAAAATTAAAATAATAATAATAATAAATACATTTACACTGGTAAAATACGTTTAGTTCTGAAAATATTAGTAAGAGAATTTTCCCGGCTCTCGGCAACCAGCTTGATTTGTCAATGGCTTCTAGATTTACGCAAAGACGCGGGATGTCTCCCTTTTTTACATTTTACACTTTTATTAAGATTTTACTTGGGCTTTCATGTGTGAAAATGTCAAGTAAGTTGTTTGAGCAAAAATCCACTGTATCATACTGTGTGTTATGTAATATTTGGATTATAAAACCAAAGAATCGTTTCGATGTACAATCATTCTTGCCAGAATTACGTAATTTTGTTTGGAATCTTCGAAACCAAATCGTTTGACTTAAATATCGCAAAATAACATTCAGATAGATTCTCTTATCTATGAATATAATTATATACTTGTAAATATGTACTTGTGTCAAAATATTACAAATCTTTGTGTTTAAATTTTATTTGTATGCTTATATAATATTGGAGTTGTTAAAACATTTTTTTTTTTTTTCAAACTACATTTCAAACTTACATTTCTTCATTATTTTAAAACATAAAATAATAATTTCAATTTTTTGTTTTTTTAATAGATCTCTAAAGTAAAATATTTGCTGGATGAATTTTTTTTTCCTTCCCACTCCTTTTTTTTTTGTTTGTTTATTCGAACCGGGAGTAAACATATATAAAATAACTATCCAGATTGAAATTTTATTTATTTTAAAATATAATTAAATTTTGAAACTTTCTAAAGAAGCACACACACATCCATGTTTCAGTACAATAAGTTGAATAATATTTCAAGTGAATACCGTCTGCAATACTGCTGTAAAAGTTTGTTTTATTTACTCCTACAAAAACAATTCTTATGATAGAATACCGATTATTATTATTATATTTTATATTTTTGCCCTGGTTCTCATTTTTTTTTAGCATAATGCTATAAATATACATCATAATAATTACTAGATTTCTAATGCTTTTAATACATATAATTTACTATGTTTTGTGTCAAGTTCAAAAGTTTTTGAATTTATAATATTACCTCACTTTTACACATTTCAAAGGAATAATGGAATATCTAGTTATTTATTGTTTTATTTGATTTGAATTTTGTTCTAACATAATTCTGCATTTTTAAATTTGAATTCCATACTTGTATATTATATTTGGATTTTGTCATTATTAGATTTTTAATACTAATTATTATTTTACATAATTTTATTTTTATCTATTCTATTTAAATTAAGTTTTGTTTGTATGCTCAGTTTTGTCTCATTTTCACACTTTTCAAAGAACCAGAGGAATAGTGGGGTAAATTGCGGGAATATTAAATATTTGTTATGGATAAAAAACACAATTATCATTTCCTAATAAAATAAATTATTAAAATTAGTTTTCTATTTGCATATTTTATCCATTACTTGCCTTTTAAGTTCATAAAGATCATCAAAAATTTTCCCTCCTTTACAGAAGATACTGTAATTATTGATAAATTACTTGTTTTATTATTACAACATTTTACTGTGTTTCACAGTTCACTGGTAAGTCTCAGCAAATTTTTGCATGTTTTTATATCTTTTTGCACTTTGCAAAAATGTGATGTAAGCTTAATATCTTCAAACAATATATCAACAATATTTTTAGTGAATCTATATTTAGTAAACTTTTTTTTTCCCTTCACGAAAGCACCAAAGTTCTCTTTAAGCTTGTAAAACCTCTTGGAGGAGATATATGCTGTGAGTCTTTGAAAAAATTCCATACATAAGCATAAAGTAGATTACTAAACGTTGAGTTTCTGAAAGGTAGGTCGTAAATTTTAAAAGTTTGGAAACTCCCTGGTATAAACAATTGGAAACTTAAAAATTCCGTAAATGTAAATTTAAGAATTTAATTTATTGTGAAACAGAAAATCTGAGAGAAACAACAAAAAGTGTTTAAAAGGAATAGCTGATGAATATTGGATTTTAAGATAATTTTCTTAGTTCTATCTTCATTTTTATTTTCAAATACATTTTTTTTCTTTTTTTAAATCTAGGTTCAACTGTGTGCCCAAATTTTAACTATGTACCGGATAATACTTTTACATATGAAGAAACTCCTCCACTCACAGATGGTAAAATACACATTGGAAATTATACATGTCCAGGTTCAAATCCAAAATTGCACACTGAGTGTTGTAGCACACCTGGAATGAGAGGATGCTGCCCCAAAATAAGATATTTTTATGAAATTGACAGAACGTAAGATTCTAAGATCTATTTAATAGTTTTTATGTATGTAATATATCAAACTTCACTTTTGAAATATTTTTTTAATACATATTGTGTATTTTTAGGGCTTAACATTTTAATTGTAGATTTTAGATGAAACATTGTGCATATGTAATATTTGCTGTAACTTTATTTAAATGGATATCTTTTATAAGAATGTGTAGACAAATTCATAATACAGTAGAAACTCGACCAAGTTTCTATCAAATTAGGTCTTTATTAATTGAACTGATACCAGAAACTCGCTGTCTTGATTTTTTAATATCATAATTTTTCAGATGAAGTTGGTATTGTAGGCAATTTTCATGTTATGGGCACTTGCAAAATATCATAGTTTGGGAATGTTTTTTTATAATTTAAAACATTCTTTAAATAAAAATGTGCTTTTATTTGTTAGTATATTATTATTATCAAACATTTCAGTAGTATTGTGAGCAAATTCTGTGCATTTTCATGACGAAAATGGCATTATTAATATATTCAACTTTTCCTTTTTGGAATTGAAGAAATTCTTTTGAAAATTGCCTCTAAGAATTCATTGTGAAATTATAAAGCAGCAAACATTGATATTTACAAATCGTCTTGCAAGAAACTTGATAACTGATTAGAAAAATTGTCAAAATATATATTTGGCAATGCTTGATTTATTTTTATAATTTCTAATAAATAGTCCTGGTAAATTTTGTTGATAGAAAATAAATTAAAAATTTAGAATCGAGGTAATTGGAAGCTCTGCTGCTCATCAAAAACTACATTGTATAATAACAGTATGATTTAAATAGTATTGAGTATTTATTATCTTCCTGTATTGAAACAGAATTTAGTTCTAAATATAGCTTTTTCTATAGCCATTTAATAAATCTGAATGCAAAAAAGCTGTTTTTCGTCTGAAATTTTTTTAATCTACAAATAAATTTTTGCATTTTTTTTCTTATGTGTTGTAAACTTGGGCAGCCACTGACTAAAATTCCAATTAGATTGCTTTGAGATTCATTCTTTCTTGTGATATCAAAACTAATACAAAAAGTTGATTTTTGAAGTGTTATCATGTGACGTTAGAACTTGAATCTACAGGAAGAATTTTTTGTATTTATTAATATAATTCTGAATAGATGTAAAATATATCTGAGTGTTTTTTCAAAGAAGGTTTCTTTATAAATGAACCATTCATCATTTATCCCAAAGTTGACCATAATATTTATAAATAAAATGTCATATAATGATTGTTCTGTAAAAAATTGTTACAGATAATTAATAAGAAATTCTGAATCTTTTCTTGTGCATCATTCTGATTTAAACATTATAAATATTTGAAATTTAATTTCTTTAGCATAACTAACTAAATTATATCAGTATTTTGAATTTTGTAGCTTCTATGTTTTACATTTCTAATATTTATTTCCATTTCATTTAATATTACTAACTCTTATAGTCTTGCGGCTATCATTGCCATTACTGTGACCACTTCAGGCATAGTTTTTACCATTGCAATTACCATCTGCTGTTTCTGGTCACGATGTCCCTTTTATTCAGCTTGTAGAGCTGAATATACTCCCGAGATTGCTACTTATGGTAAATTACCCTGTATCATTAGCATGCATAGAAACTGCAACCAAAGTGACACACTTACCTTATTTGTTTAGCAGTTCATTTAATGCATGCTTCGTAGTATGAAAGAAAAAAAATCTTTAATTTTGATTATGTTTAAATTTCTCATGACTTTTATTTCTTTCCTTTGATTTTGAGGTATATGCATGTATTATTGCACTGAATAAAAAATTAATGTTTAATATCTCTATAGATATTCAATAATTATATGTAGCTTTTAAGCATGTTCTGTCATTAAATAATTTAAATGTTTAAATATTAAAGAATTTAATGTTTCTTGAATGTTAGCTATTGCTTATATGAACCTTTTCTTTTCATTGCATCTTTCCTTTTTGCACCAGCTGATTTTCCTTGTTGATAGATGTATTAAAGTTTATGAATATATTGTGTACCATTGTATATATATATTTTTCATTTTATTGAATCATTGTAATGCATTCAAGTACTATTTTTTTCTCGTAGTTTTTTTTAGATACTTTTATAAAGCCTTCCTACCTATCTAATATCTATTTTATTATTCATATTATGTATACTATGTTTAAAATTGTGTAAAGCTTAATATTTAAAATATTCTTTCATATTTAAATAATACTGTCTTCTGAATGGTTAAACCAATAATGAAAATGTCTAATATTAGTTTAATATTTCTGATATATTTATATCAATTCATATTAAGACTATCTTTCATGAATACTGTACGATAGTTTCTATCCCCTTGCTGAAAACACCTTTCTAGACACCTTCTAGTATACTGCAAGCCAACACGTCCCGTCCATGCACTTCAGCCTTCTCATATAACTAAAATGAAATAATGACCTTGAAGTGATAGATAGTTAAAATTGTTTGATTCTCAACCTATCATTTCACAACTTGCTAATAGGCTTGGTTTTTTAATGTGCTCAATCAGTTCTGGAGTATCCCTATTCCTTTGACCTGGAATGGAATAAACGTTAATGTTCATCTTTTTGTTAGTATAATTACATCTCTATGATATTGTGCATTAATTTATATGGTCATACTTTTATTTAGAATTTCATTGGTTAAAAAAAAGTTTGACAATTGTTTTATGAAAATTTTATACTGTTCTAAAATTATTTATCTTAATGTTACATGTTTCCTAATTTTTTTAAATGAATGATTCTAAAATCTTTTTATCAATTTTTGAATCTGTATAAATATTGTCTGTATAAACATATATCAAGCATCTGTACAAACATCTAAATTAAATATTTTTGTAATAAACTATCTAAAATATCTTTAATAAAAAAATAACCTAATAGTTAATTTTTTCCCCTAAATAATATATAAAAGACGATTATTTCAAATAGTTTCACAGAGTAAGTTATTATTGGTTACAATGAATTTTATTAAAATCATAATATTTTAATAGCCATGAAAAATAGATTGAAGTTGAAAATGTAAGTTGAAACAAATACTCTGCATAGTTTGAATGTGTGAAAAAAATTATGCATTCATACTTGAATTCATTAATTTGAAACTCAATTTTCTTCTTAACATATATTTCTTGGTAATTATCCAAATAAGATTAAAATATTTCCAAAATATAATTTTAAAAAAAGCAAAATTCAACTTTTTTTTCTTCTTTAAATTGCTTGTTTGTATTTATTTAGTGAACAAAGAATGTTCCATTGACTTGGATACCATGCCTACAGAACTTTCTAAAACGAACAACAAATTTTCTCCAGTAGTTGTTAGCAATGGCAATCTTCGAGATGGTAGGTTTTCCTTTAAAAAATTTTATTATTCTTTACCTGATGTACATAAAATTGCTTAGGATGAAATTGTCATTTTTCTTTCCTTTTTTTATTAATATAGAAAATATTTCAGTATATGAGCAGAATTTTAAGTAAGGCCATAAGTGACAAATTGAAAATCTAATGTTTGCACTTCATGCACTAATACTCTAATAAGCAAATGTTTTTAAATAATAAATTTCCAATACTAAAGATTATATTACTTAAAATGACATAAAGAATAGAACCTTTTTATATGCAGCACTATTTATAATTAAAATTGGCAAACATGGTTCACCCAAATGCTTTTATATATTGTAGTTTCTCAAAACATTACATACTGTCTCAAACAATTTTTAAAAATCCCAGAAAATTATTTTCTCTCATAAGCTATTAATCAGTTAAAAAATTATGCAAAATAATTCATGTAAATGTATTTACAATAATTATTTTGCATAATTTTTATAATGAATGAAATATGAAGGTGAGTTTTAATTATCATGAGCTGTTAAAATCAAGTAGTCTAGTTATGAGTTGATTTCTATATAACTGAAAATCTGAAAACAATTTTAAAGTTATAAGACATTTTTAAGAAAAGTCTCATGAGTCCTTGTTAAGAGAAATGTGAAAAAAAAGAAGAAAAATGTTCCGTGGTTTGGATTTCTAGAAAGAGCAAAAGAGAAAGTATTTCAATCTTAATTATATCGATTAACACTGCATTTTATGAAATAATCAATTCCTTTATTTCAGGGCTCTCATGGGTCCTTGAATTTTATTTTGGTATATTCGGAGCCCCATAAAAGTTTTTGTTAGGCCCTTGAAAAATAAAATTTACATTTTTCTTTTACATACTCTTTCACACCAAAAAAAATCCTATTCTAAAATTGTTGCTTTATGATTTTAGATAACATTAAAATAGTAAATTTTTAGAAAAAGTGAAAATTAAATTTGAAATTAACATTTTTCTCAATTATTTATTCTGAACACATTTTCCAATATCCGTTGTGCTTAGAAATATTACCATTTAATAATTTTTGAAAATCGGTTGCTACTAAATAACATTTTTTTTCTCCCTTTTTCAGATTTTCACTTCATTTTTCTAATAATCATGCCTTGTTATACTATCCGAAATCTTAGAACAATATTTTTTCATTAGTAGCATCCCCCCCCCACGAAAAGTAATGCAAGCATCATTTGAAACTTTTTACTAGACATTTCCTTCAGTTTATTACAGTTTTTAAATGGAATAACAAAATTTTCTTTCAAATTGTTTTTTAAAAAATTTTAATTTAAAATTTAAGATTTTTAAAAATTTATTCTTGGCCTAATTAAGCTATCTTGGCATTCAACTGCTCTTTGTAGAGATTTTTTTTTTTAAGTATCTGTTCTTGATAACATATTATTTAAATGCTAAGAATTAAATAATATGTTAAAAGGTAGGCCACATTAATAATAGGTTGGGAATTAAAAACTAATTTACTAACTTTCCAACATTTCTCCTTATCTGGTAACATATTTAGATGCAAATTTTAAAGCCTGTTTTTTATAGCCAACTCAACAAGGTAAACTAGAAAAATAGATGTTATGCATTTTTTTTTTTCACATTATAACAATTTGTGGACCTACTAATCTTGCCTTGAGGATTCTATCAATAGAAAAGAAGTGCTGATATAGGAGAGCTATCAGTTATAAGTGGCTGTCATTTAGCTTTAAAGTATGCTATGAATGCATTTATTAATAATATAAAATACTACTTTATAGATCCTGCTATAGATTCATGGAGGAATTGTCATATTTTATTAATGTCTGCAATTCTGTATGTTATAACTATATTTTAGAATGTTTCTTTTATTTACATGCATTATGTATAATTTTCTACTTTTGTTACTTTTTAGATGACAATAACGCTCTGTAATACTGCAAGATGAAAGAAAGAGTTCAGAAGTCACGGAGAGCTTTAATACCTTAAGTTTTTATTTATTTATTTTGTTTTGTTACTGTGATATATTTTTTAAAGTATACTTTTATTAATATATACCATGAGGTATATTTTTATTTGCAGCATAGTATGATTTATTTCAGAATTCCTTTAGCCAAACTTAAATTAGCTAATATATATGCTATTTATAATATATGTGTTTATATATATATGTATATTGTGTGTAATTTGTAATATATACATATATTATTTTCTTGTCAATTTACTCATATTCCTTATGTGTGAATGTGATATAATAAAATTTGTGACTGTAAATTGATCAAAATACTTAAGTGATTGTTATCCTTATTACATTAAGAACTGATACTCAATTTTCCAGATTCAGTTTTAACATTTCAGAGTTTGTAATTAAATTTCAATTTATTTAAATATTCTGACATTCCTTGATGTATAATCACTTCAAAAATTTTATTTAGAAACCCAAGCTTCTTATAATAATTATCTTTGATTGTTGTAAGTCCTTTTTAAACTCTTTCAAGCAGCTAACTACTTTGATTCAGTAACTTTTAGATTGGAGAATTTAAAATGGACAAATAATATATTTTGACTTTTTTTTTCAATCTTAATTGTCCCGGGAATATTTTACATATATAATGTTAAGGAAATGAAGTAAATGTAAATTTATTATTTAGGGCAACATATGAAAAAGGATAAAAACTTAAAAATGTTGTTAAACTATTACAAACTAATTCTTTGCAATAAATATGATATTCCTCTGAAAATATTTTCTCCAATTTTTCTATAGCTGATGAATTAAGAAAAAAACTTGACAAGTATTTATTTTTTATTATTATAAGTGATTTTACATCAAATGATTTATAAATTTTAAAAGAACTTGCATTGTTTTTAAAAGTTAAGAAAATTTTTTACCATTTGTAATCAAAGTGAAAGGCAGCTTGGTGTAAAATGAATTGTTTATATTCTTTAAAAAAAATTCTTGAATATTTCCATAATTAAAAAAAAAAATTAATAGTCTGATGTTTGTTTTTCATATTGTGTTTTTAAATATAAGCTTTTTTTATTAGACTTATTTGCATTTATGATGAATGATCTTTGATGTGTACTTATACAATTACTGCTTAAATGTATTTTAACACAAGTCAACATTTGAAATGTATTTGTAAAATTATCTATTATAGTTAATAGTCAGTATGTTTTTGTAACAAATAGAAAATTGGTGAAATTTTTTATATGTATTGTGCTGTAGAAGTGTGTGTTGCAACTGAAGATAATTATAATTTCAGTTATCTGTTTATATTACTATTTAATTCAATTATTCACTATGGAATAATGATAACCATTTCCTTTAAAACTTTAACAATACTAAGAATTTTAAGACTAATATGGTTTTATAACCAAGGATATAATGGTAAAATTTCTGTGATACTGAATCGGTTGATCTAATTTAACTTATATATTCATCAAGATTTTGATTTTATATTCAACAAGAACAGTATACAGTGAAAATCAAAAGGAACATTTTGATAATGATCCACACATATTTCCAAATTTAATTTAAAGCATAGATTTCAGTAAATTATGTTAAAAACATTAAATTTGTACTAACTACAAAATAATATTTATATATATATAATGAATTTGAAAAAAGAAATCAGTAAGACATACTTAAAAAAATTCTTATTGATTGAATATTTTTTAATTATGTCATTATATCCTGATAACATATCAAAAAACAAAGATCATTTTCAAATTCTTACTGTTAGTTAGAAAAAATAATCGAAACAGAACATTTTAAAATGGCTTCAATTTTATTTCAAAATATGACTAATGGATGATATATGTTAAAGATTCATTACAAGCATAGTATTTATTGTTTTAGATAAAGCAGAAGAGAAGAGCCAGTAGGATTTGTTCAATTCAACTGCAAAATCACAATATAATTGTCTTATAAATAAGGTATTAGGTGTTGAAAGATTAAAAGAACTGTAATATGTAGTTTTGCATGTTATTAAAATCTGAATCTCTTATGTTTCCATATGATAGATATTTCTTTAATGTTATATATAGAAAGAAAATGAGCTTGATTGTTACTCTGATTGTTTGCTGTAAAGTCGACCCCTCCTCCCTTTCTAATAATGGTTGTCAAAAGAAACAAATTACTTAATTTTCAGGAACTCAGATCCTGTGTAATTGACAAATTTCGACTTAAAGTGTCAATTAGATAATAACAATACTGTAGTGAGGGTAAATTGTTGCCAGGGCATACTCTGATTTTTTTTTTCTCTTGTCAGATGTAATAAGTTGTTAAAAAAAATGTTGATGTCTGTGGGGTTTTTTTTTGGGGGGGGGGTCCTGATATTGTGCTTTAAAATGTGACATAAATTCACTGAAGTTTTGTCCCCATTGCAGCACCTTAGTCTGACATTTATGATATTTACCACTCCCTTATTCCCCTCACCTCCTCCTGAATTTCTAATAGAACCTATATGTCATTCGATAAAGGAATGTGCAAAGCTTATATCAAGCATGTATTATGTTGTAAATATAGCTGAAATAAAATACAGATTACATCAATGCACATTATTAAAATACTGAGTATAAGACACAAAGCATCTGAGAATTACTCTGAGAGAAAATGGTTGCTATTAATTTCCTTGCACCACTGGTTGTTGATTCACATAAGCCAGTATAAAGATATTCCAATGGTGTATTGTTGGCAACATTTGTTAAATTGTTACGAGAAGCTCTATATTTGAAGATGGTCTACCAATTAAAATCTGAAATTCCTTCACTGTGGTCAGAGATAGGAAATCCATCCTTATATTTCATCTTAGAAACCATGAATTGAGTAATTTCTAAATCAATTGTTTGTTGTCATTAATGATATATTTTTTAAAATTATGTTTGAAATCTGAAAACTTGTAGGTATTTAACTCTGCTTAATGACGAGGATTCAATTATTTTCTTTCCCATTTTAACTTAATTGCAGTTTGTAAATCCTGAAAACAACAATTTTTGTAATACACATGGAAATGAAGTTGGCATGTCACAAACAAGTTTCATTCTCAAAAATTATAAAGCTGATTCTTAAAGTTCGATATATTCAGCATTCAGATTTAAATGATTCAGATGCTCAATTCAAAATTGGTATTCAAGTCAAAAATTAAAAAAACATTTATTAAGTTTTACATCTAAAAAAAATTGGTCATTTTCCTAAAAATTACTTTAAAAATGTTTAGCCACTTTATAATACAAAACAGAGAAAACATGATTTATAATCATGAAAATAAAATAAATGTGTTGCAAGATTTATGTAATATTTTTTATTATTATTATTAAGTGTTTTATCAGCGTTCCTTACAGCCATTATTTAATTGAATTTCTGTGGAGGTATTTTTTCAGATAGTTGAAACATTTCTTAATATGCAGTTGAACCTTGGAAAACCCTTACAAAATTTTAACTCATAACATTGTAATAAATTGGACAAGTAAATTTGAATTATGTATTGAAAAGATAAAATAAAAGTGGGGCTTGTTTAACGAGTGGAAGGATAAGGAATCGCGAATTTTGAATTTTTTTTATTTCGATAAGATTTTAGGCTTTATGAAGTTAGAAATTTGATGTATAAATTAAAAGAAGAAAAAAAGCTGAGAGCAGTGATCTTAAAATCTTTTCTATTCATTCATATAAAATTTCTTACAATATGTAATATTATATGTAATATTACATATTATTTTGTCTCTCTATATAAACGAAGATTGAGCTTTTGGCTTTGTTGAGCAGTAAAAGAAACATTTCTGTGAATTTTGATGTAAAATTTTATATATGTACATTTGTGTGTTGTAATACAAGTGCTATAATCTTTTATATGTATTTTTTATAATTCTCCTATATGGAATATTAGGTTAGTGTTTTTTTCATTTGTAAAATGCACTTAGCTATTTTTATTTTATGATTTTTGTTTCTAGTCATTTTTTTTAGTTTACTGATTTTGTTTTATTTTGTGAAAATATCTTTTATGGCATAATTACTTTTGTTACGTTTTTTTTTTTTTTTTTTTTTTTTTACGATTTTCTCACTAGTTTGTACAAATTTTTGAAATAAATAAAAGTTTTCTTTTGATTTCATATATTGTATTTTTCTTTATCTTAATATTTGCTATAAGAATAAAATTATAGAAGCATTTATTCAATATAATTAAAATCAAAAGTAGACCAAAAGCTTGTCAAGAATTGCTCTACATTTTATGTTGATATATTCAAATATTAGACTTCTATCCTTCCTAATGTCAAAAATGGCAGGGCAATTCTTAAATGCTTACTTAGTATACCACCCATGTAATAAAAAAAAGTCTGTTTTAAAATGGTGGTACAAAATTTCATAACCTGCTCTTATTCATATTTTCTGGCATTTTAGCACCGACCAATATTTTATGTATTGTATATATATTGTACTGTACATTTGAAAAATTTCTCTAATAATAAAAATGAATGTATGTGACTCTACTGACCAAACTGTAGGGGTACCATTCAATAAAGAGAATGATCAACACTTGTTTCACTAAATGCTTTTGAACACCAAGATTTACAAGAGTCCTTTTTTACACTACATGACACTGTTTGTACTCTTCCATCTATTAGGAAATTCAAATGATTGGAAGCAAATAGCTTGAGCCATGGTATAAAATACCAGAGTGCATATCTAGTTTTTAGAAAGTAGTCTTGATCTGTTAATCTTCGCAGAATAATTTTAACAGTCATGTTTATTTTTGATGTTTCAATCAAGCAATTCATTTCTTAAAATTAAATGCAGGGTTGCCTAAATTTACGAATAAATGAAAAAGCATTAATTTTAAATATTGGATTAGTACTGTTAAAATAAGGAAATGTTAGAAATATCAGTTCTAAACTAATTGTAATTATTACACATGCTTCTATATAGTCTGCATTGTGATGTTAAAATTAAAAGATAAACTGTGATAAAAATAATTGGTAGGATTCTTTTTTCCTTCACCTTTAGCATGTAGAAACAATTTTCTTCAAGATATTCTAAGTTACTAAGAGGCATTTAAATCGAGTTTGACTTGCTTTTATAACAATACAAAAGAACAGTTCTTTTCAATTTATAATAATGCAAAAATGCTATATTTTTTTTTCCCAAATTGTTTATTAATGAAAATTGTAAAAGTATGAAACGTACAAACTAAGTATCACATAAATTAAAAAAATGCAGTTCATTCATCAAATAAATAATTCTTATACCACAACATTCGTAAAATATAATCATAGATAAAAAAAAGGGGGTTGGATTGTAAATAATGAGCATTAAATTCACTAAGTGTATTATCTATTCGCAAGGCATTCAGCTATGAATAATGCACGAGAAATATTAGCTTACACTACCATTAAGATATCTAGTATAAAAGCACATTGTTGAAATCTTTATTGATATATTATATACAAAATAAATGGGAAAGATTCATAAGATTATCTACATTAATCACAATTGATAAAATAATGTCTCTTCTGTAATTAGTTTAAATAGCTGGAATGCTTTGCAAAAGCTGCAAATTAAATTGATGAATATTTCTAAAGAGTTGGCACATAGTGTAGGAAAGTAACATATTAACATAAAATTGATCATCTACTGGTCCCTTGGTTTGGTAAACTCAACAAATGTATGTTAAATATATTTCTTTGCATGAAGTTAATTGGTAAACAAACAATTTTTTGTTCAAACGCATGCTGTGATGCTAAATACAGATTTGCTTATCTACCTAAATAGTTCATAATAAAATACTACTCCTCTATTTTCACACTTTCATTTTAACAGGAAACATTTTTAGTAAGAACCAAGATTTGTGAACAATAAAAAGACATTAAAAACATATCTGAAGAATTTGGAAATTTAACAATATATTGCACATGAGAAACAATTTAAAAATGAATATATATTAAAACTACTATAAAGAAGACCCTAAGTACAAGGAAACGACAAGTTTTTTAACATTTATACAAAAACAATTAAATATCTCAATGATCACTACATTAACATAAGTATGTATAGTTGAATAATATAAAAAGTTGAATTAATTATAAAGTTATAGTAGAATTAATTATAAAGTTATAGTAGAATAAAATTATGAAAAGTACACAATACATTAAAATGATTTTGACTTTCAATTTATAGAAATGAATAAGGAAAGAAAATATCTTCTTTCTTTTACTGAATATATAGCATTTTTAAGTATAAAAAGAAATATGGAAACCACACAATGTATTTATTTACAAACTTATAAATGTTAATTTTTAAAAAATCAATTATTAATATCGATATATAAATACAAGACAAGAATTTTTTCTATGAATGTGTGAACAAATATTTTCAAAATTTTTTCTCACTATGAAAATCACATCAGAAACAAATAAAAAAGTACAAAAAACAATTGTAGTTATTAACAATGCTAAAAAAAAAAAAAAAGCATTTCTTTATCTATTAAGTATTATTAAATAGTTCTACTTTTGGTACATATTTGATTTCTGAATTATTCTGTTTTGCATTCAACTCGAATTTTTTATAACCATTATATCGCTTTTATTTATATTGAAATGATGGATATTAAATTCAAATTAAAAATAACAAACAACATGTAGAAAAATCCCTGCAGCATTATTTTACTTTCTCTAAAACTTCCCAATTTATCTAAATGAGAAACTGACTTCCTTATTACAAATACTTCCCAAACATAATTAATTGCAATTTGAACAACGTACATGCAATAGCTCAGACAAATCTGAAGAACAACTTGATGATGTTATTTAATACTAAGGAATAATGACTACTTACTCGAATATGATCTTAATTATGATCGTTATCAATCATAATTATTTACAATTATATATCAGTACAATCCATTAGTATAAATAACCTCATATTGAGGTTATTTATACTAATATTGAGGACATTTATAATTTCATATTGAGGACATTTATTAATACTCATATTGTGGACATTTATAATAAATGTCTTAGATTTCTAAAATAGCAGAAAATGTGCACAGAAGTATGGAGTGGAAGGTTCTATATCAATTTTTAGAGTTTATAAAAATTGACACAGCTGGAAGACCATATCCTTTTATACTAGAAATTCAAAATGATAATTAATTGTATGTACCTTAATTAAATTCATGAATTGTGAATAAATGATTACAAAATTAGATCTTTGAGAACATATAATGGAAAAATGTAAAATTTAAGTAGATGAACTAGAGAAATTCACTATTATATAAAGAACTGTGGAGTTATCAAAAAAAAAAAAAAAAGATGTTAAGAAATATAAATATGTTTGCAGGCTTATTCAACATAGTAATATTTATCTTATAGTAGTTTAATTACTTTTACACCTAAATTTGAAATGATTAATATGCTATTTCAAAACAAATTTTATAATTTTAAGCCATTGTCAGATAACAAGGATGACACCTGCTTATTTGATTGTAATAAATGATATTTATATATCTTAGAAAATTAATCCAATGTCCTTAAACAACATCAAGGTAAAAATTGAAAGGCAAACTAAACTGAAAATATCAAACACATAATTTTGTGCTCTTGGGAAAATATAAAGTAAATATGATCCATATTTTTTACTGAAAGAAATTTTATGAATTACAGAAGTTTAGGACATGTATTTTTGAAAGTCTAATACAAATCATATACATACTAAATGATCATTTATAGCATTTCTTGCTATTATATCAGAAAGGAATAAAATTTTATAACATAGATTTCTTCTACAATTGAACAGTAACTGCTCTTTTGACATTTGATCCTTATAGAAGGGTAAATAAGAAACTGGGGGATAGAAGATTATAATTATTATTAACCATACTATTAGACTATTAGTTTAGTTAGGTTAATGTCTCATTTTGAATCTACAAAGAGTTTATTTGGAAAGCACTTCATGATTTTTCAGATAACAAAACACATTAGAAAATTTATCACTTAAAGAAAGACTTATAAGACAATATTATGAGTTGAAGATATTCACAAACATACATTAAAAATAATTAACAAAGAATGATTCTTTTATGAAATATTTTATAATTTAAAGTAATATTTATAGGGGAAAAAATGCTTTTTTTTACAGTTAATTTACTTTAGGAAGACATTTCAAAATGAAATTACTGACCATGACGCATAATGATGCTGATTTCTTTTAAATGCAATCATGTGTTGGCTATTTGCAAAATATTTTCTACTTTTTTTATAATATTAGCTGACAAACAAATTACAGGTAATATTATAAAAGAAATAAGCATTATTATTTCAAGGGATACAAATAATGTAAACAAAAATGACTCCTTAAAACAATAAAATCTTAATTACAATAAGACTAGATACTGGATTATTTCATGCGAAATTTGTATCATAAAATTTAAATCAATTAAGATCATAAAAAGACAAGAAAAATCTTTCATTTGAGCATTATCTAAATCATATCAGAACTTGTCTTCTTTGTTATATAAAAGTTGAGAAAATGCTATTTTTGTGTTAAAAATTATATGGACTAATTTTAAGGTGACATTAATAGTCCCTCGAGTATTTCATATATATATATATATTAAATGTTTAAATTAATGTCAAATTGTAAGTACACACTACACTAGTGAGATGGAATGTCAAAAAACTTCAATGTAAAGATATGGAAATTTAAAGTATTTAGTATATTTAAAATCTCTTTCAAAGAAGACATATGCACCTATAAAAGACACTTTAAAAATGAACATTAAAAAAAATCTTACAAATGCTTAATAAATAATTACAATGCTCTTTTGCGCCTATCACAGGAAGAGGAATGCAACAAGGGGTCACAACAACATTGTTTGATTAAAGCATTTTGATGATAATGACATTTTGAACATTCATACTCATCAATGACAGGTTCATCTTCAAATTCAGATGAGCTGCCATCGTACACAGGAAGAGCTTCTTCTGCATAAAAGTCAAACTGCTTTGACAAAGGAGCAATAAAGTAAACAGTATCTTTAGTGTAAAGTTCCATTATAGGATGAGCACATAATCTGTTTGCCTAGATAACATGAAAAAAAAAATTAAACATGATGATAATGCAATCCACATATCAATTAATTAATATGATACAATCATAGTGCATGATGACTTTAAACTATGAACTAAAATTCCCTATTAGCATTTGAAACATTTAATTAATCAATTTTAAAGAAACAAAAATTTTATTGATCCCTTATATATATAATATAAATTTTTAAAATTGTCATCTGGTTTAAATGCCTTAATTAATGCACTCCAAGAAAATCAACATACATCTTCAATGCAAAAAATTGTAAGCATTCGTTTGATGTATAGACAGAGTGTCCACTTTTAATATACCTCAGTAGTTAATTTCCAAACCATTAAAGTTATATATACAGTTCCGATTAGAAAAATATTTTAAATGGCGGGGAAAATAGTATTTTATGTTGTTTGAGTCAATAAATGTATTTTTGAAAAAGCTACAGCATTTAACTTTTTATACAGTGTTCCAGTCCCATCAATCATATTTAGTAAAATATAATTGATACTATAACATTTTTAAAAAATCAATTTTCCGTGCCAATATCTGATGTTATCAAACACTGAAAATCTGTATTTTAGATTAATTTTACAAATAAATCTAAAAACTTGACAGAAATTTTAAAAGATAATTTGCAAAATGAAATTATGCACCATTGCGTTATTCTTCCTTAAAATAACACAAATATTCAAATTGTTCCTTAAAATGAATTTGTATGCAACTGCTATTTTGGTTAAACTGTTATTGGACATAAGATAAGACGATTTTTTTATTGCATGTTTTAAAATGTCTACAATTTATTAGGATCAATTACAATTATCATAGGACCACATAAAAAGTTAGAATTAGTAATCTTTTCAGAAAATACATTTATTGACTCAAACAACATAAAATATATTTTTTCATTTTTTTTCCCCATCATTATTCCCCATTGTGTGTGCGTATATATATATATATATATATATATATATATATATATATATATATATATATATATATATATATATATATATATATATATATATATATATATATATATATATATATATATATATATATATATATATATATATATATATATATATATATATATAAACATGTCTTTATAATAATGAAATCTTGAACTTTCTATGAATGAATATTCGAAAAAACAATATCAAATATGATATTAAGCTTGTAAACATTTTTTTTTAGGTATGAGACCTGCAAATGATTCTATATTTTAATCAGCATTTAAATAATTGGTAACCATTTGGTGACCAACTAATTTTAATAATAAAAGGCTACACTGACATTTTCCATTTTTAATCTTATTAGCATTTTCTTTTCTAGTTCAACTCCAAAGAGAATTTCTCTCACTCTCATATTCATTTAGATACTTTTTGACACATCACAGATAAAAGATTTATGATATAAATATGAACTATGCATCAAAAATTAATTGCTTCATCTTTAAAACATATTTCACACACCTACAAGTCATTAGATCAAAGTAATATGTTTGCAGGATTAACCATTTTCAAATGAAGAAACATAAGAAGGGGCAAAAACAGATAAGATAATTATAACTTTTAAATTCATTAAAAAAAAAAAAAAAAAAAAAAAAAAGAAGAATCAAAATTTAAAATGCAATATGATCTTATTAATTAAAAACTAATTTTTCATAATGGAATATCAGATGAAATTTCAATCAAACCAAAAAAAGTTTAGTGATCAACTAAGATTTTTCATAAAGGACATAAATCTTCAAAAAGATATTACAATACCTTAATATACTGTTTTAATCTTGGATAAATTCTATAAACAGCAACTGCTAAGGAATACTGGTTTTTCAATGGAAAAGATGATACAACAGCATAATCAATGTTTGGAAAGACAGCCACTTTAAAACCAGCATGAATCAACTTTTTATATAAATTTTCTTCCATTTTATCTGATATCATAACTCCTACTGATGAACCAACTTGTTTTCTGGTCTGTTAAATACAAAATAATTTCAATTATCAGTCAGATAGAGAAAATTTTGTGCATATGTATTATTAAATTTTTAATACTTTTTATAATTTTTAATAATTTAATTTTTAATAAATCTTAAAATTTTATTAGATGAACAATAACCAGATGCAGAATAAATTTTTTAAAAGAAAAATATAAAAGATGATGACTTTATATAGAAATTTTGAAATAGTATGCTGTGCACAGAAGTAATATACAAAATAAAAACATAGATTCCATCTTTTTGAGCTAAAGGATGAATTAAGGAGAAAATTGTACAGTTAAAAAAAATGTATTATTAAATAACAAATAAAAGAAACTCTCTTAAAATTGCTCTTAATGAATAGAAAAAGACATATTATGGGCAATGTTAACGTGTATATTAATTTTAAACAAAAGATTATAAATAATAAAATATTAAAGAAGAGAAGAAAAAAATATTCATCTTGAGAATAAATTACTTGAATTTAACTAATGGATTTCATCATCCTTATTAGATCTCCACACAACAAGCATGCATTGAGAAATTATATTAATTTGAAATACATCATAATTTTTTAAATGCATATACGAAAATTTATACTATAAGCAAACATATATATAAAGATAAGGTGACTTACATAAAAATCTTCATGGTAAATGGAAAATGAATCCAGTTGAGGCGCTAAGTTTTGTGCTTCTGTCAACAAATAACGGGAAGCTGCATAATTTTGGGTAAATTTATATACAACAAAAACATCTTTTGTGAAAGGGGGTTTTGTTACTTTCACTTCCACTTTATGAAAAACTCCATGATAAAACAAAACAAACAATACAAATGCAAAAAATAAACCAAAACCTAAAAATATAGTACCAAAATTTTCCACATAATGTTGATAAGATAGCATCGCTATAACAATATTTCTTAAAAGTCAGCTAGTTAAAAATTCTTTAACGCAGAAAGCGAAAATAAAAATAAACAGTAAACGCCGGTTTCTACGATTCCGACCTCCCGCCAGGAAATTTCGGAGGCTCAGCCTATAGTTTAAAAACTTAACTTGAAACAACTTGGTAAATATTTGATTCTTGGTCGAATATATAACAAATAAATATAATTTTAAATTTCATCGATTGTGTAATTTAGAAATTTTATCTTTTTTATATGTTAATGACAAATTTAAAGTATTAGACATCTTTCTAAAAGAAACTGGCAACAGCTATTACTTTCGTTTTGCTATTTTGATCAAATCATTTTGACATACGGTGTTTATTGTTTTATTGCGCCTTAGCATGAACAGGTAAATTTTTTTTCTGCTCTTCGAAACAGATGGAACCATTTGGAATGCATTTAAATCATCTTCAAAGACTGGTTAAATTTGTCTTTCGCTATATTTAAATCTTGTTTCCGTCTCATCTGATTGCAACATGTAAGGAGTAATTTTAGTAAATATTTATTGTTTTCTTTGATTTATGCTCATTGCAATTGTTTTCTTGAAATTGTATAGTCTTTGACAGATTTATGAAATTTCTTCATAAACTCATGAAATTTAAGACTAAGATTGGATTCAATTCAACATAAAAGCTAACAATATGTTTATTTATTATAGGAACCGGTTAATATTAGCAACAAAACTTTTATTTACGGCGCCGTCAAGATTTTTCATACGCAAATGTGGTGGTAAGTTTGACCTATTTTTAAACTAGCATTTACTTTGCATGTAATAAATACTTTTTGTTAATTCGTAGATTAAAGGGAAAGATTTGAAATAAAAGAAAACTTGTCTTGAAAATCCTGCACAAATGTTTTTGGAAAGCTCATAAGAGCGGTAAAATATTTATTGTCATTGAAGATGTTGTATTCTATAAGAAAGAAGAATATTTTAAAATGCCCTTAAAGCTGCAGTTTTTTTTTTTTCTTTTTTATGACAGCTTAAGTTTTATTTACCTGTATAAGATTTTGCTAATATCTTTTACAAGAAAACATATTTATGTGTTTGGCTTAACGGATTATTATATTAAAATTAAAATAAATAAAATTTTAAAACTCTTTTTTAACTTCTAGTAGTTTATTAAATTCTTTTTTAATAAATCTTTTTTAAAAATATTAAATTCTTTTTTAACTTCTATTAGTTTTTAAAAAGATATAAACATATCTAATTATATGTGAATCTGATGATATGCTAATTATTCACCTCAAAATAATATTTCCAAAGATATTTATCAATGCTAAAAGTTACAACAGTACTATTTCAATTGTTAATATGATATATGTCGTTTCATGATATTTGGTTCATTAAAATGACAAGTGAATTTTTTTCTGTTTATTTGGAACTTGCATATTTTTAGAACTTTCAATAATTAGTGAACAATATCATAATCTGATAGTCTTAATTGATTGTATTTAGTGTACTCCTTTTTTTATAATGGAAAATAGCATTTTAATGGCACATCAAAGTAAGTATCGAGATTTTATATTTCAGAATACTTAGGTTTGCCATTCATGCTATTTTGAATTCAAATCTTAAATGGTCTTCAGGCTTTAGCCTCATAAAAGCCTTTGGTGAAGGTGCTTATACAGAAAATATCCGTTTACTGTAGTGAAAATATGTGGTTTTTCATTTTTAATTATCCAGTATGGTGTATTTAAATATGACATTCTAATTTAAAATATTTGTTAGAATTCTATAATTTTCAGGGAGAAAGAAGGTTGCTACAAATAAATTATTCATTTCCATTATAAATTTCTTATTTTAAATTTATTGTTACAAAATCTTGTTTTTTTTTTTCATGATATTAAAGAATGGAACCAAAATAAAATTAAAATTCATTTGGGAGGTTTGTAGTATAAGAATATTGCAGTAAAATCTTTTTTGTGAAAGCCGATTCTAAATATTTTTTGTTTCCAAATAAGTTTATAGTTTAAACTATCATACTCTAATTTAAAATACAATATCTAGTTGCATTATATATGGATTATAAAAGAAATAGGGTAATTGTTATTTTAGACTCATTAAATTGATTGTATTTTTTAATGATATTTTTGACTACATATGATTTTTATTTGGCATCATTAATTTTTTTGAAAAGCTATTCACCATCTTAAAATACTGTTTTCAGGGGTAATTATATTTGCACTATTATTGCATTCTGTTTTTACAGTACTGTAAGTAAGAATAAAATTTGACATTTGAAAATGAGATTATCAAATTGAGCATATAATTTGCCTTTTTGATAAAAATTGAATTATGGGTTTTAACCTTTGTTCTTTTAATGCTTCAGAGGTTTTAGTATCATTTATTATTTACTGAATTCTTAGTTTTATAAAATATACACATTACATTTTATTAAATATATATGAATGCATTATGTGTTTTAGAAATTTTTGTGGCTCTTTTTGAATATAATTTGTAATCTTCTAGCATTTTAGTTTCAGGTTCAGGCTTGCTAGTGTTTCTCCTCATTGGAATCTGTACAATATATTTATCTACATCCTATTTTTCTGTAAATAATGGTAAGTTTCTTTTACTTTTCTGACTTTAACCTAAGAATAATACTATATTCATACAGCTCAAATAATATTTTTATTACATATTAAATTCTAACTGTTTAATTACATTTATTCTGTATAATGTCTTTTGTAAAATTTAGAGCTGGTGATTAAATTGCCCAATCAAAAGGAGCAAAAATTAGAAATATAAAGCAATTTAGCTTGTGATATACATTATTAATTTGTGAAAAATCATTTTTATTGCTTTGACTTGATAAAATATATAGCCTTATTTCTTTAATCTGCAACATACATGATATAAAAATCATTTTAAACATTCGAAATTACAGACCACTGAACCTAGACTTGCAAATTTGGATTGTAGTTGTTTCTTATTTAATAGGTGATCAAAAATAATATTTTAAAATCAAATAAAAAGTTTTTCAATAGAATTTATTTAATTCCATGAAAATTGTATGTCTGGTTTAATAAATTAAAAAAAAAATATATATATTTTTTTTAACTATATTTTACAACAATATTTTTCATTGTTTTAATTATTACATTTATGCACAGACATGCAAAAATGTTAAATAAGTTCTTTTATGTGCAACTAAATAAATGTTATCATAATCTTTAAAAATATTATGCAAATATTTGAGGCTTAAAATATTTCATACTATGGTATTTTGCATTAAATATTTAATATTAATTATTTTTAAATGTATATTGAAAATTATCTACAACAATCCAAAGGGCTCTTTAAATTTAACTTATAAAAAATAGATGATTGAAACTACCAGTCTACTGTAAATTCTTAAATCTGATTCAAATTTCTGAATTCTAACAAACTTTGGTAAATACATTTTATTTTCCCATTTAATTAACTTTTTGAACCATATGACTAAAAGAAATTGTAAATAGTTCTAAGAAATTTGACAATATTTGGATAGTTTAAAAATATAATGATGGTCAGTAATATTTTAGTATGTTGAAAGTTTAAAATTATGAAATTTATGGAATAATTAAATTTGAAATATAAGGAATGCTGTAATTTAATAAATATTTCAATTAAAATTTTTTAAGTATTTTATAACTGAAATACATTTATTTATATATATTTATTTTTGCAAAATTGTTATGTGATAATGAAAAATATAATGGTACTTGCAATATAAAAAAAAAAACTACTATTTTCCTGTTGTTCCTTATTTGATTTCGTATTATCTGACTTTTTTTATTCCCTTTGTCTACTGTTTAAAAGTGCCCACTAGTAAATAAGCCAAGTCTAATGAACTACCTAATGGAATTTTTCTAATGAATAATGTCCATTCCTATGAAAATAAAAAATAAAAAAATTCCATTGGAATTTTTGATGAGGAAATCAAGGAGCAGCACAGTGCTTTCTGGCACTTTTCATCTATAATTTTCAAAATCCAATAATATTTAAACAGTTAAAAAAAAGTATAGTTATTTTAGAGACAGAGAAACTTTAAACAATTTTTTCTTTAATGAGCAATTATATAAGTTTGAAAATATTGTGTTTACTTACTTATAAAAAGTGATGAAAATTTTGATGCAAAGCTTTAATGTTTTTAAATCTAAAAAGAGAAATTTAATACAAGTGTAAATAGCAAATGTACTTTCCTGTCATATAATATTTTGAATTCACCAAGTACAGTTTGGTCTGTCAGTTCTTTAATTTATTCAATAAGTAATACTTGATGAAATGAATTTCATTCTTGAAGAAGAAAACATACTATAATGCCTGATTGAATTATGAAAATGGTAGATTAAATATTTTTTTAAGCAAAAATTTGCCGCATCATGGATAGATTAGCTATAATGTAGGTTCCCCCCCCCCAACCTTGTTTTATGATATTGATTGCATATTGATTGGCTTTAAAACTATTACTGATATAACTTAAGGTCAAAAATATAACCATTGATACTGAAATGGAAAAAAGGCAGGAACTCTTTCGAATATGAAAGTATTTTAGTTGTTTTTGGGTTTGTGGATGATAACCTGTTGAAAAGCTAAGCTAAAATGTCATATTTTCAGTTTATGAATAAGAATAATAATTAAAAAAAAAATTGCTATTTAAGAGCATTTTTTAAAATCTGGTTCTTCCCCCTCTTTTTCATATAATTTGGAAAAAAAAAAGAGAGAGAGAGAAAGAATACAGTGAGGGGTATATTACATTAAATCATATAATAATATTTAAATATTATTTGCATTCATTTAGCAAAGAAGTTCGTAATTTACAGAATTAGTATTTTAGATGCTTTTTATGAAATATTAAGCGTTTGCTTTGCCATTCCCATCATCCAGAAGTTATTATTAAGATATTTCTTGTATGAATTATATGAAAATTTATCCTTCTTAATACTAATAAAAATAATTATTTTTGCAGATAAAGTCACACCATCTGTAGAGATTCTTAATGACACAGGTACTAACAAAATTCTTTATAGATGTATTTCATCTTACCATTATTGAATTTTTATTTGGCTGACTTTTTATCATATATTTAAGTACTCTGATGTAATTTTGAACTAATAGATTTTAAAATCCAATCTTTTAGGATATACAGATTTGCCTATAGTTGTCAATACAGAAACAACTAATGTCATGATACGAAAGCAACAAGTTAATCATGTATATGAAAGACCTAAATTAGCAAATGAGTATGAATATTATTTTTTGTTATATCTTTTTTTTTTTTTTAAGTTTAAAAAATATGGAGTAGTAAAGAGTTTTATTCAAAGATTATAGTCATATCAATTAGAGTAACTTCATAGCTGTAGATAAATATAATTTATTGTTAAATTCTTATATAAATTTGCATATGAAATTATTAAAAAATTATGAAGCAATTCATCCTTACTTAGTAATTTGTTCCTAAATTCGAGATTAAATTAACATTTTAATAAAATATTAGCATATATGAATTTTCATTTCATACTAAAAGAACTTTTGTAGTAATTGAAAAAATTAATATAAAAATGTCTGTTTTTATGGTGATATAAATTGCTTGAAATGGAAATATGCTATAAACTTGGTTGATTGAGAAAAGTTGACTGCTAATATTCTTTTTGAATTGTTGTTAATTTATATCTCGTAGCATTTTACATCTTATTCTTTGAATGATGACTTGTGATAAAACTCACTATTTTCTATAGCTGTTAAGAATATAATGAGTCTGGGAGAAAATTGTACTTTATGAGTATTTTATCAGGGTTGCTTTCATACTTATTTATTTTTTATTGTCTATAAATTACTAAATTTTATGAATTGTAGTAAAATTTCATTTTGCTAATGTAATTCTTTTTTTTTTATTTGCTCATTTTATATTATTGTATATGTAAAGTCTAAAAAATAATATGAATTACTGTTGTTATCATATATTAGCAAATATATCATATATAGCAAAAATTAAATTTTTTTGAATTCTTGAAATGATTTCAAATAGTACAAGTTGCTTAAATAAATGTTCTCCATTTAGGAGGCTTTAAAATATATTCTCTATCTGAAACATTCCTGAATGTTATTAACTAATAAATGTATTCTCTTTTATAAAAATGAAAAAATATTAATAAAATTCTTTATATTGATATTGATTTCATATATTTATGACTATGAGATGAATACCAGGAAAGATGAAAATCTGTTCTTGCATGTTCAGTTGTATTTATAATATATTTTTTATGTTAAAAAGCTATTATGAATTTTTAGTTTTTATGAATTATTTTTTATCACTTTTTTGTTTTGATGGGTACATTCTCTCAAGATTTTACATCAGTATTATATGTTTTCAAATAATCTATTTTTAAAGTATGAAACCTATATTATTGTGTTAATATTTAATATTCACATTGTGATGTTTATTGGAAAAAAATGTTTTGAAAATATGCTAGTTTTAATACACACACAGATTGTATAAAAATCTTTTAAAAATCTAATATTCTTTAAATACTGAACACTTATGAATAATTTATAGAATTATATGTACATAAAATTCACATATTATACTTTTTAAAAGTAAATGCTTATTCCTTAAATATTTTACTTAAATAAGCTACTAATGGTAGCAAAATTATTATTATTTTTTTCATATTAAAATTGTCTGATGTTCCTATTATCTATTTCATATAATATATTTTGAAAACAACTAAACAGTTCTTTTGCTATATTTTTAGTTCAGAAAAATATGAGATGCAAATTCTAATAATTATTTTATTTCCTTAAAATGGAATGTCAAAATGTTAGTATTATTGAACGAATTTTTTTTAAAATTTATATAATATATATATTTTTTTTAACCTTGAATTTCAGAAAATGTGAAATACATTTATATAATTTTTAATATTTGAGAAAGTATTTTTTTTTCAGTGTTTTGGGCAAATAGTGTAATTCCATTTTAATGCAGTCTATGAATTTAAATATTCAAAATTAAGATTATTTTAAGTTTATAAATATCCATTATCCAGCCATAAAGAAGTATTTACTTCAATTTTAATTATGAATTCTACATATTTATAGGACAGTTTCTTCTCTTCATTCAATACAAATTGGAGAAATTGTACCTCAATGTGGACTGCCCAAAGCATGTAGTAAAGATGAATTTTCTGTTCACTTATATACTGGAAAAGATCACACAGATGAACCTAGACTTTGTGTGGATGGTAAATAGTAAGTGTAATTAAAAAAAAATAAATGCACTTTTAATGGATAATTCATGATATATATTTTTTGAATATTGTGTTCTTTATTTTTTTGGATTGAGTCTAGAAGTATTTCTTCTTGTTGTTTAATTTCATCTAAAGTAGTATACAACTCCTATTTGATCTAAACTAAAATTTGTTAGAATCATAAGTCACTTTCTATTCTTTTAGCTTATTCTATATTTTAAAATCTCAGTAATGCCATTTGGAAATCATATTCATTAATTTTTTTTGTTTGATATTGAAACGTACCCCTGATAAATAGACACTGTTAAATTCTTTGCATTTCCATTTTAGAAATGGATTTCTTATTCTTACTGATAGATAATTGATTTTATCTATTAAAACATCTCTTTTCTGAACATGGTTTCATTTTGAAAAAGACATCAAAATAAAAATTAATTTACTTACTTTAAGTGAATTTAAAGATACAATAAAAGGTATAAAATATTTTATATAAATTGTTAAATAGTTTAAATATAGCTTCCCTTCCCTGAAATATTATGATTCCAACTTGCTTCAATGGGTTTAGTTGAGCATAGCTCAACTCTTCTTGATGACTGTATGTGTTGTGTCTATAAATTGAAGTTTTTATTGATTCTTTTCTATTATATTTTGAATTAAATTTCAAATGAATGATTTTACTAGTTTGTCAGAAAGATAACATGAACTGATAATAATGTGAAGTTTGTTAGTTGATGAATGAAGAGCCATCAGATATTAAAGTTGAAGATTCCGATTGCTAAAAGTGTTGCAAGAAAGTTATTAAAAATGGCAATCAATGTATTAGTAGGGATGAATCAATTGAGCAATATTTATCTGATTAAAACACTTTTATTGAGACTGAAACAGTGAAGCATGAAGATGTTGATGAAATCTTTGAGTTGGACATTATCATCAGTCTATCCTCAAAAAGTAAAAATGATTCCCTTGAAGTTGAACAAAATACTCCTTCTAATGTCAGGTATAATGGAAATGCCTACTGCCTCTTCACACAGATATAGGGGAGGGAAAATACAAATTAAATATTAAATCCTGTTCAAGAGTAATGTGTGGAAAATGCAATATTTCTTTATATCTGAATAAGAAATAAATAAATAGCCAATATCATGTATAATAAATTACTAATGTGTATTTATTTATGAAAAGAAACTGCATTTCTATAAATAAATGTATATTTTGGTGTCATTTTTTATAAATGTCAATCTATGTGAAATATTTGTATATAATGGGTATATATGATATAATATAGATAAATTGTTGTGTTGCTTTAACTTCCAATCATTCATATATATCATATAATCTATGTAAATAATTTGTTGTTTTGCTTTAATTTCCAATTATTCAAAGTGGCATCATAATATATTTAATTTCTGTTCTGCTTAGTTTCCATCTGTGTTGATTGGAATCAATTTGAATTTAAATTTTTTAAAAATTAAATATTTATTTTTTAATTTTTATTTTATATCCAAATGAGCACATTTCACAATTTTCAGTGGTTTTGGAGAAATAATAAATTCTTATGACTGAAAGGAATAGGGTTGAATTAGCTTATTTCTATATGCACACAAAATGCATTAAAACACACACACATGCACGCACACACACACACACACGTGCACGCACACGCACGCACGGTCAACAGGTTTGAAATTCTTAAAAAATCTTATAGCTAAATGTTTGCAACCAAATTTTGAAAGTAAATATTAAAGATTAACTTTTTATCTTCAAAATGTATGAAAAGATTAATCATCTTGAAAGTCATTTTTGGATTTCTCCAAAATTAAACCGATTTGTTGAAATAATGTGTTTGGTTTTGGTTCTTGGTAAAATGGTCAAAGATTTGTTTATCAAGTTAAAAGTCATAGACCAGTATAAAATATTTTTGTAAAGCCAATCATTAATAAAAAACTTGATTGTGTGATTGTAATTATAACATCAAACATGGCTAGAAAAGTTCTCTACTGATAGCACCATCCAATTTCTAGATTTTCTTTTAAAACCATGTTAGTTCTGTATTTTGTATGTGTGTATATATATATATATATATACACACATACTTTTTTATGAGTTTTCATTAATAAAAATAATTCTTTTTAATTCTAAAAGATTAGTTATAGATATTAGCTCAGCGATATATATTGCTGTGCTAAAGGGTCTATTGAGATTAATTCACATATAATAAATTTTTAAATGATTTCACATGATTTTTCATTTCAGTATTATATCAAAAAGTATGAATGAAGGAGGAAGGGGCTTAAATGTTGCTGTCATTGACAATTTGACCAGAACAATAATTAGGGTTAGCCACTTTGACACTTATGAAAAAGGTGTGTTGATTTTATGCACTTTATATTTAATAAATTTGTTTTTCAGCTAATTATGTATAGGGATAGTTTGTAACTTCATCTGTATATTTAATAATTTAGTAATTATACTTAGAAGCAATATTATTCCTTTTTTACTTCATTAGAGTCTCTATGAAAAGACGTCATAGTCTTCCTAATTAGGGGACATAGTTAACCTGACTTTTTATGGAAGGATAAAATACTGATGACTTCTTCAAATTTTCTGTAGATATTTTTATTTATCTTCTGTTTGAATAACCTTTGTGTGAATGGGGTATGAAAGTACTATTAAAATTCGTAGAGATTTTTTTTCTGTATAGATAATTATTTGGTTTGTATACATTTCAAAGAAACTAATTACCATCACCGTTAATAGCGTTAGTTTCAATTCATATAATTCTGTTTCTTTAATTAAAGTTATTTTAAACTTAGCACTTCTAAAAAAAACAATAGAGAAATAGAATCCATTTGTCAAATTATAAGCTTTGAATTCATTTATGTGCACTATTTGTATATCCAAGTAAAATTCTTTAAACAACATTTTGACATTTTCTCTATTACATTCATTGTAGAGATCTTCATGTTTAATTATTATTAAAGTATATACAATGTATTTAAATGTGAAGAAAAACATTAAATTTAAATATTTACAAATATATAGTGCAGATTTGTATCTATTCTTAGATATCAAAAGGTACATTTCATGTTTCTAAGAATATTTTTGTAATAATATAATAATGTAATTTTGTAATAACCATATTCATAAAAGAACAAATTTGTTATATTAATTAGAAAATATAATAAACTAGTTCTTAGTGATAGGTCCTAATGACAGTAATGTAGCTGAATTTGGTTTCTTGGATGGAATATATCAAACTTTTATATTATAGATGCAAATTTTTTATTTATTTATTTTTATTTACTTGCTACTATACATTCCTAAGATCTTGAGGCTTTAAAATTTATTCTGAATCATTATAGTGCATATGTAATTTTTAACAATTCACATTATTCTGAAACTTCTTTTACATACATATGCTGCCAGAATATGTGCAATTTTTATAAATCCAACCATTTCATAACATGTGGCTGTAACTTAAGAAATGTACTGTTATGATTATAATAATGTTTTCAGTTTAGATGCATCTTACTTTTTTGGAAAAACACTATCAACATGCTTTTTTTTATTCTTTGAAGTAGCTGTAATAATATTGATATCTTATGTTCTCCAAAAATGTTGGTGACTGGCAACAATATTTACATGTCTAATAGCATCTAAGATTCAATTTTACATAAACTTCAGTGAATTTAGTAATGTCTTTGTTGAAATTTAAAAAAAAAACAATTGTCAATAAAGAGAAAATCATAAAAGTTTATGAAAATAGTTTTCTCCATAAAATATTTTTTCCCTGACATAGAGTCCCTGCCTTCCCCCCTTCTCCCGAATTCTCCATTTAATATCTAGTTAAATATTTTTCATGAGTTTCATTCTTTATAATTTAATGAAATCCTCATTTTTATTATTCTTTACTTAATGTGGTAAAATATTATTCTCAATGAATATGATTTTTCTTTCTTAGAATCAAATGGACTGGAGACAATGCTCTTGACTTTGCGACCTGGTGATATTTTGATTCTCATAACATTTGATGAACCATCAAGAAAGTATGTTGAATTAAAATATTTTAAGTTATACCTGTAATTACATTTATATGTTTTTCAGAACTCATCTTTAATTCTTATTAGTGTCAGCAATTTTAAAATCGATTTGTTTGTTTTTCATCAATAAAAGTAATCTCTTTGGCATTCTGGAATATGTAACTAATATTTGGATCTGTACTTCCAAAATCTATTAAATATAATTAGATTTATTATTAATTTATGATCTTGCGTGTATTTACTCTATTCAGTTTTTAGCTTGCAATCATTATAAAATCACTTTTTATTTTCTTCTGTTTTGCTACTTGTTAAAGTTATTATTTGAATATCATTTTTAAAAAGAAGGTTTTGATAGAAAGCCATTTCTAAAATTCTGTAAGTGTATAAGATTTCTTTGAATTTGAAGTGTGTAATTGCTTTATATTTACTTACACAGATCTTTCTAAGGCTGAAAATAGTTATTATGAAATCAAATTCTTAATTTCTCAAGATGCTTAAAAAAAGCTGTTTCATAAATACTTTCTAAATGCTGTATTTATTTTTGTTGGTATGTTTACTTTTTCTTACCTATAGATAAAGATTAAAAGTGGCAAACAGTATAAAAGCAAAAAAAAAAAAAAAAAAAAAAAAAAAATATGTTTTTGAATAGAAATGATTTACACTGTGGTAAATGTGCATGTGTGCTAAGTGATTCAAATGTATGTTAGTTTCTGATGCTAACTATCATACTGCTGATATTGACAATTTTTTGTTAATTCCCAACATTTTCTCTTTTGCAATAATTATCATTTTTAGCCCTCAATCCCTTTATTATTATTTATGTGGGTGTGAACAATTTAATATGATTGTTTTTCTTTTATTCTTCTTTATTTTATTGCATATATTTAGTTAAGAATATTTATTTCCATATTTTTTATTACAGATTATCTCGGATAGCTAGATTGCTATTTTATGATCTTGGAAGTGCTTTAATTCAGAATTTAGGTTATAGAAGTAGTTGGTATTTAATTACACAAAAAGGCATATCTGGTTTTTCTCCTTTTGAAGATGTAAGTTTTATTGCTCATTTTAAAGTTTCATTTAAATATATGACATTTGAAATTTATATGTATATATAATATTAAAGTTTAGAAAGTGATTTTAAAATAGAGTAATACTTTTTAAACCTCAAGCGATGATCCCAAATATTGTTTTCTGTTATTGGGTCAGGAAAAGTAATTGGGAACATTAAGTAAGATAACAGTATGGACTTGTAAAATGTTTGTGAGCTAGGAAGCATCTGACTTTTTGAGCTCAGCTAGTGTGAGAATTCCACTGCCGCAAAACTCAGGGTAATTTTTCATGCACAAAATCAGAATGGATTCGTCCCTTACATAAGAGAAACTGGAATTACTTTTCACCCCTAGATTTCAGCCATACACCTAGAAACACCCAAGTCAAGTCTTTGTCAAATGGAGCAATCTAAGGCATGCCCAGGCTCATGCAGTTAAAGTCGCAATACTCTCACATGTTTATGTTTGTTTATTTAGAAAACATTAAAAAAATGAAATGAAAACCTTCTTAAGTATTATTAGTCATTCCTTTTGTTTCATTATTTGCAAGATAAGTTGCAAACTTATATATTTTTTGGATCAGTGGTATAAACTGCATATAAGTAATGCTTGTTTTCTTTTTTGGATATTTTTTTTGAGACAGAGGATAGTATTCTCAATTACTCTTGACATTTTTCATTGTGAGGTAATTAAGAAACAAGCTTTCATAGTAATAAAAACATGTTTTTTGTGTGCATATTGAATATATTATTTTATTAAATCTTGGAATGTGGTTGCATTCCATTCTAGTGTTCATTATTTTATGTTAATTTAACAATTGAGAGCTTACCATTTGATCTGCATACATATTACCTTTTACAAACAAAAGTTAGTTGTTAATAACAGTTTGATACCCAGTATGGAGGAAAACAAGAGCTCTGATTGAAATAAAATAGTATGTCAGGCTATGAAGCAACCTGGTGATGATCATTTTGATACTTTTCAATTAAAGTAAAAGATCTGGAGACAGAGGAAAAGTTAAAGAGTTACTTATTTCAAACTATCTATGCTTAATTTTCAATCAATATGTATACTTTTATCGATTATAATGAAGAAACCAAAATTGAGACCTTTTATTCATGATTCTGAGGAATAGATGAAATTTTTTTGTAGTCAGTTGAATGTGATAGTTTTAAAGTGCACCAATTTAGATATATTAAGGTTATTTAGCTATATTAGCTTATAGGACTTATGTTTGTACATATAAAAATATTCAATGTGAAAACATTTTCCTCTAAATGTCAACTGTTTAATTTGTGAATATTACAGTGAAAGTATGTTACTGCATACTGATGCATTTCATAAGCCTTTTTACAAATTTTCTCTTATGTTTTATTTCAAATGCAACATTTTTAGGGCTTATCCTTTATATATTTTAAACAGACATTTTGATAAAAACTTTACCTATTAAAATTAGTGTTTAAAAATTATATATGATATAACCATAAATTATATATGATACTACATAGGAACATATGTATTACAAATTATAGAGCAGTTATTTTCCCTTTTATTGAAAAAAATGAAAAGAAAGTTTCATCTCCATTTTTGCAATAATTTCATAAATATTAAGTCTTTCTCAAGAATTTCATTTAATAAATCTTTTCCTTTATAGCTTCATTTGGTTGATAGTAGTGGTTGGCCTCAACCTCATGATATCCGATTTTGTGTACCGTTCGAAAGTAAGTATTGCATTTATATATGATAAATATTTGAAATTACTGAAAAGTAGTTGTAAAACTGCTGGAAACTTGTGTTATGCAAATTTGATAGTAGTATCAAATTTGCATTAATATCTATTTTTGTTCCGTCTACGTATTTTTGCTGAGATTTTAGTTTCTTTATTAATGAATCATGATGTTTTGAACTATGTATATATTAATTACTCTCTGTTTATGTCTTGATTATACATTTTTTAGTGATATTTTTGTTAAGTTCAATATTTCATTCTTTTATAAATTTACTTTTTACAGTTAAAGGGCAAATAGTTCATCCAGATCCCTTACCTTCTAGCAATCCGCAGAGAGTTGAGTTTTGTGAAGTGCATGAAAATTTACCTTTGTTTTGTGATGGTGAGTTGTGTAAGAACTTTTATATTGCATATAATGCAAACAGTTATTCATAGTTAAGGGTTTTTTAGGGTTTAAGCAGCTTTAAAAGGATTAAATTACCAAAGAAATTTATTTTAACCCTTAGATTATTGTTCATTTTACCTTTGAGGGATTTTTAAATCTGAACTGTTTTAGGTTTTGCTGAGGGCCATATTTTAAGGGGAGGAGAAATTTAGAGAAGTGGCACATATATCTCTCATTGATACTACTAGCTGTGATTATCAGGTCCCATTGATATTTTATGTAAAAGGGTGGAAAATACCTCAAACATATTAGGATTTTTGAATGCCTTTATTTTTTTATCGTTTTCTGTGTCTTTTATTAGGTTGTCATTCTTTTTCACATTCATTTACAAACTATAAATAGAATGTGAAAAAAATTAGAAGAAATCTAAAGCTTAAGTAAAATTAAATTAAGAATCTTACTATAACTAACAAAAGAGATTCTTAGAAAAGAGTTTAAAAATGACATGCAATTCATCAGTAGTAGTTTATTATTTTTTTCTGAAATGATCTCTGGTCTTCCAAGATTTTTTTCTTCTTTTTTTTTTCACCTAAATTATATTCTTGTTTATTAATAAAATAAGTGGTCGCATTTTATTTTTATTCTAATAGGCTTATATAATTTTTTTGTGTAAAAAAGAACGTGCATTTTGTGTGATATATAGAAATTTTTTTTTGATGTATAAAAACCTCTTCAATTGAAACTCCAGGAATACTGAAAAACATTAAGTACAAATATAGAAATTCAACATTTGAGGATTTAACTTTATTTTAAAGGTTTTCAATTTATATCTTAAAATTATGTTTAAGTTAAGGCTTAACTAAAGCTGTTTTTCCGTGTCAAATGAAACTAAGGAACAATTTCGGCTTTTAATTTTGTCTCTCTCCCACTCTCTCTTTCTATTTAATATTATAATATTTAAATTATATATAATAATAAATGTTACATTTATATATATTTCCTTGGAATTGTGTGAAAAACGAGAAATTAAATCAATGAATTGTTTATTTCTTTCTATATAGCTGATGTTGTAAATGATCCACTTTTACCATCTCCTGTTTGGAAACAGCCTGCAGCTATTAATAAAATATACAATGTTCCTATTATAGTGATGAGTGGTAGGTAGTATGATTCTTTTCAATTAAAAAAATGTTATTTCCTATTTTAAGTTATGTATTTATTTAGATGGCTAATAATAATTTATCTATCAACAAATTTTGGTATAAGGATTTTAAAATATTATTTTTATTTATGTTTTTTAACTTATGTTAAAAGTATATTTATAGTAAAAGTAGCTTATTCATAAAAGTTTTTTCAATTAAATTTTTACATGTATATTATAGAATTGATTTATAAAATCTTCAATAGAATGCTAAACATTTACATTCTTACATTTTTGGAAACCTTCTTGAATTTAACTGTTATGAATATTTCAAAACGTTCTTTTTCTTGGAAACAAGAGTTCAAACAAATATATTTAAAGATTTTCAATAGATTATTATTGAATTTTCAATGCATTTTGTATTTAGTAAATTAATCATCAATTTTTTTTTTTGAGAAATTTTAACATTACATTTTATTGTAATTAATTACCTAAGCATATGTAAATATATCTTCTTTAATGGTTAACTATCTTACAAATTTACTAATTTCTTTAAAAAAAATTTTTTTGAATAACATTAGCCTTTTTATTGTGTTCCAAAAATGTGTATTTGTTCATATAAAGCAGTGAACTGTAATTTTTAGGTGAAAATATTCAGTTCCTTCCTTTAACTCTTGAAACTCTTGTGCGTCAGCCAGGAATGAAGCCTAACATAGTTGTTGTATGTATTGTTTTTTATTATTTAGTTATATGTTTAAAACTGGTAAACAGCCTTTAATTCTGACTATGTGAAGTTGTAAATTTTGATTGTATTAAAATGAGATTGATTGTGAAGATAGCAGTTGTATCTTAATAAATTAGTAAAATTATAGAGCTTTTATATTTATTATCATTGTTAACTTTTTGATATTACTTATTTCTAATTCTAATTTACAATATTTTAAAAATGCCTTTATTTTATCTATAAAATTTTGGAATGTATAAATAATTCCATATAGTAAATTGTAATACTTTATCAAAGATTTTTCATCTATTTGTTATGCAATGAAAAAAAATATTTTTTGACTGTATATGTATTTTAAGCATAATCCCAGTATTTAAAAAAATAAATTACACTAAGCTCTTTTATTTCCTTTTGGTGCAGGTATATCACTTAGCAAAAAATTCTATGGTTCAGAACTTATCTCAGTTATTTGGTTTCATGTCTGAAGAATTATCTATACCTTCAACTGACTGTGGTAAAAATATTTATTATTACAAACTTAATAATATTAAAAAAAAAAGGAATGCTTTGTAAACTAATATATTATGATTGTATAAAATTTAAATCTATTGTAATTGTATAGTATACATTTTAAATGTACTGTGATTGTATAATATTATATTAATGTCTTGTGTAATGTTATAAATTTAAATGTACTGTGATTATATAAAATATAATTGCACTCTATAGATTGATGTAAATACAGTTTCAATTAGGAATGGTGCAAATGAAAATGCTGCTGTTTTTAAAATAACCACTGTTAAAAAAAATTTGAAATATTTATTTATTGAAATTTTGGATCAGTTGATATTTTTCAAATTATTTTCTCATTTACATTTTGTTAATTTCATTACCAACATTTTAATCTGATGCACATCTTTTTCTTAGAAAGGATAGCAGAAGCTTTTGAGCTCCATAACTTACTTTTTCCTGATGCTGTAAGTTAATTTTTCATTATTTATTTTCTTTGATGAGAATTAATACTAAAAAAAATTATGATGGTTTATCCATAGTATTTCTTTTTTAAAACTGGTGATTATTTTGACATATGTTTACAAACATATAAAGAAGAAAGTCTATTAGTAATTGTTTTCACTTTAAATTATTTGTTTATTTTAAATTATTTCATATACCATAGCTATAGTAGAAAATAATTTCATTGGTATATTTACTAAGGTAGAATACCTATCTTAGGTATTCAATATGATCTTTGCATAAATTAGGTTGAATATTAAAAAAATTTAATCCCTTTTTCTGTTTTTAAATGACACCAATAGACAACTACTTCAAGACTTTTTCAACAAAATAATTCTTAGTGTTGTAAGCTTGCCTTCCAAAGTCTTAGCCTCAATGTTAGGTTACTGTTCTCAGTGACACAAACTTACTGAAATCTCAAGTTAACTTTTTTTTTAAAAATCTTTAAACTGTAAAATTATTAATTATATACATTCGAGATGTTATTTATAAACTTTTATATGAGTTATTTAGCTGTTATTTATGAACTTTAAATGGTAAACGGTTAAACGGTAGCAGTAAATTAGACAGAAATTCTAAAAAGATTGAGGAAATAAACTCGAACTGATCACAAATCTTATGATGTCGCTATTTCACCAAATTTATGCTTTAAAATTCACCATGAAAAATCAAATTTCACTGAATAAAGGCTTATTTATATAATATACATCCACCATTTTAATAAATTTTTATTCATATTCATCTAAAATGAAAAAAATATATATATTGTGGAACATTTTTTTTCAATAATTTTTTATTAAATAGTAATTTTTTAATACATTCAATAAGTTTTTACATTAGCAATAAAAGCAGTTTTAAATTAAAAACTATTAGGATTTATTATCTTTTAAGAATTTGAAAAATATGTAACTTATGAAAGCTCTCAGTCCAGAAGCAGAATTAGAGCAGAAGTAACTCATATTTGAAAGTGTTAATGCTTTAAGGCATTAATTCAAAGAGACAAAAATAATGCTTAAAATAAATATAGACTGAATCATGGTTAAAATTATTATTTTTATCATAAGATTACTAATTTTCATAATTTAGTTTTTGAAAATAATGTTTTAAAATTCTTTGAAAAAAGTGTTATGTAAAAAAGTTATCTTGTGGATAAATTCTGTGAATCATATATAATTAATTTTCTACTTTAATTTCCTAAATCATAATTGAAATTAGCAATGTTTATTTAGTGTAATAAATTTTTTTCATTCCATTTACAATTTTCATAATTTAATTGCTTTTTAATTTTAAGGTTGATTACATTTTAAATGAAGCATTTTAAAATACTCTTTATTCTTGTATTCATACTTAAAATGCTTATTCTTGTTTAAAAAAACTATTTATTTATTTATAATAAATTTTTTAGAAAGATTTACTATTTATTGGAGAGAATGCTATTCTGGCACCTGATTTTCTATTCTTCATGGGGCAGCTACTATCCATTTTAGAATCAGATTCAACCATTCTATCAATTTCTGCTCTCAATGAGAATGGTAAATATTAGAAAATAATTTCATGTATTTCCTTATTCCAAGCAATTTGGATTGTGTCTTTGTTAAAGAACCTTTTGTATAAAACGATAAATTTTAATACATATATTTGTTATGAATAGAGCAGTTTTCATTCACTTTATGTGATAGATGGAGACATTTTAGATGATTTTAGATTTGTTTATCAAATATGGGATATGAAATACTCAAAATTCTTAAACTTTTGTTTTGAATATTTGAAATGAATATAAAAAAATGCCAGTGAACTTGGAATATTAGAAAAAAAAAGTGATTCAAATTTTTCCCACCCTCTGAAATAAAATTTTTATTGAGGGAAATCTTTTAATTATTTGCAATCTTTTTTTTTTCTGTATATGTGTTTAGAAAGAGTGAAAGATATCATTTGAAATTTTTGTGCTTATTCTCAGGTTTTAAAGGTGTATCTGGTGATCCTAGTGTAGTATATCGTGTTGAGTCTTTCTCAGGAGTTGCAATGCTTGTACGACGAGATTTTTTTCAAAAATCGTGGTGTCAAAATGAGTAAGTTATGGAACAGCATTGTCCTTTTCTCAATTTAATTTGTTTCATGCTTGTGGTGATCGCCGATGTGCTGAATTTTCAAATTTTGTACTAATGTTTTCTTGATTGTGATGCATCATTTTAATATTTTTAGAACTTAATTGTCTGTTGATAGGTTCACTAATTTTAATATCCATGCCTGAAGAACTTCTTAATAATGTTAGAAGGAAAAAATAATGACACCGTAATATTTATAATAAATTAGGAATTCAATTCTAGAAGTAAAAAATAAAAATGTAAATTTTCTTTTTTTAAAATTTTTTAGAGTAATAAGTGTATTTTTGAAATCTTAAATTATTAAAATTGTTTTATTCTCTCATTTCATATTAGTTTTTAAGTTATCTATTTAAAATTATTTCTGTCTTAAGTATTTAAACAGTTTACTTTTGATTGTTTCTAATAATAATCATCAAACTCAACAAATACACCTTAGAACTTTTCTTGCAATTTTTAAATTTAGAATTTACATTTCAGTATTATTATCATATTGTATATGCTTATATCCCTGAAATGATTTTCAATTACTGCCAGTATTGCCCTCTGTAGATTAGTTAATATTTGTACCTTACAAAACTCTTAATCAGTTCCATAAATATTGTTAAATGATACCTTTGTGAAGGTGATATTATTTCTGTTAGAAATGGAATTAATTAGAGTAAAAGTAACATTGATGGAAATGGATATTCAAGTTTTTGATGGACCTTTTTTACATAATTTTAAGAAAACGAATTTACATTAGAAATTTTCACTTTATTAAGTGATAGCAAAATGTCAGTTTTAAAATTGAATATTTTGTTTATTTTTTCTCAAAATAATACTCATCATTGTGAGTATTGCATTTCGGTTGTCAGGTAATCAAATTTGATATCAAACAATAATTTCATTTTCTCTAAAACAAAGAATTTTAAAATTAAGTTTACCTTTTTTTTTCCCTTCAATATTTAATATTCCAAGATGTAAAAAATGATTATGACTTATGGTTTCAGAATTTTTTTCATATAAATTTTATAAAGAAGAATCTAATATGGGCACTTGAAGTTCAAAGCTTTATAGTTATTATCTTTTAAATGTTATTATGTAGTCAAAAAAAAAAAAGAAATCTTTAATTATGATACCTGGTTTGAAGTGGAATAACTTGACTTTAAGAAATAACTTTGTCGTGCTATGTCTAATAATGATAGTCATCAATATTATGATGAAGATATTTACTGCAAAATGCTTAGCAGTGTATTTGGAGGTATTGGCGTCTTCGTGAAATACGAAATAAGTAACTTTAAGGATAGTGATTTTCTGGAGATTGTATTAATTTTGTCTGGTTATCCATTTTCTTCCAAAGTTTTTGCAGTTGAATTGCAAATACATGTATTAATACATTGTTTGAAAAGTCTTGCATAACTGTTAATATGTTTAAATATAGTATATTCTGTTTTCACTTGTGGGATTATTATTATGATTTTAATATTTGATATATATTTATAATGCTGTAATTTTAACTCTGAATTACAGTTTGTCTTCCCTTTTTTTCAGTTCTCAAGTTGATCCTATGTACATTTCTTCTGAGATTTCTGGTATCAGCCTTGTTCCTGATGTTTCTCGTGTTACTCTTGCAGCTCCTTTGACCAATGAGACATCTAACCAAAATGTCTCGCATATGTATTTGTCTCATGACAGAACAATTACATAGTAAGTAATGTAAATGAAGTAAATTCTTTTTATTTTTTGCTTGTGCTGTTTTGTTTTTGATGTAACCTCATTTATTCATTAGCTTTGTATTCACTTCTAATTTTAAAGTAGATTGTCAAAGTAATTAAGAATTACTTTGCTCTGAGAACTTTGAAGGAAGAAATTTCTTTTCATAAATTAGTAAGAAAAAGACTGCTGATCTCTTGTGAATCAATTTTATTATTGTCTTTCTATCATATACCATAAAAAAAAAAGGTAATGTGATCTTATAAGGAGTGTAAAGTGTGTTAAAATATGTCTCATTTATAGTCTTAGCAAAGAATTTTTATAATGATTACTGAAAAAAATTTCCTTGTAGTATTATCGTATATATATTATAAGACATTTATAGTAGTTTATTATACAGTTTTTTTAATATTCAAGGTTTACTCCTTGTAGCTTCAGATTGGATGAATATAATATTTTAAATTTTCCCTGTTATTGATAATCAATTGTAGGAATATTTGTGTAGAACAATGTAGAATGTTATATAACAATGTAAAAACTAATTTCATTCTCTTTTTTTTTTGAGAGAGAGAGAGAGAGGTTGGGAAATTTTTATAAAAAGACAGGGCATATAGTGAATATAAATCAAATGAAATATTTGCTATTTAAAAATGGAAATTTCAGAATTCTCTTTAATATTCCATTCTATATAAAATATTGTTTAAAATAATATAGTTACAACATTATTTTTTATATTAAAATTAGTTGATTCTTTTTTTTAAAAAAACTTACTTTACTATTTTTTTAATTTGCTGCAATCTTTTGTTATAATAATATATTTGAAACTATTTGTATTTTTGGTTTTTTTTAAAAAAAATGTATGATTTTTCCATGATACTATCTATTATCCTCACACCCTTTTGTAATTCCTCCTCTAATTTTGCTGTTATAAATATAATATTCTTTTTATTTAAAAAATAATTTTTTTGAAGTTGTAAATGCTTATTCTATATCTGACTATATCAGTGGCAAAAAGTATTTGCATCTATTACTAAGCATATGAAACACTCATAATAAATGGAGTATAATTTTGTTTGGCAAAAATTGTAATTGTCCATGAATTTTAGTCATAAGATTTTATTTACATTTTAGTGAACAGAATATACTACTAAAATATCCTGAAAAATTACGACATGAAGACTATGACAGAGAAATTGAAAGCCTACTGCGATCAGCTGCAATGTTAGCATTTGATATTGACTCAATGAAGCAGTGTCTCCATGACAAAGAGCATTTCCAGATGAAAGTAGTAGAGGAATTGCCCCTTTTCGTCAGTAATTCTACCAGGTAATATAAGTACTTTCACGTATCCCCCCTTTTTTTTTCTGTGAAAAAACAACTGTTATTTTATGTAAATATTGCTTCTTTAATATCTAATGAGATAGTAAATTTTGTATGTTTCATATTTATTTCAGTCTACCAAGCAAAGTTTTGGCTGTATTCTTCTATCAGGAAAATGATGAAGATATTTCAACATTGCAGCATCTGTGCAACTGCTTTGGGCTTTTCCATCATCCACAATACCCTGTGAAAGGATTGTATAAAGGCATTGTTAGGTAAGATTTTTATTTTAGAATGATTCTAAAATGTGATGCTCTGATTCTGGAATGTGATATGGTTAAATGTACATATAAAATGCTGTGTTAAATGACTATATAAAATGCTAGAATTGTGCAAGATGCTGAAATTCTTAATTTGAAATCTCAGAATATTTGTTTTCAATTTTCCTCACCTATTTAACCTGTTAATTTTTGTATTTTTTTCTTGTGTAGGTTCAAATCCATATAATATAATAATTATTATTAATACTGCTAATTAATATATTGAGTGATAGCTCAAGAGAGCAAAGAAATCTATTTGTAATCAGTTGCAATTAAATAATATATATATATATTTTTTAAAATTTAGTGATCAATTCCTATGATGAATTGTTACCTCCTCATATTTTACTATTATGTTTTATTTTCTTAAATGCATTCAAAGGGAATATTTAAAAACTAATTGATTAATAATACTTGAATGTCTTTAAATATTACATTGTTATTAAAATGTCATAAACTGTTCTTTAAGTAAAATTTTCCTCAGTAATGAAGCCTCTCTAAACAGATAAATTTTTAATCTAAAATCTTTCTTCAAAATTGCTCTAAATTAAATATTTTTGATGCTTAATAACTGCTCTAATCAGTAAAAATGATTTAAAGAAAAATATTTTTTTTTTATGTCACCCATTCGAAATGTAGATAAACTGAGATGTGGATAAGTAAATTTAATTGGAATAATAAGATGACAAAATATTTGAATTTGGAAAAAAAATCATAAAATTTCTAATAAAGTTTTACTAATTGTAATCAAGTTTATCATTTGGTACTTTGGAAATAATTTAAAATTGTTCTTGGCATAGGAGATCAGTTTTGTATAGATGTTTAGCTTGTTGAAAGACAGTCAATTTTAAAATTGATGAGAAGATGGAGGGGGGGGGGAGGAAGTTCCACGAGGAAGTATAATGAGTTTGAAAGTAATGGAATAAATATTGTAGATATTTAATAAGTAAAATTTTCTGTAGAATGTCTTCATTTATCCATCTCTACTCTTAATTCTGAAAACTTTCATATTTAATCACTTTTGATTTTTTTTACTTAAATAGTTGCATATTGGCAGTATATATTGCATATATGAACATATGATTTATTGCATGGTACATCCATAAAACATAAGGACAGGGTGGCAATACTTTGTGCAATATATATCTGTATTAATGAAATGTGAAAAAGTGTACCTAAATGTGTATTTGTATTAAAAGTTGTTTTTGAGAAGTATTTTTACTTCTTGAAAAGAGAATGCATATATGTTATAACATTTTTTTAGGATGAGTTTTTAGATGAGATTTTTAGGATTTTAGTTCAGTCAGGGAAGTTAGGAAGTATTTCTTAGATATTTATGAAGCATTTAAGAATTAGAATTTAAAGGTTCAAAAGGATTTTGCTCTGTTAAGGTTTCTTACTTGTTTTTATAAAAGCTTCATTTTTCCAAAGAATTGCTTGTTAAGTAAATATCTGGTACCTCCCAAAACTCAGAACTTCTATGTTCTAAATTGAAATAGAAATCCTACTAAATTTTATAATTAGGAATTGCATATACTAATTGGGGGTAAAACTATATATTTTGTGCTGAAAGGGTTGCCAAAGAGTTCTAAATTCTTTCAAATATATGTTCTAAATTGGGATACTCTGAAAGTACTGACTAAATTTGTTATTATAGATGGCAGACCAGATTTCCTATATGAACATTTTGGTCTCTGTCTATATATATATATCAGAAATCACTCAATTAAAAGAGATAATTCTGAGTATATTGAATTTCTTTGCAATTACTATAGTTGTGGCTTTCAAGGCTAAATTTAAAGTCTAAAGTAAGACTAAATTTAAGTTCTAAGTTGTAAATTCCAATATTTATTGCTGATTAGTATTGCCTAGATAATGGGAAATATGAATGTAGCAGAAGCATGTATGCATTCTTGACTATTCACCTACTCCCGACCAAACTGAGGATTAATTATAAAAGATACTACTTCAAAGGTGTACAGGTTGAACTTTCGGGGGCCTCTTAATGACTGCTAACAGTTCAAATATGCTAATAGTTCCTGGAAAGGCACATATTTTTTGGAAAATCGTTCGAATTAGAAATGCATGATTTCTGTTAGCCCCTTTATATATTAAATGCATGTCTTTCATTTTAGCATTATTATATAACTCCTTTCTATTTTTGGTATATTTTTTTGAATTCCATATTGATAGCTCATAATGTAAAAATTTCTTTTGATCTGACATTATATCCTTTGGCATAAACATTTCATCCTCTCGCTTTTGTATTTTTATGTAAAATTGATTTTCTTTTGTATGCTTCACCTTTATTCTTAAAGTTTACAAGAGCTCTTTTGAATCACTTGCATGATATGTGATAACTATATTAAAAATTAAAGTTTTTCAATTAAATGCAATTGTATGTTTTATTCTTCATTTTGTTTATATTTGCGGATAGTCGATATGTTGCTACATAATTACATCTTATATCTTCACTACCTAATCCATGCAGTTATTTGTTAGTCCCAATAATACAATAAATCTAGGCTTTCTTATAAATTGAAAATTTAATGCTTTTGTATTTCACAATTAATTTTTGTAGAATATGTATATGTATATATATATATATATATATATATATATATATGTGTGTGTGTGTAATATATTTTGATTGAAGTAGAATGCAGGTTCGAAACAGTGAAGAAACTTGGTATTTTTAATTACGTTTTATTCTATTCCAAGTGGCAGGCATGATTATATACAAGAAAACGCACACACAGAAGTAAGAAAAGGGAAAAAAGGGACGAACAGATGTTGACTTGCCTTATATAACATAGGATTTCCGGCCACGCGCCGAGGGAATGACCTTTGACACTTGTTCAAGGGTACCGATGAAGGGTACTTCAAGGGTTTCAAATGAAGTATCACTCTCATTTGAAACGTAGTTCTTGATGGCGCATTATTTTTAAAAAGGGATTAATTAAACTGAAAGTGGAATTGGATCACGAAATAAGAGAATATTTTAGAATGAAGTTAGGAAGGGCTAAATTAAGGTAAAGTTTTGGAAATTAATTTGGATTAAATTAAGTTTAAAATATCATTACATATATATATATATATATATATATATATATATATATATATATATATATATATATATATATATACTGTTTTTAACCACATCTGTGTTTTACTTGGTAATTCACAAATGTAATAATTTGTAAAACTCCATAATGTGAAATGAAATTTTAATAAGTTATGAATAATTTCAGTAAATTAATTGATTGAAATCATAAGCTCTTTCTTCATGCAATTGTATGAAGGATGACTTAAAAAATATGAAATTAATTAAAGAGGAACAAAATATTCAAATTTTGTAATGAAATATATGTGTGAAAATTTCTAGATGAAATGATAAAATGCAATCCTGAATTGCATTTTATTGAAGTTATATAATTGAAGTTAATTGCATGCTCAAATATGCTGAATACTCATAGTTATCATCTTCAAGTGCATCATGATCTGTATAGCATAAGACAATATTCATATTAGAAATCAAATATCCTCATTAATATTTGTTTATAGCACAACTATTGCTTCTTCACAAATAGGAGTAGTAGGGGGATTGTGCATTTTATCTTGTGGGTTGAATATAGTAAATATGGCTTCTTTCAATTTGGTATCTTGATAAAACTGCTTTCTGATACTTTTTCCACTAATTCACTGATGTAGTTATATGATGGAAAGTCTGCTCACTTCAGATATAATATCAATACATTTTATGGCTTCTGTTGGATAAGAAAGGGTAGATCTTAGTCATCATGATTGCCAGATTTGTCATGTATGCATTTCTCCTTTTGGAAGTATGTTTTGAATTTGACTTATAAAAGCTCATTCTATTCTGACAGTAATCGATTGATTAGATTATGAGTTGCTGCTGAGAACATATGAGATACCTGTGATTTTTCCTAGTGTTTGACAATTAGTGTGGCAACTTTCTTGTGTGACTAATAGTGGTTGCATCTATTGCAAAAAGGATACTTTCAATATGCATTTCTTTTGATCTTGGATATCTTTATACTTGTTTATTATTCTCATTTTTTTACTGCTATCATTTTCATATGCCAGTTTAATATGCTTATTCCATTACAAAAACTATTTAAAATTACTTTCTTATTGATAAAAATGCATCATATATTTTAGAATAATTCTGTTTAACTTTTGATTAGATTTATTCGTCCATTTACTTTGATTTATTTTCATTTGTAATTTTTTACTGTAAAAATTTTTTACAGATTGTTATAATACACACAATCCAGTTTATTATACCACACTACTTAATTAATTGCTTTGAAGCAGTCGTTTGAAAATGAAAGAATTTATCAGTTCTTTCTTTCACTTCTTATAGGCGCCATTAAATAAATACTTTAAACTAATAAAGAATAAAAGTCCAAAACATAAGAAACAGAAATTTCAAAGAGTTGAGTAGATTAGAGTCTTGTTACAGAATTTCACAATCGTCTGCATTAAAATTTAAAAGAGTTAATAAAAAATTGAAGAAACATTTGGGAAGAACAGAAAATTTGGTATTCCTGAAAAGGAAAATTCTTGAATTTTAAGGTGGTGTTAAATTATTTCTAATAATAATTAACTCCAAAGGTACTGTAGAAAAATGGTAATTGTCTATTAAACTTTCTTATTAATTGAGTATTTAATTTCTTTTGCTATTTGAAAAGTTAATGATTTTCTTTTTCTGGACTTAAAGAATAAGTGTGCAAAGTTTGGGTGAAAATGGCCATGTCGTTAGGAGATGATGTTGATCATGCTTTACGGATTCATTACTTCCGTTGCTGGGTTCTTTTAAAGATTTGCTGGTCGACGCTGAAATAGACAGTCCTTTAGTAGAAAACAACGACGGCGTTTATTTACACGAAGTCACTATCGCAGAGACGACAATTATGTATAGCCGAGACGAGGGCAAGCAACACAGCAGCATACTACAGCAAACAGTAGCCCACAAGTAGTATTCGACCACAGCGCACAGAGCGGCCAGATAGAATTGAGCAGGAGAGGGGATCCTCGGAGCTTCGCTCTACGGTCTCTCCATACAGCTGCAAATTCTCCACTGTCTCCCTGCTTTAGCTGTATCCAGCTGTCAACACACTACTACACGACTGGCTGCTCCTCAGGATTCGATGCTGCTTCCACAATAAACAACAAGGACTCGGCACACAGCTCAGTTCAGCAATAGCTTGAGCTCCATTTCGTCGGACTATACCGTCGATGCTTTGCTTCATCTCGACGACTGGTTTCTTGTATTCGACTCCAACTCCGATTCTGGTTCATTCCAATTCATTCCGGCTTGGCACTGCCGGCCTTATATAGTTCCCGGGGTCGGGCCGAGAAGGTTTTCGGACCAATCAGGCGTATCTCAGTTCTTATTAGATAGAACGATAAAATTTTCGAAGTTCCCAGTAATATCCATTTTGTCGCCAAATGATCGCTAAGTTTTCCGCCAAGCTCTGAGATCACTGATGTGGCACCCGAACAACACCTACAGGGCTGATCGTAAAACGGCCTTTCTTACAATAACACTATTCTTGCTGGAAAGCAAAAATTACAGGTTTGTAACAATACATAACCACAATGAATTTTATTTATATTAAGATTAATCATATATGAGTAATATTTCTGAGATGAGAAGTGTGTTCAGGGTGTTTAATTCTTGTTTAACACTTTTCAGTAGATACTTAAAAATTCTTAATAGATACTTAGGAGATATTATTAACTTTTTCAGTAGGTATTTAACTATTCTTGTTTGGTATCTATTGAGAAAGAATTTCAAAAATGAGAATCAATATCTTTGATTAGCATAGATTTCAAATTAATTTCATTGCTTTGCCGAATAAAAATATTGGCATGAAAAGCTATTTTTTTAAATTTATTTTTACTTTAAAATTCTAATTTTTTTTTACAGCCCTTTTTATAAAAAAACTTTTACTGTATAGAATTTTTTTATTTTAAAGTTCTACAGATTATCCTTTATGGAAATATTCATTTGATTTTACCTTGCCACATTTTGTTAAATTTTAACTAAATTTGTACACAGTTTTTTCAAAATTCGAAAAAAAAAAAAATATCATTTTCGTAAAACATAAACTTATTCTTTTTCGTAAAATGTGATTTTTTTTTTTTTTTTTCATGATTGTAAACTTATTTTGTATTTCGTAAAACGCAAAGAAAAAAATCCTTTTTATTTTTAATAACAAAAACTTATACTTTTTGTTATTTGTTAAATACCTATAGTTTGATTGTTATTAACAAATAACAGTCAAACGGTAGATATCTTTCTTTCAATGCAAAATATAACTGATATACAACAATTTAGAATGAATACTTTTTTTCTTTCAATTTTAAATTACTTTGACCATTTGAGATTTTAATAAAATATTACACAATAAAATTTTTCATTTTGAAAGAATTGAATTCTATTTTCTCCAGGTATTAATATTGTAATTCTTTTGTTGGGTACGATTTCCCAGTTTCTGCTTTATCCATTTTTACTAGATTCAAAACTGTGAAATTCGGAAAATGTTATTCTGACATGGAGTATTTTGCTTTAAAATCATTTAAAAAATCTTATGAGTAGTAATTTCTCGATTAAATTTCAGTAAAATCTAAATTATCGGGTTATATTTTTAATTATTTATTGGGAGCATTACTAAATTGACAGAGTCAGGTCTCTTATAATAAAGCAAGACAATATATTTCTAAAAGCGAACCAGATATTGTTCTAGTCACCTAACCACAGTTCACAATTACAAGGTGTGTCAGAAACTTGTTATTACAGAAAATGTTATTTTAGATATAAAAAATGCAATTCGTGTAAGGATTACAGGAGTGTGCAAATTCTATGATTCTTAATTTCATTATATTAATCGAAAGAAAATTATATAACAATTCTGTTACATTATTAATGTTGGAACCAAAAAGGTTAAGTAAAAAATTGCATAACAAAAATGATAAACTTAGTGAAAAAGTAGGGAGAAAAATGGGGAGCGAGGGTATAAAATTGCACTATAATTGTGAGCATTAATATTTTTTTTTGTCAAGTCAACATGAACAAAGGAATTATATTCGAAGCAAAAATTTCAACATTGCGAAACTCATTCTGTAAAACATTGCATTGCATGGTATTGCGTGATGTTGTTGTGGTTATTTTTGCGTTTCTTTTGAATTGTGTTAGTATGTTTCACTAAAGCGACGAAGAGTATACAGAACAACTCTTCCAGTAATTAGCACACACAAGACTTCCTCAGTTACTCGCTTAGACTTAATTCGGCTACTTTCTCCACTAGACTACTCTATTTAATCTATTGGGGTTTTGTAGCGAGTGTTTTTGCATCGAATGTTCCAGAACAAATACTGGAACTCGATTTTTAATGGAACTATAGCAAATTTTCGCAAATATCCTGGATTCTTCATTTTTGTCACCAAGACCGGATAACATCTATTCAGCATCCGTTAGAGGTATCTGTAATATTATCTTCCTTACAAAGATACTTATTGCTTAGAAAAGCAGTATTACAATTCATAATATTGCTACGAAATTTCCGGGTTCGTTTGGATAGTGGGAGTTATATGGTGTAGAGAACGCTCAATCAGCAGGCGGCAGTAGAAAATTAAAACAACGACGTTTATTTACACGAAGACACACTGGACAGCACAAAGACGACAACTATATACAGTACAAAAGACGATTATCTTCTGCCGAGAAGTGCAGCATACAACCAGACTCTACTGCAGACAGTAACGCACAGCTTAGTTCAGCACTAGCTTCACTCCGTCGCTGCTCCGCGTATCTCTGGGAGGCCAGTTCTTTACCGTCGATCCCGACTACTCTTCTCTGTCGCTTCCGACTACCACTCAATTCACGACCACTCCCCGGCAGCTGCAGCTCCTTTTATAGGTCTCAGGAGGCGGGGCTAAAGCCTCTCAACCAATCTGGAACGTTCGAGGCGTATCTCGGTTCCTACTGGACGGATCGGGAAAATTCTCGATGTTTTGGTTATAATCTATTTTGGCGCCAAATTCGTCGCCAAGTCGCCAAATGGTCGCCAAGCTCTGGGACCTCCTATGGATATGGAACCCACTATGCTGGGAAGCCGCATCACAGATTCGTAACAATATTTTACTTTGTTTGGGTTAATAAATGCGCTGCTGAAAAAAATTGAAATGTCTAAATTTTTAGTACAATTCTTCTGCTCTTGTAATCATCATATTTAGTAAAGTATTCTTGGTACACTAACGTATTAAATAGAAAATTTCTATTCTTCTGTGACGAAAATTGAAATGAATCTTTAAATATCATTATTTTAAGACAACCAACGATTGTCTCGAGCCCAAACAGCTTGTTGATTAAAACATTTTCCTCGAGACAGCCATTGTAATGAGCTGAAATCGTTAAAAATATTGATATTTCAAATTCCATAAATCGGCATTGTTAGTTTCAAAGAAATTTATCTTTTTTTTTTCTTTATAATGTTTGATAATTAATATTTTTCTGTATATGACCACGAGAACCTAATGAAAGTTGAAATTTGGTAGTTATTTTTTCAGTTGCACATTTATGAATTCAAACAAACAAAATTATATTTTTAAGTCATTTAAAAACAATTTTTCCGATTCAAGTTGGATGATGGCCTGGCAGTCTGCTGGGGTGCATAAAGTTAGGGGATAAAGTGAAGAATAGTGTGCCCCCGAGTTTGTCGCCAATATGGCAACCCATCGGAACGCTCTTCTAACAACCCTAATGCTGTTTGTTTACTACTTTTTGCAATGGTTGAGTCGTACATAAACTACAACTGTATTATGAAAAATGTTAAATAAAAAATATTAAAAATATATCGATTAAAGATTTTAATTTTGTTCTTTATTATAATTAAAAGTTTATTAAATAAATAAAGTTAAGCTTATAATTAAAAGTTATTTTCTTTCTTTTTTTAATGTAAATACGAACTGAAAATATTTATTCTTTTGCAATTTTTAATTATCAGTATGCGCTTTAAAAAATCGTCTGCATTCTCACTTTAAAAGACAGCTGCAATGGAATTCTCCGCAGTTCTCGTAATTCTTTTGGTGTTCTAACGGTTGGTTCCCTTCATAATTTGTTATGTCGGGAGTATTTCGAACCTGTAGAATGGATGAAGGGTGAGTTAAATATGTATATATATATATATTTTTACGAGTTGATGAATTTAGGAAAGGATGCTTGTTTGAAATTTTGTATTGAGAATAGTTTGATATCGAACCGGCAGAATGGATGTAGGGTGAGTGAAATATATTTTTTTACGAGTTGATGAATTTGGGAAAAGGATGGTTGTTTGAAATTTTGTATGGAGAATATTTCGCTTGCTTCTTTCTCCGTTCTTTCTTTTCTTTTGGTTATGTACTGTTTCTGTTATCCACACAGTCCTTCCTTATGTTCAATATGCTAGCGAAGCTACTAGGTTCCCGCTCCCGCTGCTAACGGAGCCGTAGGATGTTTTGTTTAGTTAAAAAATTCTGCATGGTGCCTTCTACAGATGCCGAAGATATTAAAAGGCATTTGTAGAAGACAAAGATCAGTATGGGGACAATAAAATAACAAAAATATACTTATCAGTAAAAAGTTAAAAAGTCCTAATTATATGGCGGGAAATGGTAACCGTAAATGAACCTCGGAATTATTTGTTTATTTTGTCCGCCATCTTTATTGGCAACTTGGCATTGTTGGCGCAGCAGGGGGCACACTATAATTCACTTTTACCAAGTTAGGCTTAATATCAAAGGTAAATTTATTTGCTTTTCTTTCACTTTTAATAGAAAATAAGTTTTTTTTTTATTGTCTTAAGTTTTAGTAAAAAATAGTGTCATGTAAGATATGACGTTGATTCATTTTAGAATAAAAAATCAAATTACAAAAGGGGTTGGGGAATTGTAATTAGTTTTTATTTTTAATTTTATGAATTTTAATCATCATTTTATAAATAGGTATCATAAAAGTGATTGGTTAGGAGCGCATTCAAATTCTTTTCATGTTTTATGCAATCAAAAAGTTTAAATAGAAAGGGAGGGAAATGGAGAAACATAATAAAGGCGCGAGAAAAAGATGACAGAATTTGTTTAATTAAATATCTACCGAATTTCCAATGCTGCGAAAGAAAAGTAAAGCAATTTTTTCCAAGTAAATCAAATGTTGAGTGTGGTTTTAATAATAACCGAATTTATACACCTCATTAAAATCTTCCCAAACTTCTGACTTTAAAATTTTAGTACCCTTTAGTAAAGGTTTCAAAAATATGAATTCAGTTTTCTCCTCATTTGTTTTTCAGGAGAAATAGTTAAACTCCCTTTTTTAATGTAACCTAAAAGAAAAGTATATTATAAACAGTATTGTTCCTAATGAAATGCACATTCGTTGGAATATTCTATACTTCCTTCGTCTATATAAGATATTTATTTTTTATAGCTTATTTTATTATATTGTCTGAAATATTACCATGCATTACTTAGAGATGAAAAAGCTAGTTTTTGTCATTGATTTTTCATATATTACTAGTCGCTTCTGGGACTGGTTTTTCAGGAATATTCAGAGCTATGACTTTCCCCAAGACTGATTGTCTAAAATAATGTAATTGTTGATTGTCCTAAAATAATGATAGAAGTTTTATAACTCAGTCTGACTTGATCTCACAAGGAGAGGGTATAAGGTTGAAAATTCAATTAGGGATGAGATTTAGTATAATAATAGTATACATTTAGAATGTTCACTCACGAAAATATTAAAGCCCAATGGCCAGTCAATTTTGAGAAAATGGCGCTCAAACTTTCTGCATAGCTTATATACTAAATGTCACCGTTGCCAAGTTGCGAATAGTATATGATTTAGACACTGACGTAGCATTCAGGAGACCCAAGTTCGATCCTAGTATAGCACTTTTCCTTTTTTTTTTCTTTCTAATTTATTTCAAACTAATTTAACAACTTGCAAACATTTTTAATTAATCTGTTTTTTATTTTTTTAAAAATTCATTCCTAATTCCTGGTTTATAATTTAATTTTTAGAAAAAAAATTATTACAATTATGATCGCGTTCTTTTAAATATTCAGAATAACTTAAAAAGTAATTTAACATTTTAAAGATAATTTCAATTAATATGATAATAATTTTTATATGGAAAAATAAATGTATTTTCTCTTATTACCTAAATTATAATTTATTTTAAAAAAATTAAGACGTGAAAGTGTTTTTCTTTCAAAAAATTATTTTCATAAAATTATAGACAGTTTTAATTAATATGTAACTCTTTTATCAATCAAAAATGAATGTTTTAAAAATAAATCTCCTTCAAAAACAAATATTCATTCACATAATACTTGAGTTATAATTTTATTTTTAAGCATGAAAAATAGTTACATATATAACTTAAATGATGATAAATGTTAATTAAATTACTGACACCATAAAAATATTTCATTAATTTTTATTGCATACAAGAGACAGAATGGTAATTATAAAAACATTTCAAACAAGATAGATATATTTTGACATATTGCAAAATTCATAAATAATGATTATCCACAAGAGAAACCTTAAAAGAATCGATTTAAAAAATTTCATTTACTTTCAAAAAATACAGTAGACTCCCGATTATCCGCTGGCGGGTTATCCGCGCCTGCCAGACAAAGTTTTTTTTTTTTTTTTTTTTTTTTTTTTTTGATTGATTTTTTTCAAAAAGGTGCAGTTTTACAGTGATGCTTTTGTCATTACCTAATACATTACAGTATTAAAACAGTACATATGTATTCATTTTTCTGTGTATCCTTGACGCCTCTCGTAAATACAAAGCACTTTTCTATTTTCATTAACAAAATGCATTTTAGGTTAGTTTTGAGTGATATGCTAAAATATTAAGCGTTAGTTAAACATACATTTCCTGCTGTTTATTTTACGTTTTATTGTACATAAAACGATTTTTCAAAGTTGGAATGACTTTTTTCTCTTTTTCTACACCCGTTTTTAGCTTTTTTCGGATTATCCGCGATGTTTGTTATCCGCGGCGGCCGCGCCACCCAATTCCGCAGATAATCGGGAGTGTACTGTATAACGTTACTTTTCAGAAAATCGGGCAGCGTACAAAGCATATCGTATGTTACTAAAAATTTTGAACCATCTGCCTATGCATTCCATGATTTAACACCTGCTTTCTATTTTCTCTTTTCGATTATTAACATTTTGAATGTTTGTGGATATAATTTTATGTATTCCAGCTGCTCTCTTTAATTTCCGATATAAATACAGCTTCGTTGAGCTATTATAAGTAATTTATCATTATTGAAATCCAAAAATATAAAGCTTTTAATGATTTTAAGATAAAAATAGTTATTTTGAAATATTTTTATTATTAAAATTAGATTTATAATTATTTTAAAACTTAAAAATTAAATTATAGTTATAATGCAAGAACAATATACATGAACGTAATTATTTTTCTTTTAAAAAATAATTTATATGTATTAAGAGAAAATACATTTATTTTTTATTTATAAAAATGATTTTCATCTTTAAATTTTCATCTTTTAATTGAAATCATTTTTAAATTGCTAATTTAATTTAAATAATTCTGAATATTTAAAAATGCATTCTTACTTATATTTATATTTCTTTAAAAATTAACTTGTAATCCGCGAATCAGGTGAATAAATATTTATTTTTGCATAAAAAAAACGAAAAAAAGATTAATTAAAACTTTTTGTAAATTGTTGATTTAATTTGAAATCAATGAGAATTTTTTTAAAGCAAAAAATGCTAGACCAGGATCGAACGCGGGTGTCCTGAATAATACGCCTGTGTCTTAACCAGTATACTACTCGCGCCTCGGAAGCGGCGACTCATTATTAGTATATAAGCTATGCTGAATGTTTGAGGGCCATTTTCCAAAAATTAACTGGTCATTGCGCTTTAATATTTTCGTAAGTGAACATTCTGAATGTATAATACTTTTATGCTAAATCTTATCTCGAACTGAATTTTCAACCTCGTGCCCCCCGTTGTCAGAAAATTGACACATTAGACTGTCAAGCTTTTAAATCTTTTTGAAGGTATAACTGAATTTTATGATGAATCATAAATTTTTTTTATTGAATGTGGCATGGAAATATTGGATAAATTATTTAAAAAATATTCTTTGGCCATATTTTAAAAATTAGGTACGGTTTCAGAAAAAAAAAAAAAGTTTTCGTATTTATCGAAGTTTTTTTACGTCCACTTCAAATTAAATCTTACGGGATCTGACAGGAATCTGGGGAAATTAAAGAGATATATATTACAATGTGCTTAATATCGTAAAGCTTCTTACAATATGAGTTATGCAATTATTGAAATTTGAAGCTTGAAAAATATTTTGATTAAAAAGCTCTTAAGAGATCAAGGCACATAAATATATAGTTGAAAATTTTATAGAGCATTACTACTTGCGAACCAGTTTGTCGCCAAAAGCATTCATTTACGAAATAAAACAAAATGAAAATTCTAATATGGAGTTAAAAGCATGCGAATGAATGTTTGGATGGATGGATTTAAATGTCAATGTAATATTTTAAGAAACTGTTTTAGAGTGGGCAGTAAATTAAATTAAAATATTATTGGAATTAAGAAAAAAAATTCTACTTAAATGGAATTGATAACATTATAAAGTTTTTTTTTTTTTTTTTTTTTTTTTTTTTTTGAGTCGTTAAGGGGAATTTTTCCTAAGACAGACTATAGACGCAGTTTTGTAAGATACGAATAACCGTTTCCATTGTTAAGTCGTTACGATTGCCCATCTGGCGATGGTTAAGCCTATTTTTGCGCTCGATTAAACTTTCTGTTTGAAGCCTATTTCTTGACTTCTTTTACATCTCCCTTCTCTGACTTCTTCCCTTTGTTTGATTGAATGAACTATTTGCTGAACACCAGAACATTTCTAATAACATTTTGAAGCTCCATTAATTAGCTAAGCCAAGAGCTTAATTCAGTGCTGCGTAAAAACGTCCAATGAAGCAGCTTGAAATTTGTATGATGGAAACTTGAAAGAAATAGGAAATTGGAATTTATAGCAATAATAATAGTTGTTAATCCCTGTTTCCAATTTGTATGATGGTTTGTTTATATTTGATTGTCGCCATTCAATAAGTAATGAGAACGATTTCTGTGTCTCGTGTATTAGCGTTATACACACATATATATAGATTAAACTAGCATAATAAACGTACATGTTTTCAACGGTTAATTACGGTATCTTGTGAAATAAACTGACGATATCGGTTCAATTGCTAAGGTTGGGGATTTTATCAAAATGTAATTTTGCAATACAGATTGCTTTGGAAGGCCGATGAGAATTGATAACGGATCTAAATTTTTAAAATGCCTTATGAAACATACGGGAGTTGTCTGCCCAAAATTTTCTCGCATATTTTCAGATAAACTTGCATGACATTGGCATACAATAATTATGAAATATTAACTTTTGGCTTGAATTTAGCATTTTTACTAAAACTGTCGTGTCATCTTTGGCGAGTTTTTTGGTGATTTATCCTTTGCATGCGGTTAATAGTATCGGAAAATCGAATTTGTGCGTTAGACATGTTTTTCTGTATCGATTGAAACAAGGATTTGTAAAATTACACTTGTAATCACAAAATCCCATACACAATTTGATATGCTTAAATTTTTGGGGGGGTTTGAATCATCACGTTTACATGTTTCTGAAAATGCAGACCGACAGACAATCAAATCCCTATTGGGTTTGACTCACAATTTGTCAGGTGTCTATACTATAGATGTTAAATCTGGGTACCGAATCTTATCAATCTAGCTCTCTTCGTTTTGAAGTAATCGTGTTAACTTATATTCAAAAAGCCGGGCAGATGGACTTTCTGCGTACAGATTTTATTCAAAATATGATAGAAATCTGCTTCAATCATCTACTCAAAGCGTTTTTGAGTTATCTTTGTCACAGACAGACAGGCGGACATTTTTGAAAAATGTGTTTTTCAAACTCATGGAGGTCTAAAACTGGAGATTCGTTAGAATCTTAATTTCCAATTTTTTGACGATTACTATACTTTCTCAGTACTACGTATACGAGAAAGTAAAAACTGACGACATCGGTACTGTGATTGAGACAGGGGATCTTTGTCAAGGTTTTTGCCTTTAGAAAATGTACATTAAAATATCGTCTGAGATTTCTCTCGAAAATGAGGGTGAGAGACAATCGATCATTGATGCCATGGCTAGGGGGTCATAAATTTTCGTTCAAAATAAAAATCGATGAAGTGGAAGTAGTAATTGGGACTTCGAGGAAACTGTTTTGTTTTGTCAATTATTTGTTCTATATAAATAAAAAAATCTTTTACATTAAAATTTTAATATGTCATTGCTTCTCAAAATATTTAGAGACCATCGCAAACGGCTTTTAAAAGGCTGCTGAAAACTTATTGATCCCCTTGTTAATAAATTTTAGTTAGTTTATTTGGTTCGGTTCAATAGTGCTTTGAGATTTATGCTTGCCATTCGGCCGCTTTATCATCATTTTTCTCGATTCCTAATAAGAAATTTTGTTTTGAGAAGTTTGGCAAATATTGTACAAAGGAGATGATGGCCCAAAACTAAACTTAAAATGACAAAAAAAAGAAAGAGATGAAACAGAAAGCTAAATTTATGCAGCCACGACTATACAAAAAAAAAAAATCAAACTTGTTCTTAAAACTTTAAAAATCAGAAATTTGTTGAAGAAAATAAATGATGAAATCTGTTTTCCTCGCTGTATCTTCCATTAAATCAAAGAGCCAAGAGAAAGAAAGTGGACTAATTCCCATTCGCTTCGGAGTTGTTCATGAAAACTTAAGATATTTTTTTACAGCAAAAGGAACATGTTCAATATACTCAATTTCATTATAAGCAGGACATTTGGATGAATTGGTCAGACCAAACCTATGCAGCTTTTCATAGGTTGGAAAGGTTCCAGTGTGAAAGTGTGAGAGCAAAACATCTAATTAATCCTCAATTTCAGTACAAGCAGGACATTGGTTACACCAAAGCTTGTGTTGTGTGCAATTTGTTACACCAAACCTATACAGATTTTTATGGAATGGAAAAGTTCCAGTGCAAAAGCGTGAAAGTAAGACATTTTTCTTTAATAAATTTTAAATAATGATGCAAAGATTAGTTAAACATTGTGAGTGGCAAGTTAAACGTATTGTTTGCAATTTGGAGTGATAGAGGCTTTCATTTTCGATTATGAATTTCAAACTTTATCAGAAACTTAAAACAAGTATTTAAATTTAAAATTATTTTTTAAGTTGTAGGAACTCCAAAACAGTTTTTAACTTAAACAAAAGCTTTAAAAAATATTATTGAAATAACTTTTATATTATTTTACTATTTGTCATTCTTATATTTAGCTATTTTAAATTCGATTAACTAATCAAATCTTGAGCAGGGCGTTATTTACTTATTTATTATTTACTTTTAAAAAGCGTTATTTACTTTCAAAAAGTTTTTAATAAATGAACATTAGTTACTGAATTAACTGCCTATAATTATTTAATTTATTTTATTTTATTTATGATTGCATTTCATTTATTCATTAATTTATTTTTAAAATTTATTTATTTTTTTGATATTTTTTATAGCATTTGTAAGTAAAATTTGAAGAAAATCTGTTATTAGTTTAGAATTTCTATAAGGGTCATAAATATAAATGTTTCAGTTTTATTTTTTGAAAAAACATTAAAATGTAGAATGTGTACTATTTTTCTAATCGTGATCCAATATTTAATTTTTAAACAGTTTAAGACAGGCAAATAACAAATACTTCTAGCTGGGAAAATATCTTAACCCTTTAAAGGGCCATTTTTTTCTAGTCATATTATGTTAAAATATTTTTAGACTTGAAATTAGAATAAGAAAAGGAATTCATTTGGCTTATTAGATAAATTTAATTTGATTAATTAATTAATTTGGTTAATTAATAATTAAGTAACAAATCAAGACACATCATTTTGGTTGAGATAAAGAACTGAAGCACCTAAGTTCTGACTTACTAAAAAAATTTGTCAGAACTTATGCCAACCTACATAATTTCATACAAAGATTGATAAATTTGTTGGGAAGCATACTTCCCACGGCCCTAGAAAGGGTTAAAGGGCACAGAGAGTTATATTTTATATTGTTTGTGTCAATACATGTGCAACTGAAAAAATTACGGAATATAAATTTTATATCATCTCTTGCTCTTATTAGCAATATTCAGTGAAATACTGTTTACATATTGACATTTTAAACAAAGTACCAACCTTCTTTGTGCAAAATTGACCGAGTTATGGAGTTTTGAAGCTTCATTCCGCCAATCCACGACCGTCTTGAGGAAGGACAGTTTTTGGTAGGCTGATTCTTCTTCGTTGAAATGAGTGGTTTAAAATCTTTTACGATATTAGTATTCATAATTTAGTCAGTTTTTATCTCAGAAGTATGGAAGCGTTTTTGTTAAAATGTGTATAAGACTTTTTACTTTCTCATATAGGATGTATAGAGAAAATATAGTAATCCTGAAAAAATTCGAATTCAAAATTTTGACGAATCTCCATGTTTTAGACCTAACTGAGTTCCAAAAACACATTTTTAAGAAATAGACGATTAAATTCTGTCTTTACACCAAATTTGTAATATTCTATCAAATTTGGAGTAAAATCTGTTCTGAGGAAATGCTGGTTGTTCGAATATAAATTAACATGATAATTGCAAAACGGAGACAGCTAGATAGATAAAATTTGGTACAGATATTTAACATCTATAGTGTAATCACTTTTCAAATTTTGAGCCATATTCAACTAAGGGTTGATTATTTGTTGGTTTGTATGTTCAGGAACTTGTAAACGGGATCATTCAAAAACGCAGTGATTTAAGGTATGAGGTTTTGCAACTGCAAGTTCAATTTTATGTCAAATTTTTGTTTCAATCGGTTGTGGAAAACGTGTAGAAAATAAAATTTGGTTGTCGCCAAAAAACTCGCCAAGAGAGGTACGCTGGTTTCATCAAAAATGCTAAATTCACGCCAAAAGTGTAATATTTCGTAACTATTGTACGCCAGTGTCATGTAAGACATCTCTGTTACGGCAAGTTTATTAGAGAATATGCGAGAAAGTTTTGGGGGAGACGCTCCTTCTAGCTATTAAATGTGATTAATAGAACCTCCTTGATTATATATATCTATACTTATAATAAAGCTCAATGTGTGTGTGTGTGTGTGTGTGTGTGTGTGTTGGCGCTCTACAGGTCAGGTCATTTGACATACAGCTATCAAATTTGGTACATGTATACCTTAGAGGTCGGGAATGTGCACCTGGGGTCCCTTTTTTTGAAATTTTAATTAGAATTTTAATTATTAGTTAAAAACTAACTTTCCCGCCAAAAAAATCTTCCATTTTTCCCACCGCCAACTTTTCCGCCAAAAAAATCTTCCATTTTCCCCACCGCCAACTTTCAGTTATTTTTTTCTCTCAACAGAATTGAGGCTAGGGTTAACATTTTTCGGCGGATTATTTCAAACGATTCTGTTTATTTTCTTAATGTTTTATGCATTTAAAATTAAACATTGTTAATTAATCCATGTTTCACATTCATTCTGAAGTACTTTTGAATTAAAATAACACAGAATAAAGGAAATGAAAAATGTATAATCTGCATAGCGTTACCCCAACTGGCGTAGAAAAATTCACGCACTTGCGTTAACGTAATTGGCGAAGAAAATTCACGCATGCGCATTGTTTTCTGACTGTTGACATTGCAACCAACGGATGATTTAAATTATTTTTAGGTTAGTTGCATGCTTTTTTAAGTAAATTGTATTTATGTTAGTTATATATTTTTTGTATATGCTTATAGTTTTAAGTACATCGTTTTTTAAGTAGTTTTTTTTAACATATTTTCAATGATTTAAATTATTTTTAGGTTAATTGGATGCTTTTGTAATTAAATTGTATTTATGTTAGTTATATACTTTTTTGTATATGCTTATAGTTTTAAGTACATCGTTTTTTAAGTATTTTTTTAAACCTGTTTGCGACCGATTATTTAAAACGATTCATTTTATTTTTTTAGTGTTTGATGCATTTAAAATTAAACATTGTTAATGAATCGATCTGTTCATGATGAATCTGAGAAATTTTTGTTGACAAATTCTTGAGATATTACATAAATTAAGAAAGATATTCTTTAGTGCCCATAAAGTCTAAACGCTCAGTGACTCTATTATCAGTAATCATAGTATTAAAAAAATGCTTTGTTTCAGTAAAAAATATTATTATATTAATTGCAGATTAATCATTTACACTTTAATTTAAAGCATAATTTCTACGAGGGGTAACAGAAAATTAGAGAGATACATATCAGGCTATGACTGAAGGCCCTTATAATATTATGAGTGAATTATATGACTATCAAAATTTGAAGTTTTAAAATATTTTGCCGAAGAATCTATTAAAGTTGGAATTGCGTAAAATATTTAATGGTACGACCGGAGTTTAACCTCCTGCTTGGAGCAATTTTTAAAAATCGCCAACAACGACCTTGCGAAATGTTCAAAAGCAAAGGAGCAGATGTTCAATTATAGTGCATAATAAAGATTGCCAGCTTTGGAGCGTTATCGCAACTTGGCGAAGAAGGGGGTTAAACTCCGGTTCAACCTATTTAATTATTAAAATTTAAACGAACATTAAGATTGGCGAACCTTCTGGTCGCCAAAGGCGGCTAGTATATATATAAAAATGGAATTCATCTGTTTTTTTAGTACTGCATAAGTTGGCTCTACAATAACTTTATAATAGTTATTATAATATTAATTCTTCACAAAATTTGAAGCATTTGTTCCAGTCTATAATATATGCTCTGTCTTTAATCGTATAGAAATAATTATTGGACAACTATTAAAATGAACGCCCTTTAGAATATATCATTTTAACTTACAGTCAGAAATTTCGTTATATATAAAGTTTAAATATTTATTTAACAAATAAATTTCTAATTTCCAATTTTTAATTGAAATTTAGATGAAAATTATTAATAGTTAATAAAATTCTCGTAATTAAAATTACACAACTCTGATTATCTTATAGTTAAGATAGTAAATAAAATGCTGTTGAAAATGTAATTCTGATGGATTATAATATCATATCTTATCGTTTGCCCATTTCTAATCAACAATTATTTATTCTCTCCCACTCGTTTGCCTTTTGTCAGGAACTGATACTGCATATCTTACCTGTTAAATTAAATTACTCATATTGCGGTAAATATTTTCTGTGTTGATTCTGCACTTGCCTTTTAAAATATAAGTCTAGCATGCAAAGACGGTTTGCTTTCCACTAATTGATTTTTCAGTCTAACTAAAATATTGTATTTCCAGGCAGAAATTACTTCCTGGTTGTAAGATATTTGCAGATGCATTTTTCTTTTTTACTTTATGACTTGTTTCATTGATCTCGAATCAATGAGTTCATTGACTTATTTTATTTTCATTTATTTTTAAATACGATAAAAAAAAATAAAACATTGCTAAATGTGAAGAATAACATTTTAATCTAAATTTTAGACAGTGATTGCTCGATATTGTATTCGAAAATATTGATTTTTAATCTGATTTGGTGTAAAAGTAATTTCTTATATTAGGTACTCTAACCATACTCTCATAGTGCTTCTTTAAATTTTAAATTAAAAAAAAAGTTATATTTAGAAGAGTAATCTCGATTTTTGTACATTTCAAAACGCAATCTGTTTGAAACTTTTTTGCAGCAAAATTGCATTTAAATCATGAAGTACTTACTATTAAACAATAATTGTTTCATGCTCACGCATGGCGTTAGTTTTGCCCTCCGTTTAAATTGTAGAACCCATGATGATGATGATGATGATGTCGTGTCCGCGTTACCACGGAAACTGGGTGCAGTAGCTTCTGAGGGTAAAGACCCCTGAGCACCTGAGGGCAGAAGTCTGACTTCTAGCTCATATGAAGATGATACACACACTTTCGCTTGCACAACCCTTTTTTACAGGGGGGGGGGACATTCATACACCTCACAGATAGAACACAGAAGAACAACCATGCCCGAACCGGGATTCGAACCCGGGATGCCCAGATCGCGGGGAAGATGCGCTACCCCTATGTCAGGTCGTTGGCTGTAGAACCCATTTTTCATTTAATAGGAAAAAATAAATAAATAATAATAATAAACACACAAAAAGCGTTCCATTATACGAAATGTAAGAGCGTAGTCAGTTTTATCATGTAATTATTACATCAAGTTAATCAGTTCTACAGAGTGGTATAGGATTTAAAGATTAGAATTGTGCATTATGATAATTTTTCTCACTATTGAAGTTATAATTTAGAAAGCAACATTTATATTTTCCTGCAGCCACAAGATTACAGTTATATGATTACAGTCAACATCTGAAAACGTTTCTAATTACTCAAATACATTACTCTTTAGGAAAGCTTAATATCATGCACACAACTGCGAACAAAGAACTTTTTTTTCTTGCTCGGTATTGCGTTATTCTCTAAGATATCTTAAGTGCCCGGATTTTCAAGTTTCTCTTTCCTACTTTTCCAAGTCAAAGTTGCAGGTGCCGGCCAAAGGTTTTCAGGATCAGCCAATTTTTTTTTACAAATCATTATGATTGGATGATGTATGACTCAGCAAATATTTACATTATCACAGTTTCTCTTTAATGAATTGTGGCGGAGAAGATAATGAGTAAGACGAAGCATTTTAAAACTAAAATAAAGGCATTTATTTCATGTCGACATGAGGAATTGTTACTGTGCAAATTATTATAAACATTGGTTCTTTTATGGTTACAGATAAAAATTCGCGGTTACAACTAATATATAGGTATTTACATATGAAAGAGTTAGTTGGATTGCTCGTGGATAATCACTGATGAAATTCGAATCCGAGGTTTACTGGCGAAGTTCGAATCCGTTGATCCCCTCAGAATAAATAAGCATTTCTAAAATAAATGTTCCCATCTAAATTTTGATAAACCTCTTTTAAGTTCAAAAATAAACATATCTTTGTATAGTTTGTTGATAGAAGTATAAAACTTTGCGAAACTTGCGAACTAGATGAATATACGAGAAATGTTTTAAAAACTGATATTTTTATACTATAGAGGAGGGTGAATGAAAATTAATCTTTTTAATTTAATCTCCACCGAGGTTGTGGTGCGTTCATGTGATTATCCACACTGTAGAATATTTAATTGGAATTATATGTCTAAGTGTAATGTTTAGACAAATAAACCTTTTTACTTTTTTCCTCCTTGAGCTCTCTGTATAAACGAAAATAAAATTAAGGTATTAACTACGTCCAAGTTTTTTTTTTTTTTTAAACGTTTGAAAAGAGTTATTATTTTGAATATTTGCTTTAAAAAGATTGAAAAGAAATTGCCTATGAAACCAAAATATACCAAATATACCAGTGGCAAGACTTTTCTAAAAATTGGATAAAAATGGGGGGGGGGTAAAAAAAGATATAAAGCAAACATTTTCTGGTGTTCAGGTTGAGCAAATGATGCGCTTAACATTTTGCAGGTAGCTTAAGAAATATAGTGTTTATTTCCTGAATTAAAAATTAAGCTGTATTTCTATCTAGTCGTTAAATATTGGGCTTCAAATTTTCAATTTTTTTCCCATGAACTAAAACAACTATAAAACATTTCTAAATGAATAGAATACTGATACTTTACTTCAGAAACTGCAGAACATATTGAGGAATTATTAAACTGAATTTTAACAAAAAATATGCATTAGATTTTAATTTATGAAGTTTTTCCTAAGAAAATTCTATCAACATCTGAAGTAAAATAGCATTAAAATATTTCTAAATGCAAATATAAAAATCAGTGTAATTTCTTAAAATGTGGACTATGAAACAAAGTCCTGATGATTTTATAAGGAAATCTGTTTAAACATTGAGAATATTAAACAAAAAAAATTATAATTTTGCAAAAAAAACAAAAAGAAAACTTTTTAACATTATAACTTACTTTAAATAGTAAACATATAAATCTATCTTCACATTAAAAATCTTGCATCTGTGACTCATAAAACTTTATTGTTCATCTTTGAGTTTCTAAATAAATCAATGCATCTGTTTTTAGCAAAAGAAACCTTACCGCTTAAATTCATTTGAAACTTCTGAAGCATCCACATGGCATCAGATATCGAAAAATTAGTTAATTTTACCATAAAGTATGTTCCGAAACAGTGAATTCATCGAACAACTTTGCTGTGTTGTCTGAAAACCTTGAACAACTTAGGTTGCAAAAGTCATTTTATGAGTTTCATACCCAGTTTTGATAAGTTCCCATTTCGTTTTTATCATTTCAAAGCTTCATGAAGAATGAATTGAAGAGGAAATCAAAGCCCTGATGCATATCCCAAAAGTTATTACATGTTATTATAGATAGAAACCGCGAGTGTCGAAATAATTGAACATCCAACCATGCATAAAAGGGTTCAGTTCATTTCTTTTGTTGCATTTTCCCAATTTAAAATTGAGTTTTAATGTATAAAGTGAGAGTTGCGAGTTTTCTTTTCAAATAAAAATGCATCAGTTTTCGATTGTGGTTTCAAAATGCATATATATTTTATTTTTCGTAATTTTTTTCTATCATATAATATTTATCTTGATATTCTTTGCAGTGTTTCCTTTCAATGAATAGTATACGATGTAATAACCATTGTTTTCAAAAATAAATGCTACAAAATCCCATGAAGACATTACTCATCAAATGTTTCCAAAGCAAATATATTGAGGTATTGAATCTAGGTTCAAAATGCACTAAATAGCACTCTTTAGATATACAAATATTGCTAGAGGTTTAGTTTGTATTGAAATTTTTTAAGTATATTTATTGGTAATTTCGCCATTTTTATAGCTATAGGCTTTCTATAATAATTATTAATTTTAATCAGTGTTACGCCTTTGTAATATTACTTCCCCCGCGCAATTGGTTTCATGGTAAGGAAGAGAGTTTTACAGGTAACTGTAACGAATGTTGAACGGATGCCGTGTCGATAACCCTCGGATCTTGGCAACTTTTAATGCAAAAACGAAGATTACCGAAACTAGTCAAACTTTGGCGATATCTTCAGTCGTATTTCGTTCATGCTAAGGAAGAAAATTTTATGGGTAGCTCTAACTAATGCTGAACGGATGCCAAGTCAATGATTTCCGATCTTGATGACCTAACAACAAACTTGGCAACTTTGGCGATAAAAACGAAGGTTCTCGAAAGAATCGAATTTTGGCGATATCTTTATTCGGATTCGAGTTCCAATGTTCATTCTAAAACATTCGTCTGCTTTGTTAAGAAGGTATTGAAGACTTGAAAATCAGAGCTTAGAGGAACAGTCGAATCGAGAAAAGCAGTTGAGTGAATTCTCTCTTTGATACGTTCATCTCCAGCTAGTACTGCCTTTTCACTTGGAGAAGCAGTCGAAAAGTAGTTGAATGAATTCTCTTTTTGGAGCGTTGATCTCCAGCTAGTTCTGCTTTTGCACTTTGTTGCACTCAGAGGAGCAGTCGAATCGAGAAAAGTAGTTGAATGAATTCGCTTTTAGGAACGTTGAACTCCAGCTAGTTTTGCTTTTGCACTTTATACTGTTGTGGTTTTTAATAACGATTTGCTATTTGTGTTTTGCCTGTGCTATTTTGTATATGTCTCTGCTATATTTTGTTATCCTTGTTTCTTGTTGAATAAAACAACTTTATTCGTTATCACGCTTATTGAACTTTTCACTGTACACCACAGAGGGATTTCCCTTGCTAATATTGCATATGGGATTTAAATCCTTATTGATCACCGAGAGTATTTTTATCATCTCCCAGAACCCCCCGCGGGGCATCTCGAAATGAGGATGAAATGCTTCCGGCATGGTGGTTGGATCTCGCCACCCTGGAGGGTACACTAATAGGTGGGGGATCTGGCTCCTCCCATCGATGACGGGATGTGCTTCCTTCTGGGAGGGTTGTACCGTGGCCGGTGACGGCCCTTAGGACTCAAACATAGTTCCCGCCAATGTTGCTGTTGCAGCGGTCCGGTCATTCAGTTTTTATGGTTTAAATCCGTGTGCCTTCGGGCGGGTCGGAGAGTTAGATGGTTGACTTATCATCTCCCAGATAATGTTCTTTTTTTTTTTTAAAATTTTATTTTGTAATTGAGTTCCAAAATATAATTTAATTGGGGGGGTGAATTAGAAAAATTAATCTGTTTAGATTTGCAAAACAGTTTTTTAAATATTTCTTTTAATTATTCAACAGTGTCTCCAAAATTGGATTAAATTCAAACATAAAAAAATAATGCAGTAACATCGTTTAATAAAGCTATTTTCATGTCTAATTAAATATTGTTGAATTATTTAACAGTTCTGACACTTCCATTAAAAAGCAATAATTGCACATCACAAGTCTGCTTGGGATTCGTGCGCCTGAATTAAACTCATTTCTTAACACCGAATTTAAGTGTCTTTTGAACGACTTTTAATCACTTCTCGAACTGTTGGACAAGTTATTATCTAGTCAATGTGTCACTTCCTTTAATTTGAATAATTGACATCAAATAAATGAATAATAACCCTATTTTCGGTTGTGTTGAATTTGATAGTTAGCTTATCGATACCAAACCAGACGTACAGTTTGACGTCAAGTTTGGTATCCTATTTTAACATTTCGTATTTTTCGTCATTTTAATCAGATAATGGATAATCGTTCTATAATTTAGGAATAATTTAAAAATAAATTTTTCGTTTTCTAAATTAGATTTCTTATTTTGTTCTTAACAATTTTTTTTCCTTTATTTTATCAAATTTTATTTTAACCTCGGACTCTTGCAATGAATTTTTTTTTTTTTTTTCAATTCTAAGTTTTAAGTTTAAGTTTTAACCCTTTATTTACTGACGGTACTTAAAAGTACATTTAAATCTAGCTTATATCTTCGTAATATGACAATTTTTGCTGATGGTATTCTAAAGAACACGGAGAATGTAACCCAAATAGCAAGAAGTTAATATAAGCTAAAAGTAGGAATTAAAAATATTTAATTAATAATTAAATTAATTAAGATATTTCTATTAATTAAAATATTTTATTGGGTTCCCTGGGATTGTTCTGAAGAAAACTTAACTACTAGTACAAAAATGAAGGTGAAAAATTGATGGCTACATAATTCGGTAAATAAAGGGTTAAAGTGGGTTTTTTTTGTATGGTATATATTTTAAATAAGTCTTTAAGTGTTTTTTTTTAATTTAAAAAAAGATTAAGGTTACGGATTAGTATTAGTAATGGTTAATTCTTGTATATAATATAATATAATATAATATGGTCAACGCATCTATAATATGGTTAAAGATTTCTATAAAAAATCTGCGATTGCAGTTCATTTATTATATATTTTTATTTATCTTATTCCTAATCCTTTTTCTTCTTTATTTAATGATAAAAAATTTTTGTTCGATTGTGAGCTCTGAAGATTTTTTTTATTAATCTATATTTTTATTGATTACGATGTATTTATTAAACAATTATTTTTGTTTTATTTTCTCTGTAAAAATTGTGATCTTTTTGTTTTAATTAAATAAGAAATTAAAATACTCTTTATGAAATTATTTTCGAAACTCTAAAGGTTCTTTCGTAAAAAATGTGTTTAGCTCTTTAATAAATTTAGTGAAATAAAATGGAATAGTTATGTGATCTTACGTCTTTAACAAAGCATAATCTTTTTTTTTAATCCTTATGGATAATTTAAAACTGTATATGTTAATGTCATTTGAATTTTTTAAAATTATTTCTGAAAACTATCAAACGTATTTTCTTCCTGTACTGCTAATTAATTTATACTTGCGTCATAATCTTTTTTTGCCTTTTCATAAGCTCTTATTTAACTGCAATTTCGGTAATTGTACAATTTTTTTTACTATATTCATAACTCAATTATCAATTGAATATTTTAACTCAATTTCTTTCCCATGTAATTGGCGCCATCTGGTAGTAAATTTGAAAAAAAATTCTAAGATTTCATTAAAAATTGTGTGATATTTTAACCCTTTAAAGGACCAATTTTTTCTATTCATATTATGTTAAAATATTTTTAGGCTTGGAATTAGAATAAGAAAAGGGTTTCATTCAGCTTATTAGATAAAATAAATTTGATTAATTAATTAATTTGTTTAATTAATAATTAAGTAACAAATCAAGACTCATCATTTTGTCTGAGATAAAGAACTGAAGCATCTAAGTTTCTGACTTACTAAAAAAATGTGTCAGAACTTATGCCAACCTACATAAATTCATACAAAGATTGATAAATTTGGTGGGAAGCATACTTCCCACGGCCATAGAAAGGGTTAAGACAAATAGAAAATGGTAAAAACAAAGAAATTAAGCCGCAATGAGTGTTTAAAAGGAAGATTTTTAAAAATTAAAAAAAAACTATTAATGCGAATTAAAATTCCATTTTAATTAGAATATTTCTGTCAACTCTTCATGTTTTTTTTTTTCAATTTTATTCTTAAGCTTATATTTTTTATTTAAAAATTATATCTTTTAGCATGTTAATATAATCAACTGTTTAAATTTTTTTTTTTTTTATGTAAATCAGTTTCAAATAGGTTTAATAATTTAGTAATTAAAGCATTACATTTATATAAATTTGCTTTGCTTTTCAGTAATCTTAACAAAGTAATTATTTGCGCAATAATTCATTTAAAATTCAGATTTATTCCTTTCAGTTATCATTCCAGCCTTCCTTTCATTCATTCATGTAAATTTACGGAGCTTTTATTGAAAAATAAATATCGTGTAGTACAGAGTTAGGATTCTTAATTTAATACTTCAGTCTAATCTTATTTTTTAAAGAAGATATATTATATTCAAGAAACTGTTTCTGCAACATTTATAAAGAAACAATTTTATCAGTAAGTTTCTGTATCTCTTTTTACTACATTGTCATCCGCCAAATTATGTGTCTTGTACTGTGAGCAGACAATACATTCTCTTTTTTATTGCCCTCCTCTCCCCTCCAATCCTCCGAGTGTGCTATGTTCTTGTTCGTATCTGCAAGATTGCTTGTAATATGTAAAAAGCTCTTGACTAAACTAGACAAAGTAGATTTTCTCAAATCCTCTCCTTAAATATTTGCTATCTCCTTCATATAGAGTAAATTTTAATAACTCTATAAACAGAGAAGTTGTAATCCCTTCTCCAGGCTTCGAGAGGTCTAAATCACTTCCCACGTCTGAGATAGAGCAGAAGTGTCTAAATGCTGCATTGTAAACAATACAAATCTGTGTTAGGCAAGTTATATAAACGTTTATTTATTTATTTTTTCTTTTTGATAGTCAAGGGATCGTATATTAATTTTTTTAATGCGGGGGTGGATACATGTGTATCAGTTAGATTCTGATTTTTTTGAAAAATTTTTTGTAGCGTGTGTACATATAAATTTTAACATAGAAGATATTCTATAAGTAAGACATAAAAAAACTTTCCTTAAAAGTAACTGTATAAAAGTAAATAAATAGAAAAACATAAAAAAAAAATAAAAGAGATTCTTAGTCCTTTTACGGAACATCGTGACATGATATTTTAATATATGTTCTATATTATGTTCTATAATATATGTTCTATATTTAAGGTATTTAATCTATATATTTATAACATTAGATATATAAAGACAAATATATATATTAGCACTAACTTGGCCGAATAGGAGAAACTTTTGAGATTTTAAAACTTCGATTTATTTCACCACGGGACACAAGATTTACATACAAAAAAGAAGCGATGATAAACTGACGACCGTATATATCGCGATACAGAAGCAGAAGAGCAAAAGAGACAAAAAAAATTTCCCTTGAATGCTTTATACAATGAGATTTTGATAGATATTTCTTTGACACGTATCGATATAGGGTAGGGAAATTCAGGTATCTTGAAAAAAAAAAATGTACTAAGCACGAAAGATTTTATCCCTTCACTTGGAGCATGAGAACCTGCTGAATTTACAATTTTCTAGAGCGCCTATTAAAAATAATAATAAAAAGAAAAATGGATTTGGATCAGGAAATAAGAAAACGTTTTTGAATGAAATTAATATTGGTTAAATGAAGATAGAAATTAGAAAATAAATTCAGATTTAAATTAGATTAAGAAATATCATTATATATATATATATATGAGAGAAATAAAATACTGTTCTAGCTAAAAAGAAAAAAGTAAAAAATAAATAACTAAATATAACAATAGAACTAACAAATAGACATAGGGGTAGCGCGTCTTCCCCGTGATCTGGGCGTTCCGGGTTCGAGTCCCGGTTTGGGCATGGTAATTCTTCTTCTGTGTTCTATCTGTGAGGTGTGTGAATGTGCCTCCCTGTAAAAAGGGGTTGTGCAAGCGAATATGACGCATGAAAGGGATAAGTCGTACTCTTGGCTGACAGATAACTGTCACAGGGCGTAAAGTGTCATAAGTCACAGAACAACAACTGACAAATAAAGTGAAAATCTAATGGAAGTTGGAGTACAGAAGAAACATGAAATGTGCTTAAAATGCATGCAAACCGAAAAAACGCATGATTAAAAACGCATGCAAACCGAATGCGCAAAATGCTGCAGTTAAAAGAATGTTGTTTAAATAATTCTAAATCAATATTAAAAGTGGAAACAGAATATGAAAGTTGGAAACAAAGAATTAATTTGCTTATCTGGGGAACAAATTATATATTGTTTGTAAGTTTCATATTCTGTTTCTATTTTTAATATTAATTTACAATTGTGTGTGTGTACACATATTTTAACAGTGTGTGTTTGAAAAGATCGAACTTTTGGAATTTTAACTTCGATTCATTTCATCCCGGTAATAAAAGTCTCTTTCAGAATCTGATAGGGATTTTTTTTTTTTTTTTTTTTGCCACGTGTCGATTTAGATAAGGGAATCTTAAGTACCTTTAAAAGAATGTTGTAAATATTAGGGATTTTTATCTCTTCTCTCTGAGTGCTAAAAATGCAAGTCTGTTTTCTTGAGAACGTGTAGAATTAATTAAACAAAAAAAAAAAAAAAAAAAAAATAGAAATTTGGTCAGGAAATAAGAGATCATTTTAGAATGAAGTGTTTAACCCTTTATAGTTCTCTGGTATATATTCTTACCACCTACAAAATATTTTTCATGAATGCTCAAAATAGTATTGTAAAATGATAAATAGAGTAATCAGATGCTTGGCCGGGATAGCCTGGTTGGTAGAGCGTTGGATTCGCGTTCCTTAGATTGCGAGTTCGAACCCCGCCGGCCGAAGATTCCCCGCGTGCTTGGTGGCTGACGCGCGTATAAATCTGTAAGTGGTCACAAAGTCCTCCATGTCGAGAGTAATGCCACTTGGGGTACTGGATCAGGGGTGATCGTTCTCTGATTCAGGTCTAAATTACGATCTGTGGGTGAGTGAATGAAATGCATGAATGAAGTCCGCCCCGTAAAAATTGTTGTGACATGTGTTAAAAGTCATTCTCTTTGCCTTAGATGACGCTACTATGAAAAAAAAACAGACGCTCCCCCACCGGCTTAAAATCACTGTCTTCGTAACAGCGGACAAGTACCATAAGAAACAACAATCAGATACTTAACATTCGATTGAGCTATCTTCATATCTCAGAAATACGTTAAAACTATAATTAAATATCATTAATATCCAGAAGTGATAAATATGCTTACCACTGCTCGTTCACGATGCAAGGATTTTTGTAGAGACATTCATTTCCAATATTTGTCATTAAATTTTAACTCCTGTAAGGGTTTTCAGAAATGCACCACCACTGTGTTGTGTTCCTTATATCTAAGATATTCTAATATTTAATTATAAGTATTTGTTATGGAATTTATTTCATTTAAATTCAACATCCATTTTTAAAAAGGAACAAAAACTGTTGATAAAGTTGGAATTTTTCAAAATTCGGAATTTTCCTTTAATGATTTTATTCATATTCTGACTTTATTTTTAATATATTTATTATTTGAATATTATAATTTACGACATTTTAGTTTATTTCTTAACGCAAGACGTGGCTAAGATGTTATTAATAAAATTGCATCAGATTGGAACAGTTTTATTTTTATGCAATGTAACAATCCGCCCTGCCAGCCTAACAAATGCAAAATGTGCTTTAAACTTTGATGTAAGACATTATTGAATTTCAAACAGTTCCATAATTTATAACTAACAAACTATATAAAATTGTTTTAAATTACCTATTTACCATTTCCGTGATATTTTTTTACCCTTAACGCTCACTGATAAGTATGCTTACCACTTATAATTTCCCTTAAACGATCTCTGGTAGGTATATTTACCACCCCTTATTTTATAAATTAAATGAAAAAATCAACGAACTTTTGATATTTTAGTATTTCCACCATCAGTTTATCATGATATAACCCAAAATATTTTTATGTGTCAATGCCCCGGAATTATACCTTATAAAGGGTTAATATAATTTAATGAAAGATAAAATTAGGAAATTAATTAATTTTTAAATCAGATTTAAAAATACCATTACATATATCTTATATAAATTTATTTTCTAATTACAAATTCAAGCTTAAAAATTGCTTTAACTTTTGATTTTTCTGGGCCTGGTTTTCTAATCTGCCGTAACTCTCGTTCTCAATATTAAGTTGCAATATCACGTGAAAATATCACTCCTAAAGAAAGGCTCTCTTAGCTAAATATCGGTGAAATTCTTGTTTGAAACTGTGCTTTCGTGCCTCCTTTTTTTATATTGTTATTATTATTATTATTTTGTCTTGCTGTGGTGAGAACAACAATCCTTGATCATGGTTTAACAAATAAACCTTGAAAGCTACTAAAAAAAATTGAGTATTCTCCCTAAATTTTAAAAGACGAATGAAAAAACTGATATAATGGAAGCCTCTATCCTCTCATTTACCAGATATCTTATGATGTAATTTATTAAATTTACTATTAATTTGAGAAATATTGATATGCGCGCAAAAAGTATATCATTGTCATAACGCACATGTGTTAGCTTTTAGCATAACAACTAAAACAATGAAAAGTATTGTTGTAAAATTTACTTAAAATATTTTTCAAAATTTATTGAAATTAGAGAAAAAAACTGTGCAGGAAATAAAATTTATTTTTTTTAATTTTATAATAGTTGAAAATTGTTTTTGTGCATCAATATGCACAGAAGTTATTTAGAAAAAGTTTAAAAATCTGTGTATATATATATATATATATATATATATATATATATAATATAAAACGCCTACGTGGACGCAAAATCAGGAATAATTTGTTAATCGCCGTTTGGCAACATTTCGACCTCGCCCGGGAACATCAACACGCGGTTTGATAAGATTTCAAACGAACGCTATTCTTGAATCGGTTTGAAAATATTTTAAACAATAAATAAATAAATAAATAAAATAAAAAAAGTAAATAAAAAGTAACGGTCAAAAACGGGCACAATTTTTTACGATGAGTTTTAGTCGTGCCATATCGATTTTAAAACGAAATCGTCGGAAAAGATAAAACAGATCGAATGAAAATGCGCAAGAATAGTTCATAGGAAGATCCAGTCGTAATCAATGAGATAGGGTTAAACTTTTAAGTGCACGGATCGAAGTTTCCGAACTACAGGAGCATAGTTGTGAGACTATGTCAGGACTCTGTCCTTTTTGCCAGGCACGTTACTGGGAAAAAGAAGTAAATTCAAGTGGAAAATACACGAAATATTGTCATGATAAAAAAAATTTGTTTTGGAACATCTGTTGAATTCACCGGAAATATTTAAAAACTTGCTAACCACTGATTCAATCGAAGGAAGAAACTATCGGAAGCATATAAGAGAATATAATTCTGCTTTAGCTTTTGCTTTCATGGGAGCTCAAATTAAACATCCTCTTGGAACAGGGCCATATTGTTACAGGATTTATGGTCAGATATACCACATGGTATCTCCTTATATTAATTTTTTTAAATTTGTTTCTTTGGTGGATGTATATAGTTATTTAAATGAAAGGTTATGTGTATTTTCAAAGAACTTTGATGCAAGTGATTTTTGCGAGCGTATACTTTTTGCTTTACATTTTTTATTTCTTTCATTGTTTTATCATATTTTGGAATAAATTGAATCTGAATTTGTCTGTTGCTAGACTAAAGTGGTTTAGTAGATGGCGGGTGAGCGGAGCGAGCTTGAATCGCTAAGCGATCCGAGAGAAACTGCATTAACAGTTCCTCGGGGTTGGCGAGCATAAGCGAGAAGGGGGCGGAGCCTCCTAGTTTCTATTAATTTTTGATTGAAAATCCAATCATTTTGACGATTCTTTCTTATTGAGCACTTACTAAGATAGAAATAGTTTCGCAATAAATTTGGTAGCTACAGCTTCAATTATGTGACTTTTTGAGCTATTTTAACTAACTCTTAAATTTAAATGAATTTTTAAAAATTATTATTTATTATTCATTTTATATACATTGACTTGAATCAAAAGAAATAATAAGTAAATAACAGTGTACTGCGAGACCGCCTCAATTGCTATCCATATCGGCTGAGAATGTGGAATCGTGTTTCATCTCAAAGTTTTCGAGAGGGGGTGGGCACTAGTACAGCTACTTTATGTCTAAGAAGATGCATTACTTATTGTAGCACTGCTTTACTTTGATTGATTACACGCCACTAGCTTAGGATACAGATATATAAAATTCAATGCACTGCCTTCTTTTTCATGATTGTTCAGTGAGCTGTTTGTTGTCTTATTTGTTCGTTGCTTAACTTATTTGTTAACCGATATTCAGTTTTATGATACTATGAAACATGGTACTTCGCATGGTAATTATTCATGAAAATTATATACGTAGTATAGAGGAATTATAGTCAAAACATTCAAACTCGAGATTTTGACGAATCACCACGTTTGAAGTTTTATAAACGCATTTTTTTGGCATTATGGCTGTATGTCTGTGACAAAACTAACTCAAAAACGCTTTGAGCTAAACGGTTGAAATTTGGTATACGATCTTTGCATCAAAATTGCAGATTTCTATCAAATTCTGAGTAAACTCTGCTCAAAGGAAGTTCATCTGTCCGGCTATTCGAATATAGGTTAACATAATAACTGTAAAACAAAGAGAGCTAGATAGATTCTGTACATAGATTTAACCTCCGTAGCGTAAACGCCAGTCAAATTTAGAGCTAAATCCAACAAAGAAATGACTGCCTGTCGGTCTATACTTTCCGAAACATATAAACGCAATAATTTAAAAATGTAATGACTTAAATATATTTGATATATCAAGTTTAGTACGGGATTTTGTGACCACAAGTGGAGTTCTCTGTCAAAAATTTGTATCAATCGTATGGGTAAAACGTGTCTAAAACACAAATTCGTTCTTCGGATATTGTTAACCGACTGCCAAGGATTAATCACCAAAAAACTCGCCAAGAATGGCACGATATATTCAGTAAATGCTAAATTTGCGCCAAAAGTTTCGTAACTGTTATACGCTAGTGATATGCAAGGCGTTCTCTAGCACGGCAAGTTTACTAGAGAGTATGCTGGAAAGTCTTGAGAAGACTATTCCAGCTGATTTCATTCTGCTAATTCTATAAAATAATGTTGTAATAATTAAATATTTGATAAAAAAAATATTGTGAAGAAACGTGTGAAAGGAATATATCTTTAATATTTACTTGATTTTTTTAAAAATATGTTAAATGTTTTGCCATTTTTTTAAATTGGTTTCTGTAGAGCTTAAATATTCAGTTGAGTTTATTATCATGTGAGAACACGATGTTGTTTTGGTTAGGGGGTTTTGAAACTCGAAATCGCTTAGGCAATGAATAAAGCATAAATGGCAATTTTCATCATCATCTTTTAATCGCACATATTTTTTTTTACCTGCTTTCATCAGTATTTATTGCATTATTATTATTATGTATGCTCTCTTTGACAGCAGATGCGTTTTTAAAAGATTGACGTAGAACGATGACATCATAGCTGTTATTTCTTCTCAAAATCAGTCGAGCTCCAAAACTTTGTTTGCCAGCTAGAAGAATGGAAAATAAAAGTTCAAAAAAATTATCATTATATATATAGAGAGAGAGGGGGGGCATAGAGACCGATAGAGAAGCCTCTCGTGAGTTTCAAACCGGTTTAAACTGGTTAATGACTTAAATTAATAAAGACAAATAATGACTTAAAAAGTAATAATGTTCTCACATAACTTGAAATTTGTAGACCTCATTTGTAGATTTCGTATATCTCATTTTAATTTTTCACCAATTTCTTTTTCCTCTCTTTTACTCTTCCCCCCCCCCCGTTTTATTGAAATGATTCGATATTCATGTAAGTAAGAATTCCCTTACATTTTAGAATTTATTGAAAGAGAATAATTTTTTTAAAAAAAACTGACAGTAAGTTTTTAAAAGGTTTCGTTATTTTTCATGTAGAAATATTTGTTAATTCAAATCATTTCATATTTTTATCCTATCACATTCAAAATTATATGCGATAAAATTTCATTAAATTATGTTTTAATATTTTCAAATATTCTATTTTCTATGGCGGAAATTAGGTAAACAAATTCTTTTGAAAAACACATTTAAAATGGTTGTTTCTTATCTTTTGTTTCACCTTTAATCCCTGTTTATGAAGTGAATAAAAAATAGAATTACCAGGGATCTTGAAATCCCTTGAAACAGTATTTTCAAACTAATTCGTATGTACAACTCAGAAGAATTTGTCTCTAATAATAATTTTAACATAACTTGAGACGTCTCAACTTTATCGTTTGCAATTTCAATCTTTCTCTGTATTCCACTAGAATTCATTAATTTGTTCTATAGAAAGGAGAATATTCGCAAACACATGAATTCAAATACTCGCCTTCTGAGAGACGTTCTCTGCCCATTCAAAGTCTTCGTCTTTCTTGAACTTGTCATGACCAATTCCCTTTGCTACTTCGAATTTTAAAAGCAAGCTTGAAACCTATCTAGCATTTCAGAATATTCTCATTAGAAATAATAAGAACAAGTCTAAGATAAATCTCTTGGGCATTCAACGCTAATCATTCGTCGCGTTATTCTACTTGAAATTTGGAGTGAGAGCTTCTTAGTGAAGTTAGGGTTAACTTTCAGAGAATTGAAAGGAATCATCTGGATGAAGCTGCTTGTTCTTTTTTGAAATGTCTTTATCGCCTTTCGATACAGAATGTCTGATTTGCTTTCTGTTTTAATCGAAGACCTTTCTGGTGTTATTGATCTTTTGTTTATAATAATTTGTTTCGTGTGTCGTTTGATATCATTTTTATAAATTATAACTGGAGATTGGTGAGCTTGTTCGTTGATCTTTTGTTAGCAATGATTTGTTGATATACTTTACTTTCGCATGTACCAAACATAAAGAAAGTATCGTAATCGTATAAAAATTCGAACTCGAGATTTTGACGAATCTCCATGTTTTAGACCTGAATTCGAAAAACGTATTTTTGGAAAATGTCTGTCCGTCTATCTGTCTGCGACAATCATAACTTAAAAATGCTTTGAGCTAGTGGGTGAACTTTGGTATACAGTCTGTACACCAAATTTATAAATGTCCTTCAAATTTAAAAAAAAAAATCTATTAAAGTAAGTCTGTCTGTCCGTTTGTTCGACTATGAGTAAACACGATAACTACAAAATAAAGAGAATTTGGTAAGAAGAATTCGGTACACAGATTCATCATCTATAGTGTATACACCTATATAAGTTTGATGCATCATCTATAGTGTATACACCTGTATAAGTTTGATGCATCATCTATAGTGTATACACCTGTATAAGTTTGATGCATCATCTATAGTGTATACACCTATATAAGTTTGATGCATCATCTATAGTGTATACACCTATATAAGTTTGATTCACCATCTATAGTGTATACACCTATATAAGTTTGATTCACCATCTATAGTGTATACACCTATATAAGTTTGATTCACCATCTATAGTGTATACACCTATATAAGTTTGATTCATCATCTATAGTGTATACACCTATATAAGTTTGATTCATCATCTATAGTGTATACACCTATATAAGTTTGATTCATCATCTATAGTGTATACACCTATATAAGTTTGATTCACCATCTATAGTGTATACACCTATATAAGTTTGATTCACCATCTATAGTGTATACACCTATATAAGTTTGATGCATCATCTATAGTGTATACACCTATATAAGTTTGATGCATCATCTACAGTGTATACACCTACATAAGTTTGATTCACCATCTATAGTGTATACACCTATATAAGTTTGATGCATCATCTATAGTGTATACACCTATATAAGTTTGATGCATCATCTATAGTGTATACACCTATATAAGTTTGATTCATCATCTATAGTGTATACACCTATATAAGTTTGATTCACCATCTATAGTGTATACACCTATATAAGTTTGATGCATCATCTATAGTGTATACACCTATATAAGTTTGATGCATCATCTATAGTGTATACACCTATATAAGTTTGATGCATCATCTATAGTGTATACACCTATATAAGTTTGATTCATCATCTATAGTGTATACACCTATATAAGTTTGATTCACCATCTATAGTGTATACACCTATATAAGTTTGATTCACCATCTATAGTGTATACACCTATATAAGTTTGATTCACCATCTATAGTGTATACACCTATATAAGTTTGATTCATCATCTATAGTGTATACACCTATATAAGTTTGATGCATCATCTACAGTGTATACACCTACATAAGTTTGATTCACCATCTATAGTGTATACACCTATATAAGTTTGATTCACCATCTATAGTGTATACACCTATATAAGTTTGATTCACCATCTATAGTGTATACACCTATATAAGTTTGATTCACCATCTATAGTGTATACACCTATATAAGTTTGATTCATCATCTATAGTGTATACACCTATATAAGTTTGAGCCATATCCAACGAGTAACTGACCGTCTGTCTGTCTGTGTTTTCAGAAACATGTAAACGCAATAACTCAAAATTACAGTAACTTAAGTATATCAAATTTGATATTGAATTTTGTAATTACAAGTGTAGATTTGCGCCATGTTTTTGTTTCATTTGGTTTAAACAAATCTTAGATTGCATTGATTTAGCAATCCTCCAAACAAAGTTGACGCGCCATGATACATTTCTTTTGGATTTGTTACTGTTTGAATGCGCCAGTTTCATTTAGTTCTCAAATTTACTCGAAATTCACTGTCTATAAACTCCAGTCTGTATATTAAAGTTAATAGAAATCTCGAAGCAAAAGATCCTTATCGAATAGAGGGATGGATATAGTTTTCTCTGTTTTTTACTAGAAACTTTCAGTATCATTTCTTTTTCGATATTAGCCGAGATTTACAGGGTAAAAACAGAAGAGTTTTATGTGATTTTCTTCCGTATCTGCTTTTCCGGAAATAACACAACAAAGATTCCAGAGCCTCTTCCAGTCACGATCTTGCAGTCCACTTGTTTCATTCAGCCGTGAATAAGTGTGTTTGATTTCGTTCCGGTCGACATCACCGGTCAGTGGTCAAGAAAAAGTCAAGTGACCCTTTTGGGCCTGAGCAAGCAAACTGCCCTTCTCAGGATATTTCCGTCGTTGGACGAATCGCTTTGGATTTAACGGATGCCTTTGGTCTCAGAACGAGGCGGTTATAGTTTGTTGATTTCGGTCTCTTAGCTGTTAGAAGACTGTGAGAGGCAAGGCTTTGCTTAAATGTAACTACATTTGTGTTTTGTTTTGCTAGAATTTTTTTTTTCTAGAACAAAAGTGTTTTGTTTTTGTTTCTTTGGAGTGGTTCTTTTTTGTATTTCAGTAAATATTTTTATTTTTTATATTATTTATGAAATGTTTTTCTCCCTTATAATGAAGATACACTTGACGTTTTGCGAACTAAGCATATTTTCAACCTAAAGATTATTAATGGAAGAGGACCAATTTGTAGATTCGCTTTATTCTGGCTCTGACGAGTTGGTAAGTGTGACGTAAGAATTGCGCGTTTCCAGGCCAGTCTATTTTATTTAAATGAGGAGGCGGGCTTATGTCAAAGTTTGGCAGATTTGGGAATTTTTTTATAACCCCAAATTCGCTGACAACATTCCGTATTGGGAAATGGGAAGGAAAAAAAAATACAACAATTTTAAATAATATTGAAATTGTATTTTTCTCTCTGTTTTTCATATTTTTCTCCTAGCCAGCAAATACACTCACCTGTCTGATTCGAAAACCAGCCGCCAACTCGTCAGAGCCTGGCTATAATTATGCATATGTGATTCATTAAATTTTGAGCTACCGCAATAATAATATTTGTATTCGCAATTCATAACAAACAGATGTGTTTCATTCTTGTAAGCATGTATCGTGTCCAGTTATGACATTAAGCTTTTATAGCATAGGAATAATAGAGATTGTACTTCCGGGCCAGCCTTAAATTCTTCTTTGTCATCGTAAATCAATTCATAATTTATGATGACAAGATATAAGATTTTGAATAAATGAAACTTAATGGCATAGTCTCATGTTTAAGGTTGTCATATTTCTATCTGCAAAACTTTTGAATCTTTAAATTCACTTTTCTTTTGATCTGTAGTTACTGTGAGTTGGTTATAATTCACAAGATACACATCTTTAAGGAATAAAAAAACTTTTTAAATTTTTTTTTATCAATGTATTAAAAAAAATCAAAGATGGACGGTACAAAACAAAAATCTGTAAAGATTGAGGTGCTATTAGAAATGTTCTAATAAATTGCAATTTTAATCACATTTACGATATGGTTTTAATTTTATTTAATGAAGGTTTATATCTTTCTTTTATTGTTTGTTGCACCTTCCGTTTTTATGATTTTTGTTTTGGCCTACTGATTTTTGAAAATCTATATGTAAATAAAAAAATTAATGTACGTGGCACAGAAATCATTTTTATTATTTCTTACCAAATGACAATCCTTAGCTTATATTGCGAACAAACATAATAATACAGAAAGCATGTAAGTGAACATTTTTTTTAAAAGTAAGACACCAAACGAATTTTAAATAGGTTTTTTTAAAAATGTTTATTCACTTTATTGAAGCGAAAATTATAAAGAAATATAATTAAATACCTGATAATTATTAATATAATATAAAATGTTATATTTTTTGCATTATTTTACCACTGAAAATGTTACATTACATTTTTATTATTATATTAGTTATCAAGTATTAAATTATAGTTTTTAAAATAATTTTTGACCTACAAATTGTTAAGAACAATTTATAACAAGGTTATTTTTAACAGATTTCAAATAAAAATATTAGATTTTCTTATCTTAATCTTATATTTAGCTGCAGAAAGGTTTCGTATTAAATGTTACAAAATTTAATTACATAATGCACTTTTTCTAACTCTTTATATTTTTAATGCATGCTTTCTAAAATAAAAATTCATAATATATTTTTTTGAATATTTTATTAATACATCCCTAATTAGTTATAAGCCTTTGATCTTTTCTAATTAGCGATAATAATCCTTTTACACGAATTTCTTCTTTTTGTTATTCTGAAGTAATTTACGTTTTAAAAAATGTATAAATTGCATTTTTTTAATTTTATGGATGTTATAAATTCTTAATTAATCTGTAGTTATCATACATTTAAGATATTTCATTCTACTTGCTCATTTCGTGCTTTTTAATTAATATTTCGAACTGGTTTCAATTTGTCTAACTCAGAATGCTATTTCAACATCATTAAGAAATAAAGAAATATCAATTGAAAATTTCACTCCCTCATATTGCAAAAATAATCAAATATATAATAAAAAGGTATAATTATCTTTTGTAATCACTTTTAATGGAACAGAAGTTTTTGCAATAAAAATAATCCATTTCAAATGAATCTATTCTTTCCTGATCCGAATAAAGAAAAATCGTCTGCCGCTGAAAAAGGATTTTTTTTTTTTTCTCCTTCTTTCTTTTATGTCATTTTTGAAATAGCTTCAATTACGAAAATACGTTTATTAGAATGTGATGTAAAAGCCAATAATTATCCCGAAGTTTCGTCTTCGCATTGCTTAAGATAATATTAGGGTCGGTCGACCCTTAATTTCGTGTCGTATATTTCCCTAACTCATTTTTTAAAATCTTTTTCTTGCAGACGACGACGAAAATAAATTCATTCTGAGAAACTTTGGAATCTCTTTTGCGGTCACAGCTCAATGTGCCGGTTCTAATTAAGATGGGGACAACGAGTTTAGATAGAGTTTGCAGTTGGGGGCTGTATAATAATTGTTGATTAGAATAAAGAAATTATATATATATTATTATTAGAAGTTTGTGCTTTTAAAAGAAGAAATTTAACCAAACGATAAATTTATTTTTCACCGCATGATTGAAAACTAACCGTTTGTTAAATTTGCAAAGATCTTAAACTTTCTTTAACAAATTTTTAAAAAGTGCATTACAATTAGCATATTACAATTAATATGCTAATGCTACTTGATTAATTTAAAATGGGTTTATGGGGTTATCTATACTAATAATAAAAATTAAAATCTGTCAGTGTTGATTCAACTCAAAATGCCGCCAAGTTCCTAGTACCTTTTTAATTAAATTTGCGCAGCTTCTTCAGAAACTCGAGAAAATTGTCTACTAATCTGTTTCTTTAAGTTCTATATTTTTAGTAAAATGATTTTGAATAATTTATCTAATTTGATAATTTTGAGTTGGAATACTTTATGTAGTTTTTATTAAAGATGTAACTTTGAAATAATTTTTGAAGACTATTTGATTTTATTTATAATACTTTATTAAAAATGCAGTAATAAATAAAATGAAATGAAAAAAAATGGCGAAATGATAATCAAAGTTTTTTTTTTCTTATATAAGGTCTCTAATTTAGTGGATTTTATTTAATAATTGCGCGATATTATAATTTAAATGTTATTTCAGTTATTTAATTTTCTGTATCAGTTTAGATGAAATAATATTTTAATAAATCGTTCTAAAAAGAATTTGTAAAATTGAGTTGAAAATTCACTATAATTAATTATCTTATTGACAAAATCATAAAATTAAATGCATGAAATATAATGAGTTTCTAAGACTTTATTAGTAATTTAATCGCTTAAGATTATATTTTAATTTTTATTTAAATGTAATTTATATAAAAGCTTCTAAATGATTTTAAACCTCCCTTATTAATAGTTAATTGGTGGCTTTCCTTATAAACAGCAGCAGTTTGATATTTTTTAAAAACATTATATCTTGAAGTAACATTAGATGGATTATTCAGCAATTTTTATTTCATTTGAAAGATAATTGGGATTTGTAAATATCTCTTGTCTTGTAATTTTAGTATTTAAAATTAAAATTCGTTGTTTACCTTGAAAGATTTTAAGCCTTGATTCATATATGAAATGGTGATATATTTTAAATTGAATATATTTTTAGTGTTGTCATTTTTTTAGATATTTAAACCTTAATTTTTATATGTGTAATTCGTAAATAAGTCTTGTGAATTCCATAAACAATTCTACGTTATAATAAAAAGTGACGACTAGTTCATCTTCAATTTCTAATATACATTGGTGATTAAAATTGTGGACATTTTTGGAACTCGTTATGTATTCTAACTTTGTATGCTTATAGAAAATGCAACGTTTCACAAAATGCAAACTCTTACATATCATTTTAAAGAGTATTTAATGCTGATTTCAATACAAAAAGCAAATTTTAAATATTTGCAATACAAAAATAGTTGAGGACAATAATTATCGAGACACATTAGATGTTGATGACTGTAGTGAGTTATCAGTACTTAGTAGAGTAACCTTTATTTTTTTATTACAGCTTCAAATCGATATTTCATTGAGCTGGCGAGATTTTTAAGCTGTTCCTTCGTTATTTCATAATGCCAGGAAACAATTATAGACTCAATTAATCCTCTTTTATTTGATGAACGCTTCGTATGTATAAGAGTTTTCAAACGGAGCCATAAGTTCTCAATAATTTTGAGATCAGGACTGTTTCCTGGCCATGATAACAATTCAGAGCTCTTTGTACTAAACCACTCATTCGATATTTTTGCTGTGTGGCAAGGAACGGAATCTTTCTAAAAATAAATAATGCATTGTTGGGAAAGAGATCACTCATGGAAGGTGTCAGTTTTGGCTCTAGAATAGTGTCAATATATTTTCTTGCATTTAATTGTCCCATAGATGACATAAAGTAGACTAATACCGTTTGCTGACATGCATGACCAAATCATAACACTAACTGAATTCTTCATAAGTGCCTGAATGCAGTCAGAATGTAGCTCTTCGCCTATTCTACGTCTTACATATTTTCGCCATCACTGCCGATTAAAAATATCTTTGTTTCATCACTCGATATAACTTGTGGCCACTGATCATCTGTCCAATTAATGCGTTTTCTTTGCCCACTGTAATCGTTTTCTACGCTGCTGTAAACTGAGATAAGGATTTTTTCGTTGAATTCTACTTCTTAGTCCAACATCTAATAATTTTCTCAAGGTTGTACTTCAACTAATATAAATGCCATCATCATTCAATTGATTTCTGATGGCCGTGGATCTTGTATTTTGAAGACATTGCTTTTTTCTTCTTCTGTCATCAGAAGATGTGGTGCAAGTTTTTCAGCCATTTTCTGCTTTGTTTTTCATTGAATTTGTCTCCTGATAACATAAGCAAAACTTTCGAACTCCAGATGTAATCACAGAACCGCCCACTTCTCTTGCAATTTCAGCATAGGAAAGACCACATTTATGTAACGCAATAATCTTAGTTCTCTTTCTAGTTGTCGAAATATGTTTTTTATTTGATGTCATTGCTTCTTGACTAAATATGAGAAATATTTACAAAAATGCCAACTGTATGTTAAAAAGTTTAACAAAATTTCTAACTCGCAATTTGATTATATAAAAAAAATAGTATTCCTTCTATACGAAAATTACAATAATGACTTGTTTCTACTTTAAACATGATGTCAGCTCCTGCTAGTAGTTAACATTTGATTGGTTCCCAGAACAAGAACAGTGATTTGTCAGGAAAGTTAGAAATTACAATCCACTTCATCACTGTATTTGTTGTTCAGATTAAAGTAGGAATAACTTTCTTTTTATTGCAAATATTTGAATTTTACTTTTTGTATTGAAATCAGCATTAAATTCTCTTTAAAATGATATGTAAGAGCTTGCATTTTGTGAAATGTAACATTTTCTATAAGCATGCAAAGTTAAAAAACATAATGATTTTCAAAAGTGTCCACAATTTTGGCCATCACTATATTTTTACATGAATTAATTCACTCTATCGAGGTTTTTTTCCTGACATTTATTTGAATGATTTTTTTTATTCTGTATATAAAATTTAAATAACAATTAATTGTATGCAATGAATGCATTTTTTTTAATATTAATGTATTTTTAATATAACTGAACGACTTCCTTATGACCCTTTGTCTAGATAATGAAAAGCATCGTTTATTTTTGTGACCTCTCCAACCTAAATTTTGCAAAATAATAACAATAAACATTGACAATCAATATAAAATATATTCTGCTAAAAAAATATACTTTTGTCTTATTAACTTATTAATAAAATGGCTGGCGATATTTTATTTTTCCACTGAATAACTACCATTTTAATTAGCTTGGTGGATCTACTATCATATAAATTTTTGATTTAGCTAAAAATACTATATAATGAAGAAAAAAAAAGTAATATTAATAACTACAATATCAATAGAGATTCGTCGTGTGAATGAAAATACCAAATCTTTTATAAGATTTGTGAATTTTAATTTTTGATTGTGAATCCCTATTAAATTTTGAAATTCCTTTATCAAAAACATCACATATAAGTTAATTAAATTACTATGTAGAACTAATATATAATTTAAAATAAACCCCATAGAAAACGTTTAACATATATACAACAATTTATATACGTTTTCGGCTTATCTTATAAATTACGAGTGGTTTTCATCGTATTTATGGACATTTATTTTTGTGCATGCAAAAAAGAAATAATTACTATGACTGATATCAAACAAAAAAACTTTGAAAGCAATATTAATCGGGATATTCCTCTTTAAATTCAAGTCAACCAATTCAAAAATATTTACAAAAATGACCTGGTGGTAAGTTCTCGGCCTCGGAACCGAAGGGTTTCAGGTTCGAGACCTGATTCCACTGAAGAACCGTCGTATAAGCGGGTCTAGTGGACATTAAAACCGTCTGGACCACACGTCCTCTCGTTGGTGTGGTGTGGCGTAGAGAGGGGGCACCAGTTCATTCGTCCTCGTCATCTGACCGCGGTTCAAAATTACGAGATCCTGAAATAGCCCTAGTGTTGCTTTAAAACGGGACGTTAATATAACTCAACTAAACTTAAAATCAATAATACATTTATTCCTTTAATTCTCGTTTAGAAAAGATGTTTACTAATCTGAATAAATTTAAGCGTTATAAGCAAACGTGAGAACATTTTGTCATAAGATAGGTTTCATAGAGTGATGCTAAATGGGCCAAATATTTGAAAATCAAAATTCTGAAAAAAAAAGTTGAAAAGTTTTTTGAACTAGCAGTCGAAACACTGCATTTTATTGAAAGGATATTTTTTATCTTTCGGGGGAATTAATATTGTGTTTAAGATTATGGTTCTTTATTTTGAATATATTATAATCATAGCAAAAAGGATATACATATTTTTTCTTTAACATATTTTTGTATGTACTTATATATATTTTTATATTCATATTTTTACTATAATAGGATGAGAGAAATTATTTAAAGCAGATATCTTAATTTTTAATTTTATCTTACATTTAATAAAAAATCAAAAGCTATTCAAACCTTTAAACTTTTACTTTGTAGCCTGATACAATTAGCATAACTGGAATTAGGAATAACTGGAATTTCTTTGTTTTTATATTATTTTAAATTATGTGATAATGTCCGCACAAAACATGCAATTAATATTTTAGCAACCATATGTATAAATGCAATATCTGAAACAATTGAAATAATTATTGTGTAATATACACAAACATATTTTGAAAAAAAAAATGTATTTAAAATTTTTAAAAAAACCTTGTGCCGAAATAAAATTGATATCACCGAAAAGTTAATTTTTAAGATTTTTAAATAATACATAAATATTCTTTAATATCGCATGTATTAAAATTTTTAAAGAAAAATGTTGAAATTTTGTGTCATTTTTTGCAATTAAAATTTAATTAGATTTTAAAAAAACCTTTTAAATTAATGAGCACCTACTTCCCAAGATGTAACTTTTTACCAAATTTGGTACCTTTGCGCTCTAACGATCTGTCATAGAGTCATAGAGTTTGCACGATTTACATATAGTATACCAGCATATTAATTTTATAATGCTAAAAGTATTATCATGTGAGAACATGATGTTGTTTTGGTTAATGTGTTTTGAAGCTCGAAATCGCGTAGGCAATGAATAAAGCATAAATGGAAATTTTGATCGCATATATTTTTTTTCACCCGTTTTTACCAGTATTGCATTATTATTATGTATGCTTCTTTAACAACAGACGCGTTTTTAAACGGTTGACGTTGAACGATGACATCATAGCTGTTATTTTATCTCAAAATTGGTCGAACTCCAAAACTTTGTCAGCTAGAAAAATTGAAAGTTTAAAAAAATTCTGTATACTATATATAATAGAAAGAGAGAGAGAGAGAAAAGTCTCGTGATTGTTTCAAACCGGTTTAAACTGGTTAATGACAAATTAAATTAAATTAATTAAGACAAATAATGTCTTAAAAAATAATAATGTTCTCACAAGATAACTTGAAATGTGCGATCGTAGATTTCAATTTAATTTTTCTCCAGTTTATAATTTTATTTGATTGCCGAAACTCTTTTGAGCATTTTTTCCAGGCTTATTTATTTATTTTGAATTGTGTTAAAATTCTGATACGTCGTTGCTAATTAATTGTTCTTAGCGTTAAAGGTGGTGGTTTGGATGGAGTTCGCAGTTTCGATATTCTTTATCTCTAAGACAAAACTGTAGATCTATTTGATTTATTTTTAATTAATAATGAATCATCTAAAAGCAATTGAAAAATAATATTTATTCATTAAGAAATTTACTTTAATCCTTCATTTGTATCTATAAAACAATTATGCAAGCAAACTACGCATTAAGAGAAGAAAATTTTTTTAAACTGGGCTGCATTTATTTGATACATTATTTTAAATGACAGTAGGAGGTTGAATAATGTATTTATTAGTTGATTTCATAATTGTTGGAGTTCTGGTATGCTTTTTTTTTTCTCCCTAATTCTTTCTTGTAGAATTTACGTTCTCAATAAAATGGTTTATTTAAAATTATAAATTTTTAAAAAATATATTGATGATGCAAATAATAGATGCCAGATTAGGAAATGATGAAGTTTATTACGAAAATGTTATTTCATTACATTTTTTCCCCTTGTTTGCCAAAATTGAATAACGTCGAAAAGCGTAGCTAATCAAATTGAGCTGTAATGAATGATTAAGTGAATCGGATTGTTTTCTTTTTAAAAAAAATAATGTCGATTAATTGAAGATTAAGAACTAGAAAAATGTCTTTGATGAATTGTAAGGAAAATCATTTTATTGTTTTCCGCCAGTAAACATATCTTTAAATTGGAAATGTATGAAGCGTCATTTCTTATTAACGATTATTTTCAAAATCGACGATATATTGATTAACATTTTGATATATTAATGAATAGTTTTAGTTAAACCTTTCATGCTTTAATTGTTATTTTTATATTTCTTAAATCTATAGAAAGTTCAAAAACTTTTTAAGATAAAAAAATAAAGATCGATTAACGACTTTTAAGAATCAAAAACTGTATCATTTTCTTGTAAATTACTATTCGTTTCAAAAATCATAGATTATCACTTTGGGGGAATTTTGCCCCGCGAAGTTGTGATACGCAGTGATTAGTTCATATATATATATATAAGCATTTTTTTGTGTGTGAGTCCTTCGTTATCGTTATGTGGAACACCGGGGCACTTGCGTTTACTTTCAGTTCATTTTGTTATTTTAATTATTGCTATTTTATTTATTATTATTGCTATATTGTTATTTTATTATGATGTGAGAACATGTTGTTTTGGTTTGAGGTTTTTGAAGTCTCAATATGCGTATGCAACAAATTGGCGATTTATCGCTTTTGAGGTTATTAGAAAATAATGCATAAGGTTGCAGAATAATCCAGAAAATTTGGCGATTTATCGCAACTAAAGTTACAACTTAATTTCCAAATTGTTGATTCTTTGAACTTTTACCATTGTCTTAATTTAAGTCATTAACCAATTTAAACCGGTTTGAAACTATCACGAGACTATCAGATTACGCATGTGCCGATATTTAGAAGAAAAAAACGATGGTCCCCCCCCCCCCCATCTTTCCATCTCAAAATTGGTCGAGCTCCAAAAGCTTGTTTGCCAGCTAAAAAAATTAAAAATGAAAAAGTTTAAAAAATTATCATCATTATATATATATATATATATATATATATATATAACATTATTTGTTGTGAAGCATGATGCATTTTAAAGACAGTGAAAATACTTTTAATTTTGTGACGTCGTTTTATTTCATTTTGAAGAAGCAAGCATATGTACAAGCGATGAGCACACAGAGCGACACAGAAAAGGAATGAGGGAAAAGCTCTTGGACATTTTATCCCTGGTCTTATATAACCTATGATTTTGATAGGGAAAACATTTCTTCATAATACTAATATATTACGAGATTTCGATAGGGATTTTCTTTACACACGCGGAGAAGGTAGGGGAAACAGAGGGAGATTTTTTAAAAAAAAATTGCCTGATCAGCAGTATTTTATCTCTTTACGTGCAGTGTGGGAAAGTTAGATTCTAGCTGATTCAACAATTTAACAAAGCTTCTCTTGAATTTATTAAGTAGAGACGGTGGAATTGGATCACGAAATAAGAGAATATTTTAGAATGAAGTTACTATGGGCTAAATTAAGATAAAAACTTGAAAATTAATTAAATTGAAATTAGAGTTAAAATATCATTACACACACACACACATATACTAGCCGCCTTTGGCGACCAGCCGGTTCGCCAATCTTAATGTTCATTTAAATTTTAATAATTAAATATGTTGAACCGGAGTTTAACCCCCTTCTTCGCCAAGTTGCGATAACGCTCCAAAGCTGACAATCTTTATTATGCACTATAATTGAACATCTGCTCCTTTGCTTTTGAACATTTCGCAAGGTCGTTGTTGGCGATTTTTAAAAATTGCTCCAAGCAGGAGGTTAAACTCCGGTCGTACCATTAAATATTTTACGCAATTCCAACTTTAATAGATTCTTCAGCAAAATATTTTAAAACTTCAAATTTTGATAGTCGTATAATTCACTCATAATATTATAAGAGCCTTCAGTCATAGCCTGATATGTATCTCTCTAATTTTCTGTTACCCCTCGTAGAAATTATGCTTTAAATTAAAGTGTAAATGATTAATCTGCAATTAATATAATAATATTTTTTACTGAAACAAAGCATTTTTTTAATACTATGATTACTGATAATAGAGTCACTGAGCGTTTAGACTTTATGGGCACTAAAGAATATCTTTTTAATTTATGTAATATCTCAAGAATTTGTCAACAAAAATTTCTCATTCATCATGAACAGATCGATTCATTAACAATGTTTAATTTTAAATGCATCAAACACTAAAAAAATACAATGAATCGTTTAAAATAATCGGTCGAAAACAGGTTTAAAAAAATACTTAAAAAACGATGTACTTAAAACTATAAGCATATACAAAAAAGTATATAACTAACATAAATACAATTTACTTAAAAAAGCATGCAACTAACCTAAAAATAATTTAAATCATCCGTTGTTGCCATGTCAACAGTCAGAAAACAATGCGCATGCGTGAATTTTCTTCGCCAGTTACGTTAACGCAAGTGCGTGAATTTTTCTACGCCAGTTGGGGTAACGCTATGCAGATTATACATTTTTAATTTCCTTTATTCTGTGTTATTTTAATTCAAAAGTACTTCAAAATGAATGTGAAACATGGATTAATTAACAATGTTTAATTTTAAATGCATAAAACATTAAGAAAATAAACAGAATCGTTTGAAATAATCCGCCGAAAAATGTTAACCCTAGCCTCAATTCTGTTGGGAGAAAAAAATAACTGAAAGTTGGCTGTGGGGAAAATGGAAGATTTTTTTTTTTGGCGGAAAAGTTGGCGGTGGGGAAAATGGAAGATTTTTTTGGCGGGAAAGTTAGTTTTTAACTAATAATTAAAATTTCAAAAAAAGGGACCCCAGGTGCACATTCCCGACCTCTAAGGTATACATGTACCAAATTTGATAGCTGTATGTCAAATGACCTGACCTGTAGAGCGGCAACACACACACACATTGAGCTTTATTATATATATATATATATATATATATATATATATATATATATAATAGAGAGAGAGATGGATAGAGACCTATAGAGAAGCTCCGTGATTGTTTCAAATCAGTTTAAATTGGTTAATGTCTTAAATTAATTTAGATAAATAATGACTTAAAAAATAATAATGTTCTTAAATGATAGCTTGAAATTTGCGATCGTAGATTTCATTTTTTTATTTTTGTTTATTTCGTTTGGTTATTCATACTTGTTATTTTAAATTGCAGGCAATATTATAATTCGAATGTTTTTTTATTTCTTATGTACTCTTCATAATAGCTAGCTCAATTTTGTGGATTATCTGCGATCTGCTTAATTCTGCCGATAATCAGCTTTTACGTATTGTTAAATAAATGCAGATCTCTGCTCCTCCATCTTTTATCTCTCTCCTATTTTGTGGAATAGATATCACCTGGTACATGCGTAAAAGAAAATTTCATATCCACGATTTAACAGTACTTGCGCTCATTGCTTTTTAAATATTTTTTTTAGAATTTAAAATAACATTTGCTGCATGTTTAATATTTTAAACTGATTTCATTTTTTTTTTGGTTATTAAAAGAAGTATTATAATGTAATAGTGCTAAGAAAATCAAAAAAGAATTTTTTTTTTAATTAGCAATTTGACATATTTTTGACATGTTAATTGTTTCGGATAATATCAGTTTTGATGAGTGAACACTCTAAGCACAACTTTAATTGAAGTTATGTAAAGCAAACCGTTATAAGCTACAGATCAGAAGGCGACAGAAGACTAGCTACACACAAAATTCGACCCTTAGATCAAATAAGTTCTGGTTCCGATTTGTTCTGCTTAGCAAAATGAACGTAGTTTTTGCTAACTCTAGTTTCATCTATTCAAATTGCTTGAATTTTTACAAACGCAACGAAAAAAGATTTTTTAAATCAAGAAAATAAAAATAAAATATAATTATCATAATTATACCATAAAAAATCGAGAAAAGTATGAATACCCAGCTTTTATTTCTGTTGATTCTTTTATTTCTGTTAACCAAAAGAGTATTCTTGTTATGATTTTCATTTTATATCTGATTAATTGAAGGGTTTTTTGCAAAGACTAGTTGCATATTGGGGCTGGTAGTTGATGTTGATTACATATCTTTCTTACTGTTTTAACCCTTTAAAGGGCCATTTTTTTTCTAGTCATATTATGTTAAAATATTTTTAGGCTTAAAATTAGAATAAGAAAAGGGATTTATTTAGCTTATTAGATAAATTTGATTTGATTAATTAATTAATTTGGTTAATTAATAACTAAGTAACAAATCAAGACATGTCATTTTGTGTGAGATAAAGAACTGAAGTATCTAAGTTTCCGTCCTTCTAAAAAAATGTGTCAGAACTTATGCCAACCTACATAAATTCATACAAAGATTGATAAATTTGGTGGGAAGCACACTTCCCACGGCCTTAGAAAGGGTTAAAATAAAAAGAAAGAAAACTACTTTTCCTGATGTTAAAAAACAATTCCAACCATTAGATTTCTTGTTACTTAAGAAATGGAGCTACCTATCATGTTAATTTGTTGCAAGATAGAAGTAGCTCTTGGGGTTATTTCCATTTTGTTAATATTTATTGCTAAACAATCTCGAATGACATATTCTTATTTCTTACTACTTATGTTTGTAATATATAAAGATGTAGTAGAAAGTAGTTTGCGAATATAGACCAGGATAGTTGGTATGGTTGGTTGGACTCGCATCCCTTAGGTTGTGAGTTCGAACCCCGCCGACCGTAGACTCTCCGTGTGTGTGGTGGCTGGCGCACGTATAAATCTATCGTGGTCACAAAGTCCTCCATTTCGAAAGTAATACCACTGGGAGTACTGGTTCAGAGGTGACCGTTCTCTGATTCAGGTCTAAATTAAAATCTACGAATGTGTGAATGAAATGAGTGAAGTCCGCCCGGTAAAAAGAGTTGTGCCGCGTAAGTAGCTAAGTCGTACTCTTGGCCCTATTTGGCGCTACTGAAAAAACAAGAGACGCTCACTCGGCTGACAGATCGCTGACAGATAACTGTCGGGCTTGTAAAGTACCAGAAGTCGCAACACAATTTGCGAATATGTATAATCAAATAAATGATATGTGCTTTTGTAAATGACTATAATAACGCATTAGATTTGTCAGACCTTACTGGTGGGGAATGTGACGATTGAGAATTGAAATTTTCTCCATGTAAAATCAAAATAGAGGCTGTGTTTCAATTTAAACTTTCTTTTAATAAATTATCCCAATGCTTTAAATCATTATTAATAGAATTAGATAGAACATAAATCTTTATGACAAAAAAAAAAGTAGAAATGCAATAATCACACTTCTGTTAGTCATCCTTTACACATTTTTTTTTTTTTCCCTCGTATATATAATATAGAGAAAGTAATCTAATCGCCAAAAAATTCCAACTCGACATTTTGACGAATCTCCACATTTCAGATCTCCCTGAGTTCTAAAAATACATTTTTGGAAAATGTATGTCTGTCTCTGACCTAAAGAAAATTCAAAAACGGTTTGAGTTGAAATTTGGATTTTGCAACACATTTGCAGATTTCTGTAAAATTTTGAGAAAAATCCGTTTAGAGGAGATCCGTCTGTCCGTTTTTTCGAATATAAGTTAACACGATAATTACAAAACGAAGAAAGCTAGTTAGATAAAATTCGGTACACAGATTTAAAATCTACAGTGTAAACATCTGTCAAATTTGGAGTGAAATCCGACTCCCAGTTGACTGTATGTCGGCCCGTACTTTCAGAAATATATAAATGCGATAATTCTAAAACGCAGTGACTTAAATATATCAAATTTGGTGTGGGGTTGGTGACCACAAATGTAGTTTTGTGTCAAATTTTTGTTTCAATCAGGTGAAAACAGTGTCTAAAATACAAATTCGCTTTTCGGATACTATAAACTCATACGAGGGATTAATCGCCACTACCATGCAAGGTTTTCTCTAGACTAACACCTTTATTAGAGAATATGCGAGAAAGTTTTGGAGAAACAACTCCCGCTGGTTTTAAGTTAAAATAATGTTACAAATCTGTAATTTTGCTGCTCGGCCATGAGTAGTGTCATCGTGAGAAAGACCGTTGTAAGATCTGTGCTGAGTGGCTGCCGCGTCAATGAACTCAGAGCTTGGCGACTAACTGGATAATACCGGAAAGTTCAAGAAGTTTCACGATCCATCCAGTAAGAACCGAGATACACCGAGGTACGCCTTGATTGGTCTGAAGATTCTAGCCCCCGCCTCCCGGAACTATAAAAGACGGGCACTCTGAAGCTGCGAGGAAGTGTGTGTATCGTCAGAAGTGGTGTGTGAGAAGAGTCGGAGTCGCCGACACGTAAAGAAACAGGAGGATTAGACAGCAAGCAAGCAAGCTGCTGAACTAGCGATTAAATGTGTTGCAATTGATTAGCGGTATTTGTAGTAGAAAAATTTTGTAACAATAGTTTCTTGATATGTAAAAACAATGAAAGATATTTGTCAAACAAGAAATACTTTCACATGGTATAAAAATCTGAATTTACTAACCTTTTCAATGTTTGACAAAAACTTCAAAAATTTGGAAGTATTTTATCTAATTTCACTTAAATGAATAATATAAAAAAAAATCTCTTCAACATATACCACCCCTTATAATGATTCGATATATAAATATACCTCCTTTTCTAGATGGCAGATTTAATGAAGTTTATTGATTCGTAAAGAGGCGAAAGTTTTCCGCCCGTTTCTAGCTCCCAACATCTGCTTCTTCGTTCATGTGAAATTCTTTTATCGTCGGGTGACGAAGTTTTCCTTCACCGTTGCGGTTGCGGAAATCCATTCCGAGGTTTTTAATAGAGATTCAATATACTCTTAATTGGTCCATGTTTATCTCGCAAAAATGGACGGCTCTGACGTTGTGGAGGGGTTGTCTGTTCTGTTAATATTCGTATAATTTTGACATGGAATAGTGCTGTAATTAAGGTTTGGTAGAAGACAGTAGATTTAATCACTGGATTAGATTTTTAAATTTGGGTGAGAATTTGTTGAATGGCTATCTTTATTATTATTATTATCAAATTTAATTTTATTTTACGTTTATGGAAATTAATACTAAGATTAGATTTTTTCAATACTCTGTTCTATTTAATCGATTCAAATATACTGCCCGTCGAAAAAAAGCAATCGACTTTTTAAAAATAACTCTTTTAAAACACCATTTGGAGAGTAAAAGGGGGAAGGTGTGCGAGGATAAACACAAAAGAGGCTTAAAAAAATTATTCAGGTAATTTTGCATGGCGTGTTCTTTTCTTAAAAATGAAATTTATAAAACTTATTATAAAATATTGTAATTAAGAAATCGTTATAATATGAAATACGTTATTTAGAGAGACGAAACTCTTTATAACTTCATTACGAGGTAGATGAAAACAATAGACGAGTTTCAGAAACAGTTATTTAATTATTTTCTAAATTCCACATTTCACAAGACAAAAAAAAAAACACGAAAATACTCGACATTTATTTAGAATACAATCTAATAATGACACCCCAAGAAGGATCATGGAAAATATACCTCGATGTTAATAAGGCAACGCCATCTATTGTATCAAAAGAAAAGGTAGTATTACTTTTGTAACCGCTACAATCAGAAAATTTTATCATTCAATGAATATGTAATAATGTTAATGTCGTTTTGAAAATGTATCGATTCTCTCTGTATTTCCACTTATATTTAAAGTAGGTAATGTAGTTTTAAAATTTTATTAAAAAATTTAAGAAAGTCTGATAAGCTTTGTTTCACCTTATCGAAAAACCCGGTACCAAAAAAGAGTTTTTTTTCTCTGAGCACAATAGAAAAAGAAAGAAAAAAAAAGATACCAAAAAACAGCATATATGGTCATCACGATAAGAATCTCACAATAAAGGATATTCCTTTGATATGGATGCAGCATGGTTCTGACTAGTTTGCGGCTATCTTTCGATCTCAATCAGCTGACTATATTTTTTGAAAGGGAGAAGCTAACTGTGGAAAAGTAATAAGGTTGTGATTATTACAAATGTGGTATAGAACTCGGTGCTTTTCAACCTTCTCATTTTTCATATACCTTCTGCCTAGAGAAAATTGGCGATCTTTCAAGAGCTCAGATCGAAAGTGAAACTGCAATTTAATGTAAAGAATTGCTTGTTTAAGACAACTAAAATTATCCTAAGAAATCCGAAGAACTTAAATGTTAAATTGCCTTTTTAAATCGAATTTTAATAAGTAAAAATGAAATAATATTTAAAAATGCAGGAAATTTGATTGATTTTTTATTTTTTTATTTTTACATAAATAAGTATAATTAAAATAGGGCATATAGGTAATAAATCTATTTTCAATCTGAGGAATTACCCACTTATCCATCACAGATAAAGAATACTCTAGAACCAGTGGTTATACTAATAAAAAGTAGGAACTTTACATTAGCGAAAGTTGATGGTGTGGATTTAATTTATTTTCCGATTTATTAACTCCTGTAAACATGAACTATGGAGCTTCCTATATTTGCTTAAAACACTTAAAAGTCCGTAAGATTGGATTCAATTTTCAGGTCACCGCTAATCTCGGTAATAGTTTTTTAAACTAAGAAATGAAACTGAGTCATTAAATCTCCGAAACTGTGTTTGCTTAGACCTTTACTACCGTGGTGAAAACAGCGCCTTAAATGATACTGAGAATCTGGTAGAACAGAAAAAAAAAAAAAAAAAGTGAGATTTTGTGCTGTGCGTTGTTTGTTCTTCAGCTTTACGCTTTTTTTTTATTTTGGTTTATGGACGATTTAATTCCAATAAAAGTTCTGGAAAAGATCTTTATATAGTAAATGATTATAATCTGCGAGTTTGTTCTTTTTTTCCTTCCTTCACGTGTTTTTTCCGCCATTGGGAAACTTAATCTTCACATTCTTTTCGTGAAGGGAAATGCTCTCCATGAAAACTGTAAGAAACACAGGTGAGCCAATTTCTAGTGACTGTGTCAACATGTATATTGTGCCGTTTTAAGATACAGCTAGCTGTCTGACATTTTTATCCGTTGTTTTTATAAATAATATTCGGAGCTTTGTCTTCTTTAAAATGGCAAACGTTAAGTTTCTAATAGTGGTGAAGTAATATTAAGAAACCTAACGTAAAATTAAAACCTATGTAAAATGTTATCGAGTTTTTTACTTTCTTGTATACGTAGTATAGGAAAAGTATAGTAATCGTCAAAAAATTCGAACTCGAGATTTTGGCGAATCTTTACGTTGCAAACTCCCTGTGTTGGAGTAACACATTTTTGGAAAATGCCCGTCTGTCTGTCTGTAACAAAGATAATTTTTAAAAAAACCGCTTTGATCTGAATTGAAGAAATTTGATACACGATCTTAACACCACAGTTAAATAGATAAAATTATGTACGCAGATTTAACATCTACAGTGTAGTTGTTAACACCTTTAAATTTTGAGTCTAATCCAATTACGCTTTGACTGTCTGTCAGCTTGTACTTTCAGAAACAAATAAGGTGATAATTCAAAAACCAAATTACTTAAATATATCAAAATTGGTATGGGATTTTGTGACTACAAGCGCAGTTTTGATTCAATTTTTGTTTTAATGGTAGGAAAAAACTCTCTCAAACATAAATTCTATTTTCACATAAATTCTATTAACCACATGTCGGGGATTGATCGCCAAGGAGGACACGATAGATTCAGTAAAAAGGCTAAATTCTCGCCAAAAGTTGATGTTTTCTAACTACTGTACGCCAACGCAATGCAAGGCATTTTGTTATGATAAATTTATTAAAGAATATGCGAGAAAGTTTTGAATAGACTACTCCCACTGTTTATTTCATGTAGAAGTTCATTATATTTTAATTTGACAAATTGAACATTGTTATCCGCTAAAGTAAATACTATTAAATTCCTTCTTGAAGTAGGGCCGATTCTCTTTTCCTAAAAAAAAAAAATAAGAGCAATTATATTGCCAGAAATTAATTGAGAGGAACACAATAATAAATCGGCAATAACAGAAAGAGTGTGCATTTTATTCTCAAATGTTCAGCAATAACTTTTGTATTTAAATAATCAGTTCCCAAAACATTTATTTCCAAAATTTACTTTAATGGACAAAAGCAGACGATATTTTGTTGTTCAGCTGTTTCTGATATCTTTATAATAAACACGATATCACCTTATTTACATTTGTTTTTTATTCTCAGATGTAGGTTAAGTTTTGTTGATAAAATAATTTAGAACTCGTGCCTCATTTACGTCATACCTTTATGTAATCTGACTTTCATTATATTAATTTCGTTAATGATTTCAACTGAGAGAAAATTCGGACAGATTTTTCTGACGTAAGATGTTATTATTTTAAGAGAAATTAAATCTTTTCCTTAAAGGAGATCTGAAATTGATTTGTCAAATGCAATACCTTTATTGATTTCAACATTCATTACCTAGAAATGATTGCAATTTCCATTTTCTGTGTAATTTTTAATCTTCTGTGAAAAGGTAATAGTCCAAAAGCCTTTTGCTGAGCGCATTAAAATGCATTCTTTTCTTCGACAAACATAAAGAAACATTGGTAACTCTTATTTTAAATATCACGGTGAAATCCCAGCCTTTTGAGGTTGAAGTAATTGCGTTGGAAATTGTTGGAAGAGTTTCAAATTACCCTTCGTTAGGACATCAGTCAATTCAGATCTAGATTCGGACGAAGTATTTTGTGATTGTTTGTGGACATTTTAATCCTCGTGGTTCTTTTATTATTCCGTGAGAGCATTGTTCCTTTGTCATAGCTGTACAACAATCTGAAAATCAAGTTACTTGAAATGTGAATTTAGACTTTTATTTTTGCTGAAAAGTTTTGAATGTAAATTTTGAAAACAATGGGTAGTATTCTTAAATTAACTGTTGTTAAATGAAATTTCAAGGTACTCTATACTTAACTTTTCACTTATCTTATGCAAATATAGTTAAGTCCGTAATACATTTAAATTTTACTGGTATTATGTGAAAGTATAAGCTTGTTAGATGTTGTAGACATTAAATAAAATTTACGAGCTTTATTTTAGACTAAAAAATATCCCCATCTAGAGGGGCTGTTATCTTGTTAATAGTAGATTTGATTTTCACATGTTAATTAACAAAAGTTCTACTCGTGAACATGCGCATGAGTAGAAAATTTCATGCCTATTGGCAGAATGCTTAAAGAATAAATTTATATCATTTGTAATACATTTAGATATAAATATATAGTAACATTAAAGTTAAACTATAAAGAATCGGTATTTTATTATAAACAAAAAAATTTCAATATTATTTTTAAAAATTTAATTGTAAACAACATTTATCTTTTCTATTTATAATGACCTTTCGCTCTTAAATAAAAACTCGTCACTGAAATCGGATTGAAACAAATAATGATCTACTAACAAAAAAAAAATGTGCTATGCTGAATACAAAATTTAATAAAAATTCTGAAAGGAAATTTTAATATAACCTTTAGTTGGTCCATGAAGTGAGAACGTAATGAATTAATCTAAAAAATATGCAGAGTTCAGCTCATTGATCTTTGCCACAATTCAGCTTAAAATATGTAATTAAAGCCTGGAATTTATGAATACATAACTAGTCTTTTTTATTCAGGCTTAGCTTTATACGCATGGTCTATCAGTAAATCAGTCTATTTAAATATATATATAAAAAACAAAACCTGTTCGAATTGCTTGGCGCCAAAATTGACTTGCGTATCTGCTAACGACGGCGATCAAGAATTGGGAATATTTTAAACTTCGCTTTGCATTACAGACAGTACTGGATTTCTATATTATAGATTCCGTAGCTTGCTAAAAAGGGGTCTGCAATTTAATTGATAGAAGCAATTCTAAAATTCTTGTAATTTCCATAAGTTTGCTGTACATTTGGCTTGATATTTTAAAACAAAAATTCTATCTTGTCTGCAGAAATTTTGCTGTTTCAATTCCATGACTATTTTGGAAATGTTGTGCTTAAATCTTTCGTACATCTGGTGAGCACTAAGTCGGGGGTTAGTGAGCGTATAATTAGTCACGGGAATTTTTATAAAGGTAAAAAGACGAACAATCTTAATTTGCAGTTCAACAGATAAGAAATCATTGAATTGGTTTATTGAAGAATTTGTGAACACGCGATGGAACTACGTCAGAGAGTGAGAAAATGTCCTTTGGGTTATTTTTGCGTTTTTTCCAATTTTTCTTTAATTATTTTCCTTCTTTGTTAAGTTACAAAAAAAATGCTAAACTGCAATTGTGCATTCATTCCATAAATTGTGTTTTATAATAAAATGCTACTAAGGCTCCCATGTGATTTGATTTTATATCATTAGAATTTTAACGTTATGTAATGACTCAATTCATGTAACCTTATTTTTTCCTAACTTCATTTGATATTTATTATTAAAGCTAGTGGTTAATATAAAAGTGTAGATGTTAGAAATAAAGGGAAAATAATTCTCGTTTGGCATATTTTTCCATTCCACCTGCCAGAACAACAGGGAAAATAAATTTCTAAATTCATTCTCTTGATCGAAAATGATTAAAGCTTGTATTTTCTCTAGCAGTTGTAGATCTTGGCTTTATGTTTATATGTGATTGCATTTGAATGAAATCCTTTGATGTATGATTGATTCTTCTTTTTCCCGCCATTTTACTGCAAATAAAATCATTCGTCAAGAACATAGACAAGTTCTTAACTGAACCGGAATGATGTTGATTGCTTTTGCGAATAATAACTAACTGTTTCAAGAAAAAGTTTTTTTTTTGTTGTTGTTTTTTCTGATGGAAAGCGGAGGTTACTTTTGAATGTTTTTTTGAAAAGATAAGAAAATACGAATTGCATCGCCACTGCATTTGTTTCTAACTATAATATGCTTGATATCATGCAATAAGACGGAAAACATTTGTTTGACGAACAACTTCCTAAATTAATAGAAATTCCTTCCTCTTCGCATAAAAGTAACCATGTTTCCTGCAGGAAGTTCGCTTTAATTGGTTTTCTTTTCGAAACTTCTGGATTTATTTTCCGGTTAGCAGCAAAAATTTGTTTTCAGTGCAGTTAGGTTTTGGATACCAAGACAAAGGGATGTGTCTCTCAAAGTAATATTTTTTAATAAAAGTTTAGGATTCATCGTTCGGTTCACTTCGATGTACTGTTTAAGATTTGCGACGGGGGAACTGAAGTAAGGAATTTCTAAATTTAATCTTGCTGTCACGGTGATACTAGACATATGGGGTATTCGTGCATCTTTTAAAGTGGCATATTTTGTTATGTGTAACAATACAATGTGCATCTTCTCGTGAATCAGAATGCGGCAAAGTTTCTATATTTAAAAAATGAGCGTACCTTTATGACTTTCATATCTCCATGACTACATTTGCAATTGAGTTACTTTTTTTTTTTTTTTTTTTTACTTATACGTAGTATGGAAAAAGTATTGTAATCGCTAAAAAATTTCAAACTCGAGATTTTGAAGAATCTCCACGTTCCCACTGAGTTCGAGAAACACATTTTTGGAATATGACCGTATGTCTGTCTGTCTGTCTCTGACCTAAAGGTAACTGAAAAGCGCTTTGATTCAGAGGGATGAAATTTGGTGTGTGGTCTTTATACGGAATTTGAAGGTTTCTATCAAATTTTGAGCAAAATCCATTCAGAGGAAGTCTGTCTGTCCGCCTGTTCGAATATAAGTTAGCATGATAACTACAAAATGAAGAAAGCTATGTGGATAAAATTTGGTACATAGATTAAACATCTACAGTATAGATACCGGTGAAATTTTAAGCTAAATTCAACAACGGATAGATTGTCTGTTGGTCTGTATTTTCAGAAACATGCAAACGCTTTGACTTAATATATCAAATTTGCTATGCAAATTTGTGACTACAAGTGCAGTTTTGCATCAAATCTTTGTTCCAATCGGTTGATAAAAACGTATCTAAAGCACAAATTTGATTTTCGGATACTATTAACTACATAACAGGGATTAATGGACTAAAAACTCGCCAAAGATAGGACGATAGATTCAATAAAAATGCTAAATTCACGCCAAAGGCTAATATTTCGTAACTATTGTTTGCCAATGCCATGCAAGGCGTTCTCTGGCTGAACAAGTTTATTGAAGAGCTTGTTGGAAAGTTTTGGGAGGCTACTTATTCCCTTTGGGGTGTTTTTTATTGTTCCGTATAGTTATATTTGAAACAATGCTATGTTGCTACAAGTTTTCATCCTTGTATCATCTATTGAATGGCATAATCTAAGTGCCAATTCGTTGAATCTCATTCTATATTAAGTGTTCTTTTTGTTTTCTCCTCTTAGCTATCATTAATGAAACTCATTATATCTAGAAATTTCAGAATTACAAAAAAAAAAAAAAATTATTACGATTGATTTTCAATTTTAAAAAATCCGAGATACTTCTATTTATTCAAGCGAACCCTTAAATTTTCAGACTTAAATTTATCTTGTTGTCCTATTAGACTTGCATTTATTTAATTCTTTTTTCGTATTTTTTGCAAAATTTCTTATATATAGAAATAAAAGAGATGTTGGATTTTTTATTCCCTTATAATGGCTAATAAATAAAGATTTCATTTTTCTTTTCTTGAATGTTGTTAGTTTATATAAGCTCATTTGTTTATAAACAAGAAAAAAAATCCTTTTTTTTTCCTTTTAGTGCTGTTCTATTATAATGTTAGAAGGCCGAGTGCCTGGTGGTAAGGTCTCGGCTTGTGAGCCGTAGGGTTTCAAGTTCGTGACCCGATTCCACCGAAGAACCGTCGTGTAAGGGGGTCTGTTGCACGTTAAATCCGTCAGACCAAACGTCCTCCCTCTGGTGTGGTACAATGTGGAGAGGGGTGTGCTAGCTCAGGTGCGGCCTCGTCATCTGATCTCGGTTCAAAATTACGAAGTCCGTCTCAAAATAGCCCTAGTGTTGCTTTTACAACGGGACGTTAATATAACTAAACTAAACTATTATAATGTAAAATTTTTTATATAAAAACCATTGAATTAAAATTGTTTATTCAAACTTTCCATTTTTTTTCTTAATTCGTGGATTGATCAATTTTGAAATTTAGGTATTCCATTTTAACCTGAACTACAAAATTTATTCGAAATCTTTTTAAGCTAAATATAATTTTAAATATATGTTTATCGAATAAAGGTTTCTCCTTCATAATTTAGGAACAAAAAAAAAATCAAATTTCCACATTGAATGAAAAAGATAAGTGATCGTTTATTGTGGCAAAAAATATGCTTTTAATTTTTAATTCAAGTGATAAATTCTTTTGAAAAACAGTTTGCTTTCATGTTTTTGAAAATTGGAATTCAATCAAATCAACTGATTCCAAAAAACATACATCTACAAAGACTTATTTAATTAAGTTTATATTATTAATTTTTGACAGCTTATTTTTTATTCATTGCTATAATTGGCTAATTCGTATCAATTATTCATTTGCAGCTTTAAATTTCATTTGCTGCCATTTGATGACGTATCATATTCTCAATATAAGTTACAAATATTTTTTCTTCGGCAATTAGAAATATCAATCCGCAATAAAAGAATAAGTACAGTAAGCTCCCAAATATCCGGCCCAATGTGGCGGAAGGACTGGCTGGATAACAGAAAAACCGGATATGCAGGAGTTCTATGAAATTCATTTCTTTGCCAATAACAGAAGACAAATTTTTATACCAAAACTCATTATTATAATACGTATTTTCTCACTTCTTATTGTGTACTGAGCTCTCCATTTATCTCAATGCGAACGCAGCCGCGAGCCTGGAAATATAGAAGCAGTTGCCGGTAAGGTGTCGAGTTAAAATAGAAGGCTCTGTACTGATAGTTTATCTACTGCACTGCACGTTTCAAGATTACAGAAAAAGTAAGTTAAAGGATATAAACTGTTCACATTTTAACATAAATTCAGTAATGCCCAACTTAAGTGCAGAGAACAAACGTTAACGCAAACCGTAAGCCTACTTTTTAAGAATACACAAATATAAAAACATAACTCTGAGATAAGGATCAAAACTTACAAATTTTAGGCTATGAAAAAGTCCTTAATAGATGACTTAATAGACTCCTAGTCTTCCTCATTTAATTACGATAACAGAAAACTAGGCCAGATAGCACGGAAGCTGGATAATCGCGATCCGGATACTCAGGAGTGTACTGTAAATAAAATTTGAATCTGATGCATTTCGTGTTCTGTTGATTAAATAAAGAGGCTCTTATTTCCTAAAAATACTTGATCCAAAATCTTCGTTATTTGTTTAAATTTAAATAAATAAATAATGATAGCACTTTGTTGAAAGAAAGTTAGTTCCTGTAAGAGCTTTGAAGACTCAATTATTAAAATGAAAGAATGTGCTTCAAATTTTTAACAGCAGAAACAATTTTAATAACAAAAGGGGTATCGTCTGCGGGGTTTGTTAATTATTTCGTTATTTAAATTTATTATCTTAAGCATCAGGTTAAAAAATAGTTTGTCCTCGGACAATACTTGACTCTGAGACAATGAAGCTGATAAAGAATTCACCACTGTTATTATCATCACTTCTCGGGTACTTATCTTTTATCTATGCTATAACATATATTCATCTATATGTTATAAAAAATTTTTTGAAAGAATAGCGCCTTATTTGTTGTCGATGTCTTTTTAAAAATTTATTCCACTCAGCTTATTATTTTTTGTTAAAAAAAAAAAACCTACTCCTGTGATTTTTTTTTATTGTGTTGCAGTAGTTTTTTATAGTTGATTAATTGTATAAGATAAAATCTATAGGATTAAGTGTATCGTCCTTTACTTTTGTTGATCGATGTACGAAACACCCGGAAAATTACTGGAATCCATCCATAAACCGGGTTCACTTATCAACTATTTGTTTATATAGCTTAAAGGATTCTGGAGCGTTTTTGATAAAGTAACATTTTGAAGAATATATTTTCGCAAGATAGTTTTAAGATATAGTTTTCTGTAAACCAATATCGTTTTATTTTATACTAAAAATTTTAATATTAATTCAATATGCGTATATAAAGAAATTTTAATTTTTGATTGCAAGTCAAATGAATTATCTAAGAAGTTATCAACGAGACGTCTGATAAAAATTACATATCATATAAGTTGTCAATTTTTTCTTTTAATTTTTCATAGAATTTTTGTTTTCTGTTTTCGTTTTGCTAAATTTTAATTATTGTTGATTATATTTAGTCTTTTAAATCTTATAACTTTAAACGAGCAATTCTTGTATATATATATAAATTTATTTCGTGTATCTCGGAAACGGCTTAACGATTTGCTCAATTTTTATGTTTATATAAGATTTTGCATTTTAAGTTTATTTATATAAGTGCCTTTTCTGAAAAAATGCAATTTTGCACACACAAACACATTTTTTTTATAACTATTAGAGACTTTTTCTATCTACTCTCATGCTGACAATATCATATAGCTCCATCTGGAACCCTATTTCACCATGGTAAAACTGATTGCAAGTTCAAAAACATAAGTAATGATATGTAAACTGTAAAATGAATGCATAATAGAGCAGATTGTTTCAAATAACATGTTAAACTAAGTGCATTCATGATTTTTTTTTATTATTAAAATGACCAATGAAAAATATTTATGTTTAATCAGTATGTGATTAGTATCTAAATATTTAAACAAGATATTTAGAAATAAATTTGTTTAAATGTAGGTCAAAATGCAAGTCACAATTTTTGTACATTATTAATTTTTAGCTTCGAATTTTTAAAATTTTTTCTGTTGTCTTAATTTTTTAAAAAGAATAGAATTGTGCGAAATTTTCATATTTTGCAATTAATATATTTATATCAGTATCTTATGAAATGCGAATAGAAATTTCAAATTGTATATTTTTGAACTTATTGGCCTATATATTTTATTTAATTATTAGTAGCCATTAACTTTGTCGCATTATAGAATATAAAAATGCATTATATTACTTGGTTTCAATTATAGTGTCAGTGCTTAATGTTTCCATCGGAACGTATAATTCCTGTAGCATTATTTAAATGTCAAATAAATATTAAAAAAGAGAGATCTTTATTGCTTTAAGTTGCAGGTGGCTTGCATTTTCTTCAAAAACCGAACCTCTTTTGAGTGTCGAAGTGCGACAGTGAAAATGAGATGCGTGCGGCTTGAATTTTCACCCTTTCCAGCGCAAGAATATCGAAAACCTTTCTTGTGATCTTTTTATCGCATATCCGATGTAACGCAGGGAAAGTAGATACAGTATTCGTTTTTGCCCTTTTTCGATTGACTACTTTAGTGACTTAGCAGCAGGTGGCCGAGGCGTTCGTATCTTTTCATCGTGCCTGGGAAAACTTTAAAGGTTAAATCAAAGTATCTGCTTTGTGTAATTATGGCTGCATTTTAATGCTCTGAAATTTTATTTGCTGTTAGCTTTAACATATATTTTGCTCGAAATTTGCAAGTTTTATTTAATGATTTTTCTCAATTAGGATTATGAAATCGTCAGTTGAAAAGTTCGATCGATCTGCATTTCCTAAATTTAAAATATCATTTGTATTAAATTTGAATTTTATTTAAATGCATGTTTAATTAACACTAACTGCCTTTGCCGACTAGATTATTGAATTTTCAGGTTGTTAAATTATTAATATGGGATTCCTTTCTTTAAAAATGCTTTACATTTCGTGATTTTATACGGTTAAACACATAAATTCAATTAAAATAGTTTATTGCAAATTACAATGTTTATATACTAAGAGATAAAAGTGAAAATGAAAATGCTGCTACAGATTTAATGATTGTTAAAAGCACGTGTGTGAATGTTTTGCTGGAGAGTTTGAATCCCACCATAGTATTTAAAAACATTGTTTCAGATAATGCATCAAATTGAATGTAAAACATTATTAAAGTTAAGGGAAATAGTGTATGGAAAATAAATTTATATCATTAAAAGGTAATTGTGAAATATATGAATATCAATTCCCATCAGCAAGTCATAGCGATTACGGCTAGACTTAAGATTAAGTACCAAAATTGAAAAATTTTCGAATGATTTCTCGCCAAATATAATCGAGACAATTTTTATTGCAATTTTAAAAGCCATTTATTAGCATTTCTGGTATCTCCCAGGATTGCAGACTTTTAGAGAGTCTTTGGAAGATTGGCATGATTTTAACATGTTTGGCGAGAAACCATACATTAATCTTCTTACCACGATTACTTATTTGGCTACGATTAAGCCTATTTTTGCTCTTAATTGAACTTTTTGTTTGAAGCCTATTTCTTGATTTCTTTTATATCTTTTTTCCTCTGACCGAATGTCCTCTTTGGTGACAAGGCGAACTATCTCCAGAACACGTCTAATAATATTTTGCAGCTCTATTAATTGGCTAAGCGAAAAATTTAATTCAGTGCAGCTATAAAAATGTTCAACGAATGAAGCCGTTTAAAATTCGTATGATGTTTTATTTATATTTAACTATTGCCATTCGACAGTTAATAATAAGCTTGCTTTCTGTGTAATACGTTAGCGTTTTATGTATATAGATATTCCTATTAATAATTTTCGCGTATGATTCAAAAGAAATTTATATCAGTTTTTATATCGTGACCTTTAATGTTCCGGAGAACTATATTATTCCTTCATCTATTAATAGATTCTTTCAATTTACATCAGTCTTTTTACTTTCTTTAAATGAATTAAAATGAAAGGAAATGTAGAAAAAATAAAACTCGATTTTTTTTTAATTGTTAGATTTTCTGAATATATAATTATATATAACTTGTACTGCCAATTTTTTCTTATTATTCCTTAATAAAATAAATGAAAAAAAATTATAAAAATGGAGTTGTTCTTTTCAAACAACTATCGCCTTACTTAATTTTTAAATATTTTTATTTCTTCAGTATTAAAATTTGAATAGTTAAAATGTGTAATTAAACTGAATTTTATAAAAATAAAACCTTCAAACCATAATTTATATAATTTTTTCACCCTGTGCAAAGCAAAGATTTTTATTTGTATTTAACATTTATTTAACTTTTTTTTTTTCGTTTTTGTTTCGATCTTTATACGCAAAAATTTCTTTTACTATTTTCCCCCCTATTTCATGAGTAAAATGAATGAAAAGAGAAAAAAAAATAGATAAATAAATTCGTGAATCGTCTGCTTTATCAAGGTGTTTCATGATGGAAGTTTGAATAAGAAGACATGGAAGACCTATTTTATCTTCTTCTTTAAAAATAATAATAATAATAATAATAAAAACGAGAAAAATAAACTGCCATTTATAGTTTCTAGAATTGCTTTTTCTTCTTACTATTTTATTCTCTTCATTTCTTTCAGCTTTCATTCTTTTATTCTGTTCATTTCTTTTGATATCAAACAAAATAAGAATAAAAGATAAAACTGTGAATTTTTTTTAATATTGCGAAGCATGTTTATTGTGTGCTAAATGTTTTTAAAAGCTTTTGGAACCTTAATTAAACGTTCTAAATTACTTTTTTTTTTCCATTTTTTTAAAGAAAAATATTAATAGCTGTTCCAAAAATATAAATATACTTTTTTTCCTCTCTAAGAGTTTTGCTTTTTCTAAATTTGTGGTCGAAATTTTTAATTACTAGTAAATTTTGAATTATTATTTTAATTAACAAATGAGAAATTGCGATAAAAGTTTTTTTTTAATTTTTATTTCAGTTTTGGTGGAATCCATGCCCTTTCCCTTACCCAAAGAATCCCCAAAAATTCCAATTCCATTTTTTAAAACTGTTTTCATGTTTGTAGTTGGATATCAAAATAATGAAATAGTTTGAATAACGCAGCTTATTTCAGCAAAAAGAAGAAAAAAATCATTACAGTTTGTGAAATGAATCTAGAGTATATACATGTTAGCAACAGCAACAAAATACCGGTATTAGTTGTTTTAGAACAAAGAGTGAAGGTGTTTGTCATTTCGATGATTTTAACAAAGCGGCAGTTTCATAGGCATTCTAAATGGTGGGAAATTTCTTGATCTTATATATTGCAGAATGGATTAGGAATTAGAAATCTATATTGTGAGTTTCCATTTAATAGCATATACATGTATGTGCATTAGCGAGTTGGATTACTTTGCAAGAATTTACATTTTTAATTTCTCGTATATACAAAAAGAAACGATTGCAACAACAAAAAATAATAATAAAGTCGAGATTTTGGACGAATCCTTACGTTTCAGATCTTCTTCAGTTCAAAATACATATGTTTAGATGTATATCTCTCTCTCTGTCTCTGAATACAATAACTCAAAACGCTTTGAGCTAGATAAATGAAAGTTGATTTATAGCTTTTGCTCCAAATTTGCATATTTATTTAAAATCAAATTTTTAGTGAAATCTATTCATAAGCTGCCTATTCCACGCTCGGATACAAATTAACACGATACTACAAAACATAAAGAGCTAAATAAATAAAATTCTATACACGAGTTTACTATCTAAAATGTAAACCTGTATCAAATTTGGAGCCAAATTTGTCAAAGGGGTTGGACATCTATCGATCAGAACTTTCTTATGCATGTAGAAACGATAAATAAAAAACGCAGTGACTTAAATCCGGGGGTTTAGAGCCTTGAGTTCTAGCACTTCGTGACACTCTTCTCAAATCGGCAATTCGACTTAAATATACCAAATTTGATATGTGATCTTGTGACTTCGATTATATTCTGTGTCAAATTTTGTCATCAGTTAGTCGGACAAAAGGTGCCTAAAATATATATCTTGTTTTCTGGTGCTATTGTATTAACCATATTCTAGCAATTAATCATTAAAGATCGCAGGCTAAATAGCTTCTTTCACAGTTATTGTTTGCCAATGGAATACGCTTAAAAATGCACAAATACAGGTTTTCTTTATTACGAAGCAGGCAACTGTCATGTGCGAGACTCTGAAAATAAATATCTGAGTACTGAGTGATATTCACTGCCTTCCATACGGTCCATATTTTTATGCTGGAATGGGGAGGAGTGTTACAATGTCGTCCAGTGGATCATGAATTTCAAATTACCTTTTCAATTATTTATTCTTAAATGTGAAATTATGTACACTATGTACAGTAAATTTACTTGTGGTGTAAATTATTAGGCTACTCCGGCGCCTTCCAGCCGTACACTCCGTTGCCTGTGTGGCGGTTTGTTATGAGCGAGGATAGAACCTGGGACCTTGTGGTTCGCAGCTGAGTAACAAGACCACAATACAAAAACTGTTACCCGTGTAGCGTAGCTGTTAACTGCCTTATAAGCTTTCACCACATCTGCCACACGAGTCAAGCAGGGCTTACTATATCGAATATTAGATGACATTCATCAGCGCCATCTGGAGGAACAGAAATATGTAAAAAGGATTTAACATTCGTATTGGAAAGTTTTGAGGGGACCATCCTCGGTGGTTGTAATTTTCGATAGTCCAACAAATTAAAGAATGCTGTAATGTTATCAGACTGGAAATTATCTTTCTCTACAACACATTCATAGATTTCTACTTTTACGAATGTATTCCAGCGAATTAAAAAAAAAATGACTTTATTTCGATTGCATATTGCATTGAAATGAAAATTTATTACAACAGTTGAATCGTGATAACTTTGATATAGCTGTTGACCGATATAAATGAATGGCATGCAATAACATTGGGAACTGTTAAATAAAAGTGCCTTCTGTTTACTTTCTCATATAGGTCAGTTAAAGAAAATATAATAATCGTCAAAAAAAGTTCCAATTCGAGATTTTGACGAATCTTTACGTTTTAGATCACCCTGAGTTAGAAAAACACATTTTTAGAAAATGTCCATCTGTTTGTCTGAATAACTCAAAAACGCTTTGAGCTAGACAGTTGAAATTTAGTAAACCACCACAACCCATCACTTTACACCAAATTTGCAGATTTTTATCAAATTTTGAGTAAAATCTGTTCAGAGGAAGGTTCGACTGTTAATATGTTGACACGATAACGACAGAACGAAGAGAGCTAGATAAATAAGATTTGGTGCACAGATTTAACATCGTTAGAGTGGATATCTACACAAATTTGAATCAAAGTCAACCATGGGTAGATTGTTAGTCGGACTGTATTTTCAGAAACATTTAAATGCGATAATTTAAAAAATGCAATGACTTAAATATATCAGATTCGGTATGGGATTTTATGATTACAAGTGCAGTTCTTTTGTCACATTTTTGTTTCAATGGATTGAGAAAAACGTGTGTAAATTATTACAAATTCGATTTTCAGATACTATTAACGCATGTCAGGAATTAATCGCCAAATAACTCGCCAAGGATGACAGGATAAAGTAAGTAAAAATGCTAAATTCACGCCAAAGTTAATATTTTATGCCAGGGATTAATCGAAAAATAACTCGCCAAGGTTGACAGGATAAAGTAAGTAAAAATGCTAAATTCACGCCAAAGTTAATATTTCATTACTATTGTGCGCCAATGCCATGTAAGATGTTAACTGGCATGACAAGTTTATTAGAGAGTATGCGAGAACGTTTTATGGAGACCATTCCCTCTGGTTGTTAACGATGATTTTAAGAATGAGATGTTTAATACTGAAATTTCGATACAAAATACTTGTGCTTCTATTGAGAATCTACAATAAATATTGGGCATAGTTTTATCAGATTGTCGCCAAGAAGAAAAAAGTGTGGAAATTCTATAGGAATTTTGATTTACGAAGAACCGATATTTGATTTCGGAAGTATTTTCTTTTATTTACATATTTTTATCATCATGGGAGTGACAATATTTTTTTTCTCCAATGCAAACAAAAAAATAGAGATGATTTATTGTTTTTTTAAAAAGAACTCCAAAGCTTATGCATAATTCATTTATTTTTTGTTACGTTCCTATCCACATTTGTCAAGATTCTTATGACTGTATGCTTACCTTTTGGGCGGCGTTGAATTCTATTCCTATAATCCTGTTAAGTTTAAAATAATCAAAAGGAATTAAAAAAGTTTTCACATTTTCAGTATAGAATGTATTAATATTTGAATGCTTCTAAACGTAAAAATTATTCATCACTAAAAAAATTATTAATAGAAATTACGGCCATATTAGTTAGTATTCGTTTTCCTTTATATCATTTTTTTTTTTACTTTCTCATTTATGCAATATTCAAAGAGAAAGGTATTCTAATCATCCAAACAATTCGAACTCGAGATTCTGATAAATCTTCTCGTTTCATACCTCTCTTAGTTCAAAACACTCATTTTTAAATTATGTTTATCTGTAGGTCCGATGAAATTCGACAGAAAAATTTTGTAACATATTTGTACATTTCTATCAAATTTGGAACAAAATCTGGTCAGAAGAAATTCTGTCTGTCTGGTTATCCGAGTACAAATGAACAGGATAACTGTAAAACATAAAAACCGCATAAATAATAAATATCTACCAAACAAACTTTGCATCTAGAATGTAAATTTTTATCAAATTTTGAATCATGTCTATCAAAGTGTTAACCGTCTGTCTGTACTTCCGCACTAATTTAAACGCAGTAACTCAAAAACGCAAAGACTTAAACAAATGAAATTTGATATGTGATCTTGTTACTACAATTGTAGTTATATGTCAAATTTTAGTTTCAATTGGTCTGAAAAAAAATTGCAAAAATAACTTAGGTTTTCGAATACTTGTCTATTAGTTGCTAGCCGCCGAATCACCGACTTTACTTTAGTAACTATTCCATGTAGTAACTAACCAGTCCAATGCAAGGCATTAGCGGTCATATCAAGAGCCAGACTTTTGCGGAAGGCATATTATCTTTATTACAGAGTATACGAGAAGTCTTTGGGGAAACCTTTTCCTATGATTATACAAACATTTCTTTCCTTATTATTTTTGTATTCAAGTTCATACAGCAATTGGGCAAAACTTACTGGTGGTCGTAAATGAAATGAATTCTCCGAACTTATTTGCAGAATATATAGTAAGACAATTTAAAATATTTAAAAATATGGAATCAGCCATGTTTGGATAAATAAATGCATGTAGTATGAATATGTAAATTGAAAAGCTGCCATGAATTTTGTAACTGGAAATATTTTAAACGTTTTAGAAATATTTTTTTTTTTATTTAAATCGATGTCTACAAATCTTTTTTTTTTTTTTTTTTTTTTTTTTTTTTTAGCTAGAAGTGTTTATTTTTTATGCGTGTGCATGTAAGTATGCGCGTGTGCGAGAGAGGAAATAGGATATATTTTATGTACAAACGATTTTGTATCACAATTCAGGAAATCGAGTTTCGAATTTTCTGCGATTTTAAAAGTATTTTAGAATAACTAAGCCATTTGTTTCTCTTACAGCTGTGTAAATCCTTTGCTTTCAATTTTTCTAACAATTCCTTTGCTTGATTCAATCTTATTTGCTTTTGTCGAATATTTTCTGCTGCCTATGAAATTATAATTTAAAATATATTTTTCAATCAAGCTTTGATTAATTTAAAATTTTAAAAACTGCTGACTATATCCAGAAATTTACATGACTTCCACGCATTTTTTTTTTTTTTTTTGTAAAATTAACCAGGATTTTCTTATAGTTATTCAGCTATAAATTGCAACTGAAAATTTTTAATCCGTTAGTCCTAATTTCTTAACACCCGCATCACTGTGAAATTATTTCTGTATAAATTTATCGAAGGTAAACCTTAAGTCCTCTCCGTTATGATATCTTCAAATATCCCAACAAATTCACTGCAACCGTTTCTGTAATACATCCTACCATTTTCCGCCATATCTAAAACTTAAGTTATTCAAAAGAAAGGAACTGCTTTGTATTCACGAATTGAGTTGCGAAAAAACTGTAAGTCGACTTGAAGAGAGTATCTCCTAACATTGCTACCCCTTTTTTTCCCCCGTCCTACCCTGACCACAAAAATTCTTTTTAGTTTTTATCGTCTTTCACCAAACCCGAGAAGAGTTTGTCTTTTTTTTTTTTTTTTTTTTTTTTTGCAAGTTGATGGCAAAATCAATTCTTTTCGAGAGATCTTTGCATTAACCCCCCCCCCTCGAGTGAGGATCACCCTCTGTTTGGTTTAGTTGAGTAGCACATGTAAATTTTCAGCAGTCAAGTAAGGGAAGGGGAAAAAAATGATTTTGATTAAGTTATTCCTTTATTTTTTCCTCCCTTTCCTTCTTTTTTTCCCATAAGCTGACGACATTAGTTATTTTTGAAAAATTTGTGTTTTCCCTTGTTCAAATAAGTACACTTTATATTTCACTTATGTTTTTTTTTAAATCTTTTTTTCCCTGTTTCTTTTGTTCGCTTCTGGGAAATGGAGGAGTTTTATTTTGGATTCTATTTTTAGAAAAATGGCGGCGTCATGCGCCAATGGGATTTCTTAATTAGCCTTCTAATTATATTTTATGTATTAAAGTGAAAAAAAAAGTACTTTGAGGCTGATATTTTATACTGTTAAAGCGACATATACTGCTGCTAAAAGTATCTTTTCTATCTATATTTAGTGATTTAATTTCATGCGTTTTGCTAATTTTTATGTATATATTTGTTATTTTTATAAATGTTTCGTTAGATGATCGTTAGAAAATGTCATATATTTCCATGTAATGGCATAAAAAATTCATGTTGGCATGTAATTAGAAACCAACTAGTTATAAGATTTATTTATTTTCGGAAAATGAACTATTACAATGCTTTTAAATAAAGTTTTAGTGAAATAAGTAAAGTACACTCCTGAGTATCCGGTTCGTGACTATCCAGCCTTGTTTCCTTTTATCGTAATTAAATGAGGAAGGCAAGGCGTTGGAAGCGGGCTGAAATGCAGAGGCAGTCATCTATTAAGGACTTTTTCAAAAACTAAAAGCTGTAGGTTTCGACTGTTATCATAAGGTTACAGTTTGAGTAAATTTTTTTAAGAAGCAGGCCTACGATTACCTTTTAATGTTTTGTTTGTTTCCTGCATTGAATTTAGGCATTCCAGAATTTATGTTAAAATGTCAACAGTTTATATCTTTTAACTTACCTTTTCTCTAATAAATTCTTGAAATGTGCTGCAGTGCGGTATACAAACATATATAAACTACCAGTACAGAGCCATCTATTTTAGCTCGACACGTTATACCGGCAACTGCTTCTATGGTTCACCGGGTTGCCCCTGTGTTCACGTTATACCGGCAACTGCTTCTATGGTTCACCGGGTTGCCCCTGTGTTCACGTTATACCGGCAACTACTTCTATGGTTCACCGGGTTGCCCCTGTGTTCACGTTATACCGGCAACTGCTTCTATGGTTCACCGGGTTGCCCCTGTGTTCACGTTATACCGGCAACTGCTTCTATGGTTCACCGGGTTGCCCCTGTGTTCACGTTATACCGGCAACTGCTTCTATGGTTCACCGGGTTGCCCCTGTGTTCACGTTATACGGGCAACTGCTTCTATGGTTCACCGGGTTGCCCCTGTGTTCACGTTATACCGGCAACTGCTTCTATGGTTCACCGGGTTGCCCCTGTGTTCACGTTATACCGGCAACTGCTTCTATGGTTCACCGGGTTGCCCCTGTGTTCACGTTTTACTTGACTTGTTTTTTTTTGTTTGTTTGTTTGTTTGTTTTTTTGTTATCCGGCCTGCCTTTCCTCCACATTAGACCGGATATTCGGGAGTGTACTGAATATATAAATGTTTTTAAATGGAAGAACGAAAATTAAGTTCTGAAATTGTGTGGTTTGTTTTTTCTTGTGATCTGTTAAATTTTATGTAGTTTGAGCTATGTACAAGTGAAGTAAAAATTAAATATTTCCATTATTTTTTAACTTATTCGGTTTTTTTCCTAACATTGAAAATTGTACTAAATTTTCATTATATAAGCAGTTTTTTTCCCCCGAAAACCAAAGACAATGAGTGTATTTCTTTTTTCTTCTGATAGTGGCTTTTCAAGTCTGTTTTAGCTATTTGGTACAGTAAAATATGTTTATGTATCATTTTTTTTAAAAAATCGTCTCCGAACCTAGTCGGATACCTTAAATTGATTGCTCTCAAACATGCTATGGTTTTATTCCCTTGTTAGATTCCTTATTTTCTACACTAATTCATGAACATATTTTGTAATTTCAAAGATAGCCATTTTTTTTTATAATTTAGATCAAATGAATAATTGTTATGTCTTTAAAGTTGAAGCATCACATACGAATTGAAATACTTGCTCAGTTTTCTCTCATCTTCTGCTAATTGCAAAAAAACAAGTATCAATTCTTCTAGAATGCTTTATATTCAGGAGATTGAAACTCATTAGCGCTGTCTATCGGTTCTCTCTCTAGATCTCTGCCTTGCATTAACAAAGAAAAGTTCCCTCTCACTGAGAGAGATAGCAGATACTACTTTGTGACTAAAATTCTCTTTTCTCTTTTTTTGTCTACCAATTTTCTTCCAATTCATTGTTCAGGGACAAAAGTGCCTCTGTCAAGCTAATGGCGTTAGTCCCTTTTTACTGACTTCTTTGGACGGGATTTTCGGACTGGAGGGCGAAATGATGTTAACGGGACAGAAACTTTTCTTTGCCGACTCAGTGTACTTAACTGAAAGAATGCCGTATATCCGAATGAGTCGGCTCTGTTCTTTCGTGATCTTTGCTTTTAATACTTAGTGTTGATTGCTACAATCTCAGATGATGTTGCAGGCATCATATATGAAATCTAGTTTTAAATCCTAATTAATCTTCTAATTTTTATCTTTATTTAGCCCTATAAACTTCATTCTAAAATGGTCATTTATTTCCAGATCCAATTTTTTTATTTAATTAATTTCACACTCGCTTTATAAATCTGATTAATTCAGCAGGTTCTCACACTCTAAGTGAACGGATAAAAATTCCTAATGCTTGCAAACTTCTTTGAAAAATACCTAAATTTCCCTATCTTAAAACTAATGGTGTCAAAGAAATCCATATCAAAATCTCACTGTAAAACCACTGAAGGGAAAAAATTCGGTCTCTTTTGCTCTTCTGCTCTTAAGTTGCGATGTAAACGGACGTCAGTTTTATCATCGCTTCTTGTATATAAAATGTCTCCCTTGATGAAATAAATCGAAGTGTTAAAGTTTTCAAAAAATTTCTTCTATTATATATATATATAATATTGTATTTACTTAATAATAATGTATAAATGTTGATTAAGCTGAGTGCTATCTGCGATTCCCCGTTAATACTTTGGGAAAATTTACTACCAATCATGTTATTTTCTCGTACACGCAGTATTCTGATGATAATTAGGTGTGTGCCAAAAGTGGCGTTACACCGGTAAAAGCTCATAAATAAAATTTAAAAAAAAAATAGAATTTAAATAGCTATCAAAGGACTAGCTATTCAAAAAATTTTTCTCATAATCTTGTGTACTAGAAGCTAAAAACAGCCAAAGGAAAAAGAAAAAAAAAAGGATCAGGCATTAAAAGAAAAAGTGGAGTGGTCTAAATAGCCCAAACATAAGAGTCTACATAATATTCCAACAACATCATTGGAACATAATTTGTAAATAATAAAATTTAACGAAGACAGGCAATTTAAATTTAGAAAACAGAAAAAAAAAGTAAAAAAAGCAAAGAGAAAAATATAAATAAACAAAAAAAAGTGAAAAAATAAAAATAAACAAATGAAAAAATAAACAAACAGAAAAATAAATATATACAATGGCTCAGTCTAAGGTAGAGTCTATGAATCAGGAACAAAAGGCCAGATAGAGTTATTTTTGCATTTATTTTTCTTGTACTCACTAGATACTGTGCACTTTTAACAGTGCTCGGCAAACCAGGATAAATTATTGTTCAATTTGGAAAACTTTGTTTTCATTATGATATAGGAAATCCAAAATATTTTGAGCTTCTGAAGTCAATTTATTGTTTAATAGAATTTGGGAAATATTTAGTTGAGGTTTAATAAGTTTTCTCAAATGATGAAAAATAGGGCAATGGAAAATATAGGGTGGAATGTCATCATAATCATTACCACATCTACAACTACAATTTCCCAAACAGAATCTTTTAAGATAATGCGGGCAAAGTTCATGGTTTGTAGTTAATTGGGCTAAATATTTATTGTCAATACATCTATTTCTTTTTACCTGAGAAAAGATACTGAAAGTAAAGCGGCCTTTTTTCATTATTTTCCCATCTTAATTGCTATTCATCGATGAGAATTTTACGAAGACGAGTTTTGATTGTTCTTTCAGATTCTCCAAGGTAATAGTCAATTGCAGGTTTAAATGAAGCAGCTTTGGCAGCCAGATCGGCTAGTTCATTACCTTTGATGTCAATGTGGGCTTTAACCCAATGTAAAGAAATATTACCATCTACCAGACTTTTAACATCTTCTACTGAATTATTTTTGGGACTGAATATTTGAAGAGGCTTTAATACACTAAGGCTGTCCGTGAATAGGTGATAATGTAAATACGGTTTATTATGGTTTTTCCAATTTAAAGCTTGCCAAATTGCAAAAAGTTCTGCTTGAAAAATTGAACAGTGCTTTTCAAGCCTATACTGAAACTCTTCAATTTTATCTTTGCCCACAAAAACACAAAAAGCCACACCAACTTGTTCATTCATTTTCGAACCATCTGTGTATATGGAATGCGGAGCTGTCACTGCAGAAACATCCCACTGTGTCTTTTCAATCTTACTGGAGTGATCCCATCTATTTTCATAACTAATCATTTTAGAGCCCTGAATTGTTTGGCCAAAAATAGTGATGTCTTTATGGTAATTTTTTATCCAATACCAAGCGGTTTCAATATCACATATCAGATCTACTGTTTCAAGTCCACTAATTATTTGTAGAGCTGCTGTCAGGACTGTCGCGTGGGTATTAAGCGCCCTTGTTCAAATTGAAATTTGGAGCCCCTTTATGGGATTCTGTTGCACTTTTATAAAGTGCTGCAAACTATATGTGAAATACTCTTTTATATTATTCAAAACTTGACTTTCGAACTGAAAAGCTTTAAAATTATAATATTAAAACACGTTTGTCTTATTGTTTATTGTTTTTTATTATTACTTAAATTATCTTTATTGTTTTTTATTATTTCATAAATTTTAAAAACAAGACAAGGATAAAACATTTTTTAAGTAAAATATAAAAATTAGAAAATATATTTAAATATGGATTCTCCTAGCTTTAGCAGCTACAAACGCTCATATCAATTCCTTTATATTTAATTTATCCAAAATTTCGCTCTCTATGGATATAATTGACAAGTCCGGTAAGCTCTCCTGCTCCATGGTAGATCGCATGTAGTTTTTTTTATAATTTTCAGTTTTGAAAAACTTTGTTCTCCAGTAGCCGCCGAAGCTGGAAGGATTAAAGAAATCCGTAAAGCTATTCCAATATTTGGAAATGTATCGGTAAGATTGTTTTCATAAACATCGGTAAGATTGTTTTCATTTAAAATATCAATAGGTGGCATATCCTCTTTGGTAAAACATCACAAAGATAAGGGTATTCCCTGTTAATTCACTGGCACACTCACACGGTGGTGCCGCCACCATCATTACGAAAAAAAAGTAAACTAAACAACGACGTTCAGCCGCAACAGCTTCACAGCACATAAAGAATAAATATATTCCGATACAAAACATTCCCAATACCTGTTGTTACATGTTACAAATTCTTATATTTTTAACACGTTCCGTGTGGTAGCACTAACTCTACACGGAACGTGTTTTTGTTGTTCGTATCGGCAATCAAATTTTATTTTACACAAACGAAAACAACCTGCAGGAACGAAAATAAAAGTAAAACTAAATTAAAATATAAAATAAAATTTAAATCTCATTTTATTGCTTAGAAAATACAAAACATGCAAAATTGCTAGCGTATAATTAACAACTTTTATTTAAGTAACATTAAAAAAAAACTATAAATACTATAAATTTTGGCGCCCCCGTGGCCCAAGCACCCTTGTGTGGTGAACAATTTTGCCACCCCTACGCGGCGGCCCTGGCTGCTGTAGATGTTGTTCGAAAAGCCCCCGTTATTACTAACAGTGCTTGACGTTGTACACTATTGATCTTTTGCCTTTGTCTATTAGTGCCCTTCCACCAGGTTGCAACTGCATATACTAAAATTCTTTCCAGGGCTCTTTTGTATATAATTTTGACAATTTTTCCTGTTATTCCTCTATTGTATTTGGCAACTGTAAGTCTATTTAAAATTTTAGTCATTTTGTTTCGAACATGATAAAATAGTTTACGTAGTATAGAGAGAATATAGTAATCGTCAAAAAAATTTGAACTCGAGATTTTGACAAGTCCCCACGTTTTAGACCTCCTTGATTTCGAAAAACACATTTTTAGAAAATGGTTGTCTGTCTGTCTGTGACAACGTGAACTTTTTTGTTCTCTTCACGCCGTACTGCAGAAAGGTGATTGTACTTAATTTTGTTCAAATTCCATCCATTCATTATCGAACAAATAAAAGAAATGCTTTGAATATATGAGCAGATAGTCCATTGCATGCTCTTAGTATATTGACCCAGATATACTAATGATTCTTTGCGAGAAAATATCATAACTAAGATATAGTAAGGATTAGTATATTAACTAAGATATAGTTCATTGCTATCTTTTATTATCTAACTTAACTACTCATAAAATAGGTGATTATGTTAAAAAGTCGATTTTTAAAAAAATTTAATATTGTTAATGCTTGAACAGATTTGTTTATAAAACTATTGGATTTTTTTTTATCTAGATCTATTTTTGGGGGAGTTAATTGATTTTTTTTTTATTTGCATTTATATATTTTTTACTTGATTTTACATCTTTAGATGCTATTTTCTCAAGTTCTAATTTTTGATAAAATTTTCTTACGTATAAAGCTTTATAAATTAAAATTATTGCATACTTTTTTTTGCTCATGATAATCATTTGGTATAGTAATTTATCAATATGTTATGCAATACCTGAACTCCAGAATAAGTCATCGATTCATTTAGAAATATTTTGTAATTGTTTTAGTGCTTTACACTGTAAAAAAAAAAAGTGAAAATCTGGTGTTAGTTATCAGTCGAACCCCAATATTCGAAGAATGAATAGAAATACAGCTTATTTTTTAAATTCAAATTCAGGAACTAAATAATATATTTCTTAAGCAATCTGCGAAATTTTAAGCAAATCATTTGTTAAACTTTTAAACTATAAGATTTTTTTTTTTTTTTTTGCTTTATACGTCTTTTTAGCCAAAGAAACGTCCTTTTTTTTTTTTTTTTTTACCATTTTTGAAAACCTGTTACACCTTAACTAGTATATTTTGGTTTCATTTTTTTTTTTTTTAATCTTCAAAAATATAACAATTTTTGAACGTTTTTAAGAAAATTCTTGAACATTGTCATATGCTTTAAATGCATCATTGGCTCCAACTTACCTACTAAATATAACCACCCTTTTATTGTAAGTCATGTTGTTTTAACGTTTCCTAATTTTATATATATGTTTATTTCAGATTTATGTTGAAAGAAAGTCCAACTATCCTGGTAGGTTCCAAATCCCCCTTCTTCCGTTTCAAATCCAAGGACAACCCAGTTCTCAAATACGACTCGCAGCTAAATAGCATCGTCAGTGTGGTCGTCTGATTCGTCGGCTGCTCAAATTATAGAAGACCCATAAAAGACATTTGATTGGTGGCAAGATTGTTCCATTGTTAAGTAATCAATTCCAAGAAACAGTTGCAGTTGCGATTACCTTTTGTTTGGTGTAAGTTTATTGTTGATAAGACGCCTTAGGAGAAAGTGTGTCGTTTCTCTTCTCTGCGGTCTAACCTTATCCATTCATTTTCGATAGAAACTCTATATCGAAAAAGAAAACTACTTCTGCTGGCCAAAAAAACATTCATCATATACCAGCATTGAAGTAAATCGATTGATATTTTCTTCCAAAAAAGGAAGGAAAAAAGAAATGAATCATTGTATGAGGGAAAAGCTTTATCTCAAATCGATTATGTATGTAATTCACGCGTAATCTCATTTTGTATTGATTTATCTCAATTGAAGATGATTTTTTTTTGTGTCAATTGCTTAATTTTTGTGGTTTTTTGTAAAATGTGAATTAAGTATTGAAAAGTACTTAGGAAGTTGTCGCTAATGAAAAATCAAAGTAAGCGTTTTGTATTTTGATTTATTTTTGTATGCTTTTGTATCGAAGACGGCTAATTCTACGTGTGCTTGATTATTTCAGTGTTTAATTTATAAAAATTATTTTTAACAAGTAAGTGGACAAAAGAGACAATTATTTATGAAATACATGCAAATCAGTAGCAAAGAACAAAGTTTTACATGGAGTTCTTTGCTTTGCTATTTTTAATTATCATTTATGAAATAATACATAAAATTGTATATGTTTATCTTATTATTTACATTGGATGTTAAAAAGTGCAATTACCTGTATTTCAGATGTATGAATATTGTTTGTATTTCTTAGGAAAGAGTGGTGAAAAGTACTTAAGAAATTATCATTAACGAAAATCAAAATAAATATTGTATTTTAGCATATTTTTTGTGTTATTGTGGTGTTTGCAAATAAATAAATAAAATAAATATTGTTAGAGAATATTATTACTATTATATGCATTAGTTTTATCTATATATAAATATTTGGTGTATAGCAATTATATAGCCAGTTTGTTAAAATGCTGCCATTTCTATTTTATATTAAGTCGTGTATAACCTAGAAACGCAGTCGTTTAATCAGATTTTATTATTGTCATTTGTGCTGCTTCAAAAATGTAAAACTGTTACAATTACATTTTTTTTTCTTGGAACTTTTTTAAAGATGATTTAATGTAACTGAGTTTTTCTATATCTGGTAGTTCCTAATTCTCCTGTTACTAAATACATTTTTGTTTGGTCATATTGCGAGTAAATGTCTTGAATATATACAAAATCACTTCTTGATTAACGCCCACCTCTAACATTCCACTGCGTTGAAATATATAAATTTATTGTTTAAAAATGAAATTTTTTTATAAATACATTATATAAGGTTAAACAAGCTTGAATCTCAAAAATTTATTATAACAGCAATCTGTCAATGTTGCAATGCCTTATCTTGATCAGTTTGTAATTCGATTTTGAAATAACAAATATTGATGACTTGTCTTAATATTCGCTTCCAAGTTACGTATGTACTAAAAAAATTAGAATAGAACATATTAGTGTTTGCTTTTATAATTTTTTCATTCTAATTTCTTATTCACTGAAGCATTAATTTTATTGCTTCATTTACCAGTACTTTAAGCTTTTTTTTTTTTAAATTTAGCACACGTTTAAATTTTGAATTTATGGATTCAATGGAATTCTCTGGTATTCAAATAACATACATAATGTACATAAAAAATTCTGGCTCATGATGTAAATATTTAAAATATTAAAAATAATAAGAATTATAACAGCTTCTTGATAAGTTTCTGCTTTAAAAGTGGCTCCTGAAATATCTCAGTGCTTTTTAATGGTGATTCTTAGCCCACTGTTTCTGAATTTTTAAATCTTTTCTATAAACACATTGCCTTACAATGTGTGTTGTTAAAGTTATCTAAGTAAAATGTAAATTTAGTGAATTTTTTCAAAAATAGGCAAATGTTGTTAATTTAAGTGCTTGTATTAGCTCTTTTTAGTATTCTTTTAATTCCTTAATATGACATATCATTATACAATTATTTACTATATCACAAACTGAAAATTTCCTTTTATTATTTGAATATCTCAAAATGCATGGGATTTCATATTTTAAAACTAGACATTTTTTTTTAAAAAAATGTCTCATTGTTTTTATATCAAAATTAGACGACTATCAGTAACTCATATACTCAATTTTAAATAAATTGCTAATTTATCTCTCAAACTTTTAGAGACTTTATTTTCGATCGGAAAAACTAACAAAAATATCTTAAGTTAGTTAAAAGGCAAATTAAAAATTCTATTTCTGATGTGTACTAAAATGTAGGTAGTACTTAAATCGTTCTATTACAGTGTAAATGAAACCATTTCAAAATCCTATAAAACATTTCTTTCGAATGATATTGTATTGAATATTAACATCTTAAATTATATGTGTTTGTTCCTTTAAAGGATACACTTCATTTTCCACTTGTCTTGTTCTTCCCTACTATGTATTTTTGATGTATTATATATATATCTATTTGTCATGTCTGGATATTTCTTTTGCCTAGAATATATTTTTTGTTACAGTTGTGCTGCAGAATATAAAATTTACCAGCTGCATCTGATAAAGTGCCTCATTTTATTATATTTTTTCCCATGCAATTAAATTTATTTTAGAGAAACTATGCTTATATTCCTGTCTTTGTTTTTGGAAGTTATTTCATTGAAATATTGCTAGTCTTTTTCTATAAACTGAAAACAGATATAATATGCTTGTCATTGTACTTATCTAGTCTTTATTACAGAATTGTATTTTATTATTTTTAGTTAAAAGATATACATTATTAAATTTTATACTGATAAAATTATTTAGTCTTATTTGTTGTACTTTTAAAATTTGTATAATTGATAAATTTTTGTTTTTATTGGCATTAAATATTGAAAATCTTTTGTAATTATTTATTAGTACTATAAGAACCAAAGCAAAATAATGTATAAATGCTTCAAATAAAATAGCTTTCTGTCTTCCACTGCAAATAAAATAAATTATCACCCAAGTTATCATTTAAAATAGTATCTAATATACCTAACATTTAGTGAACTTTGAAAACTATTGCCTGTATGTGAAAAGAAAAGCTAGTTTACTCATAATATTAAAAAAAAGGAGAATTTCTAAATTGAAAATATGTTTCAAAGTAATAATCATAAATGTAAAGAAAAATTATTCTGATGGAAATTATATATATTATATGTAATTCTTATAATTAATTTTTATAAATACAAATAAACCATAATAATTCCACAACACCAAAATAATTGGTGTTATAATAATTTTATGTATTATAACACCAATATATAAAATAAAATGAAAGACAGCTGAAGATAGTGGAAGGAAGCCAAATTTGTATGAAAAAGTTCAGTTCAATCCTTTTCTTGATGTCTTTGCATCTGTTTTCCTTCCTTATGAAATGGAGTATTTCTGACAATTTTCCAGTTAATACCCTTTGCATTTTGGTCAGTTTTAATTGTAAATGACAAAAAAAAAAAAAAAAAAAAAAGTGAATGAAAACTTCAATGAAAAAATATTTGATTAAATCTATGTTGGAAAATAAAAATGTCTGGTTAGGGCATACGTGTTTTATAATATTTAGTCAGTGATGAACAAATTATATTGACTGTTCAGTGCCTATTCTGAATATGCAATAATCTAAAAGTCAATTTATAAAATCATAACAAAGGATAATATAAAATTTGTATACATGATTGAATAATTCTCATTTTTTTATTATGTCTTCAATTAATAGTAATTAAAAAAAATTTTAAATATGATTTTTTTTATGAAAATTATTTCATTTCAGATGACTACTTAATTTTTTTGGCAATGATTCTAAAGAACAATTAAATCATTTTAGTTCCTTTCATATAATCATTTTATTGTGCTTTTTGTTTTGTTGAGCTATTAAATTGCATATCTAAGGGTTTTTGGGTTCTAATTTTTTGGTTCATATGTCTATGCATGTTAAAGATATCAACATTATGAAATAATATTATGTCATGCATTTTGTAATAAATGTTACTTAAAATGAAATACTCAACTTGAAATGTTAATGAATTCTCAGTGCCTGTAAAGAAACAGATATGTGATAAAAATCTTGTTTTCGAATCTTAGCGATTGAATTCTTGTATGACAGATTTATTTTTAATGAATTTATTTTATTGTTAGTGTGTGTCTTTGTATGTATACTAGTCGGAAAAGGGAAAATTATTTATTATGTATATTTCAGAAATAAAGGAAATATTTATATATCAATGGTTATGCTACTTTTTTCAGTTTTCTATGCTACAAGTTACATTAAAAAAAACATTTAAATGGTCAGATATATTAATATGAAGTTGAAGTTAAAAGGAAATATTTATATATCAGAAGAATAAGGGAAATATTTATATTTCAATGGTTATGCTACTTTTTTCAATTTTCTATGCTACAAGTTACATTAAAAAAAACATTTAAATGGTCAGATATATTAATATGAAGTTGAAGTTAAAAGGAAATATTTATATATCAGAAGAATAAGGGAAATATTTATATATCAATGGTTATGCTACTTTTTTCAATTTTCTATGCTACAAGTTACATTAAAAAAAACATTTAAATGGTCAGATATATTAATATGAAGTTGAAGTTAAAAGGAAATATTTATATATCAGAAGAATAAGGGAAATATTTATATATCAATGGTTATGCTACTTTTTTCAATTTTCTATGCTACAAGTTACATTAAAAAAACATTTAAATGGTCAGATATATTAATATGAAGTTGAAGTTAAAAGGAAATATTTATATATCAGAAGAATAAGGGAAATATTTATATATCAATGGTTATGCTACTTTTTTCAATTTTCTATGCTACAAGTTACATAAAAAAAACATTTAAATGGTCAGATATATTAATATTAAGTTGAAGTTAAGAGTACATAGCTGTAAGCGGCTGAGTAGCTGACAAATTTTATGATGCGTATTTGTTCAAATCTTAAATATGCTAGAAAAGATCTTCAGGAAATTAAACTATTTCGAACCCACAATCTCTAGAAATTAATTTTTTATATCGTGAAACTTTATAAAATATTGATTTCTGTAGTTTAAAATTTGTTCTATTATATTAATTTTTTATAAAAATAAGAAAAATACACGCCACATCATTTCTCCTGATCTTATTTTATGTTGTCACCGTCGTAACAAATAAAAATAATTAAAAAGTTAACTAATAATTTATATCATAATATGCAAATCTAATAAGAACAATAATACAGAATTTTGAACTATGGTATCTAACATAGTAATTTCTTTAATTTTGCATTTGCTTAACTCTTTAACATAAATTTTACCCGAAAAGGAAAATTTTCTTTAGCTTTTTTTTTATTTCATCAAAAATGTGCGATAATTTTTTAAAATATTTTTTTCGTCATTAGACATATACGACAATTTTTTTTCTGGTATTAAAAAATTGCATTCATGATAAAATAATTGTTTTTGCTGGATAGAAGTGCAAATATATAGGGCCAATACCTGCTTACAAAAAATAAATTTGTACGAACTGCTGTGGACTACATTTAAATGACCCGTACTTCAGCTTTTAATTAATTTTTTTTCTCAATGTCATTTTTTTTTTCAATACGTTTCAAGAAATTATTTTCCTTTTAGAGTGAGTATCAAAGACATTCTTTTCTTTGACTCTTCAGACGATTCTTTTAGTTCATTCAGATGATTCGACGGTTAAAATGTACGCTGTGCTCGATATGTTGTTACTCAGGTTTAAGAAGGAAGTTTTTTAAAACAGAGTTGCTGACTTTGTATTGTATATTCTTCGTAGCGTAATACCTTTTCAAATGAAATAAAGTGGAAATTTCCTCCACAAATTCATATCCACTTTGATAAATATGGAGATACTTTTTGGAAAATTTTTGAGTCGGATTCATCAATCTCAAGAACTTGACTTTAAACGTTGAACACGTGCTCTTTTACATCTTTTCACGTTGCTTGATAGAATGGGCATTTAGGAGAGAGTGTGGTGTCTTTTATTTCCAAAAATATTTTACATTTTTTTAGACTTATTTTTGTAGCCAGAATATTCTAGTCTCCGGTTTTGTTCGAAACTGTCGATATAAATAGTTTTTTATATGAAATTGAAGGCATTATCCTTGTTGTTCCAATCTTCTCAAAACCACTTTTCGTGCATTTAAAAAATCAAATATCAACAATGTTAAGAAACGCAGATATGCAAAGCATAATCAAAATCAAGGAATAAAGTGCTCATTATGCATTTTTGAGATAATTGCTAATTGTTACTTCTTAATAAAAATTGTTATCATTCCTCTTAAGAAATTAGGCATTTAATTTATGAAATAAATTGAATTCGTTTTTAAAATTAATTTTCTCGTTTGCATTTTACTATCAGATTTGAAGTGTTCTTTCCTCGAGGATTTGTGTCATATCTCTGAATTAGTCACTTCAATCAGCATTTAAATTAAGCGCTGTGTAATCGGAATCTTATGATTTTGTCCATACGATATATAGAAAATGTAACGTTTCACAAAATGCAAAATCTTACATATCAATTTAAAAACAATTGAATTTAATGCTGATTTCAATATGAAAAGCAAAATTCAAATATTTGCAATACAAAAAAGTTGAGCGGCAATAATTATCTAGATACCTTACCTTATTATTATACCTTAGATGCTGATGACTGCAGTGAGTTATCAGTACTTAGTAGAGTCTTGGTCTTGGTCTTGGTCTTGGTCTACCCCACGACGACCCGACTAACCGGAAGGATGTAAGACCTTGAAAGTAGTACTTAGTAGGTTAGCCTTTATTTTTTATTACAGCTTTACAGTGAGGTTTCATTGAGCTGACGAGAATTTTAAGCTCTTCCTTCGTCATTGCATGATGCCAGGGAACAATTGCAGCCTCAATTAGTTCTCCTTTTTTTGATGAACGCTTCATATGTGCAAGAGTTTTCAAACGGTGCCATAAGTTCTCAATAATTTTGATGTCAGGACTGTTTCCTGACTATTATAACAACTCAATGCTCTTTGTACTAAACCACTCTTTCGATATTTTTGCTGTGTGGCAAGGAGCTGAATTCTGTCGAAAAATAAATGATGCGTTGTTGGGAAAAAGATCGTTGATGAAAAGTGTCAGTTTTGACTCTAGAGTAGCATCAATGTATTTTCTTGCATTTAATGTCTCATCGATAACATGATGGGGGACCAATACCGTTTGCTGGCATGTATGACCAAATCATAACACAAACTGAGTTCTTCATAGTTGCCTGAAGGCAGTCAGGATGTAGCATTCAGGCAACTATGCTCTTCACCTTATTCTACGTCTTACATATTTTCACCATCACTTCCGAATAATAATATCTTTGTTTCATCACTCCGTATAACTTATGACCATTGATCGTCTATCCCATTAATGTGTCCCTTTGCTCACTGTAATATTTTTATACGCTGCTGTAAACTGAGATAAGGATTTTTTCATTGAATTCTATCTCCGAGTCCAACATCTAATAATCTTCTGATTATTCTTGAATTGGTATAAATGCCAGCATCATTCAATTGACTTCTGATGGCCGCTGATGACATTATTCTAATTTTGAGCACAGCCTTTTTATTATTCTGTCATCAATAGATTTGGTGCACCATTTTCATCCATTTCCTGCTTTATTTTTTTTTATTGAATTTGTCTTCTGATATAGTAAAAAAAAACTTTCGGACTTCAGATGTAGTCATTGAACCATCTACCTGCCTTGCAATTTCAGCATAGGAAAGACCACATTCATGTAACACAATAATCTTAGTTCTCTTTCTAGGTATCCAATCCATTCTTTTTATTTTATGTCATTTCTTCTTGATTAAATATTAGAAATATTTAAAAAATTCCAACTATATATTAAAAAGTTTAACAAAATTTCTAACTAGCAATTTGATTACATAAAAATCAGTCTTTCTTCTACAGTCTTATGACTTGTTCAACTTTAAACATGATGTCAGCTTCTGCTAACAGTTATTAACATTTGATTGGTTCCCAGAAGAAGAACAGTGATTTGTCAGGAAAGTTAGAATCCCCTATTACAATCCCCTTCATCACTGTCTTTGTTATTCAGATTAAAGTACGAATAACTATTTTGTATTGCAAATATTTGACTTTTGCTTTTCGTATTAAAATCAGCATTACATTCTCTTTAAAATGATATGTAAGAGTTTGCATTTTGTGAAACGTAACATTTTCTATTAGCATACAAAGTTAGAAAACATAACGAGTTTCAAAAGTGTCCAGAACATTGGCGGCACTGTAAATTTAACAAAGGTCCTTGACCAGCTCGCTTTTCCTCTTCTGTCAAAATAATTATTTTCCAATAAATCTAATACTGTGAGTTCTTCGGCGTAAGCGTTTTTTAATCGCTTTAAAGCAATACAGGAAACTTGAAATTTCTCGTTAAATATCAATCTCCGTTTCAAAGAATCATTAAAAATAAATTATGTTTTTGTTTGCTATAATGTGAGAACATGATGTTGTTTTGGTTAGGAGGTTTTGAAGCTTGAAATCTTATAGGAAATGAATATTGAAGCTCGAAATCGCACAGGCAATGAATAAAGCATAAATGACAATTTTCATCATCATCTTTTAATCGCATATATTTTTTTACCTGCTTTTACCAATAATGCATTTTTATAATTTCACTTCTTTTTTTTTAATTAAGTTCTTATGTATAAGTTTCTTGTCAATCAGGAAAACTATAGACTATTTGTGGATTTACTATAAAATGCATTTTGCACCGAATACGATGTAAATTTCTAGAGTCAAAGAAGTTCAGAATTTGAAAGAAATCAAAAATGGAATTTCCAATTTGTTTTATACCATTCATTAGTTTTACCAACAATTTACAAGTCACTGTTTTTCATTTTCTGAAGTAAAAATTTATTCGTTAAGTGGTATAATAATTAAAATTGAATATATTAATATAAAAAATATAAATAATTTTTATTAAACAAAAAAAATCCAATATAATATTCCATTTCCTTAATATGGAATATTTTTTTTAAATATACATCTATTAAAACAATTCATTATTAACATTATACATTTTAATATATATTTAACAACATTATATTTTTTTATTATGATTATATTTAATTATATTTTTTAAATATATATTTTCATCATTAACATTATATTTTGTTTATATTTTTTTAAATATATATATATATATTCATTATTAACATTCTATTTCCTTAATATCTTCTTTTAAATTCTTATTTTTTATCGATGATTATGAAGAATAATTTCAGAACACAGACGATTTAGTTGTTTTTGCATTCAAATTACTTTTGGCGAAGAAAAAATAAATAATCATGTTTACCTCTAATTTAGTTTTTAAAACATAGAGACGAGTGCAGCTGTTTCCAGTAATATGTTTTAGTTATACGGGGCTGCTGAAGTAGATGAATATTGTTGGGGCTATTTAGCTTTTTCCCATGCCTACTAGCAAACCAAAAAAAAAACAACTTTTATTATTGAGTAAACAGCAACTACAAGCATTCAAAAGAACTTTTAACCCATTTTTGCTAAAGATGACCAGCACACCTGCTAAGAGTACACCATAGTGGATATGCGTGTTTTCCTACTTTGCTTTCTTTATAAGCAACGCCTTATATATTTATTTCTGCGCTATAATTATCGTTTGTTTTCTTAAGTGGCATTTCGGTGTTATGTATTGGCACAATCAAGACTCAAAATAAGATAGTGTCATCGATGCGGTATATTTTATACCACTTTCATCTCACATTAATTGCTTTCTATCTCAAAATAGCAGGAGTAGTTTCCTCACAACTTTTCTCGTATATTCTGTAATGAAGGCCTCCTTGACTAATAAAATTCCAGCAGGGATGTAAAAAAAAAGGTTTGGTCATAAAGTCTTTTCCTAATTACAAAGTTTATTGTAAAAAAAATGGTGTATAGTTGTTTCGATATATTGTAAAGACATTATAAAGTTTTTCTATAAAACCACTTATGTCCGTTAATTTTAATGTGAGCACCTTTAGTTGTTCGAAGAATGTCCGGGTGGTATTCTAATTTCTGCCAAATATTGCCCAAATATTTCGACTGTCACACTTAATAAAACCTTTGTGACTGTAAATTTGATTTTATCTGTATTTTCAACTGGAGGTGAAAACACTGTCTTTCATGTACCCCAAAATTGAATATGAACATGAATGGCTGATTTTAATTCATGGAACCAAGTTTTGATTGACTTTTTCCTTCATTGGCGTCATTTTAATAATAATCGGATATAAAATTACTATTTCTGCATTATTTATGCTCTTTGTTGGACTAAAAAGAATTAAGAACACTGCTATTCCATAATAAAAATTGTAAAGTATTATATTCAATAATTCTTTTACAATTATTTATTTTACTATTAAGAACGATTTTATGACCACTATATTAATTAAGGGAGATATTTATTGTTACGAATTTGTAATGTTGCTTCCCAGCATGAATAATTTCATCATAAGAAAGACCGTTTTACAATCAGCTCTATTCGATGCTGATCGGATCAATAAACCCCGGGCTTGGCGACAAAATTGATAATACTGAAATTTACGGAATTACAGAATTTTGGTGATAAGCCAATAGGAACCGATATATGCCTTATTGTTCTAGAACCTTCTCTGCCTGGTTCGATGAACTATAAAAGCTGGAGGTTGTCGTGGAAAGAGTCAACGGCGAATAGTTGGATCAGTCCAGTGAATAGCAAGCGTTGTGCGGAGCTCAAGCGATTGCTAAATTGAGCTGTGGGCCAAGTTATGTTATTGTGGAAGTTTTATTTATTGTAGAAGAATATCCGAGTCGTGTGTGGAGTGGCCAATCTTGTAGTAGTGAGTCGGCAGTTGGATACATCGAAAGCGAGGAGACAGTGGAAAATTGCAGGCGTTTGGAGAGACCGTAGATTGAAGCTACGTAGATTCCCTCATCCTGCTGAATTCTGTTTGGCCGCATTGTGTGCTGTGGTTTTTATTACTACCGCTTACTACTTGTGGGCTACTGTTTGCTGTAGTGTGTTGAGTATTCTTGTCTTTGTGTTTAATAAAAGTCGTCGTTCGTAATTGAAATCTCCTGATTGTTTTCACACCATACACCCACTACGAGCGAACCCGGTGACTTTACGGACTTAGTGTAATTAAAGTTTAGTAGCAATATTATTTGGAAAAACCAATGTGAGAGTTATATCTTCAACACTGCCGAATGCTGACACAATCTGACACTTTTATATTTAACCTTATATAGTGAAAATAATAAAGCATACATTTTGGAACTCTTCTTATCGTCCCATTAGGGTCAAAATTTAAGGTTTTGATGTCGGGAATACACATTAAAAATCATTTATTATGCTTTGGAGATGCTATGTTTATATATATAAAGAACAGTCTCTATAGTTGATGGATGTTATAAGGAAAAACATATATTTTTACTTCAAGAATAAATATTGGATGCTAAAATTCACTCACCTAGCTTGTTGCGATTATGAGTTATCGATTTGACACATGAACGATTAGTTAGATTGGTCATTCTGCAAATGTGGTTCAAAATTTGATACAAATCTAGAATTTAAAAAATAAAACTGCAAACTCTAGCAAACTACACGATACCTTTTTAGTTATTAGGCTCATATACAAGTTTTGAACATCTAGATAGACTTTGTAAAAAAAGTATTTGATCAGAATTTGCAGGAAATGAACAATTTTGGTTTAAAAACCATTTACAAAATTTCATCAGTCATGGTTCTTTTTTTAATTCTTTTTAGAAAAATCAGTAAAATGTGCAATTTTATAAAAAAAAATGATGAATTTTTTGATAATTAGCACTCTTTTTTGTAAAAACAACCTTCAAAAATATGTTCATTTTCTGCATTGGGTGAATTATTGATTATAGAGATCAATTGATCAAGAGAGATTTAAAAAATATTTAATGAGCCCCTTAAGCTGGTAACATTTCTTTAACTCGGAGATTAAAAAGAAATTAAAAGGGAAAATATCAAATAAGAGTAAGAAGATTGGTAGAGGAAAAAGGAAAATGCCATTTTGTGATTTTCTTTACGTTGGAATAGGTTGTTCTTATTGCAGCTTATTAGACCGTTTCTATCCAATTTTTTCACTAGTTTAGAGAGCGAGTTCGCAAATTGTACAGACTAACTCTATGGCAAAAGATACCGACGTGCTCTGATTGGTTTAAGCCTTGGCATCTTTTTGGCATTGTTTTGCACTCATAATAGTGTAGTTATCGCTTATTTGGCTCAAACCTTGCAAAACTGTGCCAAGCTGTTTCCGATCTTTGTTGACATTCTTGAATCCATTCCTAAAATATGTGTTATAGAAATGCAAGAAATAAGTATTCAAAAGAAATGTATAAACTATATATATATTTATAAATCTTAATATGAAGTTAATAACAAATATCAAGATTAATAATTAGATTGTTAATAACTGTATGAATCTAAAAATCTTAACAAATATAGCATATTTGCAAATAGCCATCTTATGGTAATAATTTGCATACGAAATTAATAAATAAATATGTCCTTGTGTTATTTTATTTTGCACGAATATTCAATAAGAATTATAATGATTTCTATTCCGTTTAATGTCATCTAAATATGTTAATAAATATAGTATATTTGCATATAAATATTTTATGGTAAGGATTTTAACGTTAAACTTTAATAAAAAAAAATGGCCGATCATTTCCCATAAAATAAAAGCTTAATTTTCAAGTCTTATTTTAATAATACTTCACTGAAAAATTGCTATCTGTGCTAATTCTTTATTTACAAGATCTGAAATACGAAAAATAGCTCTATTCTCATCAATCTCAATTACTTTATAATTATATTTCTCTGGAAGATTTAATTTCACCATTTGAAAAATGGCAGGCAAAAAAGTACGTAGAAAGTAAACAATGCAACAGGGTTGCAGCAGCTACAGCATAAAAAGTCTGTGCAAAAGAAATCGACCAATCAGAGCACGTCGGTATCCTTTGCCATAGAGTTAGTCTGTACAATTTGCGAACTTGCGTTTAGAGACGCTTCACAATGTGTGTTGAATACAGTTACAGTTATTCCGTGTTAGAAACCTGATAGCTCATGTTTTTGATTTTGACAAGCCGCAATGCTTCGGGAAGTGATAAAAGATTTCCTTGTCTTAACTACGAATGCAAAATCCGAGAAATAAATAGTTTAATATGCAGTCGGTCAAAATCGTGAATTACTAAGAAGAAGATAAAAAACTGTAAACATTGTACTTTGTTCTAATTTTGTACTTTGCGTGTCTTTTTTCAGCCGATTGAACCAGAATTTGAAGCAAAGTTTGATGATTTTCAGTATGAAAATCACATAACAAATTTCATTTATTTAAATCTTTGCGTTTTTGATTATCGTATTTACATGCCTGCGGAAGTACTGACAGACAATCACTTGATGGATTTGATTTGAAATATAATACCGATCTAGATTTTTGATGTTAAATTTGTATACTAAATTTTACCAATTGTAATCAATTTAACCTAACTTTTAACAAAGAAATTTTTTAGATTGACCTAGATGATCAATCTAACTCTTTGCATTGTTTAAGTTATTTTGTTTATTTGCACTCTGACATATAGACAAAGAAATTTTCTCTTAAAGGATTTCTTTTAAAATCTATAAATTTGCTGTAAAGATTTCATACTAAAATTCATCTATCTAGCTCAAAGCATGTTTGAGTTACATTATTCACGGACATACATACTTTCAAAAATATATTTTTCAGACTCAGAAACTTCTGAAAGGTAAAGATTCGTCAAAATTTTGAGTTCAATTTTTTGACAATTACAATACTTTTTCTTTGTATATTTAGTGTAGGTTTTCAAAAATTCAATGATCGTTTCACAGGATTTCATAAAATGTAACCTTCTATAATATCAAAATCTTTATTTTGATGCCATTTTGAGTTTCTATTTTTTTGCCATAAAAGAAAATATTTTGCAAATTTCTAAATAATATGTGTTAGAAAGTTGTTAAATTAATGTTATTACTGTTGAAAGAAATATTAGTTACTTTAGAATCAATATAGCTTCATCAAAAATTTATCCAGTTTTCAACGCTGCTTTGTTCAAAAGCACATATGACATAAAAGTTCAATATTCTTGTTTTCATAAAGAGAAATTTTAACATTCCGTTTAAAACAAATGCTATACTTCATGAATGAATTCTAAAACAATATGTATCTTTTTTTACCTAAATTTTTAAAAATAAAACTTTTGCAGTGTAATGCAAAATACATACGACTTTCTAAATTAATCCATTATAATCCATTTTACAAGTCATTTTTATCAAATATATTTACAAACCAAAACTATTTTAAAATGCATGCGAAAGATATCCTGTATTTTTCATTTCCATCATTCTAGTTTCTACAGTGGGAGGCGTCATTCAGGACAGTGACATTTATAATTTCGTCCTGTTTGCTTTTTTTAGAAAGAAACAATTTTTTTAACGTGGGAATAAATGCAGCTGTGACAGCAGATTTTTGAACGGACAATCTGCTACGGAGGATCTTTGTAGCGTTTTTTATATTGGCTTATGAGTAAACAGGAAAGGACAAAAAATAAAACCATTATTCTTCCCTAAATATAGTATGCAAAGAACTTTGATTCTCTTTTCCAAATGACACTCACCAACTCAGTTTACAATTCTGTAGATATGTATGTGCCTTTTCTTCAACGCTTGAATTCCTAGGTTTCTTTCTTCCTTATTTAACATTTAGATTGAAACATTTTGTGACATGCTGAAATGTATTTCAAAAGCCACCTATTTACTATTCTGTCACTTTGATTGCATATATGGAAATTTTTACGGATTCTTCTTAAATCCTCTTTCATTTTTCTTAGCAGTTTTTAAAAATTTATAGAAGTTTGATTGTAAGAATATATAAATCTTGATCATTGTACTCGACGCCAGATTTAACCTCAATGAGACACTAGATATGGATAACTTTATACGTCCATTTAGTGCACAGGACTTACTATTATTGGACTTACAAGTTCAGTGGATTATTAGTGCAGAATAAGAAGAACTAAAATTCCAGAGCATGATGCCATAAACTATGTTGAGAGGGTAAAAATCATTGGAAATGCATTCAGGTTTCGACATCTCTCTCTGGAACGATCAAAATATTGTAAAAACTACAAAAAGATTTATTTAATTATTACCAGAATTGTTGTCTGGCGACCGCTGACGTCATTGCGCAATCTACAACGGTTTAAAAACGATTTCTGGATGTACTCGAAGATATCAGGTATGTTTTGGATATACAGGAGATTTTGGAGATACGGATATGTTTTGTCGTAGAGATGAATCTCCGCTCTATGAGTCCTTTCTTTGAGTAGCTAGCCGAAGCATAAATAAGAGATTTAAAGTGACCTTATAAAGTAGAAATCACATGGATAAAGATCCGGAGAACGTGATGTTCTGATGTGAGCAGTTATTTTAATATTTTTGTGAAAAGCAATTAAATTCATTACCAGATTTGCGGCTGGAAAAAACTAAGCATCAGACGTTTTTTTTAAGACGCAACTACTCAAACTATTAAATGAAAATTATAAGAAAAAACGATTTAAATGATGGATTAAAAAAGAAATAAAGGTTAAAATAATAAGCCTACGACTTTTAAGGTTTGGTTTGGGTTTTTTTACGGTGCAAAAGTTAAGACGTTGACTATGCTGCGCCGAACAGAGAAATAAAATCATAGCAATATGAATGTCCTTTAAAGAGTTGTAAATTAATGCTGTTTTAGATCATTTTGCTTACACTTATGAAAAAAATGAGATTAGAACATTATTTTCGGCTTTTCCATTTCGACTTCAGTGCTTCTATGTAAGAAATTTTAGGCAGTTAATATGTTTTTTATAATGCTTTTATGCCTGGCATTTTGTGTATAAACATTATTCGTCAGATTCAATTTTCAGAGCCCCTCTCATAAAATTGTAGCAAATGAAACCGGTTACGTAATAGCATCTCAACAAGAATGGGTGCCATAGTAAAATCTAATAAAATAACCATCACACGAAAATGGAATTTTAAAATTGCTCTGGAAATGTTACATTATAACCAGTAGCAATACCCCCTATCCCTCTACCATTTTATATACAATACGGTGCGTTTTGTGTTTATATACGCATTAAAGAATAAAGGACCTCGCATACATTTGGAATCTCTTCATGTTGACTGATCGGCACTCATGCTTAAAATAAATCGATTGTTTCGGTGAAACACCATATCGAATTTATCTTAAGCAGCCTATAATATTTCCGAGTTTATATTCTCAGAAACAAACAGATCGATGAACTGACAAATCATCTTGGATTCGGTTTAAAACTTATGATAAAATTATGCCATTCAAAGCAATCAGAGTTTAATTTGATAGATTGCTTCTATTGATTGATCCAAACCTACAATTAGATATTTAAGTTCACATCCTTTGATCTTATATGTCAAACTGCAACCTCGTATGCTAAGTGTAGAAAATATATTGTAATTGTCAAAAAATTGAGATTTCGAAGAATTTTAACATTTTAGTCCTCCGTGAGTCCGAAACATTTTTGGTAATATGTTCGTTTCTCTGTCTGAACACGATAATTAAAAAACGCTTTGAGTTAGACACCTGAATTTCGGTATATGGAATCACAACCAAATTTGTTGATTTCTATCAAATTTTGAGCAAAATCCATTCACAAGAAGTTTGCCTGTCCGGGTGCAGGGAACTCGATAATACTAAACACAAAGATCTAGGAATATAAAATTTGGTACAAGATTTTAAGGTCTAAAATACAGATACATATCAGATTTTAAAATGAAATCCCTTAAAACGGTTGACTGTATGTCGGTCTATACTTTCGCATACATATAACACACAATAACTCATAAATGTCATTGACTTAAATCAATAAAATTCCTTATGTTACTGTGTAAATATAACTATAGGTCGATCGGACGGCAAAATGGCGACTAAAATACATATTTAGACTCCATACAATTCCTTCCAAATTATTCCCGGCCTTATAATCACTGCATCACTTTTACAAGTAAGGTTTTGGTGAAAATTTCGTGACAAATAATTAAATAGTAAACTTGTTGGTAGTTAAAATTTACGCTTATAAATGCTAAAAAACTTATTTTATCTTTAGTATTGATTCTCCTATTAAATGAATTATTAACGTTTGGAATCATTATTCTTATTGCTTTTCGAGTTGCCACTCGCATTCTAATTTTATGCCTCTTAACAAATGGAAAATTTCATCATGCAGCAGTTTTTAAAAATCGTTTGGCAGAGTAATTTTCCGAGAAGCTGTGAGATTTAAAAATCGTTTTGTGAAATTCTCATTTTAATTAAAAAATAAAATTGTAGACAATAAGAAGATTTTGTGAAATTCATTTTAGCATTAAAAATATTATTGATATTTTTTAAAAATAGCCATGAAAATGTTTACAAACTGTACAACAAAGAGCATATAATTTATTCAAAATAATGCTATGTAAGAGAAGCATTTATCATTACGTTTTCCAAAATTTTGAAGCTACAAAACGAAACATTGTTCTCAAAACATTTTCGTATGTAGGTGAATATTTTCTTTGAAGATGGAAGAGATATAAAAAACCCGCTATTGATTTTTCTTTTTTCTTTCCTTTATTTTGTGTTGAATTTGAATAAACTTGCAGAGCTACACGGACTTCACTTTAATTTTATTATGCACTAGAAGCCGAGGAATGTTTTTTAAAACAATTTCCCCCGCCATTCTGGAAAAAAAAGAATGTTCTTCAATGTTTATCAGAACTGCAAATTTTGATTCCAACCTATTTTTCTATGTGCGGGAAAGAAAGGAAAAATAGAAATAAATCTTTTCTATTTGCGCATAGTTTGATATAATTTTATGCAATGTATATTTGATAAATTTTATCATGTAGTGATTTCCATTTTTGGAAGATGAACTACAACCAACGCATAATATTGAAATTTTGTGATGTTTTGTTAATTTTATGTTATTATCAAAAGGATGTAAGAATTTCTTGCATTATATTGAATTGAAATATGAATGAATGGTGTTTTAGTTTCTTTTCTTGTTTTGAAATGTTTAAATGAAACACATATTTTTGATATATATGTGACAAACATGATAAATCAAACTAAGAAATTTCAAATAAAGACATTATTTACAGCTAATTATGAAAAGTTTATTACTTTCATATTTATATTTAAAACTTATTGAATTGCCTAAATAAATCATTAGCTTTTAATGTTTTTATTGCCTTATTTTAAACAATTTATATGTTTGAAGTTCTTTTCGTTTGATATTTGAGCCCTTAATCTAAAATGGGTCTCGTGTTTCATTTGGTTTCGATGCATCAGTTATTCCATTAAGTGCATTTTTTCCCACTACGCATTTTAGTAAAATTTAATTAATATAAATTTAATTAACATTAACATAAAGGAAGGAAGATGAATGTTTTAAAAATAATCGAACTTTTAAATTAAACCACGACAATGTTATTTTTACAACTTCTCCAGTAGTTGCTTTAATTGTGAAAACACACACACACACATGAGTAGTGAAAATTTTGATGAAACAATAAAATTGGTTTCCTCGACTTTTTTTTATCTACTGTTAAAATCCCTTTACCAAATTTTAGTCAATAACTATGAGATGTAGGGCAATTTCACCGATAGTCACAGTTATTTTTAGTTCAGGCGCATCTTCCGATGTCACTTCCACTTCATGCCTTTTACACTCTTTAAAGAACCATTAGGTTATAGTTACAGGGGCATGATGCAGAGTTATATTAGCGTGTGACCATTGGCGGTTTTTTTTTTTAAATTTTTGGCAATTAATTGCTGACATGGAAAATTATAATTAATACAAAAACACCAAAAAACCAAATGCTTATTTTGTCCAAATTTTTCCCCATACAGTGGATTTCGTTTTTATCCTGAATGGATTTCGTTCTACATCTGATAAAGATTGGCAAATTTACGTAAAGATCATTTACCAAATTTAAGCTGTCTAGCTCAAAGTAGTGTTGAACTATCGTGTTCACACAAACATGATTCGAAAAAACGTTTTTTAGAACTCGGGAAGATATTGGCCGTGGAGATCTATCAAATTCTAGAGGAAGGATTTTTCGACAATTTCAAAACTTTCTCTTTGTCTGTACTTCATATACAAGAAAGTGCTATGTATCGGAAACATCAAAAAAATTATTCATTTAAAATTTGATAGACCACCATTTCAAATCTCTCAGAGTTCGAAAGAAGCAATTTCTGGAATGATGTCTATATGCCTGTGAATACGATAATGTATATATAAAATCTTGTAACAAATTTGAAACATAAGATGAATGGATGGAACTTTGAATATAAACTCGGTACCAAAACTGTAATTTAATTTTGAGTGAAATCCGCCCCAAAAAGTTTTGTGACCATCCATCTGCGTGTATGCAAGCAGAATAGCTCATCAAACGTAACACTATAGGTAAATGAAATTTAGGATATTGCATTGCTGCTAGAATTCTGCATAAAGATTCGCATATCATCCATCAACAGGATGAGTCTATCTACCCATTCGTGTTTGCCCAAAAAATCAAAAATTGACCAAAATTGCCAATCTATATTAAACTTTGTACGCAGTTTATCAAAAAAAAAAGGTTCTATTCTTTATATTAAGAAATTTGTTACAAGATGATGTGAAGGAAAAGGGAAGAATTAATGACTAGCATTAAGTGCATCATTTGATTTTTGCTTTTTTCTTGTGCGGAAGAAGTATTTTGATTGTTTAAAAAATAAAACTCAAAATTTCGATGCATCTCCTTTCAAACATCTTTGAGTCAAGATACATTTTTTGAGGTTATGTATATCTATATGCCAATCTTAATAATATAACTCAAAACGCTTTGAGTTAGGCAACTGAAAGTCGGTATTTTATCAAATTTTGAACGAAATGCATTCACCATAAAATCTGACTATCTGTCTGTCCGTGTACAAGTGAATTCGATAGCTATAAAACTCAAAGACCTAAGTTGATAAAATTTTTAAACAGCTTTGATATCCAAAATATAGTTACTTTACAAATTTTGAACTAAATTTTTCCAACTATTGACCATTTATCAGTCAGTATTTCCGCATGAATGTGAACACAATAAATTAAATCAATGAAATTTTTACCTTCCAAGTCTAACTGTAGTTTTGTGTCAAATCTTCATGTAAATGGGCTAGCAAAAACCTTCCAAAATTCATATTCTAAAGATGGATTCATTAAATTGTGCGATTCATACCAAAAGTCTACATTTCGTAACTATTCTTACCTACTGCCAGATAATGAATTCGCAGTGTTACCCAAACAATTCTTGCTGGTCCACATTTTTTGCAGAAGAAAGAGGATAAGACATTTAATGTAGGGTGTGCAAGAAAATTTCGTCGAGAACATCCAGGCTAGTTGGGAATAAAAAAAGTATAATTTCCAGTACTTCAGAGAGCGGAAGATAAAAATCGCCAAATACTGCCAAGAGATCTGAAGATTTTGGCTTTTATTCGCCAAATCATAACGATAACTTTTTTGTAGTGATGTTGTCAAAATGGAATAACTCTAACATTTCGACATGGTGACAGTTTGATTTCCATTAAAAGAAAATTACCAATTTTCGTTCTTTACTTTCAATAATAATAATTTCATTAATTTTATTTTTATTATGGAATGGGATCTCTTATCGAGTTATTTCTATATACATAACTTTAAGAAATTACTGAAAAATGAATTTGTTGAAGATAGATAAATTTTCTAAACATATAGAAAAAGTTGAAAATATTTAATCGTATATCTGAGAATATTAACTATTTTGTTTAATTCAGTATGACTAATAGTTTGAAAGTAACGAATGAAACTAGATAGGTAATTGGACTGATGGACTGAAGAGAGCCAGGAATTAAGAAAAAATTTCAAAATTTTAAGGACAGTTTGATTTTAGACATCATTAAAATTCTAACGATGACATTTCTATATTCTGAAGGACATCGTTTATCTCCATTAGACTTACATGAAAGTTACCTCTAGAGATGTTAGAAATTTACCTTGAAGATATTTTAAAGATATTCTAATTTATTTAAAATTTAAAGCATTTCAAAGAAAATGAAATTTAAATAGACTTTTATGGATAGGATTTTATGGAATAGACGGATTATGGATTTATGGATGGATTTTAATAGACTTTTATGGACATTTTTAACAATATTCTTCGCATATTTTATTTATTCCCCTTCAAATAAGACAGTTATAAGTAATTCTTTGGTTACATATCTTTCTTTGGATTATTTTTTTAATAAACAAAAATTGCTGAGAAGCCATAAAAAGACTATGCAAATACATTAATTAATATAACATTTTAATATTTTCAAGCATAGAATTTAAATAGAATCTAATACATAAGATACAGTAAATATATTAAGGAACTCATTTATCTTTAAAAAATATTTTTTTAAAGTAATTTTTTTTTTGTATTTGTTAATGAATTATTTTTAGGCACGATCTTTTGACATCTAGATCTTTCATATGAGCAGAGAAACGTCATAATTTTTAATAAATAGTGAAGCAAAACATATATCTTAATATTAAGAATATCATGCTGATTATTCTACAGAATTATAAAATAATGGGCTTAATAAAATAATTATAATAAAAATAATAAATAATAATTATAATAGATAATAATAATAAATAATTATAATAACAGATAATTATAATAATAAATAATATACAAATAATAGATAAATTGAATTATAAATATAAAAATATATTTAATACATCATTTTCTAAGAATGCTAATACAATATTTTAACTGTGATTAATTATTTTTATCAACATAGAAAAAGAAAGTTTGCTAAAATTTCTTTCTAATTTAAGTTTTAGATATTTGTTCTTTTCAAACATTCATAACAGAATGGGGGATGGAAATGCAAGATATGAAGTCGAAGGATAAAATCCATGACGATAAATCTTTAAGAAATATTTATATTTATTAACCCAGGACTTTTTGAAAGTTTTTTTTAATCACACATGTCTCAATACATAGGTAGTTAACAACCTTACATACATTATCTTATTAAAACAGTAAAGTAGAAATGAAACATTGGATAATGAATAATACTGCTTTAAAGACAACAATGCACATAAAATCATAAAATCAATTTAAAAAAAAGTTACATTTATATTATGTAATCCAAAACAAAGTCCCTTGTCTTAAATTGTAATTATTCTAAAATGTAACCACATTTTTATTTTGTTTTTTGTTAATAATTCTTGTCAAATAATGTTTCTTTAATTACTACACTTTTATCGAAATCCATCGAATTACAAGTAGAAATGAATTCGATACAATATCTCTTAAATTTCTTGCATCGTATAATAAGACACTAATTTCTCTATCATATCATATCCATTGTAAACGATAATCATTAGAGCATCAGAACTAAATTAAGATCTTTTTTTCCTCACAAGTGTAATTAGAATTTTGCATAAATGCCACCTGCGTCAGATTAATTTTCCGCACGCCACCTGCAGCCGAATTGGCACTTTCATCAGAACAAGAATTAATGCACTCTGCTAAACGAACAAAGTCACAGTTTCATGAGAAAGGTTGACGATTTATTAGCGCGAAAATTTGGTCGTTTATATTCCACCTTTTTCGCTAAGACCATTTTTTTTTTCGTCTTTTCTACGGATTATCGAGAGGTCGCAGACAAGTAGTGAAATATCAGCGTATGATGAAATAAAATAAATAAAAGTGAAAAATTATTATCTGCAATCAAAGCGATGAGGTTTCCATTTGTCTTCATAAAAAATCTTTCTTCGATGAAAAACTTGTTTCTTTTTTCCGACTGTGAAAAGAAATGTAAACGATACTGAAATCTTTAATCTGAAATATTGTAGAATTATTATGTTAAAGGCTTGATTTATCTTTTATTTTTATAACTTGACGTATGTACGAACAATGTATTTAATATCGTGCAATGAACGGAAGTATAAATTCAGTAACTAAAACAATGAAAACTATTTAAAATGTACTTAAAATATTATTTTTAATTTATAAAAGAAGAATAGGAAGAAAAATTGAAATATATGGGAAAAATAAATACCGCTGCAAAGCTTATGTTTTGAATTTCAAAGTGATGTAAAAATGGTTCTTCTTTCAATAATGTGCTCCAAAGATATTGGGAAAATTGCTAAACTTTTAATTTAAAATTTATTTAAAATTTCAAAATCTCTTTTTCTTCAGATTACCTATCAATCAAGAGTTAATAATGTGTCAAATATGAGAAATGTTGACCTAATAGTCTGCCGTGTAAACCGTTTTGAATGATTATTCCTTCATATTTATCCCTATTTGCAGATAATAGTATACCAGTCTATATACATTATCATGTTACTAACTCTATTTCAAGGTATCATTGTTATATCAAAATGTCGGAAGACAAAATTACTTTTTGCAAAACTTATGAAATTTGATATAACAGATAGAATTTTCAGCGACTTTTGAATTTTGCGACATCACATATTAATAGAATTTCGTTATATAACAGTTTCGGAACATATATAGTAAACCGTGGAACATTTTGGTAAATTTGACTTACGACATTTTGAAATAAATGTAGCTACATATTTCATTCATAACAATGAATGATACATTGCTTTAAACACATGGGCTTCGGTTACAATAAATTTATCAGTTTTAAAAGTTATGATAGAGAAATAAATAATTTTTATGTTATATAATTGTTTTTACATGTTGATACATTTTTTTTTTGTATGTATGAGCTAATCGAACGAATTTATAGATAATTCGCTGAACTTAAGTGAAATAATGTATAAAGGTACTTCAATCTTAATAGTGAAAAAATAACAATAAATATAGAGAGAGAGACTCTATAAACTTATTTTATTTCTTATTGAAAGTGAGGTTTAAAAATGTTGCAATGTCTTTCCGTACTGTTATATATCTATGCAAAAATGTTTATGATGTTGATAAAGATGTAATGCAAAAATCATCTTAAACCAGCGACACTGGTTTCCCCAAAACTCTCTAATAAGCTTGTCAAACCAGAGAACGCCTTGCATGGCATTGGCGAACAATAGTTACGAAATATTAGCATTTGGCGTGAATTTAGAAATCTCCTCTGAATCTATTATATAATCTTTGGGGAGTTATTTGGCATGCGTTAATAGTATCGGAAAATCGAATTTGTGTTTAAACGCGATTTTATCAACTTGATGCAAAATTGCACTTGTAATCACAAAATCTCACACCAAATTTGAAATATTTCATTCATTGCATTATCAATTATCGTGCTTGTTTGTTTCTAAAAGTAGAGAGTGTCAGAGATACAACCTCTTGTTGTATTTGGTTTGAAATTTGACAGATGTGTATACTATAATCTGTGCACCGAGTTTCAACTATTGAGTTCTTTTTATTTTGTAATTATCGTGTTAGCTTATATTCGAACATCCGTACAGACGGACGGATTTCCTGTACACATATTTTACCGAAAATGTGATAGAAATATAAACATTTGCGGTAAAGACAATATATCCAAATTTCATATCTCTAGCTCAAAGCATTTTTGAGTTATCTTTGTCTCAAATAGACAGCCGGGCATTTTCCAAAAATGTGTTTTTTGAATTTAGGGAAGTCTAAAACATCAGATTCATCAAAATCCCGTGTTGCAATACTTTTGCAACACGTAATACTTTCTCTTTAGCTCTTTGCAATACTTCACGCAATACTTTCTCTATACTACATATAAGAGAATGTAAAAATGCAGTCGTAATGAGATTAGCCATAAATCTCTTTATTATTAACTTGAATCATAGTTTCTTTATAAATTGAAGAGGAACCATATTTATCTATAGCAAATTTCAAGTTACAACGGAGATAATTTTTTTAAAAATTTTAATTTAAGTTGTTAGAAAAATGATTAGTTTTAGAAACGATGAACAATTGAATTTATAAAGTGCATACAGCATATATAGTAAATATACAAAATTTAATTTGTGCTCTTTTCATTATTTTTCCCATATTTACAAAAAGTGATGTATTCTACTCATATGTTTGATTCCTTAATTATATGAAAAGGAGTTAGCATTTGGTTTTTATTAACCATTTGGGTTTCAACTTTGATAATACTCTACATTTTAGTATCAAGACCATTTACCATTTCATTAGTGTAATTTGCTGATTTTTTAAAATTATGTTTACAAATACATACATGGACAGTAAAACAAAGACAATTTATCTTTCATATATTTAGTTCAAACGTAAATTCAGACTAAAATTGTAGAGTAAAGATCATGTGCTAAAATTAGATAATCTAGTTTAGTGCATTTTTATCTTGCTAATAGATAAATTTTCTCTAAATTATAACCAAGAATCGACAATTAAAGTCTTAAAACTAAGTTAAAAAATTTTTATACTTTACTCATTGGGATTCTAAGTAGTAGTATTTGCACTCAAAGGGACAGACTTGTGTAAAAAAAAATATCTTCCATCAAAATCGTAAAACCTAAATGAGAGGAAATCTTTAAAAATCATCACACTTTAATTATCTTTGCCAATTTCATATATGAACGAGTCCTAGACACACTCTTTCTAGTCTCTTTCACAATATTGTGTGATATTTTATGATATTAATCAATAGTCAAAAATATTACGAATACTGATCAGTGTCGAACAATATTCATCAATATTGTACAATACTGTGAATATTGACCAATTTTACAATATTCAACAATATTACGAATATTGAACAATGTCAAAGAATATTCATCAATATTGTACAATACTGTGAATATTGACCAATTTTACAATATTCAACAATATTATTGATCAATGTTAAAGAATATTCATCAATATTGTACAATACTGTGAATATTGACCAATTTTACAATATTCAACAATATTATTGATCAATGTTAAAGAATATTCATCAATATTGTACAATACTGTGAATATTGACCAATTTTACAATATTCAACAATATTACGAATATTGATCAATGTCAAAGAATATTCATTAATATTGTACAATACTGTGAATATTGACCAATTTTACAATATTCAACAATATTACGAATACTGATCAATGTCAAAGAATATTCATCAATATTGTACAATACTGTGAATATTGACCAATTTTACAATATTCAACAATATTATACAATATTCCGAATATTGATAACTACCATACAATATTAAACGATATCTGTGTACTACTGGTGAGTAAGAAGCTTTGTTTTAAGCTGAGTTTTAAACACTCTTTAAAAACTCCGAGTTTTATACTATATTCAATTTATTGATAGGTATTTTCTTATAAGTAAAAGAATTATCAATTTTGAAATAATCTCAAATGCTAATCTACCACTGTAATCCCATATTTAAGTAGTTCCATGTAATAATTAAGTTAACCTAATCTTCTCAGAATCTAGAACTTTCCTTTATTTCATTTTATGAAAAGACATAATGTATCTTGAAGACTTCGATAGAGGTTAATTGCTACCATCTATCTTTGACTCGGGAAGCTCATGACAAACCATTGGACCTTCATTTCCTGCTTGGGGGCCCACCGAAGGGCCCTAAAGGGCCGAGGGACTGATCATGGAAATACCCAAGGGTTTTGGCTACCGAAATGGAGGTGATGGCTTCGGAAGAAAGGATATTTCGGGAGTTTTAGTTCCTTTAATCGGGTAAGTCTTAGAACTATTCGACAGAAATATATTTTCAAATTCCCTCATTTCTGTAATTTTTTTTAGGTTTTTGGGTCCTTAATGTACTTAGGAAAGAGCTTAATAGTATGAGAATTGTTTTAACATTTTCCCATTCTTCTAATTCTTTTGGAACTTCGGTTGTTATATCCAGTTAGATTAAGTATATATTTCTAGGTTTTTCGTGAACTGAAAAATTTACTTCAATCTTCCAAATTTATTTGATTAATGTTTCTGGTGTTGTTTCACAAGATAATTGATAACGTTTCGTTGAAATTTTTGTGCAAGTAAAATCGAAATAGAAGGTGAAAAATTTGTTTTGGTTTGTTTACATAAATACACAAACCCTCAGTATTTATGAATTTCGCTTATGATAGTTTAAATATATCCCAAGTTTTTACAATACATATATATTGTAACACTTTCTGAGATGTTTTTGAATTCATTGCTTCATATCCACAATTCATCTTTGGGATGTTTTTCACTTATAAATCACTCAAAAAGAATAATTTTCATCATTTTTTCAACCATATTTAGAAGATTACATACCTTTACAAAACCGTTGAAAGAAAAATGTGTTATCTTTTTCTTAAAATATAAATCAGTTTTAAATTTGATATTATGAAACTCATCTTTTGATATTGGTATTTCCTATAAAGTAAGTAATCCGGAAAAATATATCACATCTTTCACAAGAATGATTTGTTCAAGGATTTCAAAGAGTATTGACTAGATTTAATAGATGACTAGACATTCGAGAATAAAATATTGACTAAGAAACAACTTTCCGTAATAACTTTTGTAGTCTTATATCCGAAATAACTTTTATAGCATTTATATAAAGCTCATTTTTTTCACTAAAATATTTAGCATTTTATCACTGAGTGATTTAAGTGTAGAAAGCTGCTTTCATTTGAAATTTAAAATAGAACTGATTATTCAAAACGTCAGACGTTCGTTATTCGTCTTATTTATTATCACGAATCATTTCTTATAATTAAAGCTTTTTATTTTACATGATATTCATTCTTATATAAGTGCTTTTATCTATAGAACAGCTGCAAAGGATACAAAATGTATTTAAAAAATGACTCTTTCATTGCCCACTCTTAAACATTACTTTCCAATTTTTTTGGGATACTCAAAATTTTATAAATACCCCAAATTAAATTAAACAAACCAGTTTAAATATTATTTTTAATTTTTGTATTTTTAGTATCCCAAGACAATGGCATTTGGATTAAAATTCACATTTTCATATCTTTTTGAGTTTAAAATTACAGTTCGGAATCATTATTAGAAACCCATTTGTTTGTCTTACTATTAAATCTTGAGGAAATCAGTGAAAGGTAAGTTTACGCGTCTATTTATTTGTAGGCGTGCATTTAAATATGATTACTGAAAAACTTAACAAGCTTGTCGCGTGAAATTCGACCCATGGTTTTATCTCCTGCATGCTGTTGTTGTTGTTTCTTATGACACTTGCCTGTTACGAAGACAGCGATTTTAAGCCGGTGGGGGAGCGTCTCTTTTTTTATAGTAGCGCCATCTAGGGCCAAGAAAACGACTTAGCTACACACACGTTACAAGCCTTTTTACGGGGCGGACTTCATTCACTCATCCACAGATCGTAATTTAGACCTGAATCAGAGAACGATCACCCCTGATCCAGTATCCCCAGTGGAATCTTCTGCATTGTATATCAGTATCAAATTTTGAACAAAATCTTGATAATTGTTTGGTAGCCTCTCTATCCATGTGTTTTTGAATACGATACTGAATGATTAAATGAGTTAGACATATGAAATTCCGCATGCAGTTTTGTCATCCAAAAACTATAGATAGTCCAATTTTAGTTTATTAGACTAGATTATATTTAACAAGCCTGCTTCCTTTCGCCGAGTCACAAAGTTCGATACAAGACAGCTCTTATAGTGGAAGTACATGAGAAAGTTTTAAGGAGAATACTGTAGTTGGTTTTCAGATTGTTAAATACAGTTTTGATAACCCTTTTTAACAAAGTTGAATTTTGTAGAAATATTATAATGCGCATTAGGAATTTATAGGCTATAGGCTGCGACTGAAGGTAGATATGAAAAGTACGAAGTAACTTACAAGTGAGATAATAAAAGCTTAAGCTCTTATACAATAATTTTAAGATTAAAGAAAAAATAATCAAATTATGTTTTTCGAAATCAAAAACAATTTTTCCCCCTATATTCTAATGAGTCTTTAGATTTAATTTTATAATATGACGACGTCTTGGCATAGGGGTAACGCGTCTTCCAGTTGATCTGGGCGTCCTGGGTTCCAGTCCCGGTTCAGGCATGGTTGTCCTTCATCTGTTTTATCTGTGAGATGTGTGAATGTGCCCCCCCCTCTGTAAAAAGGGGCTGTGCAAGCGAATGTGATGCGTGAGTAGGTAAGAAGTACTCTTGGCCCTAGTTGGCGCTACTACCAAAACAAGAAACGCTCCCTCGGCTTAAAATCGCTGATTTCGTCAGAGAGCTTGTCCATGGCAAGTGCCATTAGAAACAACAACATTTTTTAGTGTTGGAAAATACGTTGCGTGAGTGTTTTTTTTTTTTTTTTTTTTTTTTGAATCTAGGTTGTATAATATCGAGAAATTATGCTAGGAAGTAAAGTGAACTATATTCTCTATATAATAAAATATAGTTTTTTTTTTAATTTTACAGCATTATTCCTTATAACATAAGCAAAATAAACCATATTAAATAAAATTTCAGTTAGTCGAAGTTTAAAAACGATTAAATAGAAACATTTAATGGACCATTTTATATGTCTTACATCAAAGTTTTGTTTATTTATTTATATTTTAATTTTCAAGTCCCAAAGTATTTCTTTTTTGTTTGTCTTAAAAGTAGATGCGAATGAAAAAAGCTTATGAATTCCTGGCATATATATAATAAATAACTTCCATCTCTGTATGTTGCGGATTTCAAATCCAACTATGTCACCACCAAAATCCAGATTCAGTCCGATGAATTTCCAAATGAATGCAATTATGTACAAGAACCCTTCGATGATCGGCAAATAGCTACCAATCCGGGCGAAGTCGTCCTACTTGACGGCTACAATGAAATGCTGTTTAAATTAATTAGAAATTCACTCCATTTAATTTCCAGCAGAATATGTGTTCCATTATACTTGATTTCAATAAAGCATTGAAACCCACGAAGCTGAAACGGTTGTGTGTCCAGAAGGCTTTAACACGTTTAGTAGCTTACTTTGAAGAGAAAGTGACATGACTAGGAAGATCATCTGTTGCGTGCGGCGCACAAGAAATTCTAGTGAGATAAGTTATTCCTAGAAGCACGCAATTGCAATTTTAGTACATATAAGTTATTTTAATTTCGCTTTCCAAATATCAAGCCTAGCAGACGTATCTCATGCTTGACGCTGTTTCTTCTTGACTTATAAATTTAAATCAGATTCAATATAACCGTTAGATAGATTTTTTAAAGAAAGTTTGTCTATTGTAGAGGGTTTCAAGAAAAAGCTTCCGAAGGATTTCAACATATCTTTCCCAATCAACATCTCTCGATATCTAGTCATATATCTAATAATAATTGATATCTGAATAGCTAGTTATATCAATACCAATAATAAAGAAGTGTATGTGTGTGTGTGCGCGTGCGTATGCGTGCGTTTTTCCAAAGCAGATCAAACCATTGGACCTAAAACTACAGAATTCAGTACAATAAATGTGATCTCGATGAGAAAATTGGAAATATTCATTAGATTTTTGATGAATTAAAAATCAAGCGAGATTTCAGCGTCTTTTTGTAATTACTTCCGAAAAAATTATTACACGAAAAGAGATTATTATACCCCTTTAAATGTTAAAAGATTTTAAAATGATGTAAAATTATATATTATATGTGTGTACTGTGTTTTTATTTCAGCAATTTTATTATTATTATTATTGGATTTTGACATTTTTTAAAAAGTATTTTTTAGATAATTTCCAACAACAGACTTCGTTGTTGTTGCAAAGAAATTCAAACTGTTTTTACTATTTCATCAAATAATCGGCAGTATGATTTTTTTCCGTCACTGGAAACTTGGAAATAAAACTCTGCTTATTATCCGTGTAATTTCTATGAGGAAATAAAAGTGAGGTAACATTATAGCAAATGTCAACACAGATTATGAATTGTATTAACCAACCGCTATATTTTTTAAGTATATAACGTTATGGGAGTGGAAATAGATTTAGAATGTTCATGTACCTAATAAACCGAACAAGTATAAGGCTATTTAAATTGACCATCTTTAAAGCTTACAAAACCAAGAAAAGCAAAATTAAAGAAGTCAGGAAAGTCATGTATAAGAATTTTTATCGAAATTAAGCACAAAACCAGTGCACCCAATGAATTATCTAATTGATATTTGGGATGATATTAATGATGTGTGAAAATTAAATTTTATTTTTTAACTCATATTCGAACACTGACTAATTTTCTGTCTTTTCTGTATAAAAGAGCAATTTTTAAAGCATTATTTATAACCACCTGTCTGACGTTTAATAATATTCAAAAGAAATTAAGTGCGATTCTGGCTTGAAAGCCAAAGTCCTTGATATGATAATGCAAGAATTTTACAAATAGGCCGTATTAGTTTAATATTTAGTTTTTTTTTCTATAAAAATTTTAAATTCAATATTTACTTTTCGCGTAATTTTTTTAGTGCTATTTGCTTGGAATGCATTTTTAATTTATGAAGTGCTGGTGCTTTTTATTACTGATATTTTCCCCTATTTCATGTAATGGTTTAAATTAAAAGATTACCAGACGTTTATGTTTTTAAACATTTTGTATGACCCAAAAGTATTTATAGACAGATAAAAAAATGTTTTTATTTAAAACAAAACTCTTGTAAGAAATTGCACTTTAAAATTATTTTTTAAATCAAACGAAAAAAGTCTTTAGATGGCTGAAATATTGGCAGTGCTACAAAAGACAAACAACTCCTAAATTTTCAAAAATAATTTAATTCGTCTAAAAAAACCTGTTCTTGCACTTTAAATATTAAAATCCTAATTATGAGCATTTTCCCAAATCAAATTACGCTATTTATCCAAATAATAGGTTTTTTAAAGGTTCTTTCTTCTCTGCAATAACGCCATCTATATAGCGCTAATCGTTTCTTTTATTTAATGTCCAGGTAAATACACATAAAAAAGTTTATTTTCTTCTTTTAATTTAATTTAATATTTTGTAAACAATTTGTGCATAAGGTTTTTATTATTATTTCAAACTTGAAAAGAAAAAAATTAATTGACCTACACATTTTCCTTCTAAAAATAATAATAATTTATTATTTTTAATTTGCATAAGTAAATTTTTTATTTAATAAATTAAAAAAAAAGTAAAAAATTGCATTCATGACGTAAGTGAGAAATAAATTTTATTATTAATGATTTTAAATCAATAATGAGTAAATTAACCATATTTAATGGCATTACGTATTAAATATTCATAAAATAAATTTCCCCACACTTAAAAGATGAAAACAATTTAACTAATTAATCTAATTAAGTCAACTAAATAAAGAGATATAAATATTTGATGAGAAACTTTACATTCTTAAAAATTAAAAATTACTTTTTTTATTTAAAAATTTGAAGAGAAAAAATGGGTTGAAAGCTATTATATAGTGAATTTAAAATTTAGTAAAAAATATTGATGAAGTTTAAAAAATAATATTGATATAAGAACTTTTTAAAATTCTTTTATCAATATAATGTTAAAAATAAACCCTAATTATTATTAATATCCTATTTATAAGAGAATATCAACAATAATTAGTTTTCAATCAAGATTTCCTTAATTATCGCATTTTATTTTTATCAATAAGAAATTTTAATATGTTTGGAATTATCAAGAAAATACAGTAAATGCTTCTAATTTATGATCGTTTACATAAAATTCACTATTAATAAGAAGTATTCGACCGTCATGTGCTCGAAAAACACATTTTAGAAAAATGTGTGCCCATGAAAAGTACCTTACGTGATATCTTACTTCATATCAACTCTATCAAAGTGATGTTGAAAATAAATATAATGATTTCAATTAACAAAAGTTTATATAAAAATAGAAAAAAACTAAGAAATTGTATGCAGTGCAATCAATATATATATTTTTTCTTATTTCAAAATTGTGTAGTAATATTCTTTTAAACAGATTTTTTTTAAATATCACTTTGTTATTATCTAAAAATTTATACTATTAAATAATTTTACATTAGTTATTTATTTTTACTATAATGATCATAATTAGTGTGACGTATAAATACTGCGGAAATTTTGCACCTTGACTCTTTTACTTTGATGTATATAATGTATAGAAAAAGTATTATAATCTTTAAAAAATGGATATCTAGCTTTTGACGCATTTTCATGTTTTAGATCTTCGCGTGTTTGAAAAACACATTTTAGGAAAATGTCTGCCCTTGACAACGGTAACTAAAAAAAGAATTAGGCAGATGAAATTTGGTATATGATTGTTTCATCACATTTGTATATTTCTATTAAGTTTTGAGCTAAATTCATTCAGATGAAGTGGGCCGCGCTGCTCAGTGGTAAGGTCTCGGTTCGTGAGCCGTAGGGTTTCAGATTCGAGACCCTATTCCACCGAAGAACCGTCGTGTAATGGGGGTGTGTTGCACGTTAAATCCGTCAGGGCCTAACGTCCTCCAGCTGGTGTGGTGTGGTGTGGAGAGGGGGATGCCAGTTCAAGTGTCGTCCACGTCATCTGACCGCGGTTCAAAATTACAAGGGTGCCAAATTTTTGTTTCAGTCGGTTGCGAAAAATGCGCCTAAAATATAAATTCTATTTTCGATTTTGGGCTACTATTAACTGCATGCCAGGAATTAGTGCCAAAAGCTACGGATCCTACAATAGATTCAATAAAAATGCTAAATTCAAGATCAAAGGTTAATACAGGGTGATCAAGAAATAACAGGAGGTGTTCGGAGCCTTGTAGCGTGCTTTGTACTGGACGAAATACAACAAAATTTGGCCACCATACATATTAAAGTATGCGGTTTCGATTTGTCAAAAAAAAAAATGTACCAAAAACGCCGATAGAGAAAATTTTGGCGCTGCGATCGGAAACTTTTATTATGTAATTTTCATATACGAGTACTTTGTGACATGATATCGAGAATAAAAGGAACGGGTTGCGGGAATTCAAGTAATTCTGAGAGAATTCACCCGTAGATGACGTTGTCACTACGTGAACGCGCCCTTTATCAGTCAAGCTGTTTTATCAGCAGGTTGAAAATGCCAGTGCTGCTCTTCGTGAACACCGGCGGTTAAGACAGTTACGTAGAGGACCGATGACCATAATTAACTTACGACGAATGGTTAAAAAATGTAAAACAACAGGAATTCTTGGTGTGCAATCAGGCCGAGGACGTAAAGGTTTCTAGTTGTGGGGCTACTTGAAAAATGTTGTGTGTGAAGGACATGTTCCTAGCATTCCTACTTTAAAAGATCAAATAAAGTTACATGTCAGACGAATAAATGCCGATATGCTGCGAGCCACCGTCGAAAACTTCATATACCGCATGCAATTATTGGAACATCAAGTTGGTGGTCACCTTGAGCCAAATTTGTAAATTGCTATAATAAACGTTTTTCATTGCTATTTGGCGTGTTGCTATTTTCTGTTTCCAATGGCACTTGGGTATTCTTTTTTTCACATAGTATGAGCTTGCAGCACCAAGATTCCCCCCATCGGTGCTTTTTGGTACTAATTTTTCTTCTTGACAAATCGAAACCGCATACTTTAATGTGTATGGTGGCCAAAATTTGTTATATTTCGTCCAGTACATAACACGCTACAAGACTCCGAGCACCTCCTGCTATTTCTTGATCACCTTGTATTCCTTAACAATTGTATGTCAATACCTTGCAAGACGTTCTCTGGAATAACACTTTTATTTTAGAATATGTGAGAAAATTTTGAGGTGACTACTGCCTTTTTTACATTTTGTTTTGCTCGTTATTCAAATCACTCGTTATTCGAGGTGTTCATTAAGTGAAGTTTGACAGTATATATCTTTAAAATGCGACGTTTAAAATATGTTGTTGAAAGCTGTCAAAAATTACGTGACAGATTTAAAAAAAATACTAAATTCAAGCCAAAGGTTAATATTGTTACAAATCTGTAATTTTACTACCCGGCATGAATAGTGTCATTGTGAGAAAGACCGTTGTAAGATCTGTGCTGAGGGGCTGAGACCATTTGGCGACTAAATGGATCATACTGGAAAGTTCGAGAAGTTTCACGATCCATCCAGTAGGAACCAAGATACACTCAGATACGCCCTGATTGGTCTGAAGATTCTAGCCCCGCCTCCCGGAACTATAAAAGACAGGCACTCTGAAGCTGCAGTGAAGTTGTGTGGGTCGTCAGAAGTTGTATGTGAGAAGAGTCGGAGTAAAAGTAAAAGAGATTAGAGGATTAGACAGCAAGCAAGCTGCTGAACTAGCAATTAAATTTGCTGCGTCATTACGATTTATTGGCGGTATTTGTAGCAGAAAAAATTTTGTTACAATATTTTGTTACTATTATACACCAATGCTATCTATGCACGATGTTTCTTACACAAGGTCCACATTTTTTTGAGAAAGATGGGTAATAACAACTTTAATGTGAGAATATGCCAGAAAGTGCTGTTGAGAGCACTCCTATTGGTTTCAGCACATAAATATAATCACTAATTTATCTTATTTTTCATAAACGTAAAATTTATAAACAATATAAAATCAGTAAATGAATTTCTGAGACGTGTTAAAATGAAAATAGCAAATTGCTAAATCGGGTTTTGTCAGTTTCATGGATTATATAAAAATTAGGAAATCTCTAAATTCATTTCAAGAAATCAGAAATTTTATAGTTACTACTTTACTGGATATCATTTATCCACATAAATTTATATTACATTTTTCAACCAATAACTCGCCAAATTTAGCATTACATTTAATACGGTTAAGAGTTTAGAAATATTTCAATGATCTAGATTTTGTTTCGAAAGCATACATATATAAACCTAATTCATTTATTTCAAAATGTCAATTTACTTTAAATTCATTTTTTCATAATGCTATCTAATTTCAAAAATGCAAAAATACGATTAGGAATCTACATTGCATCCAGGAGCAGTTAGACTCGTATTAAGTAAAAATTTTATTTATTCATATATTTTATATAATTTATATAAGATATTTTTAATCGATGTTGAAGCAGAACAGGCCAATGAACTTCAATGACAAATTTGTTGATACAAATAAAGGTTCTAAATATACAAGAATTATGGTGATATCTCTGTTCGAAATCAAAATTCGTATCCTTTTAAAGAATTAGATAAACTCTCAGAGAAATAATACAGATGTGCTAGAGAGGTGAAGAGAGCAAGTTTACGAATTATCTCTGAAGTATTGACCTTGGAGTGAGCTCTCCATTTGATTTACTCTGACTGCTTTGCCCTATAAGCAATTGTTTGATAAAAATTGTTTTGCTGTCCACTAGAGAGTCTTTGATTTTTATAAGTATACTTTTTATATGTGTTTTTGTTGTATTTTCATGCTTTCTTGTGGATTAAATAATCGTTATCCATTATTGCTAGTTGGATTTCTCACTTTGCAACCACTACATGGATTTTCCATAATAATGAATATACTTCGGCATGAAAAATTTAAAAGTCATAAAAGCAATATTCTTAGAAAAGGTGATCGTTATAGACAGCTTGTGCTTAATTAAGTTTAATAAAGATTTTGATGATTTACTAATTTTTATTTCTTTCACCAGCGAAATTCTTTTGGTTTTTCATTCTCTATAAATGTTTAAACTTTAAAAATTTTAATATTTTTTTTCATTTATAAAAATTAGCCAAATATTGTAAATTGACACTAGTAAACATTCTATCATTTCTTCCAGACGAAAGGAATTTAAGGAAAAAAAAATTACATCCTTTAACTGTACAATTAAGCTCCCCTTAATTGATCAAGTGCCAGACGTTTATTGCTTTTATAATCATTCGCTTTTACTGCCGTATAGATTTTTGAAATTTTTTTAATCGATGGCTTTTCATATAATTCAGCTATGTTATGAGTAAAGATGTAAATTAAAAAGAAAATCCGTTTATTTAAATATGGGGCTCAAATGTCGAAGAAGAAATTGATTACTTTGTATAATTTTTATTCTTTTATGGTTTAGGGGGATCTGAAATGTTAAAATGCCAGAAGCCTTACCTTTTTAATCTTAACTTAATAAATTAATAGTGATTTAATTTAAAATACGAAAGTGAACTTTTTGGAAATGAAATTGGTAAAGAATTCCCTTCGTGTTTGTTTAAAACTAGTTGCCTTAGGCAATCAGTTAATTAGCCGAGAATATTGATTATTATTAATTTTAATATAAATAAATATCATTATCGTTAAGAATGTGTATATGAATAGTATGTTCCACATCTAACCATAAACAACTTGTCGAAATAAACCAAATATTGTGAACACATTATTTAACACAATAGACAGAATATTGTATTGAATTTTTAAAAGCTAAAAATTAATTAGAAATTAACAAAAAAAATGTTGCCTTTTTCTACAGTAACTTCAAAGGAAATTATTCCAGAAACAATATTTTTAAACCATCTTAAAATTCAAAATTTTGTCATTAAAATGACAATAATTTCGTCCTCCACAATATTTCCTCTAATTTTTATCAATTAAAAAAACAACCTATGAGAATACTGACTTTGAATTCTTCAACCACTAAATTTTAAATTAGTTTTATTTTAATATATATTTTTGGTTTCTTTTATACGTAGTTTGGCCAAAAATTTAAATTCGAGATTTTGACTCCCTGAATTCGAAAAACACTTTTTTGGAAAATGTCTGTCTATAATAAAGATAACTCAAAAATGCTTTGATCTAGAAGAACGAAATTTGGTATACGGTCATTACACTAAATTTGTAGATTTCTGTTAAATTTTGAAGGAAATCAGTTCAGAGGAAGTCTGTCTATCAATCTTTTCGAATATCAGTTAACGCGATAGTAAAAGGAAGAAATCTAGATAGATAAGATTCGGTGCACTCATTCAACACCTGTAATGTAGACACCTATAAAAGTTTGAGTCAAATCCAAAGAAAGGTTTACCATCTGTCGATCAGAAACATATAAATGAGCTAACTCAAAAACGCAATGACAATTATATCAAATTTCGAATGGAATTTTGTGACTACAAGTGTAGCTTTTTATCAAATTTTTGTTTCAATTGATTGGAGAAAGCGTATCTACAATACCGATCCGATTTTCGGACGTTAGTAACCGCAAGCCAGGGATCAATCGCCAAATAACTCGCCAAGGATGACCCGTTAGATTCATTAAAAATATATGCTCATGCCAACGGATAATATTTCGTAATTGTTGTACGTCAATGCCATTCAAGGTGTTCTCTGGTATAACACGTTTATTAAAGAATATGCGAGAAAGTTTTGCGGAAACCACTCCTGCTAGTTTAATCAGGTTTTCATTTGATTTGAAGGAGTGATATAACAATTCATAAAGCAAGTATAAGGCATTTTGTGAAATACAGGGAAGAATATGAAAGCTCTGGTGAGTCAATGAGATTGATATTCGACAACTGCAGCGGTTGGATATAAATTATCAATCAATATTTCTCATTTTTTTACTGAGACCTCTAGCAAATTATTCCGAAAACTATTCACGTCACATTAAAATTGAAAATTTTATCTTTTCAACGATACCAATTTTATTTTGTTGTAATTTGTACATTCGATTGTTATTAAATCTTTAAAAGCCTTAACATAGGTAACTTTGAAATAAGGACATTAATGTGTTCGTTGTTTTTTGAAACGTTAATATTTTGAATTATTCTTCAAATATTTATTTAAAATTTATGTTTTATTTTAATATATATTTTCTGTAAAGGGACGTGTATATTATAATATTTTAAAAAGATTTAATTTCTGTATTAAAAATAATATGAAAGATTTTTAATCTCGAATAACGTTAAAAATATCATCTGGTATTCATTAAAAATTCTAATCAAAAACTTTTAAGTAAATAAATCATTGCAATGGAGTCAATTTTTATGATAGAGCTCTTAAAAATATAAGAGTTTGGATCGTTTATTTTAATTTTCCCGTTTTCTTTTGAAATACTTTCACTTTCTGATTCCTTCTGTAAGCTGCACGGATAATTATCAGAATCGTTTTTCCTCAATTTTCTACAAAGGAAGATAATCACGTGATTAAATATTTGATAAAATGAAATAAAACGGTTGAAAGGAAATGAAAACAGTTTGAATTCCATTGAAATAATGAAATCCTTTATTGAAAATTATGCAAACAACATATTTTTTTTTAAAAAAATTGTCAAAATCAAGGGAAACAATTACACATCAATTGAATTGGTATCAATAAAAAGACAATATTTAAAATTTAAAATGATATAAAAATTAGTTTTTCGCAATAATATTTTCAGAAATTATTGTGGAAAAACACTTAATTCTTCCTGAATATTCATTTATTTAAATTTCTAATTAATATTTCTAAAGAAAATCCCACTTAGAAAGTGCTCATTTCGTCTTCCAAGTATATTTAGTAATTCTTTATTAAACTGTCTTTCCTGTATTGCATCAGTTCATCTACATCTAGATTAGTCCATTATATTAATGAATACATAAAACTATATATTAACAACAAAAGAAAATTATTTTTCATTCTGTATGACACTTTGTCTGGAAATGTTTTATTTTCTTTGGTTAATTAGTAATAAAAATTTTAAATAATTTCAATTCAAAACTGATTATTTACCATTGCGAAGTCTGAATCAGAAAAACAATTGTGTCATCTAGCACTAATCCACCTATTCCTCGTTTCAGACCTCCTTAAGTCTTAAAGGCAATTTTTGGAATTACGTCTGTCTGTCTGCGTGCACGATTATTCAAAAAATGTTTTGAGTAAACGTATGAAATTTTTAATAAATTCTTTACATAATATTCGCAGAATTTTCTAAAACTTTGTCAAAAAACACATTTATAGGAAATCTGTCTGTCCGCTGTTCGAGTACATTTGGCCTAAAAGCACAATAACTACTAAACGTAATGACTCCGAGATGTAAAATTTTCTACAGAAGTTCAGCATCTAAAGAGTAAATCCGTAATAAATTGGAAGCAAATCTATCAAAGAGTTGACTGTCTTTCGGTCGGTATTTTCGCATGTGTGTACAAAACACAATAACTTAATAAAAATTGATATGTGAGCTTGTGACTACTTATAGTTTTGCGTCAAATTTTGGTTTTCAATCGGTCTGATAAAAGGCATCCAAAATACAAATTCGATTTTCGAATACTCGTGTATTGATTGCATGTCAGAGACTAATCTCTGAAGATCTATGGTTAGTAATTATTGTTACGCTAATGTCATATGAGACATTCCCGGCTCTAATCAAGTTCCACAATTTTATATGGGAGAAGAGAGGGAAATAACATAACATTTCAACCATACTTTATTAGATACTAGCCGCCTTTGGCAACCCGCCGCTCACCAATCTTAATGTTAGTTAAAATTTTAATAATTAAATATTTTATGCAATTCCTACTTTAATAGCTTCTTCATCAAAATATTTTAAAACAACAAATTTTGAGAGTCATATAATTCACTCATAATATAATAAAGGCCTTCAGGCATAATATAATATGTATCTCTCTAATTTTCTGTTCTCTCTCGTAGAATTTATGCTTTAAATTTAAGTAGAAAGGATTAATCTGCAATTAATATAATAATATTTTTTTAATGAAACAAGCATTTTTTATAATTTGATTACTGAAAACAGAGTCACTGAGAGTTTAAACTTTATGGGCACTAAAGAATATCTTTCTTAATTTATGTAATATCTCAAGAATTTGTCAACAAAATTTTCTCAGATTCATCATGAGCAAATCGATTAATTGACAATGTTTAACTTTAAATGCATCAAACACTAAGAAAATAAACAGAATCGTTTAAAATAATCGGTTGAAAACAGGTTAAAAAAAAACTACTTAAAAAACGATGTACTTAAAACTATAAGTATATACAAAAACTAATGACTAACATTAACACAATTTAATTACAAAAGCATGCAACTAACCAAAAAATAATTTAAATCAAATCCGAATCCGTTGAAAATCCGTTTAATCCGTTGTCAATAATCAGAACACAATGCGCATGCGTGAATTTTCAGCGCCAGTTACGGTAACGGAAATGCGTGAATTTTTCTACGCCAGTTGGGGTAATGCTATGCAGATTAGAAATTTTTAATTTCCTTTATTCTGTTTTATTTTAATTCAAAAGTACTTCAGAATGAATTTGAAAGATCGATTCATTAACAATGTTTAATTTTAAATGCATGAAACATTAAGAGAAAAAACAGAATCGTTTGAAATAATCGGCCGAAAAATCCTAAGCCTAGCCTCGTTTGTGTGGGAAAAAAACTGAAACCTTACTCATTCCCGAGCTCCAAGGTATACACGTACCAAATTTCGTAGCTGTAAGTCAAACGGTCTGGTCTGTAGAGCGCCAACACACACACAGACATTGAGCTTTATTTAAGTATAGATTATGGTAAAAAGATTTTCAGGGACCACGACTGCTAGTTTTGTATTGCTATTACATAGTTGTTGAGTCCTCTGTGTTTAACCAACTTTACTAAAAAGCTTCGAATCAAACCCTTTAAGAATACCTGGCGGTTTACTGCTCAAATTCAGAATGTCTCAAAAAAATTTTAAATCTTCACGGAAAGCCTCAAGATTATAATCTTTTCCAGCGGCAAATTTCACGCTTTTTCCTTTCTTTTTTTTTCCCAAATTTTTTTCTTTATCCTCTCACTTTTGCCATTTGGTTTCCTCTTTGGTTTTATCAAATATAAAACCTTTAGATTTTCTTTAACGTGTTTGGATTTTATGACAGAGACTTAATCCCCTTTTAGAACAATATATAGAAGAAGATATTATCAAAAAAATGTTAAATCATTTAGAAAGAGAAAAATACATCATATATTCGTATATAAATTTAACTCAATGAGATATAGATTTCCTTTTATAGAAAAGTGTCCACTCTCGCACTTATAAATGGGATTATGGCTTCTTAATTCTTAAATTTATGTTTTTTATTGCTTAGTTTCCGGATATTCTTTAAAGATCTAAGTGGATGATATATATATATATATATATAATCGAAGGATTTTGATTTTCTTTGGTAGTTCTTTTTTACAGATTAACTAAATATTTCTAAATCGTTTTTATTTACTTACAGTAGCAAAAACATTTCGTCACTTCATTTAGAATTTTTATATATTTTAGACCTCCAGTGTACTTGAAAATAATACTAAAAAATAATAGTACTAAAGTATTGATTACTTTTTAGAAATATAAAATATGAATGAATATAATTACATAGAACATTTTAAGAAGTGTATCAAATGCTTTGTGTTTTGAAAATTAGAGATTATTACTCAATTATATGTATGTATTCTTAATTTTTTTCTGTTATTATGTTTGGGTTCAAAACTACGCATAGCAATAGTAACTACTTTAGTTCATAAAATATTTAAAATGAACATTCTATTTTATAGCGCATTTAATTTTTCTACTGTGAATTTCCTACTGAACAGCTGATAAAACGCGGGCAAAAATAATTTTAAACATACAATTTACCATTTTGTTTTTGGCACTTCCACGAGCTTGGAAAGTTAGTTTAACTTTTATAGAATAAAATTCACACTTTTTTTCCAATACAAACAGAATGCATCTTGCAGATCTCAATAAAGTTAAATTGCTGACATCTATCTTGAAGTCTGGGTGCTCGTGAGAAACCACTGGACCTTCCTTTCCAATTCTGGAGGTCACAGAAGGGCTCTTCAGCGCCATGGGACTGACCACCGGTATATCCGAGGGGCTTTGTTTACGAAAAGGATCAGCAGATTCTGCAGGAAGAAAATGGAAATTGAAATTTCTCTGTTAGAAATTTCACACTGCTAAAACTATCTAATAGAAGTTTTTCTTCGAATTTCTTAGTTCCTGTAATTTTGTTTTAGATTTCAGAATTTTCTTAGAGTAAAGTTTCAATACTGCTGTATCAGTATTTTACATTTCGCCAGACGGAGCAGATGAAGAAAAATTAATATGAATGCGAAAATCTTTGAATAGATGAAAATCATTATGGTTATATATGTATATATATTTTACATTTCATTCTAAATTAATTGGGCAGTTTAAAAAAGCTTTAAATAATTATTTAAGACAAAAGAAAGAATATTGTTAACATTTCAAAGCGCAAACATTAATTAAAATATTCAGTTAATTGGAATTTAACGGAAAATTTTGCTCTTTTTTCCAACAGTAACATCAGAACAATTAATGCTATAAAAAATGTTTTTACACTTTTTCAAAATTCAAAGATTTTACATTTGATGTGATACCAATTTCATTCTAATAATTTTGTCTTTTATTTTTTATTTATTTTTATTTTTAAAAATTTAATAATTATGTTAATAGATGTTTACGAGTTTTGAAAAAAATCAATCTGCTAAAAAAAATAAAAAAATCGGCAACAAAAAAATCGTTTGGTTCAATTACTATTATAATTGTAATTAAGAACAAATTTCAGACGATAAATGGATTTTTTTGTATTATATTTTGTACATAAATAATACTTGTATTAAATTATTACATATGAAAGTATTTTAATTCTGGGAAACACCTGGTATATCAATTAGTATTAAGTAAATATAATCAATTATTTTTTTTAAAAAAAAGACAATTTTATTTCTGAGTTTATTTCAAGCGTAGAATTTGATACGTTACTTTACTGATAAGAAATGTCGATGTTAAAGTTTCATAATTTTTTTATTTTAAATTCCTATATTATGCAAAATATTTGATCAAAGTCATTTCACTTTTTATGAAAAATATTAAGCAGATTACTGGAAAAATGATATGATTAAAACTTTATTAATGTTTATTACACAAAAATATAGATGTATCGAAATTGTAGCAAAGATGAATTCTTAACATTAATGTCTTATTTAATGTCATATATCTTAATAAGTAATTTAGAAAATCTGTTATTCACTATTATTGCTGAAAATTAAACTTCTATTTAAACAATTTAAATTTTTTTCATTTATAAAAACTTTGCTACAAAACATGATTAAGAAATTACTCATGTATTTTATCATAAAATTTTGGTATTCATAACTGAGATACATAATGATCTTATAGATAAATCATTTTATTATAAATATAATACGAAATTGGTTCATTCAATACTTTTATAATTATATTTCGACTTTGATAATCCATTCAATTCAAATTTATTCCAGTGAAAATGATTTCATTAGTTCACAGATACTTGTCCTAATTTTAAGCGTAATAACTGCTTAATTTATCTCAAGCTTAGCAAATTCCTGATTAAATTAGAGGACAAAATTGAATGGTTTGGAAATGAGAGAATGCTTAAACAGGTAATATATCTATTTTGACAATTTTATTAATAAAATATCTTGCAATGTGCCAGGGTAGCATATACATTTTGTGGCTACTTTATTATGGCCACCTGAGAGTTTCGGTTAGGTTTTAAATAAAAAAATAAAAGGCTAGTTCCGGTGACTGTAGTAAAGGTAAATTGGTTATAAGTATTTGTATGGAGAATGTGCTTCGAATATGGGAAGGAATGTATCAGATGGATGGGTATGATATAATGTGTATTGACGAAATTGTTAAATTTTTAAAATATTTATCGTGCGTACACATCATCGTGTGTTAAAATATACATCGTGTGTAAACAAATTTATAAAGACAAATGGATAGCCTACACTTTGATAAATTGGCCCAAATCTAATATAGATCTTGGTTGTAATGTTAATACAAAATGTAAAATACTTAATCTATGCTGAATCCATGAGTTACTGTATTCAAAAATAGAATAAATATTTGACCAATTTTCAACGACCAACAAAGCTGTCTCTTCGCAGGTATGTTTGGTTCCAAATTTGAAACATTTTCGCAATTTTGTCGCGAAGGCGATTACGATATTTTCTCTTTATATTCATTATTTTTTTTGAGAAAATGAAAATGGTAACTAAATGAACATATTTTCACGTGTGCGTTTGCTATGTGATGCAAATTATTTTACTATCCAACTTCCGTACTTTCCTGCCTAGTTTTCTTTTATCGTATTTAAATCAGGAAGGCAAGAAGCCTATTAAATAAAGAAAAAATGTCATTTTTCTTTATTTTCATAAGCAGAAAATACAGCACATATCAAGGTGTGTATACATAAAAAGAAATGTAAAACGCTTTAAAAAACGAAAAGAAAAATATATCTTTTGTTTGATTAAAATTAAAATCTATCTGAAATATCAATTCCTTTTATTTAACATGATTAAATATGTTACATTAGAATACGTAGTGAAATTTAGTATGTTATATTCTTAAGAATTATTTTACGTTTCTTATACTTATCGTTTCTTTAACCTTGTTTGGTAACGAATAATTACATTAATTATTTGATCTTATTTTTTATTAAAATATTAAAACTGTTAGGTGAATCTATTTTCTTATAAAATGGATGAAAACTAATTCACATAATTAAAGAAATTGTGATATAATTGTTATTTACAATGTCGACGTTTCATTTTCCAGGGGAGGGATAAGAGATCTTATAATTAATTTTAAACGATGCTTTTATTTATTGCAATTTTTAATTCACCATTTAATAATCTTCATTTTTTTTTCTTTCAAGATACTTAATGAAAAAATCGTTTTCATATAATTTCAATTAGTATTTATGTTTCTGCATTTGGGAGAAGTAACTTAAATTAATTAGTTCCTTTTATCCCTTAAGAACTAAAAACAGTCTTTTGAATATTTTTTGCGATCTAAATATAAAAAAAAAGATCTTAATTGGACTGTCATTGAATTGATGTCTAAAGGAATGTATTTTCTTCAGGTATTTTAATTTTTATTTTAATATATAATTTAAAATTGTTTACAAATTTATTTTTACATTCATATTTTTTCACAATGTAGGCGTATAGAAATGAAATCATTTTCCTGAGTTGATTTTGTTTAATTCAGAAGAGGTAAACGTGCATTTAAATTTTCTTCAAAATGATAAAAAGAAATGAAAATAAGAAAAAAAAATCTTTGCTCGTGTTTTTGCGAAAAAGTTAAATATAATATAATTTAGAATATAGGTATATTTAATTTTAAAAGGGAACTAAAAGCTCGCAAGGAAGGAAATTCATTTAAATTTCAAACGCATTACTATTTTATTTTCTTATGTCGTTTATGTGCTACTTCCAAAGAAAATTTAGCACTTTCCATAAAAATGGAATTAGTTTTGCGTCTAATTCAAAACTCCAATGTTATTTAAATAGAATTTTAATATTTAAGGGATTTGTAAGGTATGTACATGCTTCTTACAACTGCTAATTCGCAATATTATTTTTTGAACAAGCTGGGCGATGACCTTTTTTTCGAACCAATGTTAATTTATAAGATGAATTTTTTTGCGAAATAGTTTGGATAAGAACTAGTTTCAGAACTTAATTTTCTTTCTTCTATTTTAAAACATTCATATATACAGTACACTCTGAGTATCCGGCCTAATGTGGCTGAAGGACTGGCCGGATAACAAAGAAGCCGGATAGACCGGAGTTTTATAAATTCGTTTCTTTACCCACCAAAAAGAGAAGACAAGTTTTATACCAAAACTCACTAATATGATACCCATTTTCTCACTTCTTATTGAGTACTAAGCTCTCCATTTATCTCAAGCCACATAGAACATAAACGTGGCCGTGGCTCGGTGAATCATAGAAGTATTTGCCGGTAACGTATGGAGTTAAATTAGAAGGCTATGTACAGGCAATTTATGTATGTTTATCTATTGTTATCAAGAATTTATTAGAGAAAAAGTAAAACCCCCGAGGGTGTGGTGAAGAGTTAAAATAAAAGTGAATAATTTTAATTCTTTCAATTAGTTGTTTTTAGTTAGATCGAATCAAAAATGCAATAATTAATTATTAAAATAATTTTGAAGGTAAATAAGATTTTTTTAAAATTAAGAGTGGAGTTTAAAAATTTTGTATACAGGGATATCAAGAAATAAGTTACCCACTTCAGAGGGCTCTAAAATGCGTTCTATTGATCCAAATGAGATAAAGTTTGAACAACAGATTATTGAGATGTTGCGCTTTACATTTATTAATTAAAAAAATTAGTTTAAAAATTCCCCATCAGATGGCGTTGTTATACACATAAAATCTTTTAATATTGTTTATAATTGTTAAATAAGGTAAAATTAAAATGGCTCTATATGTTCTCCTTCATTTTCAACAGTATGCTCTAATCGGAGAACCATATTTTCTATAGATGACCAGAGTGAGTCTGCCGGAATATTAAGAATATGGCACCGAATGTTCATCTTCAGATCTGTAGAGATGATGACCTTTGACAGTAGATATTGTTCTTCAAATAACCTCACAACCAAACGTCACAAGAGGTGCTGCCCTGTGAGCGAGGAGGCCATGCTATTGGGAAATGACGGCTGATAACTCGTGCTTCTATGAAATGCTGTATTAACAATCGCTTTACACGACGATCAATATGAGGTGGTGCACCATCCTGCATGAAAATGATGTCTTGAAGGCATCCACGTTGTACAAGAGGTGGGACTACAAAATCCCTCAGCATATCACGGTACGTGTGGTATGGTGTGGTACATAGTACGGAACCTGTTTGGATTCCATTTGAAGTTATCTCTTCAAAGACATACGGTCCCATGATAAAAGTAGCTGTAAAACTACACCATATTGTAACTTTTTCAGGATGCAAGGGTTGTTCCTGGATAAAGTGAGAGTTTGCCTCTGCCTAAAATCGACAGCTGTGGGTGTTAACTTGCCCATTGAAGCAAAAGTGGGCCTCATCACTCCACAGAATGTTCCATGGCCAAGTTGTGTCAACCAGCATTCGAGCAAGGAACTGAAATACAAAAGATTTACGGACCTCTAAGTCCCCAGCCTGCATAGGTGCACAGCATAGTCCCAGCATAGGTGCACATACTTGATTTTGTATGGATAAAAATGCAAAATCTGCAGTACGATCGTACAGTTGAATACGATATATCCAGAACACGGGAAACAACTTGCAAATTCACACTATCATGCGGCGAGCTCATACTATCATGGCTTCAACGAACGCGGTCGCAACATTTTCGACGCTGGAAGATGGGATTTTTTTTTTCTTTTTCGTCCTCTACCTGGAAGAATGCCAAATTGTCCAGTTTTTCCAATTTTTGCGTCATCTTGCGTAGGGCACTTGGAGACATTGGACCTCTTCGTATCTGCTTCATACGATGAAATTCCTTTACAGCTGCAACGGAGTTTTGTTGTTTCTGGTAGCACAATTTCACCAGTAGCGCTTTTTCTTGCAACGTAGGCATGACGAACAGAGAAGAAAATAATGTTCGTGCAGAATCCGCCTTCTTTTTATCAAAAGAAAAATGGTAATAGATATGCGTTGTAACGCAAATTATGTTTCACATTTTCAATATATGTAAATAAATGTCATTTGTGTTACAACGACATCTATTGGTGAATTTTTGTACTAATTTTTTTAATTAATAAATATAAGGCGCATCATCTAAATAATCTGTAGTTGAAATTCTATCTTATTTAGACCAATAGAACGCATTTTAGAGCCCTCTGAAGTGGGTAATTTATTCCTTGCTAACCCTGTATATGAACTGTAGAACTGAGCCTTTTGTGAAAAAAAAAGAAAGAAAGGTACAGTACTACTACGATAAATTTTAGGTACTTCTGATTATTACACATTTCCTACTACATGATGCTATTGTGACAGAAAATGATTAAACTAATTTATTGTAACAAATAAATTCATTAAGATCATATGGATAAAAAAAATACAGTTTCTTCAATATCTTATGTATAAAAATTTAATTGTAAAATGTTTTTAGAAACGTAATTATTAAGCCTTTTTTATTTTTATTTTTTTGTCCACTTTTATATCTCCAGATCATTTTTTTCTTCGAATGTAATAAATGGAACAACTACTTGCAAAGAATCAGACTTTAATTAAACTCATTATTAACTGATTAATAAGTTCTGTATATGTCAAATGAGTGAAAACTCATCTAAAATATAGACGTGTACAAAATTTCGATACCCTGGCACATCAAAGAATATAAAATCAAATATAAAATTTTCGTCTTTGCAAACATAGATCAAATCAAGATAAATAAAAATAATTTCCACTAATATTTACTGACTATGACATCAAAACTAAAAGGAATAAATAAAAAAAATGAGATCGATATGAACTAACACTAATGAAGCACGCAGGACCAATTTTTGAATTAATCCGCTTCTTGCAGCAATTGGAAGGTCATGATATGACAATACAGCATAAGGGAATGAAGGCTTAGAGAAACTGAATAGTGTACTCACTGTATCGAATCTTCTGTCATTTAACCCCAGTTTAAATTGTTTATAAATATCCAGAGAAGAAATAAAAGATTTTTGAAAAATATAATAGTATAAGTAAACTATATAATTATCGTAATGCTCCAAATTTAATTTTTTTTTTCCTTTTTAAGGAGAATTTTGTTTAATCTGCAGAAAAAAAGGAATTAATAGATTGCCTCTGTGAAATAGTAAAAAAATAATTAAAAAAAACTGTAGCAGATTTGTTCTATCTTTAACCTGTTTAAACGTTATAAGGAATGGATAAAAATGGGTCAAGTCTTAAATAACCCTTAATTTGGAAGGCTTCAGCTAGTTCTACACTCAAACTAACTGCAAATTTAGAAAGAGCAAAAAACTCCCTTAAGACCATTTACATCAAGACATTTCAATTTAACTGTAACCCACAAACACTATGAGATTGGCAAAGTGCAAAAAGAAATTATCGCAAATTCTATAACCTGATTATAATAAACATCAAAGTTATAGAAAATTTGCCTTTTCTACCAGACTACTACCGATATTACAATAAACATATACAAATACTTGAACTCGAAAGAAATTTAAAATTTTATTTGCAAAGCATCAATGAAAACTGCGTTCCTCGCCAAAAAGGACTTTCAAGATCTTTTCATTGTATTAGATCTCGTTAAATTTCTTTTTTATTCTCTGCTTGCAAAAGTGTGATATCTAAACAAGAATGTATCATTTCTATTCAATCAATAAATATAATGTAAACAGAAAAGGTATGGCATTTTGTATTCAATTTCAAACGAATATAAAAAAAAAAAATTCGTAATATGTTTTACATTTATAATTCATGCATATATGCATTCAGAAGGACATATGAATCTGAAGTTGTTATTGAAATTGGTTGTGCCCTTATCTGAGACTTGTTATTTTATATTTATGACTAAATTAATATAATTCCTAGTAAAAACTCACTATGAGACATCAGTTTCACTATTGCCTCATTGACCCTATTGATGAAATCGTGGTCGTACAAACTGGCAACTGTGGTAATGTAAACATCTAGCTTCAGGAAACTCCAGAGTTGACCAACTAAATCAATACTGGCGATCTAATTGGTAAAAAAACATATGTTTCGTATCCTGGATACTTTTCAATCAAAAAGTCCAAAACGGCTTTTCAAGAATGGGAAAGGTCTGCAGTGTGGGAAAATTATTTCACATGTTAGGGTGCATGCACGGTATCAAGTAAATCTGTAAAATAATGTTCGCAACAAAATCAGTAATCCTAGGTTCCCATGCCTGTCCCAGATTGTCAGACGAATCTGGAATATATTTGGAACTGATAACTTTGTACTTCAAGCCTAGCATTTCAGTAGATCATGGCTTCAACGATGTTTCTCGTTTCGCCCTGCAAAAGATTTTGTACGGCGAAATAATGCAAGGTGAGAAAATTTTGCATGCAATCTCAAATGAATTAAATATTTACCGTATTGTATACTTATTAAATAGCATCTTTCAATATCTCCCTTCAATATCCAAAAAAAAAAAAAAATTATTGCCATACTCTTTACACTGTGTGAAATGGAATGCAGATATTGAGTTTGGTACAATATATTTATCAATATACCATATGAAATTCATTATTCTCTCGCAAGTAAATGTCAGCAGGGGGTGCCTCAAATATGAGGATGAGAGGCATTGGGTATGGTGATTGGTTCACGTTTGCCATGTAGATGCAAAAATGATATGGGGTCGGCTCTTCCCTGCCGATAATAGTACAAACCTCCCACGGCAGAGGTAGTACCATGGCTGATAATGGCCCTTAGAACTCAACCTCAGTTTCCGTCAATGCTATAGCAGCGGCCCGGTCATTCTGATTTATCTGTGTGCTTTTGTGGTAGGGGTCGGAGCAGTCAAAAGTGATTTTCTCGCAAGTAAACGTGGATTCACACTTGAACCTTCTTCGAATTAAATCTCTTAACAATGGCTGTAGCAATAATCCTTCTGTTTTAGCACTCCTTCGAAACGAATCAGGCTTTATGAGACTTTCATGAATTCTTCAAAAACTGGAAGATGTAACTCCTGATGATGTGGTTTGTAAGACAAACAATAATATTTCCAAGAGAGCAAAATTCATTCATATACCTGTATAATACGCATCGTTCCTTAGAATGAGTAGATTAAACCTTAGAAATTTGAATAATTTTATCTATCTGATTCCAAATAGGAAATAGATCCAGAATGAGAAACAAAAAAGGTTACGATATCAACATGATACAAATATAAAAAGAAAAAAACACACAACATGATTAGAATGTAAATGATTAAAACATAAAAATATATATAACAAATGCCCGAAGTAAAATCATAGGACCTAACTATAAGCAAAAGTAAACTGTAGAGAAGTATTTGAAATGAGACAAAGTTTAGAAAAAAAAATAATTGAGCAATAGTAACAAATATAAAAGAGATTAATGTGTTAATGAGCTGTTAGGGGGACTGACTACTTTTTTTATATCAACGGTAAGACGAAAGCATTAAAAAGTTGAAAGACATCTGCATATCAGAGGGAGCTCATATGCAGATTGCAACGATTAATTATATTATATCCTCACCACTAACTAACTTAACAGGTTTTGGTTAACTAAGCTAATTAAGTCCGGACTGATTAACTTAGTTCCGTTTAATGTTGTTTCTTATGCTACATGTCTACGTCGGCAGACGCCTATTTCTATAATATATTATAAATAAAAGATAAAATTTCTCCTGAATTAGAATAGCAATCTGATTCATTGTAAGTTCATACGAAAATTGGTAAAGTAGATATTCTTTTTGATAAATTTGAGTAATTGTTGCTATAATGGCGTTTGCAATATTGATGATTTAGAGATAAAGTTACAAGCTCCGAAATATGATGAAATATAAATTTAATTTTATATTTCATCATATTTCGGAGCTTGTAACTTGCTGTTAGATTCAAATATCTTGATAAAAATTAGGTCACCTAGAAGGAGAAATTATGCTCTACATATATGATATATTATAATCACTTCTAATTATACAAAACATATACATATATTTCTACATATAGAATATATAATTCTACACATACATATCTCTTCTACATATTCTCTTCTCTTTCCTCATATAAGATTAGTTTGCGCACAGAACTTTCCAGAACCTTCAAAAGTAGTTTTGCTATATATATTTAACACCTTTCTTTTTTTATACATCTTAACTCGGAAACATGTAAAGATCGGACATGGTTGCCATATAAGTTATATGGCAATGTGTAAAGAATTTTTATTAGATGCTTCATATAGGTTCCTCTATCAACTTCTTTTATGGCATATTGTGAGAAATTTTTCCTGCATACAATAAAAAAAATTCACTCAAAATAAACTCCGAAGCACATTTAACTTAAAAAAAATTCCTAATATTTACCTTTCCAGAAAACTTCCTTTGCATCTGTATCTTCTACATCAATGCCCCAATATTGAGCACGTTTTTAGAGAGAGTAGTTCTCTTAACTTGAAATATTCTTTAGGGTATATTTTAAAACTAGAAGTATGAAACAGGATTACAGAAGTTAAGAAATTTTAAAATATATATCTGTTGAGAAGATTCAACGCGTAACAGATTAAAAGCACCGAAATTGCCACTCCTTTTTTTCTTCTAGAAGAAACCATCTCCTGACTCGAAAGTCAAGGCCCACAAGAATTCCCCTGATCTCTTAGTGGTCTTTAAAGACTCTTTGGTGAGCCTCTAAGCAAGAACTGAAAGTTCAGTGGTTTTCCACGACCAACTTTATTCTGAGATGGATGTCAGCAATTTAGTTTTTATTGAAGTCTCCATTCTTCGTCTCTCTTACACTTAGAAATCTTTGTTCTATTAGAGCTCATCTAACTATCTATGAGTCTGCCCAAAAAGAAAGAGCTTAAATGGCATGGCGTATTTTGAAACTGATTTGAACCCTCTCCTGACTCGAAAGTCAAGGCCCACAAGAATTCCCCTGATCTGTTAGTGGTCTTTAAAGACTCTTTGGTGAGCCTCCGAGCAAGAACTGAAAGTTCAATGGCTTTTCATGAGCATCCTGAATCTGAGATGAATGTCAGCAATTTAGTTTTATTGAAGTCTCCATTCTTCGTCTCTCTTACACTTAGAAATCTTTGTTCTATTAGAGCTCATCTAACTATCTATGAGTCTGCCCAAAAAGAAAGAGCTTAAATGGCATGGTGTATTTTGAAACTGATTTGAACCCTCTCCTGACTCGAAAGTCAAGGCCCACAAGAATTCCCCTGATCTGTTAGTGGTCTTTAAAGACTCTTTGGTGAGCCTCCGAGCAAGAACTGAAAGTTCAATGGCTTTTCATGAGCATCCTGAATCTGAGATGAATGTCAGCAATTTAGTTTTATTGAAGTCTCCATTCTTCGTCTCTCTTATACTTAGAAATATTTGTTCTATTAGAGCTCATCTAACTATCTATGAGTCTGCCCAAAAAGAAAGAGCTTAAATGGCATGGTGTATTTTGAAACTGATTTGAACCCTCTCCTGACTCGAAAGTCAAGGCCCACAAGAATTCCCCTGATCTGTTAGTGGTCTTTAAAGACTCTTTGGTGAGCCTCCGAGCAAGAACTGAAAGTTCAATGGCTTTTCATGAGCATCCTGAATCTGAGATGAATGTCAGCAATTTAGTTTTATTGAAGTCTCCATTCTTCGTCTCTCTTACACTTAGAAATCTTTGTTCTATTAGAGCTCATCTAACTATCTATGAGTCTGCCCAAAAAGAAAGAGCTTAAATGGCATGGTGTATTTTGAAACTGATTTGAACCCTCTCCTGACTCGAAAGTCAAGGCCCACAAGAATTCCCCTGATCTGTTAGTGGTCTTTAAAGACTCTTTGGTGTGCCTCCGAGCAAGAACTGAAAGTTCAATGGCTTTTCATGAGCATCCTGAATCTGAGATGAATGTCAGCAATTTAGTTTTATTGAAGTCTCCATTCTTCGTCTTTCTTACACTTAGAAATCTTTGTTCTATTAGAGCTCATCTAACTATCTATGAGTCTGCCCAAAAAGAAAGAGCTTAAATGGCATGGTGTATTTTGAAACTGATTTGAACCCTCTCCTGACTCGAAAGTCAAGGCCCACAAGAATTCCCCTGATCTGTTAGTGGTCTTTAAAGACTCTTTGGTGAGCCTCCGAGCAAGAACTGAAAGTTCAATGGCTTTTCATGAGCATCCTGAATCTGAGATGAATGTCAGCAATTTAGTTTTATTGAAGTCTCCATTCTTCGTCTCTCTTATACTTAGAAATATTTGTTCTATTAGAGCTCATCTAACTATCTATGAGTCTGCCCAAAAAGAAAGAGCTTAAATGGCATGGTGTATTTTGAAACTGATTTGAACCCTCTCCTGACTCGAAAGTCAAGGCCCACAAGAATTCCCCTGATCTGTTAGTGGTCTTTAAAGACTCTTTAGTGAGCCTCCGAGCAAGAACTGAAAGTTCAATGGCTTTTCATGAGCATCCTGAATCTGAGATGAATGTCAGCAATTTAGTTTTATTGAAGTCTCCATTTTTCGTCTCTCTTATACTTAGAAATATTTGTTCTATTAGAGCTCATCTAACTATGTGAGTGAGCCTGCTTGAAAAAAGGAGTTGAAATTGTACGTTGTATTTTAAAACTGATTTTTTTTTGTCTGAATATGACAAATTTTGTTCTTCTTTCTAATACTCCAATAGAATTACTGAATGTTCATTTGAAAGAATAAAAAACGATCTTGGAAATATTTTTGAAATAGAGATTCAGAACAGGCCTTATTAAACTTTATTTGTATATTATAACAGCGTCAAGTTGATACTGAGAATTACTATTTATCTCTCTATTAGATTCATCAGTGGTACGAAGCAAAATTTAAATGAGGTAAATATATTTATTTGAATATATACACTTACTTGAAATTTAACAACAGTTTATGCTTCACAAATAAAATTTTATTTATCTAATTACAGGTATAATGGGAGGAGGGTGTTAAAATTTCTGGCGCTTCAAAGAATACAGGTTAAAAATAAAAATAAATTCTGAGAATATTAAATTGATTTAAGTAATATAAAATATAATTATAGTTTTTTTCATAACAGTTTAATAGAACATTTATGCTTAGGTTAATTAAATTTATTCTGGTATTCTTATAATAGTTATGAGTTAAATCTATAAATGAAATTAATAAAATCATAATTAGACAGTGGATATTCATGGACTTTTTTCAGAAGACATTTTCTTGGTCCTCATACGATTGGTACGATTTAAACATTTTCTAAACTAAAGTTACCTTTTCATATCGCTCCATTTTATGCATATTGATATTTTGCTTTTCAATGTTGATTCTTTTTTCTAACAAAAGCATCGTTTTCACATTCTTCTTAGATAATGATTATTTTAAAGGTCATAGAATAGCAACAATTTTGACAATATATTTTTTATGAATTATAACTAACCTATAATTATAATTTTTGAGATTTCTAAGTACTAAAAGAAATTCTTATATGTGTCTAATTATACATTTTATTACTTTTTAGATTATAAAGTATTAAATTAGGAAAGTTGATAGAAAAGAAATATTTCTGCATATTTCTTCTTCTAAGTAGGCGTCATAGATGGTTGGATACAGAGGGCATATAAAAATTGAAGTTAAAAGTAATAAAAGCATATAAGCTTTAATTTCTTTTGAAACTGGGATTTTAATATTAAAATACTTATATTACTTTCACTAGCATTCTACTTTCTCTACTTACAGTACTTTACTGTATTATTTCATTACTGTATTACTGTATTCTACTTTCTCTACGTATAGTAATCTCCTTACTCTATCTAATTTCTCTATTTACAATATTTTCATTGCTATATTCTACTTTTTCTATTTACAGTATTTCATTACCATTTTCTACTTTCACTACTTACAGTACTTTCGTTACTGTATTCTACTTTCTCTACTTTCATTACTGTATTCTATTTTCTCTATTTACAGTATTTTCATTACTATATTAGATGCATTATTTTATTCTTTTCAAGAGCAAGAACTAGAAATGGTTTACTTCAGAAGAATGCTTCGTACTTAGAAAACAATTCTATTTCTTGGAGCATTTTTAAACTAGAAGTCTAAAAAACTTACAGAATTTGGAGAACTTTAAAATAAGCTTATGCTGAAGAGTTTTAAAACATAACTGTATAAAGAAACACAAACGCTTGTAAAATTTCCATTTAAAAATTCTTCCATTTAAAACCAACGTCCATTTCGACTGACCAAGCCATCAAGGGTATTCCAATGATTTGTCCTGTGGCCCTTAAGGGCCCTTCGGTGAGTCTCCCAGCAGGAAATGAAGGTGCAGCGGTTTGTCATGAGCACCCCGACTACGGGATGGATGAGGGCAATTAAACTCTTTTGAAGTCACCGAGATACATTGTGTCTGTTCAATGTTAAAAAAAGAAACGTCTTTCTTCTATGGAGGATCCATTATTTAACTTTCTGTGGGCGTGTATTAGCAGAACAAAGACTTTAAACGGTGGACTTTTTTTTTTCTTTCTTAGAACTAGGTTTTTTTTTTTTTTTTTTTTTTTTTTACCATTAAGAAGATGAAGAATTTTGCATATAATCAGATTATATTTTGAAAATTTATTGACCATACATGGAATGGAGAGAAACTTTTGACTGTATTCGAATCGTCGATGACTTAGATAACGATATTTAATCATGCCCTTTTATATAAAAAAATTACATATATTTTTTAAAAATTATATACTTATATTTGCTAATTTTACGGTGTTTGTGATTTAGCAATGTACAACATTTCTTTTTTTATCATGTGAAAACATGCTGTTGTTTTGGTTTGAGGTTTTTGAAGGTCCAAAATACGTACTAGGTAAAAAAAAAAAAAAATGATTTGTTGAAACTTGTAAATTATAGAAATTTTTTCTAATCGGGACCGTAAATGTAAGGAAATATACCCTATCTCGAACGTTTCAGATTAGTTCCTGAATTAAAACCATCTAGTAGTTTTATTAAAAATACCTTTGCAGAACGATCATGGCGTGAAGCTCAATCCCTTTTTTCAAAATGATTTTTATATTTTAATTTATCAATACATTTCATGGAAGGAGCGATGATTTAAACATTCAATTTTCGATCTCACAATTCGTATTGTTAAAAAAAAATTTCTCGCATTGAAATTTAAAATGGCAGATTTCAATTTTTTAAAAGTTATTATTATTATTTTGCGGATTAACCCTTTATATACCGAATTATTTTACAATAAACATTTCAATTTTATTTTTGCACCATTAGTTAAGTTCCGGTGACAAAACCCCCCAAAAATAGGGCATTTATGTATTAATTAAAACAACTTAATTAATTTAATTAAAAAGTAATTATTTTTAATTTATGCCTTTAGCTATTATCTACTATTTGCTATCTGTGGTATGCTTTTCATGTTCTTTTGAATACCCTCTGAAAAAATATTCACATCACAAAAATATCATCTGATTGAAACTGTACTTTTAAGTATCGCCGAGAAATAAAAGGTTAAAATTTTCTTCACGAATCAAAAAATAGAACTGAAATCAGAAAATTTCTTTTCTGATAAAGAACGTTTTTATACATTTAAAAATTATACCTTTTTGTTTAGATATGAATTTGTACGTATAATGATTTTCTTACAATGTATCTAATAATGTACATACTGAAAAGGAGTGTCATCAGAGAATTGGAATCCCATTGTGTTCGAATCCGAACTGGTTGAGGTTGTGCGTCATTGAATTCCATGAAGCTGATATATACCAGGACTTGTGCAGTTTGAATCAAGTTATATTCGAAATTATTTCTATCAGTTTGGTTTGGTAGTTGAATTTTGGAATTTGAAGAGAAAATTACCTGCTGCTGTATCTTATTACATCATCTTACGACTGACGTCTCTCGTAGTCAGAATCCGGATCTTCCTACGAGTTACATCCCGTATCGTCATCAAGGGCCCACTAAGGCAGATCGAGAATTGCATTAATTAATTCGAACTAAATTATTAAATTACATAAATTACATACATATCTTATTACATGACCCCCAAGATACACAGATATATACATATTTTAAAATATATTTGGACACAATAAGTATACAACTAAAATATCTATTAAATGCAACTAAATTTTAAAAGAATTTTCGAAGTGCTATTATATGTTCTCTTGTTATGTAATTGAAAGAAATCTACGACTAATAATATATTTTTGGTACATCTCCATTTTCTTATGGTTTCTTCAGAAGTTTCTCGATGTGGCTGTTGAAATTGTTCGAGTTAATGAAATTCAATACTTCATAACTCGGTCAATTTTAGTCGTAAAAGTGTGGATTATTTTTGTCTAAACTCGCAATGAAATAATGCTTAATGTTAGTTCTGAATATATCTCTTATTTTATATCCAGAATTGAATTTAAGCATTAACTTTACTAAGAACTTATTTTGAAACTACATAAAGGTCATTTTGGAATAGATATTATTATTTTGAGCCATGATTTAATGGTAATGATTAGATTTCACAGAATTCCTCCTTCATCAACTTTGAAGCTACAGCAATATGGAATTGGCCAATGTACGACTCTTATTGGCCAATCTAGTGTGTAAAAGAGCCTCTCACTTGCAAGGCGTAGGGGCAAGAGTGAGATTCATCAATTTTGAAGTTACAACAATGTGGAAATGTGCGACTCACATTGGCCAAAATAGTGTGTAAAAGGGCCTCTCTCTTGCAAGGTGTAGGGGCAAGAGTGAGGCCTCTTGCAAAGCTTAGTTTTTGTGGCATTGTTCTTGGACTCAGCGTTTTCTCTATTCCAAGTTTATCACGATACTTAAGAGAAAAGATCTGGGGTGGAGGATTACAATTATACCGAAAAGCCTTTTGAAAGAAGATATTTGCGGTGCAGTTAAGTCTGTTGTATTTAGCCCCCTCCCCTTAAAAAGATTCAAATGTTTGGGAAAGCAGTGTTGATTCAGGTGTCATCCTCACCATGTGAAGAACATGCCAGCATTACGAGGCACGACCACCAATATCTTTCTAGATATTTCAAAATGAAAATGTGTAATTAAATTAAATTAAATCGACACCAAATTACCATTGCTAATACTTCACCATTTTATAAATGTATCTACTATAGATTTAACCACTATCGTAAATATGAAAGCCTGTCCATCTAATACCAAGTAATACTAATTACATTTAGTTTTTTTCCATTATATTCTGCTATTTCATTAATTGTGTTCATTCTCTTTCGAATCCAGACAAAAGATGAAAAAAAAAATGGTATCTGAATGAAAAAAGTGAAATATAAAAGACAGAATCTTCGCGTTAATAAGCGGCGAAAGTCTCTCAGGGGAATTGCGGCGGTGTTCGACCTACGAAGCACATTAATTCTTATTCTGATAAAGCAGAAATTCGTCTGCAGGTGGCGCAAGTGGAATTAATTAGACGCAGGTGGCTTTTATGCAGTGTTACTAGCGGGTCTCTCGTGAAAAAGTTCTTAATTCGATTCTAATTAGCCGTTTATTAATATTTTCGGGGAATATGATATAGAAAAAAGATCAGTTGCAGGTTAAGGAATTTGAAGAAACATTGAATATAATTTGTTTTTGATTTTAAATTGATTTTTTTAATTAAAGTAGCTCATTTTTAAAATATTAATATTAAAAAAGTACACTAATTAAAGTATTATATTTTAATTACATGTTAAGATAATTTTATGTGGCTTGTTAACATAATAGACCATCATCATTGCAATAAAGCAATTACTTCTTTTTTTTATTTATTTAAATATAGCTAATCAGTTTAAACATTAAAAGAATTTTCTGAAAAAAATATAAAAAAATAGTTCCTCTGGGAATTTCAAAAAAAAAATCAGTCATGTTTAAAACTAATGTTAAAATTAAAATATTAAAAAACAAGATTAATACAATTAAAAAATTTTAATAAACGTTGTTCGATAACGTTTCAATTTCTCGATGATTAATCAATAACAAATAAAATAAACAATTCGTTGAAAATAATAGGAAATCGCATAGTAGATTAATAATATCTAGGATTTTTTTTCTTACATTTATCAACAAAGAAGCTAAGTAATAATACATTTTTATTTTAAATATTGAGAATTGCTAATTTAAATATGGATTTCAAATTTTTAAAGCTAAATTCTTTTAAGATATAGAGTTAAAAACATTCGAAATCCTTTTATTTATTTTGAAATTACAGAATACTTAATCACAGTTTTAATATTACATATCCCAGATTACATCGATGAGTAAAAATACTTGAAATTTTGAATTACAAAATATTTGAAAAAAAAGTTTACATGAAAGTAAAGTCATAGATAATATTTCGGCGATAAAGAATAAATAAATGAATTTCAAAATAATTTATTATAATATCTTTAAGCAGAGAAAAAATGAACTCATTTTACTATAAAAAGAAAGAAAATAATTTCTGCCCTTGATTTTTTAAAAAAATATATTCGATAATTCAATTTATTGACTTGCGGAATCATAAGTAAAATTAGGTAAATATAAATCCTCTTTACAAAAAAAAAAAAAAAAAAAAAACTTTGACAACTGCTCTAATATCTTAGCAATATTATTGACATAAATGAAATTTTTTGACCTGGAGTTCTTCAGACGTCCTAATTTAATTACGTGTGCAAGAGTCCATAATAATATTGCTAAAAAAGGGAAAATAATAAAGCCATAATTGTCAGTTATTTAAAAGTAAAGAACTTTTTTTAAGTCATCGGTTAGGGAAAAAGTCATCTTGTTTACAGATGTCAATTTTCAACATTTATATAGTTTTGTAGAAGAAGGAATTTTCAGTTGAAAAAATAATTTGATTTTAGTAATTGAAAAAAAAAATTAGAGTTTTTTGAAAAAATAGAATTAAAAATAGTTTTGGCCAAAATCGTTTTCAAATTTTTATTCCTGTTATGTGCTATTTTCTTAAATTCATTTATGCCAAAATAAATTATTCAATTCAGCAGACTTTTTCTGTTAGTTTTTACAATTCTTTTGAAAAAATTTGTGATATTAAAATAATAATGATGTATTATATGTTTAGCAAAATAAGTCAAAATCTGATACTTAATTCATGAAACTAAAGCAGTTTAGAAATTTAAAGCAGGGAAATTTTTTGAGTTTCACTATTGATTTAATTTGGTTTGTAGTTATCAATCTAATTTATATTCGAACAACCGGACAGACAGTCTTTATCTGAACCAATTTTGCTCAAAATTTGATAGAAATCTTTAAATTTGGTTTTAAGCCTGTGTACCAAGTTTCCTCCGTCTAGCTTAAAGAGTTTTTAAGTTAACTTTGTCTCAGACAGACGGACATTTTCCAAAGACATGTTAACCAAACTCAGGGTGTCTAAAACGTAGAGATTCGTCAAAAGCTCGAATTCAAATTCTTTGACTATTACCATACTTTCTCTATACTACGTATACGAAAAAATACAAAAAAATCTATCAAAAGCAATTTGAATTACAGCATTATATCAATTATAATGTCTATCTCAATTATCTATTAATATTTTACATTTTGAAAAAATTTCCATTTATACATATAGATGTCAAAACTTGATTTTAAAATGTAAGTAGTTATTTCAGAAAAATTCTATCTTCTTCTTTCTGAAATGCGTTATGTAGTAAAAGCATCTTTTTTTTTAGTGGATTTATTTCAATGAAAAACGCTCGATTAATAAAAGACAAATCTTGCTAATGCGCAGCAATATCATTCATTTATACAGTGTACGCTTGTTTTAAACCAGTTTTGAAACTATAAGGAATTGCTTTATTACTGTCTAATTATTTTAATTTTATATTGTTACAAATCTATAATGTTGCTTCCTAACACAGTTAGTTCCATCATAAGAAAGATAGTTTTACGGTCAGCTCTATTGGTTGCTGATCGGATGCCGAATCAACGACCCCAACTTGGCGACCGTTTGGTGACGAATTTGACGACAAAAGGGATGACACTAGAATCTTCAGGAATTTTGGCGATAGAACCAATAGGAAGCGAGTTATCTTTGATTGCTCGAGAACCTTTTGTACCTGCAATGGAAGCTATAAAAGGCCAGTTATTGAAGCCGAAATCAGTCATATAGTTGAGTCAACGAAGAATTGTTTGGATACGTTCAGCGAAGTGCAAGCGTTAAGTGGAGCTCAAGAAATTAGTGGATTGAGACATGGTACTTACTATACGTCGAGTTTTGGAGACAAGTATTGCAGTAAAGCAGCATCGAGTCGTGTGTGAAGCAGTCTGTCATATAATAATGAGTCAGCAGTTGGGTACAGCTAAAGCGACAGGGCAGTGCAGAATAGCGGGCGTTTGGAGAGACCTCAGTGTATAGCTACGTAGATTCCCTCCACCTGTTGAGTTCTGTTTGGCCAATTATTGTACTGCGGTTGTTATTTATTACCGATTATTACTTGCTGTCTACTGTTTGCTCTAAGAGTGCTGCTGTATGTTGTTTGTGCACATCTCGGCAGTGTATTGCCGTCTGTGTCTTCGTGTTAAAAAACGTCGTTATATGTATTGAGGCTTGCTGATTGTACTACCATACACCCACTATTTTAACTGTACCGGTCTATTTTAACGGAGTAAAATTTTCCCAACAATATGTTTAACTGCTAATGATCGCTTTACAATCATTTTTTTTTACTTTTTGTTACAAACTATTTGTTTACAAAATATAATTTCGAATAAAACCGGAAATCCCAGTCTTATTTCAATCTCCTACCCTTATATATGGAAATAAGGTAACGATAAAAATGTCTTAACGAACAGAAGGGTCTCTGAATTAATATATGTTGCATTTGCATGAAATTTAGATATTTTGTAGAATATTTCAAATTTCTTGCAAATAGAGACCTTCTATTCAAAGTAGTATACAAAAATACTTTTTATTAAAACAAAGAACCTCTAAATTAAGCATAATTTAAAATTAGTTTTCGTATGAAAGATCTTTTGTCAACAGAAATAATGGCATTTCAGCAAAATTGCTTTAAATTCGTGAAAAATAAACTAATCACTCTAAGAAACATTCCCAGATGCTTTGTACATCTTTTAAAATATTAAAATTCTAATTAGGTTGTGTTGCTATTTTATATCAACTTACATTACACGACTTGAAAAAAAAAGTTACCTTAGAAATAGTTTTAAAGACAAAAGAAAGACTTGAAAATTGAGGTGTAAAATATAATAGTCTCTTGATTTCTTCCTTTTTACATTTCTTTTCTCAAATAAACTCAAATGTTTACATTTATTTTGCTCATATTGTTTATTTTATTTAATTTAAAAACAAATAAATGCTAAGGATTTAGAATCTGCCCTAATTTTTCAATTGTAACTTCATTTTCAGTAATTCAGAAACAGTGCAAATGCCTTTTTTTTTTCCTTCGTTTAAAATTTTATTTATACACAAGAAATTAAAATTAATTCATTTATATTTACTTGTTGCGGAAACATTTATATGGTACTTTAATGCTTTTATAAAGTATTTGAAACAGTAAAATCAAACAAAGGGGCAAATTCCTGATGCAAATATGTAAACGAAAAAATATATTTCATTAATTTAGATTTTTTATTTCATAATAAGTCGATTTACATTATTCAAAGGATTACCTTTGCTCATCCAGTTATTGCAAGGAGTCGAGAAAAATGCTGTCTATTGTTTACGAAAAAATATTAAAAATGTTTCTTAGTTTAAAGAACGCCAATTTATCGAAACGCAAAATAAAGTAAGTAAAATACATTATTGAGAAAACGATTTTATTACACAAAATCATGAAGGAAAAATATAAGATAAAATCTGTTAATTAGAATGAACTAAAATAAAAAACTGAATTTAAAAATAATTTATAAATATATTATTATCTTGAAGATTGCGTTAACTTGCATTACAGATGAATTAATACTTTCGGTATTAAATCAAATTTCACAGATTAATCAATCATTTCATTTATTTTTATTGAAATGAATTCTGAATTATTTCTAATAATGCAACAATTCATGTTAAATAATTGGTATCTATTGCAATGTAACTGGTTCACTAAATTGTGTATTTCTAAATTAATGAATAAGCCTAATTTTCACTGATTCGAGAAAAACTAAATATTTAATGGCGGAATTTTATAAATTATCTATCAATAACTTATATAAAGGAACATAAAAAACGTGAAATATGTTGGAAACGTGAAATATCTGCTTCTTTTAATCTTAAGAACTTTATATACTTTTCCAATTACTATATTTGATTTTAAAATGTGATTATTTCTTCATATTTATATCATTTAATACGCTGATGAAAATTGACTTTAGCAAACAAACTGTCATTTTTCTAAACCGGTTGAATTTAAGAAAAAATATTCCTTTGATTTAAAAAAAATAAATTGCTATCTAATTGATAGAAGGGACTTATTACTTAATCACATTTCTTGACTAATTTGCATAAATGTACATCGGACCTTTTTTTAATATAATTCTTCAGAAATAATTCAGTTACCAAGTGTGCAAAGAACCAAAGTCAAAAAGTTCCGTTTACTTAAATAATGCAGTTAAGAAATTAGGAAAGTGAGTGATTCTGAATGGCCTGAAGTCAATAAAAATGGTCTCCACGTTTATAGTTTTATTCTTTTTGCTAGATTTTATAAGCCGTTTCATAAAGGAATATCATACATTAATGTATAAAAATCTCTTAAAATTTCATAATTGTATGATTTATTGGAAAACAAAAGTAAATTGTAAAAGACAAATAACTGATTCGAAAATTAATTTTATCTTTGGAGAAAATAAATATGTGGAAATTTACCTTCTTTCCAGATAAAAAATTATTTCAATTTGAAAAACCTTTTCACTGCGCATTATAATGATTCACTTGTATTATTCAATGCAAAAAGAATTTAGACATCAGATTTTTTAAAAAATATCAAGATTAAATTTCAGCATTAGTACAAAAAAATTTCTTTTAAAATACGAATTAGACGTTTAAAGAATATGAATAATTCTATTTCTTTAAAAGAATCAGTCCTGGAACGATACCTGCTTATATAATATTAATTTAATAATGAAAAGAATTCGTGTATAGCATCTCTTGTATAAAAAAACCTGTTAGAATGTAATTTTCATCAGTACACAAGCAACATCTGAACGTGTGTTTGCAACTTGAGAAGTAAAAATAACAAAACTGGAACTTTAAACATTCATTCGAACTTAAGGCAGACGATATTAATATTTAACCCGGAAAAAGTAGAAGATTACGTTTCATTTTACACACGCCGAAATAATTGCAAGTAAATACGAAAAGTAAATAATGAGTTATTAAAAATTAACTAAAACATTTACTTTCAGAATCACAAATGCATGAAGAACGTTTCGGTTTAGTGAAATAATTCTGTTTTTTAATTTCTGTTTTGTAATTAAATTAGTTATGGTTTTAATTAGAATGGAATGCATAAAAGTATTAAAAAGAAATAACAGTTGTTGGAATCATAAAATAAAAGCTAAAATGTTTATAAATACAGATGACCGATGAAAGAGTAAAAATTCTTAATATCAATTTATACAATTTAAATGAAAGTAAAAGTTTTTTAGAATTATTTACATTTTAAATCATTATTTCCATGTTAAGAAATAAATATAACTACAATTTCAAAGTTGGAATGAAAATTTCGAAAAAAAAAATCTATGAATTGCTTGTTTCTGTAAATAAACTACGCTAACTGTGTATCTTTTAAGTAATATTTTCAGATACATAAAAGTGCATGAAAAACTTGGAAATGCATATATTTCTCAATTTATATAGTAACGCAAAATATAATAACATAATTTCTTTCATTTGAAATCGAATAAATTATTTATATATCATTTTTTTTAAATGAAAGTAAATTAGATTCCGAAAATATTCTAGCATAAATTTTAATAGTTTTAAGTATAATAACAGACGGTTTGATTACTTTCGTAAAAAAAATGCAAATATTATTTTGAAAATTTATAAATATAGAGCGAAATATATATATCTCACTTTGTTATTTTCGAAAATTATAAACAAGCAATCCATTGAAAATAATTAATATTTTTTTGTTAAAAATGCTTGCTGATTTTTCCATTTATCTCATAACACGTATTCGCTTTTCTTTCATATGATTTATTCTTCAATTTTTATCTATTTTTTCATTATTATTTTTTTAGAAATTTTGGCATTTCTTCTGATTTAGAAAAATATAAATAAGCAAAATTCTTTATACACTAAATGGAGATCTTTATTTTTTTAACTTCCGTATTTTTATTATTTTCCAAAGATAATCTCATGCAAAAGAAGTCTTTAATTTTCTTTTGTTTTGTAACATGTATATGCTTAAAAACAACATTTAATTAACACGTTTCTGCCATGCTGTGACATATAATAAGTTTTGAATCGTAAAATCCACTAGAAGATTCCTGTATGAAAGGACTTCTAAAACTATACATTTTGTTATTGTTTTTGTTTCCGTGATCTATAAGCAATGAATGGACAATAGTTTGCAGAAACAGTTTGAATAATTAATTTTCTATCACTTGCACAGAGTATTTCAAATAAGTTTGAAACCCTCTTCGTCTTTTAAGAGTTGCAAAATTTGAAAGTATTCACACTGTTATTAGACTAGTTCATATTAACGAAATAGCCATAATGTTGATTTTTGAAAAGTTACACTTTATAAATTTTTATAAATAGGCAAAATTAGTCAAAGAGAATTGGAAATAAAAGCTAAAATATATGAGACAGATTCTTGAGAATAATATTTACACTTACAGTATTTTCGAATTTTCTGTACTTTCATATTAAGGTATGCCGTATTTGAATTAAAAAATGGATGCTTGTATTTGAACTAAATATCATCACAATTTGACGCAGTTAAAGCATATGAATTCTCAAAATATTAATTCGCAGACGATTATTTAATTTAAATTTAATAAAGAGCAGGAGTTTCAATTTCAATTAGACATTCATTAAGCTAATTATTATTTCTTTGAGATAAATGTAAAAATAATACACAAATCTTTTTTTTTAATCCATGAAACACCCACCAAAGGAAGTTTTCATTTTCTGTGTGATGTAAAACCTGAAATTCCTTGCTCCGGTCATTTAAAAGGTGATTTTACTGTTGAAAAATATATTCAACGAATTTAAAATTGTCGTATGACTGATCTGTTTAAACTGCATGAGGAAAATTTACGAGGAAATGGTGTTTGTATTCTTTATTTATAATTCAATAAATTTAGAACATACAGATATGTAGATCCTAAGAATGATTTAATTAATCTCACTGAGGGGGGGGGGCTCGTTAAAAATGAGGATAATAATCTTCCACTAAGGTGGTGGGTTCTCGCTGCCCTGGTGAGTACAGAAAAAGGTGGAGGGTTGGCCAGCTTCCATCAATGACGGGTGATGGTTCTTAGGACTCAACCATAGTTCCCGATATTGTTGCAGTTGCGGTGGTCAGGACATTCATTTTTCTCCGTGTGTCTGAAGGCGAGTTGGAGAAGTCAATTTGTGTTAATCATTTAGTTACAGCAAAAGGAAGAGTTTTCTAATTGACTAAGTTATAAACTTTAAAAAAAATGTAATTTTAAAATAATTAAATCTGTTCTATTTATTAAAATCAACTTTTTTCTTTTATTAGTTTGGCAATTTTTGTGGCTTGGAATGTGCATTGTAGAAAATGACTAAACAGGGGAATAGGAAATGATTAAAACACACTTCAACAATTTTGGAGTATTCTAAGTATTTTTTTTTTTTCAGAATTTTTTTTTTTTAAAAATGAGGATTTTGGAGGAGAATGTAGCTTTTTTATTTTTTCCCCATGGCTGTAACATATAATTCCCCAATATGAAGCGTTTTGTGCTTTATTTCTACCGTATATTAAAAATAACTTTGAACCGTACTCAAATTTGGTTCAACTTTATCAATATTTTTTTGAGTTATCCTATTCAACCAACTAATACCAAAAATTATCAGGAAGTCCAAAATACACGAATTTGTTCCAAAATTTGGCACAGTTCTATAATTCTGGAAATAAAAACCATAATGACTCGTAAAACCATAATGTACCTTTTTATGTCTTACTCAATGTGTTTTTAAGTCATTGTGTGTACATGAACACGGGGATAACAGCAGGGTATCCTTGATTTTGTCAAAAATTTGATACAAATCTACGATTTCAGTCGAAAAATCGTTTTTAATATTATGCAAGCTCATTGAATTATTAACATACAATTTTCATAAGACATTTGGTTCTTTTGATTCAAATAGTTAGATTTATCAAAATCTCGAGGTTGAATTTTTTTGTCTGATTTTACTTTCTCTTTTATACTTTGTACAAGAGAAAGTAAAAATAAAATATCCACCTTTGTTCGTATGCATGCAGATAAATATCGATTGCCTTCATTAATTACATTAGTCAAAAATAAAGGAACATTAGATTAATTAATCATCTTCAAGTCCATCCTTTTAAATAAATTAGTTCGTATTTTATCTTGAGAATTATACCTTGACTACCTTGATAGGCAGCATGCATATAAAAAAATTACACTGAATCAATGATTATGCCAGTAGCAGTGTAAAAGTGAAAGTAAAAAAATTATTTATCGAATTCTTTTATTTATTTTAATCTAAATTAATTACTTTTAACAGAAGGAATAATAAAGTTTCACTTTTGATGCAGTTGTATGTATTGGTTTTCTAAATATATGTTACGGGTTAATGAAAAATGTAAACATACGTACATTAAAATTTATTAAATCGTAGGAATAAAAAATGTTCATTTTGTTAATTAGCTTGCGTCATTGAATTTTTTTTTTTACTTTCTCGTATGTGCAGTATAGAGAAAGTATTGTTAAAAAAAATTCGAATTCGAGATGTAAACTAATCTTAACATTTTAAACTTCCCAGAAGAAGAGCCGCGGCGGCCAGGTGGTAAGGCCTTGGCTTCGGAACCTGTGAGTTTCAGGTTCGAGAACCGAAGAACCGTCTGTAAGCTGGCCTGCTGCACGTTAAATCCGTCCAAGCCAAATGTTCTCCCGCTCGTGTGATGTGAAGAAGGGGGTGCCAGCTCAGGTGCCGTCCTAGGCATCTAATCGCGGTTCAAAATTTGGAGGTCCGTCCCAAAATAGCCCTTGCGTTTCTTTAAAACGGGATGTTAATATAAGTAAACAAAACTGAATTCGAAAAACATGTTTTTGGAAAATGCTCGTCTGTTTGTGACAAAGATAACTAAAAAACGCCTTTATCTGGACGGTTGAAATTTGATATATGGTCTTTACGCCAGATTTTCAGATATCTATCAAAATTTGAGCAAAGTCATCTCAGAAAAATCTGTCTGTCCGGCTGTTCGATTAGAAGATAATACGATAATTACAAAACGAAGAGAATTAGATAGAAAAAATCAGTACACATACTTAATATTCATAGTCGGACAATATCAGTTAACACGATAGTTACAAAAAGAAGAGAGCTAGATAAATAAGATTTGTTATATTCATTAAAGACCTGTAGTGTAGACATCTATCAAATTTTGAACCAAATTCCATCTGCGGTTGACTGTCTGTCAGTTTGTGCTTTCACGAACAAATAAATGCGATCATTCAGAAACGCAATGACTTAAATATATCAAATTTGGTATGATTTGTTGTGATTGCAAGTGCAGTTTTGTGGCGATTTTTTTTTCTCAATCGAGGAGAAAAGCGTATCCAAAACACAAATTCAGTTTTTTGGTATTATTAACAAATGCAAGTAATTAATAGTCAAATAATTCGCCAAGAATAACATTATAGATTCAGTAAAAATTCTATATTGGCGACAAAAATTAATATTTCGTAACTATTGTACGCCAATGCTATTTTAGGCGTTCTCTGGCATGACAAGACCACTCCCGCTGGTCATTGATCATTCACGAAGATATTTTTTGTTACACTTAAGGAGGTAAAATAGTGGAAACTAGTTGTCAAAATGAATACACAATAAAACATCCATTTGCCATTCAAGAAATTAATATTAATCAGCATTTGCTTAATAACTTCAAAGCATATCATTATACTATCATAAACTTCCTATATTATTTTTTAATCACTTCAAAATTTATAAAATTATCATTTAATGAAGCCAATTATAATCATTGTTGTAATTCTTAATAATGCACTTTGCATAGATATAGATATTAATACACTTAGTTTATAGATACATGTAAGTTAATCATAAAACATTTTCCCGTTTCTATGCTTCATATCGGTGCTACAAATTATCTTTAATTTTTTTTTATAATCAAGAAGAATGGTAAAAAAATATGATCTCTCGACCAAAAACCCAGCAGGAATTGTCTCTCAAAAGTTTAGCACACAATCTCAAATAAACTTGTCAATGCATTGGCAAACAATAGTTACGAAATATTAACTTTTAGCGTGAATTTGACATTTTTACTGAATTTATCGTGTTATCCTTGGCGATTTATTTGGCGATTAATCCATGGCACGTGGTTAATAGAATCTGAAAATCCAATTTGTGCCTTAGACACGTTTTTTTCAACCGATTGAAAAAATTGCACTTGCAATCACAAAATCACATAACAAATTTGATACATTTAAAGTCAGTGCGTTTTTAAATTTTCCCGTTTATATGTTTCTGAAAGTATAGACCGACAGGCAGTCAATTCGTAGTTGCATTTGGCTCAAAATGTGAAAGATGTCTACACTATGGATGTTAAATCCGTGTATAGAATTTTAATTATCTACCTCTCTTCGTTTTGTAATTATCATGTTAACTTATATTCGGAAAGAGGGACAGACGGATTTCCTCTGAACAGATTTTACAGCAAATCCGATAGAAATCTGCAAATTTGATATGAAGACAGTGCAGCTAATTTCAACCTTTTCGATCAAAGCGTTTCTTAGTTATCTCTCACAGACAGACAGCCATTTTCCAGAAATGTGTTTTTCGAACTCTGAGAGGTCTAAAACATGGAGATTCGTCAAAATATCGAGTTCTAATTTTTGAAAAAATTACTATATTTTGTCTTTATTAGATATACGGGAAAATAATAAGGGCAAAGGCCGCATCATTAAAAATAATCCCCCGATAAATTCCGAATTATCAATTGCTAGCTTTAGCAGAGTATGTAAATTTCTAACATTTAGTGCATCAAAAATTTCCCTGAGTCTGCAATTCCATTTTAAAATTTTATTTCTAACCTAATTAATCAATATATAACTGAGAGCAATTCACCATATATTTGTGCACATTCGAAATCAATCATTTTTAAGAAAATCATAAATATGATGAAAGTGTTAAAATAATCCATCAACAAGAGTTTATCAAAAGAATTCTTTGATTTAATGCGTTCTAAAATAGATTACAGATTCATCCCTAAAACGCATATACACTATTTTCTGCATTTATGCTTTATTTCAAATATTTAAGCCTCAGCATTATAAAGAATTACGGGAGCTTCTATAAGCAATAATTGTATGAAAGTGCAAGCGCGCTATCTTACTTAAGAGAGGAAACGATTTTCAGAAGCGTGGTTCTATTGAGAATTAATTTTGATTGTTTCGAAATGAAGAATTATTTAACACTTTAGGCGACATCGCACGAAATTTATCAGCTGTTTAACGGTCGTTAAAACGCAACATAAACAATTATGAAGATTAATCTTTTATATTCAATGTGTCCCGATGGTGTGATGCTATCACAACCTTGCATTTAATCGATACTAACATTTTCCGTTAATCTGATTTCAAGTAGAATTTTGATTTCCATTCGATTGCTTTTGCTTTTAACTTTGCTTATCCAAATGTTTTCGATTAATCAATTACTAAAACTTTATTGCTTTTGTTTCAATGTTTTCAAAAAATAATGTTAAAATATTTGCAAATTATGCACGATTTTTTTTTTCATGTTCAAAGAAACAGAATTTTTTTAGTTGGTGTTTTAAGCATTCCATGCTGTACTAAAATTCTGATTTTTTTTAAAGACTGGATACTTACTATGGCAATAAAATATTTTGTTATTTTCAAAATTTAATTATTTGTTATTTGGTTAATATTCATTTCAAATTTGATTCCACATGGAAAAGTCTATCCAGTTTTAAATTTGAGATTAAATTTATTGATAGATTAAACAATATTTGTTATAATAAATTTTAAAATTATCATAAAAAACAGAAAATAATAACTTTTAACTTTTTAAAACACTTTTTTATAAGTGGAATGAATAATAGAAAACAGTTAGATTTTTAATTGGAAATAAGAGATAAATATAAGCTATAAAAATTACTGTGAGTAAATTATGATTTCAAAATGATATAAGGAAAAATTATAGATTCATTTCTGAATTTTCTTATTAAAAATTTCAAAGTTAGTTATAAATGTACTTGAAATTCCACTTTGTTCAAAGTTTCTCGGTTAGCCCCCTATGTTTTTACGATCTGATTTTCATCAAAACTGGAATAATTGTTTCCTATTTTGCAATACCCTAATCAAAGCTTGTTTTTTAAAAAAAAATTTCAATTGAACTTTTATTTAACTCGACATATTTCATGATTTTAAAGAATGAATTCTGTAATCGACGTTTGTTTAATTCTCCAATTGGCAACAGTTCTGAAATTTTGTACATTTCATGATAATACACTATTGAAATATTTAAAAAATTAACTACCTATTAATGATTAAGAAAATTAAATTGTGATTCTTTGCTAGAGATGGAATCTGGTTTTGAATTTGAGGAAAAAATTATTCTCAAGATTAAATAATGTAATATAATAAAATTAAAATATAATCTGTTTTTTAATACACCAAAAATGCATGCTTAAAAATTCTTAAATTATATATATATATATATATATATGGGGGGGGGCTTGCATGCGTCCGTGAATGTGTTTAAATATATTTTAGTGGCTGCTTGGCCAAATAAAAGGAACTTTTGAAAATTTTAAAACTTCGATTTATTTTACCACAGGATGCATAATTTTTGTACAAAGAATAAACGGTAAGAAAAAGAAATACGTCATTCTACATCGCGACACACAAGCAAAAGTACAAAAGAAGAGACCGACATTTTCCCTTCAATTGTTTTTACAATGAAATACTGATAGAGATTTCTTCGATACGTGTCGATTTAGGATACGGAAATTTAGGTATCTTTAAAAGAATGTCGCAAACATTAAGGAATTTTATTTATTCACTCGGAGCTTGAGAACCTGCAATCAGCAATTTTACAGAGTGCGTGTTGAATTAATTAAGTAAAAAAGTGACAATATATATATATATATATATATATATATATATATATATATATATATATATATATATATATATATAAGCATTATTTTATGTGAAGCAGAATGCAGTTTGAAGACAGTGTTCATGTAGGAGAAGCAAGCATGATTATTTACAAGAAGACGCGGGCAAGGCACGTCCGCTATAGTACGACACAAAAGCAGAAGTGGAGAAGAAGCGAAATAAATTATCCCTCGTCTTATATAACATGAGATATGGATAGGGAAAATATTTTTTTACAGTGCTAATATATTATTAAGATTCTGATGGGGATTTCAGACGCATGTCAATCACAAGTAAGGGAAACACAGGGATCTTTTAAAAAGAATGTGCTTACTGGACATTTTCCTATCCCTTCAAGCGGAGCGTGAGAATGTGTCTGCGTTTATCCGATTCAACAATTTTATAAAGATTCTCTTGAATTAATTAAATAGAGAAAGTGGAATTGGATCACGAAATAAGAGAATGAACTTACTATAGGCTAAATTAAGAAAAAAACTTTGGAAATTAATTAAATTGAAATTAGAGTTAAAATATCACTATATATATATATATATATATATCTGTGTGTGTGTGTGGTGTGTGTGTATTACTGAAAATACTCTTAATAATATATCCTCGTCCAAGGATGCAACCGTTTTAGAAGTCATTAGCAATTAAGTGGCCAGTTACTGAATATTCAGACAAAATACCTTATCTCTTTCCTGATTCTGTGGTAAGCCAAAACAGAAGCCATTTTACTCTTATTGCTTAAGAATGAAAATTCCTCGATAAATAAAACTATCCTATTAACACTTATTAACAGAAAAGCTACACTTTATCGCTTAACTAGTCTTAAACTTGGGTGTTTAACCATCTTTCTAGAGCATCAAGTTCCGGCATTTTAAATGGTTATTTTACAATTCAAATTTAAGATGCACGAGCCTTTCGCTGAAAGATAGCGGGCGCGCACTTTTATCAGGTATCTCAGAGGGTCTCATTTATTTTTAATTTATCTTGTTAACGAAACTGCGAAGTAAATGATTGCGAATAACAATGAATGGTAGAATACTCTGCGACTTAATTTTAGAATCTTTAGTTTCGTCGTTTAAGTACATTTTGTGCTGGATGTTAAATTCAGGAAAGGGTTATGATTACAATTAATAAATGTAATATTTACTGGAAAGAGAATTAATATTGGTTATTTTGAATTTATATTGAGTGAAGCAGAAATTTTCAATATTTTAGAATTTGATTCTAAATCTTCCTATAGTGTTTACTAAGTATTTAAAAAAATATTATCTTCAACAAATTCAACATCGCCATTCGGCTTACTTGAATTCCTCGTACTCTCTAGAAATATTCGTGGAATTATGTATTCTCTGTCTGCGTGCATGATGGTTCAACTACCGAGAATTCTACATAAATGAAATTCGGTATTTGGTCTTCACATTAAATTTGTATATATGTATCAAATTTTGGAAAGAATTGGTCTAGAAAAGTTAAGTTTAATTCAATTATATTACCAAAAAATGCAATAGATGAATAAGTGTATAACCAGATGTTAAGTATAAGCATATAACCAGAATTGGAAATTTATATGAAAATTCGGTCCAACTCCTTATATAAACTATCAATCTATCTATTTATCGACCTAAATCTAATCTAATCTAATCTAATCCTTTTTCTACATAAATATCGATCTATGTCTTTATTTGCATAAGTGTAAAAGTAATATTTCAAAAATTTAACTAATAACTCAATGAGATTTGATATCTGGTCTGGACACCAAAACTGTAGATCTGCAAATGATTTTGATAAAACTGGGCAAAGGAAAAAAGGTCTAAAATACTTATTGTATTTTTCGTTAATATGTTAAGAAACTGAAGATAAAATGTGTTTATTCTTTAAAAAAAACTTATTCTTTTTTCAAAAGAATAAAAAAAATAAAGACAATTTTATTTTCTTACTAATGTAACCGAACAAAAGGCTGATGTTAAGAACTCAGTTTCGAGACGTTTGGTGCAAAGTTTGAAATTCATTTTCACGAAAAATCCTTCGTATATTAAAGATTTTTCCAGTTGTTCAGATTTAACATTGCTGTTGCATATTACATCTGATGTTGATAATCAATGTCCTCTCTCCAGTACAGCAAGAAAGTTTTTAAATAGGATTACCGGATCAGTTATCATTCTTGTCATCTGACGACAACTTAAAATTACGAGTTCTTGAATTTTGTTGCTGTTCCAGGTTAAATCTTATGTTGAAATTTTTAAATTAGAATGCCAGATCAAGTGTCGGTCTCATCATCTAATAACAGCTCAAAATTGCAAGTTTCATCTCCAAATAATAGTCTTACTATACTTATAATACCATACTAAAATAATTTTTTCTAACTTCTTAAAATGGTTCAAAGCAAGTGTCGGAAAAATTAGTTCAGTGCAGAATTCTTTTCTGTTCGCCTCTGCACACAATCCGAATATAGGAAGGTGGAATAAGAAGAAAGAAAAAAAAAATTTCTATATTAGAACTTTTAAACTTATAAAAAAAATTGAAATTCCGTGTATTCGAATTTTGGAAGCTTTTAATGAAAAACTTATCAATTTGAAAGAGAAAAAAGATCAGATATTCAATTTTTAAAATGCATCATTTGTGCCTACATCTCAACTAGTAAGAAAAAAATTCTAAGAATCAATGTTTTATGAGATTAAGTTCGAAATATTTTTTATTACTCCTATACAAATATTTTATTGTTTTGTATATAACCCACTGGTAGCAGAAAAAAAAGCGTAGGCTTGAAAATTAAAAATATTTTTTATCTGTTTACTTATGAATTTTTCAAAATCTGCGCTCACATCAAGAAAAATGTGTAGGCGGCAAACGTTTGAATACTTGAGCGTTTACACGTGCCAACGATTTTTATGTATAATTTTCATTAACTCCTTTTTATTTAGATAAACTTTAAATAAACAAAATACCGGAAGGGCATCAACGTGTTGTTTAGTTTAATTAATTCTTGTAGACCTTTTTTGCAAGGGTTAAACAGTTCTGAATTGTTTTTATGAACTGTCCCTTTTTTTCTATCAAAATTAAGTTCACAAAATCGGAAATTTGCTGGGTGTAATTATAATAATTATTATTTTTGAATACAATGAGTTAAAAATCATCCTGTTGATATTCTACAAGCAATGATTGCAATTGCAAAATTGGAGAGTTTCTCATATGTTTGTTAAAATATGATTGATTTTGATTTTAGTAATTTTTGTTATGAGTTCCAGTTAAAATCTCTATTTATTTGAATTTCAATATAACATTAACAGAAAATGCACAATGCACCTCTTTTCTCATAAAGTAGTATAATTGCAACCAATAAGGTACAATATAAATGAAAATGCTACAGACATTCTGCTAACGATGATTTAACAATTTTACAAAAAGAATCTGAAAATTCATTTGAGTGACTGAAATATTCACTAATAGAATGTAGAATTAACAATAAGAATCATGATTGTGCTATCAATCATTTTGATATTATATGTAAATCAGCATTTTAATGGAAAAAACACTAAATAATTATTTGGAATCCAAACCACACACCAATTGAATTTAAAAGTACAATTTGCGAGGAGTTTATAAGGTATTAAAAGTAATCATGAAAAATAATCTTTCTTCTCATTTCAATAGTTTTCCTGAAAAATTGTACTTTTTTCCCAAAGAAATAATTCGAATTCTTAACAGTAAGAAGTTATTTTTTTCTTCCGAAAAAAAAAACCTTTCTAGAAGTATTCCATTTCATATAGAGAGTAACAAATAATGAAATTTATTTCAAGAATTTTCTGTTGTTTTTTTTATTTATTATTAGTTATTTTTTTCTTCCGAAAAAAAAACCTTTCTAGAATTATTCCATTTCATATAGAGAGTAACAAATAATGAAATTTATTTCAAGAATTTTCTGTTGTTTTTTTTTTTATTTATTATTAGTTATTTTTTTCTTCCGAAAAAAAAACCTTTCTAGAATTATTCCATTTCATATAGAGAGTAACAAATAATGAAATTTATTTCAAGAATTTTCTGTTGTTTTTTTTTTATTTATTATTAGTTATTTTTTTCTTCCGAAAAAAAAAACCTTTCTAGAATTATTCCATTTCATATAGAGAGTAACAAATAATGTAATTTATTTCAAGAATTTTCTGTTGTTTTTTTTTATTTATTATTAGTTATTTTTTTCTTCCGAAAAAAAAACCTTTCTAGAATTATTCCATTTCATATAGAGAGTAACAAATAATGAAATTTATTTCAAGAATTTTCTGTTGTTTTTTTTTTTATTTATTATTAGTTATTTTTTTCTTCCGAAAAAAAAACCTTTCTAGAATTATTCCATTTCATATAGAGAGTAACAAATAATGAAATTTATTTCAAGAATTTTCTGTTGTATTTTTTTATTTATTATTAGTTATTTTTTTCTTCCGAAAAAAAAACCTTTCTAGAATTATTCCATTTCATATAGAGAGTAACAAATAATGAAATTTATTTCAAGAATTTTCTGTTGTTTTTTTTATTCGAGAATTACATTTGAATTCTTGCATAATGATGGTATTTAATTCAAAACTGTTACATTTTTAATATTTTCTGTTCGAAAGTAATTGCTAACAAAAAAATCTTTGAGATATTATCATATAAAAATGTGTTTATAGTTATTTTTTTAAGAATTCAATAAGTCACATTACAAGAAAATATTAAATAAAAGCAAATTAAAAAACGAGAGAAATCCCATTACTTTGTTATTTTGTATTATTTTTATCCAGAACAGCTGCTTCTCCAGATGAAATTAATGTTTTTCTTGTTGAATTGTTTTATTAATTTTGAATAGATTTTCAACAAATTTTTATCCTTTAATCTTATATTCAAGGAAACATTTTTTTTCAAATATTTAATAGCCATCAACAAATATCTATTGCCATCAACAACCGTATGTCAATAAACTTTTAATAGAAACTAAATTGAAATTCAGCTTTATATTAATATTTTTTTTTGAAATACAAACAAATGAATAAATTGGATCTACTGCTTCCTGCAATAATATTATATCAATTTATGTTAATATTGCTGCAGTTGTATTTGGAAAAAGCAGATGGTTTATAAAATAAAGAAAAAGATATTCAATAGGCCTATTCTCAATCGATTTGTAAACTAAAGATTGTTTACAAATACATTGTGCAAGTTATAATTTTAAACATTCTATTTTTAATCTATTTCTTTATTGGTGAATTTTCGTATTTGGGCGAAATTATTTTTTGAGAAATATGACATACTTTGTTTCGTGACCTAGTCAGTGGATTAAGAAATCAGATCTATAAATTCGTAAGAAATAGAATCCATAAATATTATTTAAATTAATGCAAGCATATTTCTTTCCAGTTCTTCTTTTCTTTTTCTTGCATTTTTAAATCTTGCCATTTGCAAAGTTTTATCAATCGAATTTTACCAATTTTAATTATGTATGAGCTAAATAATAGTCAAAAGAAAATGACATTGTGTATTGTCGTATGATTTATTCCCTATATATAAATATTCTACTTAAATAATTTCTTCTTAAAAATGGTGATGTACGTACAAATAAATTATATTATCGCTTATTTAAAAGAAATGTTTTAAAATGGTATTTCATTTCATTTTCTATGGGCAACGTTTTAATAAGTTTTTATAAATTTTAAAATAATACTAAATTCTGGCAATAAAGCATTTGATGAGATTAAATGATAGTTCATTTCCTCTTTCATGGGCACAAGTTTCTATCAATTTTTAAATTATTCTGAAATCTGGCAATAAATCAAAAATTTCGAAAAGTTAATGGTTTGAAATTAATTTGATGGAAATAATCGTTTAAAAAATAGATGTTTTTTTTGTCAGACTTTTACAATTCAGAAGTCTATTTTCATCTTTTAAGCATCGATACTTAATATCAAAAAATATTTTTTTAATATAAAAGATACCATACACAATAAACATTTCAAAATAGCATGTAACATTAAATATAATGCTGAGATGTTTAGTCTTTTATTTACTTTTGTTGCATTAATCCTGTTATGAATCTTATTTTCAGTTGAGTGAAATCCTTTTAGAAAAGAATCAAAGCTAGTTTTTATTATTTCAGCTTTAATTCTGTGAAAAGTTTATTTGACGACAGTTAAAGTAAATCTGTATTATCTTTTTTATTTCTTTTAAATAGACGCTGTTTCTGGAATTTATTCTCAATTTATTGTAACCGCAATTCCTTATCACTTTCAACCAATTTTCTTATAAAAGAAAAGTAGAAACTTGCTAAGAATGTCTAGTCAAGAGGGTTTCATCTAATTGTATTTCTACCCGGAAATAGGAGTTGCCAGGTAATTTTTTTTCGTACAAATCATTAGCCAATGCACTTCAAAAAATTACGACTTATGGGTCATCGTCTTTAGTTGATAATGTTAAATTTATGACGAAGAATTAATCCTAAAATATAGTCTTTTCATTCCCAGACGAGCTTAACGGGTCTCTTGGACACTATATTAGACTTCATTTTTTACCACCGTTTTGGTCTAAAAGGATTATTTAATCAAAGATAACTGATATTGATAAAAGCTTTTATTACTTATTTCAAGACTGATCGTTTTTTTTCCTTCTGAATTTCTTTTATTTGAGCTGCTGTTTCCTACGAATTTTTGGCTGTGATCTTAATTTATATGAACTGAATTTACTTTGAATGTTAATTGATTTTACTAAAAAAATGTTAATACATTGCAAATTATATTATAGCTGTGAATCGCTAATAACAGGCTACTTATTAAGCAAAATATATAAGAGCTATTAGTGAGTAGCAATATAATGAATGCAGTTTTCATGAAGCTCATTAAATTTAAGTGACATAAAAAGTACATAATTTAATTTATCAAAATAAATGTCCTGTTTTGAAATTAAGCGAGGGTTATTTTTGATTGCACATTGTGATATTTAATTCTGATAAAATGCCGAAGGATATATCCTGAATCAAGACATATCTTTTCAGGATTGAGGGTTATATAGGATCTACTTTCAGGATTTATGCGGAACGCCAACGTGTTAGTTGTGGATAGAAATATTGTACTGCTGACTTAATAATAGAATTGCTATTGTTATATTCATGGCAATCATTGCAACTATCAATATATGCTAAATGCTAAAAGGCAATAGGTTAGTTCAGTTCAGATGGCAATAATTGCCTGCAAAGTGTTAGCACTATGGTACAGACATTTTGAATCTCTTGCCTTTACATATGATAGTATTTTCAATGTTGTAACTCAGCGCCTTTAAATGTGTATTAAATTCTGCTTATTAATATTTTATTAAAGTATTTATGAGGCACATTCGGAAACATGTTTTATCTATATGAAATAGCAAACTTAGTCAAAGATGCAGCGATTATTGTGCTTCATTATCTCTTATTTTTTTCTCTGTAAACAAAAGAAAATGATTACAAAACATTCATGATAATATCCAATAGTTTTGGGATTCTTATTAATTAAATTTAATGAATTCAAAAGACAACAAGTCCTTATAATTCTTTTCTTCCGCCAAATTTAATTTATTTGTAACTTTCCAAAATGTCCACTGCATGTCACCTGAACTGCAAAATTAAGATTTTTATGGATTAAATATTATGTTTGGTCTGGATTATTTCATCCGAATTTCCATTTGCTTGATTTTTGTCTAAAAATAAATTACTTTTCTCCTATATAAATGGCTGAACCTGATAAATACTATGTGGATGAACGTTGTTTTTCATAAAACTATAGTCAAGGCCAACTTCAACTCTTATAAAGCAAACATAGGGCTTTTACATTTCACTCCTTAATCTCACAACGGACACGGTTTATCTGTCAAAATTTAGAGCACCCAGCCAACGATAACAGACTTTCAGATCATCAAACCTCCTCTGCCAAAGTGATTTTTGTCTGAAAAAACCATCACCAAGCTATGAACAAGAATGGCTGAAAAGAGTAGCCAGCAACTTCCCCTCCAGGCAAAAATTCCATAGAATAATTAAATTTATCAGTGAAAATAGAGATCTGTTCTTGCCACCTTAGCTCTCAACACCAAGTGTCATAGTCACCAGGTCTAAAGGGGGAGAAAAGCATCGTATTTTCTTCACATACATATGCCTTCATAAATATCTTTCAAACAGATATTTTCTTTGCTACCATTAACTAATTTATTTATTTATTTCATTTATTTATTATTATTTTTTTTATTTTTTTGGATAACTGCATCCTTATCTATTTTGTCATGACAACAAGTGAACACAGAATTCATGTGTTTTTTTCATACATAATATCTATCTGAATATTTTTATTCCAGATAATTTTTGTCTAATATTTCAAAGCAGAAAATCTTTCTAAACGGTTTCATCTTTTTAGCATTTCTTATATGTTTGTAAATTCTGCACATAGTTATTTTAGTTTTTTTCTGCTGTAAATATTTCGGTACTTAAACAAAATTCCCGTAACATGCCCATCAAACCGTACAGTGACTAGAATGGTTGCGGATACGATGGTATGAGAAGGAGTTCTGTTCTGCCAAAGATGAATTCTGACACAAGTTCATTTGGGAAAAAAAAAAGAGCGATCTTCAATTTCTTCTTCAAAATACCAGATATGCAGATATCAGAACAGTCACATTAAGTAAAACTGATGGCATCAGGATTATAATATTTTTTTTAATTAAGAAAAAGAAACATTTTCACGCTTTAAAAAGTTGTTGATCTCTCAGTCGAATGAAAGAACATACCCAGAAACTCAAAAAAATTGGAGAATTATAATTATTTTATTAATTTACAAATTAACTCTCATTAACTGAACCCTCTCTACAGCGGTTGTCAGAAATTCCAATCAAAATTGGCAGTTCAATTGGCAACTTTCGAGTTTAATTTTTGGAACACAAAACACTTCTATATCTATCTATATCTATACTTATAATAAAGCTCAATGTGTGTGTGTGTGTGTGGGTGTGTGTGTTGGCGCTCTACAGGCCAGACCGTTTGACATACAGCTACCAAATTTGGTACATGTATACCTTGGAGGTTGGGAATGTGCACCTGGGGTTTCTTTTTTCGAATTTTTAATTAGAATTTTAATTATTAATTAAAAACTAACTTTCCCGCCAAAAAAATCTTCCATTTTCCCCACCGCCAACTTTTCCGCCAAAAAAATCTTCCATTATCCCCAGCGCCAAACGAGAAAGGCTTCAGTTTTTTTTTCTCCCAACAGTAATGAGGCTAGGGTTAAAATTTTTCGGCGGATTATTTCAATCGGTTCTGTTCATTTTCTTAATGTTTTATGCATTTAAAATTAAACATTGTTAATGAATCAATCTTTCAGATTCATTCTGAAGTACTTTTGAATTAAAATAAAACAGAATAAAGGAAATTAAAAATTTCTAATCCGCATAGCGTTACCCCAACTGGCGTAGAAAAAAATCACGTATTTGCGTTACGTAACCGGCGAAGAAAATTCACGCATGCGCATTCTGTTCTGATTGTTGCCATGACAACGTTATCAATGGATGATTTAAATTATTTTTGGGTTAGTTGCATGCTTTTGTAAGTAAATTGTATTTATGTTAGTTATATATTTTTTGTATATGCTTATAGTTTTAAGTACATCGTTTTTTAAGTAGTTTTTTTAAAACCTGTTTTCAACCGTTTATTTTAAACGATTCGTTTTATTTTCTTAGTGTTTGATGCATTTAAATTTAAGCATTGTTAATTAATCGATCTGCTCATAATGAATCTAAGAATATTTTGTTAACCAACTCTTGAGATATTACATAAATTAAAAAAGATATTCTTTAGTGCCCATAAAGCTTAAACGCTGAGTGACTCTATTTTCAGTAATCAGATTATAAAAAAATGCTTTGTTTCAGTAAAAAATATTATTATATTAATTGAAGATAAATTCTTTCCACTTTAATTTAAAGCATAAATTCTACGGGTGCTAACAGAAAATGAGAGAGATACATATTACGTTATGACTGAAGGCCTTTAAAATATTATGAATGAATTATATGATAATCAAAGTTTGAAGTTTTAAAATATTTTGATGAAGAAGCTATTAAAGTAGAAATTGCATAAAATATTTAATTATTAAAATTTTAACGAACATTAAGATTGGCGAACCGGCTGGTCGCCAAAGGCGGCTAGTACTTATAATAAAGCTCAATGTGTGTGTGTGTTGGCGCTCTACAGGTCAGGTCATTTGACATACAGCTATCAAATTTGGTACATGTATACCTTAGAGGTCGGGAATGTGCACCTGGGGTCCCTTTTTTTGAAATTTTAATTAGAATTTTAATTATTAGTTAAAAACTAACTTTCCCGCCAAAAAAATCTTCCATTTTCCCCACCGCCAACTTTCAGTTATTTTTTTCTCCCAACAGAATTGAGGCTAGAGTTAAAATTTTTCGGCGGATTATTTCAAACGATTCTGTTTATTTTCTTAATGTTTTATGCATTTAAAATTAAACATTGTTAATTAATCCATGTTTCACATTCATTCTGAAGTACTTTTGAATTAAAATAACACAGAATAAAGGAAATTAAAAATGTATAATCTGCATAGCGTTACCCCAACTGGCGTAGAAAAATTCACGCACTTGCGTTAACGTAACTGGCAAAAAAATTCACGCATGCGCATTGCTTTCTGACTGTTGACATGGCAACCAACGGATGATTTAAATTATTTTTAGGATAGTTGCACGCTTTTTTAAGTAAATTGCATTTACGTTAGTTATATATTTTTTGTATATGCTTATAGTTTTAAGTACATCGTTTTTTAAGTAGTTTTTTTTAACCTATTTTCAATGATTTAAATTATTTTTAGGTTAAGTGGACGCTTTTGTAATTAAATTGTATTTATGTTAGTTATATACTTTTTTGTATATGCTTATAGTTTTAAGTACATCGTTTTTAAGTATTTTTTTAAACCTGTTTTCGACCGATTATTTTAAACGATTCATTTTATTTTTTTAGTGTTTGATGCATTTAAAATGAAACATTGTTAATGAATCGATCTGTTCATGATGAATCTGAGAAATTTTTGTTGACAAATTCTTGAGATATTACATAAATTAAGAAAGGTATTCTTTAGTGCCCATAAAGTCTAAACGCTCAGTGACTCTATTATCAGTAATCATATTATTAAAAAAAATGCTTTGTTTCAGTAAAAAATATTATTATATTAATTGCAGATTAATCATTTACACTTTAATTTAAAGCATAATTTCTACGAGGGGTAACAGAAAATTAGAGAGATACATATCAGGCTCTGACTGAAGGCCCTTATAATATTATGAGTGAATTATATCACTATCAAAATTTGAAGTTTTAAAATATTTTGCCGAAGAATCTATTAAAGTTGGAATTGCGTAAAATATTTAATGGTACGACCGGAGTTTAACCTCCTGCTTGGAGCAATTTTTAAAAATCGCCAACAACGACCTTGCGAAATGTTCAAAAGCAAAGGAGCAGATGTTCAATTATAGTGCATAATAAAGATTGCCAGCTTTCGAGCGTTATCGCAACTTGGCGAAGAAGGGGGTTAAACTCCGGTTCAACCTATTTAATTATTAAAATTTAAACGAACATTAAGATTGGCGAACCGGCTGGTCGCCAAAGGCGGCTAGTATTAAAATAAACCTCGATTTGCTATTTCTGGCAATACGAATTTTAAGGCTCATCTAAAGAAAAAATTGTTTCAAACAAAGATTTCTAATTCTTTCTTAAAAAAAAAAGATACAATTTGTTTAAGAATCTCACATTGTATTTGCTTAAGATCTTAATTTATTCCACTATTTTTTAGATCTAAAGTTGGATCGGAATAGATATAGATCTGTGTATCTCTTGATAAATATTGCTTTCAGAGAATGAACGTTGAAGCACAAATTTATGTTTATACAATTTTTTATTAAATCTTCTGTTTTTAATAAGTATTCATTTGCAGGAACAGATTTTAATTATATACAGACAAAAAGTGCTTTTCATTTATTTAAATGAAAGAGAAGATAGTTTTGGACTTTAGGAATAAATCTTTTAACCAAGGATGATTTCTAACCCATAGTTAGTAAATCTATTTTGAACTTACTGAACAAGTCTTTATAGTATCCCATTACAAATCTTCTCTTCTTGTATTATATGCAATATCAAAATGAAAATAACAAGTGAAGAGGTTTAACTTTCCTAATTTTTTTTTTATATATACAAGAAAGAATTTATTTTTAAATGTTTGAGAAATGAGGCATTTTTCTATTGTAAAACAATTTGATATTGAACACCTGCGTTTCATCTCTAACAGGGTAAATGAACTCTCTTGATCTTTTCCAGGTGTTATTTGCTTTTAAAATAAATACAAAACGTTCAAAGTGTCGTTGCAAGTTATTAGATGATTCAATTTGCATGTATTTTATTTTTACGTCCTTTTCAATTTACAGCATAAATTATACGAATCTTTGCGTATTTCTTTTTAGTTATTCACAAAAAGTGTGGAATTTCCTCTTATTTTCTTTCAGAATAAATATTTCAATAAGAAATTTACGGACAAAATGCTTCAGAACAGAATTTTCTTCCTTCTTCAGGGATAAATTTTTTTTATTCTTTTGTATTAACAAGGGAAGATACTGATTTGAGTGCAAACAGAAATTACGGATATTTTTTTTTCCTTCCTAAAACGGAAAATTTCTGAATTTTTCAAAATGCAGAATGTTAGATATCCTTCCGCATTGATTCCTCAATTTCTTTTCAGATTAAGAAGTACCTTGTTACTCTATTTTTAATTTATTTTAAGAGATTGGAGTAATAGTGATGTAATTGATGGTAAAGTACAAATCGCAAATAACCATTTACATAAGTAAAAATATTCAGAAATTAGAGATTGTGGAGAAATATGATTTATGGAACTTTCACAGAAAGAAATATTAGCTGTCTGTGAATTACGGTGCCTATGGCAATGTTATTTATTTATTTTTGTTTATTTATTTATTTTGCAAAGAAGGAACCTTTTATTAGATAGCGTTCTATATCATTAATTCGATGCTCTAAATATATCTTGTAAATAATTATTCTTTCCTTTCTTCCATGTTTTGTAGTATGTGTTGAGTGACAGGCATTAACATCTCACAAGTGCATATTATTACTATTATAGAATATTTTATTAGGGATATTTCTAATATTTCTCTGCCTTTTCCTCTGTTTATTCATGGATTGGAACAATTCTAGTTAAATGATATTCTTTTAAATGGGTTGCCTTTCAGAATATCAACATGGAAATGTTAAAATGCAATAAATAGTCTGAATGCACTTGAAATATTTTTATTTCAATTCCTAGGCATTCTATTAGCAACATTAATTATGATTTATTCAAAATGAAAAATATAATCCTGCTTCTTACCGAAATATGTAATACAAATAAAACTTAAACAAATACTTAACTAAACTTATAAAAATAAACTGTTTACATATCATGTTTCTTATGCCTTCCTCTATTTAACTTTCTAGCCCATAAAGGCAATCGGAATTAATTTCATCCTCTCTGCAAAGGATGTCATAGTTACTCAAAGAATCTGTGGTTTCTTAATGGCGCTACTTGATATGCTTGTATTTGTGCCTTTTATTAATGCTATTTGATTTTATTTTGTTTCCTGTTTGTCTTATGTAATCGGTCGGCAAAAAGCCAGACATTTCATAAACCTAAACTTGAGGGTTTTTTTTTTTGTTACATTTTGCAAACAGGAATTTCGTGTTTACCTAAAAAAGCATTGTTAACGAGAAGAAAGCGTTAATGGAGAGTATATATATATATATGAGTAATATTGTATGGGTAAAATTGTGGGTATATTATGGATGTCTTTATTATATATAAAAGCCATGCGTAATTGAAATGATTTACGAAAAAAAAGAGCATCCTTGAAGTCTTTTGATTCTAAAGACCAAATTTAAATTAAATGATATTTGAAAATGTTTTCTGAAATAAATATCGATACTCTAAAGTATCGAAAGCACAAACTTAATATAAGCTTTATACTTTAAACTATCAGATTATACGTCTAATAAGATATTAATTCTGTAACCAAAAATGTCTTAAATACTTAAAAAAATAATTAAATTATTGAAAAATTTAAAATTTATAAATATTATAAATGAAACTAAATAGTATTTATAATTTTTATATAAATACTATTAATTATAAATCTCAAAAAATTGCAAATTTTAATATCGTTTTCTAAACTGCATTGTAAAGAATCGGCGTTCATATTCTCAGACTATTCCGAGATATAGGAAAAAAAATAAAATCCTTTTACGAATAATAATTTTTGAAATTTCATAAATATACTTATGATAATTTAATTTTCAATTTTATATGAAAACCGTATGTAGTTACTCAATAGCCGCAGTTGAAATGTATAAATTATTGACGATAAAATTATTGTCTAATAATTTTTATTGGTTGGAATTTGGATCTGCAGAATTTAGTTTCTATTTTAAAAAAAAACATTATAACATTGTTAAAGATATCGATGTAAAAGGAACACGAGTATTTTTTTATGTTCTTATGTTCATAGTGTAGAGTTCTATTAATTTAAACCAAAAATTCTAAAAGGCACGGAAATATCAGTTTGAAAATTTTACTGTTAGAAATTTATTATTTTTATAATTATTCAATTCTCTCGTAGATTTAATTATTCCATTTCTATATATATGTGCTGTAGTATTAAGAATTTTTTTCTTATACTTAATAGCATTTAAAAATTCATTCTCTATTTAAAAAAAGTGCACAATTTGTTTAACACTTTAAAGGGCCATTTTTTCTTAGTCATATTACGTTAAAATATTTTTAGGCTTGAAATTAGAATAAGAAAAGGGATTCATTTAGCTTATTAGATCAATTTAATTTGATTAATTAATTAATTTGGTTAATTAATAATTAAGTATCAAATCAAGACACATCATTTTGTGTAAAATAAAGAACTAAAGCATCTGAGTTTCTGTCTTTCTAAAAAAAATTGTCAGAACTTATGCCAATCTACATAAATTCATACAAAGATGGATAAATTTGGTGGGAAGCATACTTCCCACGGCCCTAGAAAGGGTTAAAATAAAATATTATTAAATTGCGAAACTCTAAACCCTTAAAAAATAAAGAGATTATGAATGTTTCTCACTTGATTCTTATTTTAGATTTTTTAGTACTTATATGCAAAAAAAGTTAAATAATATTCCTTAATTAAACTCATTCCATTAAAGTTCCTTCATAATTTTAAATTCGTTTTTACCTATTAACGGCTAGTTGTTGTTGTTTTTTTTTGACTCAAAATTCATATTTCATTTATTTTTCAGATTGAGGTTACAATTTCTTTTCCACTGAAAACGAACTCTGGGTGAATAAAGGTTAAGTAAAATCAATTTTAGAAAATTTGAATTATCTGACCAAATTGTTTTGGAATATAATTTTTCTCTGGATTTTAATCAGTTTTATTATATAATTCAGCATTTATTTGGCCTTTATCGAGAGTTTTGGTAAAATACTTTATTATAATAATCATATAAATGAACGTATGATAGGTATGGATTCTATAGTTCACAAAATGATTTCTATCATCTGCGAAGGTAAGCTTCAACAACATAACAATAAAGAAAGAAAGGAATTACTTTTTGGAAGAAATCCTTTATTACTAGGTAAGTATTCACACAGGTATTTTATTACAACACACGCCAGAAGTCATAAAATATTTTATGTATTATTACTTAGGGCGTGGCACATTAACATTTCATTTTATTACACGGATTGTTTTTATTCCATTTTTATCAATATCCAATGCTTTGAACATTGAATGGCTCTTTTGAGTTAGAACACTTGACAGGGGGGGAGGGAGTTTAAAGGGTCCGAAAACATCTCCAAAACAAGACGAAAAAGAAAAGAGACAGACGGTCTAGTGGCATCAAAAATCCAGAAGTGGCCCATTCTCTACGTACTACTGTTGAAGTCTATCGATCGAAACAATGAGGACTTTTGTTTTAAATTTCTGAATTTCTTATCTTTTTTCAGCATTTTCCAGGAAATCATAGTAGTCGGACCGTTTTCCCGGGCCTCCCAGGAATTCGGACACCCTTTTGGACAGTGCTTGATGCATGGCGTTTCCAGCAGGATATCGTTTGCCGGGGCCACCGAGAAATTCGGATAACCTTTTACCGGGGCCGCCCAGGAATTCGGATACTCGCTTGCCTGGACCACCGAGGAATTCGGAGATCCTTTTACCAGGTCCGCCAAGAAATTCGGAAACTCTTTTCCCAGGTCCTCCTAGAAATTCCGACAGACGCTTATCTTGACGATCTTGTGCCCACTCTGGGGAATAGGCATCTTCTGGATCTGAAAAAGCATTAGATTAATATTCATTGATAGAGGGAAATACTCTAATGTCTGTCCGAGTTTGCAAGGAAATAATTGTTCTGAAAAACAGAAGCTGAAGATAAGCATCGACATCATTATTGAATTTCGAATCAAAAGTTCGACGATAATAATATAGAATTAATATATATTATAAATAAATATAAAAATAAATTTGAATTTATGTGGAAAATAAATGAGTGGAAATGATGAACACTGAATTTTAAGTTCAGTTGTTATTTAAAATTAATTGTTATTTAAAATTCAGTTGTTTCAGATAGATGATTTAATAGATGAAATAAAATAAGGTGATTAATAAAGTGAAATTCAATCAAAGTTAAGTGTGACCCTAACTATAAGTGTAGCAGCTACTGATGTTTTAGCTAAACTGTAAACTTTAAATTTTCTGCAATTTTGTAAAACTCCGCTAAGCAGTGTTTTTTTTTTTTAACTTTTTGCAACATAAAATTATTCAATTTTTGTATTTTTATGTAATGCCAAAAGTAATTTTCTTGGATTCTAAGACGGTTGCTTATTATAAAAATGAGGCTAACAAAAAACTTTCTCTGTTGAATTATAGATAAATTTTCGAGTTTTTAAATAAATTACTAGTTAGGTAAGTTCATGCAATTTTGTAAAATTACACGTTATTAAATTCAAAGAATTAAAGGAAATAATATGGATATAATACAGAAAAAAAATACTAAAACTCATGTTAGTTCTCCCTAATTTTACACAAAATATTTCATTTTTCTTGCAGGAAATATTATTTTTTTAACAATCTAAAATTGTCTTTGTATTTTTCTTTGGACTAGAACAATGGGAATATTGCATTACAAATGCTCAAAATCTTAGCTTTATAATTTCCTTTCAAAGAATACTTTTCACGGAACTTTATCAACGTAATTACAGAGCAGCTTTTTTTCTTTTGTCGAAGAATGATTTCTTGTAGTCATATTTTAGTAAAATATGATCTTCAGTATCGTTAATTACATGTGACGAAGTAAAATACACTATTTGTTATCAGGAATATTGCCTTGACATTAGTTTCCGCAAGACTAAATTCATTTTATTTCCTAGTCTTTTAAATAAAAGCATAAATTTATTTTCAAACAAAACTGAACACAAAAAAGTCTGCTGTTTCTAAATAAAAAAAAGACTTTAAACATAATTATACATTTAACTGATAATAAAAGCGAAGTCTTTCATAAACATAAATATCAAAGAGTTTAAATAACATGAATGCCTATTGAAACTTCGGTAATGACAAACAGTCAACTGTTTTTATTTATTTATTTATTTGAATTCACGAAGGAAAATAAAATTGTAAAGCAAATATGCTAAACTATCAAACAAATAATTTTTAAGGCATAACATGTTTAAAAAATAGCTGAGGAAACAATTTAAATTCGAAATTTTATTGTAGAAATAATGTAGAAACATTGTAATTTTTTTTAATGTTTTACTACTGGTTTTCTACAACTTTTATGAGTAAAGATATTCTATTTAATCAATATTAACATAAAAATATTTCAATTAAAATCATCTGCATTTTTAACCCTTTACCTAATTTTGTTCTTTTATAATATAGAGAATTTTCTAAAATACAAAATAGTATTGAAAAATTCATATATGCTGATATATAAAATATAAAATAAATAAATGTAGTATCTTAAACATTAAAATGAATACAAAGCAGCCACTTTTGAATTAGAACCACATGAAAAAATGCAACAGGAAATAGGGTAGAAAGGCAATAAAAAATTTAAGTTCAATATTACAAAATAAAATTTCATGTAAGCGGCCAACACATCCGTTTCTTCTCCGACGAGTTCTTACCTTCTTAGATGACAAAGAACCAAAAATACTCCAGCCACTTGCTGTATTTTATCTCCTATCTATGAAGAATTAAATATAGAAAACGTCATATGATACCTCCAAATGATAAATATTTAAAAATTCCAAAGTCATTTGGCAATTTATTTGCTAAAGCATGAGTTCAAAGCGAAATTTAAAATAGTTTGGTAGAAAATTGTATCTAGATCGTAAATCGTTAAGAAATTATCAGTTAAAACTCGCACGTTAACTTCAAAAGGTGAGGAACTTTTAGATTGTTCGTATAAAATAATAAATTTTTTTGTTGGATTCTTCATACGGAGTAGTATACACTTTTTTTTTTTCTTTTTTATCTGTATTATTCTGTTCTTGAAAAGTTTTTGTTCTTGTTGTCTATGACTGTATCTTTTTAATTTTTGTAGATTATTATAGTCTCATTTTATTAGACTACATAACGCCTAATATTAAAGATTTTTTTCTTTAAATTAAAACAAATATTTACTTGCAGAAAGAATAATAAAACTTTAAAAAGATATTTTTCATATCCACCCATTTTTAAGTATTAATTTTTGGTTTACACAGAATATACATATATAGTTTTGCCTTCACTTTCTTTCTATGTTATTCATAAAATATATTCTAAATAATATTTTTCATCAGAAACTAACATTATGATGCAATGTTCAAATTATATGAAGTTTTTTCTATTGTAATATACATATCCTCAACTATATTTTCCAAAAACCTCATCAAGTATAACTTTAAATTTTTTTTATTTCAGATTGCCGGTTTATAATCGCTTTCATCAACTTTCTATTTTTGATAAAGATTTATGTTTGACACTGATTGACTGACGAGGGCTTTAAACACAATTTGAATTTTTATAACTCCAAATTTTAATAACATTGTCTGAGCTTCTATTTTATACTGTGTTTATTCAGTTATAAACTTTCTATTTTTTGCAACGATTCATGTATTTCTATCACTTTTAATGGCTTTAAACACACTCTGAATTTTTATAACTTTAAATTCTAATTGCATCGGTAAAATTTATATTTTATATACTTTATTTAACAGTGTTTACATTATCGCGGCGATTCTAATGCTTTTTAGACCATACTTGTAGACAAAATGGCTTCCAACTATGAACTTTCCATTTTTTATAACTATTCATATTTTTAACACTTTTAATAATTTTATATACACTCTAAATTTTTATAACTTTAAATGTCAGTAAAATTAAGAGTGTTTCTATTTTATATAATCTATTTAAACATTCTATTCTGTAGCGGAGTTTCTAATACTTTTTAGAGTATAATTTAATATTTGGAGACAAAATGGTTATCAGCTACTTGTAATACAATTTATTTATATGCCAAAACATTTACTAAGATGTATAGTATTATAGTTAACATTATCAATATGTATAGTATTATAGATAATATAATTAGTACTCTAAGATAAACTTCTTGGAAATTTAAAAAATTTAAACTCCGAAGACCGAAAAATATTTCATATTTTCAAAGAAATAGAATATGCTTTCAATTACTTACGATCAAATAACTCATAACTTTAACTTAGAGGAATATACAAATTTATTCTGCAAATTAATATTCAGGTTTGTGCCATTGTTAAAAACTGTTTATTAATTTGTAAAATAATGTTTTGTTTGGATATTAAACAAAATCTATTTTTCAAATTAAGTTTAAAGGCTGTATTTAAAAACAATTATTGCATGTAGGTTGGAAAGCTATAAATGTTTGCTACATAATTATTATAATTAATTCCATATTATTTTCTATGTACTTTAGATGACGAAAATTGAATCACAGTATATTATTTCATTTTTTTCAATTGAACCTGTCAACAATTTAAACAACTGACGATTGAAGTTCGAGACAAACAGTCACGTTAAATGGAATTTTTAATTTATAATAGCTCAATTCTCTACGCATCTTCCCCCCTCCCCCCTAACTTGAAGAATAATGTTTGTGAATTGAAATGTTACATGAAATTATATATTCGATTTTAATCTTCCAGATGATAAAAAGACATTTGTTTCATTGAGTTTTTAAAATTCCATTAGTATTTCTGCTTATGTTCTGAAAATGTAACATCTGCGAAAGAAATGGAATCACGCATATTCTTATTTTAATGCAATTGCTTGATGACGTGCACTTGCTACAAAAACGAAAGACAAAATTGGTTGAAGCAATAACTGGCGCCGAAGGCAAACAGTAGACTTAAAAATGCAAACATACTTTACATTTGAGTGTGTTTAAAATAATACTTCAGACAAGGGTAACAAAAAAAAAGCAGCTGCAGTTCAAACCGTAGCTGTAGTCTGCAGTTTCCGAGAACAAAGAAAACATCTGCGATTAAAATATAGGAAGTGGTATTTAGTTTCTCCTTTCTATATTTGACTCACTATATTTCCAGAAAGTTAATAAAGCTCTTTAAAAATGAGTAAATAGGAATTCGAGATTTTGTTTCATTCTATTCTTATTATCATCTATTTCGTAGTGGATTTGCTTTTAGTTGCTGTTCTATCGTGAACTTAGCTTTGCAAATTGTATTGACTCGAAATAAAATATATTTCGTTAAAAAATATTTCATTTCAAACATTCAATATTTAAAAAAAAAAGATATTTAAATTTCTTGAAGAGCAACATTTACTATATGCAATAAATTGAAAAGTAATTTTTTTAAAGTAAATCTTCTAGATTTAAATGAACATTTCCAATTTTATGGTATAGATAAGCAGAAGCTTATTATCATAAGTTTTTATTAAATTGAAACAGAAAATTACAATAAATAATTGAAAGTGAACTATTGTTAACTATAAATTATTATGAAATAAATTGAAAACTGTAAGTACAAAAATAGACCAGATACAATTTTCATCATGATCATTATTTTAAAGAAGTTTTCAAATTCTTATATTTTTATTAAATGAATATATGAAGCTTTCGCGGTAATTATGTATTTAAAATATTTCGCTTCGTTGAACTCATGCTTCAGAGATATTTAATTTCTTTAAGAATCATTTTCAAATATAGCCAAGATGCTTTGGAAATTTAGCCCATGCACATTTTACACCATGCATTGTCCATTGAGATATTTCAGAACTTGAAATCGACACCGAATTCCATGCAGAACATGCATTAGACTTTATATTCTTCGATATTTCTTTTTGTTGTTGTTGTTCTTATTTTTTTTCCTGTTTTCAACAGGAAGAAGAACATTCTTTACTTTCATCATGCATTTGAGGCAAAATTAAAGTTGTATAAAAAACAGAAAGGTGGACCACGCCTAATTATTTTATAGGCGCTCAGTATCTAAAAATCTCACTCTCTTAAAATCTTCACTAAAATACTGGAATCTCAAAAAGGCAAAAATAAAAGAATAAGATAATGATTCCCCATTAAAACTGCAAAAAAGTCTAACCTGGCAGTTCTAATGCTTAAGTAATGTAGCATCAAATAAACAAGTTAGGATGTCACAAAAGCACAAAATTGTTGCTTGGTCACGTGATACTATTTCATTAAATAATTTATTATATCGTAGCATGCATTTCAGAGACCGACGAATAATTATTTCCTCAAATATGCTTTGATATTAACTTGATTACAAAAATTAAAATAACATATTCAGTAGCAACCCATTGCAAGTATCTTTTCAAGATGCAATTCAACACCACATTAACAACATTTAAACATATAGACGACGAATATCTTAATTTGAAAATGCAATAGTTATCTTTGGATACGCAGTAAAACTATTTTATTCAACATCAAATATAAATAAATGCAAAGTTTCATGCAAATAATTAAAATATGTATATATCCTAGCAGTGCAAATAATTTTTAGAGCTCATTAATTATTTTGCAAGCGAACTAAATTTTGCTGTACTGCCGTCTACCTAGAAATGACACAGATATTAAATCTACAATTTTTTCTGTCATGGAAATCGCAAGTATCTTTTCGCTTGTAGATAATGATTGCGAACATTTATTTACATTAATTTGTTTTAAATTGAGGCATGTAAAGAAGAAATCTGTTTATTCCTGCCTTATGACAGTATTTAATTTAATAAATAGGAATTTATTTTTCCATGTCAATTTCCAGAGAGTAGATTTGATGCCTGTGCATATTTTAAAACAAACGAACAGTAATGTAAACGATTTCTAAAAAATTAACGATTTTTGGAAATGCCGGATTTTTCACTTTTTTAAGCTTTTTTATTGCAAAGGAAGTTATATTTAATCTCTGCCATTCGAATTATGTGAATAGTTTTAAAAGGTTCTTTGCTATGATTTTCCAAAAGTGGAATTTGAAGAAAGTTCTAAAAATCAGTTTTATATATTTATTGTTCAATGCAAGAATATTTTTTAAAAGTTCGTATTTATGAACTTTATATAAGATATAACTGCAAAAACGGTAGAAGATGTGTTCTTATAGAATAATTGTGATTATTTATTTAGGAATTGGTCTCAAAATATTTTTTTCGCTGCTTCAAAACCTACAATATAATAAAATTATATGAAAAACAAATAGAATTAAAATTACTTTTTCATATTTCAATTACTCTAGTTATATATTTTGGTAGCTGTCTTTTTTAATACATTGCAATTTTGTATTCTAATTAATATTTAACTCATTTTTAAAAAAACTGTTATTCCAAGTTTGACATATTAAAGTTCTTTCTAACATTTAACATTTAATTAATGTTCTTTTCATGCATAAGTAAGTAATATGCACATTAATTTTTATATATACACATCTATTTCCCATACATACATGCATTACATCAAATAAAATGCAAACAAAAAAGACATGCTCTTATTGTAAAAACTCTTTAACTGCTATAAAATGTCTAAACACTAAAAAAAAATGATTTCTGAAACTACGAATGTATTATGATTCATAATTAAACTAACTTCTTAAAATGGTCATTATGTTAGTAATTGTTTTTATCATATTTTATTAATATGAAAACAAAACTATTTTTGTCAGTTAAAGAGTTTTTTCTTAAGTTTTCGATAACTAATTTTACTACACTCTTGCTTTATTACCTAAAGTTAGATCCTCTAAAAATTATCCATGATTTTCTTAAACGGATAAAATTTAAATAATATTATCTATATACAGCATTTAGATTTCAGAATTTATTCTATAACAAAACATACTATCATCTACTTCTTGAATTAAATTAAACGTTTTGTTTTCAAATAGCTTCACAATATGGTAATACTATAATAGTTAATTTTATCGACTAATTAATATTTAAAAATCAGATTATACCGCTAAAAATATTTACATTAAGTACATCAAATATAGAAGAGGTTTTAAGCATGCAGTGTACACTTAGATACATATATATAATGCAACACAAATATATTACATGCAGATCTAATATAACATAGTAACTGCGTATCCAAATTATGAGTTCCATTAAGGTATTTTTCTCTCATGTAAAATTTATCATTTAAAGTATATATAAGAAGTTGTTTTCACATGAAAGTATATATAAATAAATAAAAGTGGAATTTGATTTTCATTATGTTTTTTTTAAATATGATACGTGGACGTAAACACCCTTACATTAAAAATTTGAGCTTTATTGGTAAAAGTATTTAATAAAATAGAATAATTAATTAATATAAAGAATTTTAAAAGTATAGAACATTTTTATAAATATTTGAAACCATGAATTTCTAGATTTCTTTTAACTAAACTTAATTTATTTTGCATAATTGTATAATTGAAAAGATTACAGCGGAAAATTATTCTAAGGATTGGATGTCAAATATAGAGACTAATTAGTTTCCTTTCTTCACATGTGATGTAGCTTTTTATTTGTTCTTTTAAAAAAATGCTATTAAACGGATAATTAAATGCAGCATAATTGATAGCTGAATTTGAAAATATTTAAGTTTAAATATTTTTCTGCAAAAATTACATTAAAAAGTTATTAATGGATCCCAAAGTTTTATCTGTGATAATGAAATAAAAAAAACTTTAGAAAAAAAATTTGATTAAGTTCTTTTTTCTCGAAATTAGATGCTTTTATATCTTGAAAAATTAACCTCATTTATAACCATATATAAAATGTAATTCCTATTGATTAAAAAAAAACTTTCTCATTTATATTTATAAAAATAAGAAAATTTCTAAGATAATTTTATCTATATATAGTCAACCGAATTTGCTTATCTTTGATAGCATGTATCTATCATTAAAAACTCTTATTTTAGAGATTTATATTGAGGAATTTATCTAAAAATCCAATTTTCGATTCAATTTATGATCATTCATTTAAAAATGAAATCATCCATCTGTGTCAGCATCTATTTGAAGAGAAAATTCAAGTAACTGATGTGAACCTTGATGGAACTCTCTAAACATACTGCATTATTCTGAATAATTTCATTCGAATAAATAAAGAATGTGGGCATTCCATACACACATTCCGACATATAGAACACATATTAACCGCATTCTCCCTCTCACCCTACGCTCCGGAAGAAGATCGTCTGTCTGTCGTCTTCGTCTCTCGTCGCTTCCTTCCTAGGAACTCCGACCCCATTCGTTTTTCACTTTCGAGCGATCTGTCCACACCCTCACCCAGAATCAATTCGTCTTCGTCTTTCGATCTCTTCCCCAAGAATTCAGAGCCCATCCTCTTGAAGGGAGCCTCGTCCATTGACTCATCGTCTTCGTCGTAGTACTCGGATCTCTTGCCTAAGAATTCCGAGCCCATTCTTTTGTCTTCACCAGATCTTTTGCCCAAGAACTCAGAACCTATTCTCTTGCCCAAGAATTCGGAGCCCATTCTTTTACCCAAGAATTCAGAACCCATTCTCTTGCCGAGGAACTCGGAACCCATTCTTTTGCCGAGGAATTCCGAGCCCATTCTTTTATCTTCTTGGGGAGATCGTTTGCCCAAGAATTCGGACCCGATGACGTAATCCTGGCGGCGAGGGTGTGGAGCACTGATCCGTGCCCTTTTCAGTGACTTTTCCCTAAATCTCAAATTTAAAGGTGGCGGGACATTTAAGCCTGTACCTAGCGAGATTAATTGCATGATGTGACGTAATGTGTTGTCAGAGAGCGCTGTAGAAGGTTCTCGGAGAACATCCATGGAGTAATCTGTAATATAAACATGTAAACAAGGGATATCACACATCCAGAGTAATGCACCATTAATTCACTCTTAGAAACATACAGAAACATGATTTAACAATAATATACACTTTTATGAAAAAAATCATTGCATATCAACTGAAATTTAATAACCAAATATATGAAATATATTAATAAAGATAATATTTAAAATATTATGATATAATATGACAAACTTCAAAACATAATAAAATTAATATCTGTAGCAACTCTTTTCCAAAATAATTAGATAATTTGCATTAAAATGTATATATTCTATCTATCTTCATTTCCTCCAGTCCTTTTATGCACATAATGTTACTCGGCTATATTTGGCTTTCTTGCAATTTCACTGCTTTCCATACAAAAAACAACATGACAAATTTGATATATTCTTATAACTGCTTTAAGGAAAAATATATAGTTTTTTTACAATTTAATAGAAAACATATTTCAAACGTGATTTTAATTGTATTATTTGACGTTATTCCTTGGAGAATTAAAAATCTTGCTTTAACGATAACTGAAAGGAAAAAATATAATTTTAAACTTCAGTTTATTAATTGAACCATTTCTATGAAAAGAGATTTAACCCAAAATATAAAAATTTTGGAAGTTCATATTGTTTGTTGCCATTTACAGAAATACAAATTAATGCAAATACTGGAATTTGTACTATATCGTTCTTTAATGGATTTCTTTGAATGAGATTTTAGGAAATAAAAAGTATTTTATTCCTTATGTATATTTTCAAAGGGAGTTCAAATTTTGCATAGTTTAAAAATGATTAAATAAATTTCAAAATGATCCCAATGATAATTCAGTATTTTCAGAACTCAATTATCAGTTGATTTATAAATTTTAATTAAATTTTAAATATATTTCAAAAGCGCCATCTTCTTTTGAGTTTCTGAAAAAATGATTAAAAGATTTCATAATTTTAATACCAATGAGTTATTATTAAAATGAAAAATAAAAACAAAAAAAATTTTTAAAAAATGCGTTTATTAGCTTTCTATAAAATAAAAATAAAAATCTTTTATCAAAAATATGGATTTCAAAGCCAAATAGTAAAACTTGAGGCATTATAAAAAATTAAGATTCAAAAGAACATCAGAAAAAAGGAAATTGCTAAATATTTATTAAAAATAACAAGAACATACTATAAACGAGATGAAAATTTGAAATTTTCAAAAATATTTTTATTAAAGACTGAAATCTTTTCTTTATTTGTTTTTTACCATATTTTTGCTAAAAAATGTTTTCTACTTTATAGTTCGCTAATAAAAGATTGTTCTTAAAAACCCTTTTGCTTATACGATTTAATACTATTCTAATGCGAAAGTATACTTTAAATTACCTAAGTCAAAGTTAATTTATAATATAATGAAATATTTTTGCAATTGCATTAAATTTTCGATAATTATTAACTTAATGTTTTTATTGTCTGTCACCGTTTAAGCAGACGAACGAGTCTTTAATTATTAATATGATGAAAGACAGTAAACAATCTTTAATTAATGATGAAAATAATTTAAATAATGATTTCGAAACACAAATAATATCCATTACTCTATCACCTTTTATTTTAAATTTCCTAATTTAATGAAAGTTAATGAAATAACTGAGCGCACAGTCTTTAAAATAAGCATATTTAAATAATGAGGCTTTTTACCGATTCACTTGAATCGTAAATTATAATTAACTATCACTATAAAATTTTATAATTAAATACCAAAGGTAAAAATTTATGCCAAATATTGCAATTAAAAACTAAGTAAAATGAAATAATTGAATCTATCCCTGCTTTTATGAAATTGAAGAATATACTTAGAAAATCAAAGATTAGCAGTTTTTTGAAATTGAGTTTTATATATCGATATGAAGCATTAGATACTGTAACATAAACATTTGAAGATGAAATAAAATAATTAAAATTATTCCTTTCCTAATATTATGTATTGAAATATTAAATGTTTCATTTACAATTTTTTCTTTTCTTCAGATTGCTCTAAAAATGGTTTCAATATAATGATAGAAAATAATTAAAATTGTTCCTTCCCTGAATTAAAATTTAAAATGTCCTAAGTAATAATTTGATATCCTGCAAAATAACTTCAATTATGTGCTATACACAAATTTTTACTACTTCAAAGAAATGAAATTACTATAAACCTTACATTTAAAACGCGTGAATTTTTCGAATCGCGTGAAATATTCATTCTTTAAATTTAAAGAAGCCTGTTTTCAGGAATAACTGATTTATGAAATTCTTCGATTGTTAAGTAGGCCAGTCAGAAAGTTAGTTGCGTTACTTCGTAAAAAATTTCGGTCAAAGGCAATTTTGATGAAACTCTGAAGAAGCACTGCAGATATTTATCTTTATCTTGTGACATAAAGAATTTCACGGCGCAATTTGAGTTTTTCTGATAAGCAATCGTAAACATGTCTCGGCAGTTGCAAATTGCGTCCAAACTGGAAACGCACTCAGTGATTAACCACATGCTCATACATAAAATCAAATACTCAGTATTATTCATTAGCTTTTTTTGTTATTATTTTTTCTTAGTTTTTGTAAATTAATGTCGTAGAGAGACTAGACTCTTTATAACTTCATTATGATGAAAATAACAGTTATTTAATTATTTTCTAAGTTCCACATTTCACAAGACAAAACAAACACGAACACGAAAACGCACGACTTTCACTTACAATATAATCTAATAATGATCCCCAAGAGGGATCATGAGAAATACACTTTGATGTTAATAAAATAGCGCCACCTGTTGTATCAAAAGAAAAAGTGGTAGAGTTATGTAACCGCTACATCATCAAGAAAACCATAGTCACAGTCATTCTCTTTCGACGAACAATTGTAAAAATTTCAATTCCATTTCGAATCAAATTATTTATAATAACATCCATACAATATTAATTATGGAAAGGAATAATATATTGTTCTTTTTAGCATTTCTGCAATTGTTTAAATGCTAGGAACAGTTTTTCGTTTGTTACATTAAAATAATTTACTGATTTAATTTTGAAAATATATATTTAAAATTTTTCATGTTGCCTTATATAGCTATTCTATAGAACTGATTTTCCGACACTGTTTTAAATTTAAGACAAAATTACTATATTTCAATCCAGCATTGGTCAAATATCAGTTATTTACATCAGAATTTTAATTAATTAATTTAATTAATGAACAAATTATTTATTTAATTAAATTTAATCATTAGTTTTTAACCTTCTTAAAATTAGTTTCAGATTTTAGAAGTAAATTCCTGTTTATTTGAATTTAAGACAATTTATAGTAAATAAAAATATCTAAATTAAATGTTATTTTATTGCTAAGAATCAAATAAATTGTCTTAAATTCAAGACAAATAAATTGTCTAAGAATCTTGCATAAATTTTTAATGAGAATTAAAATAAAGAAATATATTAAACATTCAATTTTTCAGAAAAGTCGAGCATATTACTTAAGTACACGATTCTTTGAAATTTCTTTATTATACCGTTATCTCTCTTAATATCCTTTTCCAGTTTTTGAACAATTCCTCATAAGGATTAAACTTCATAATCAGTTTTCAAGAATTCTTTCGAAATTCTGAAATCTTTTAGTTCTTTGTATTTTTATCTCTTTCATGCTTCGATAAACTAACATAGTAAAGAACTTACTGAGCATAAATCAAAAATCAAGGTAAAAGTCGCTTTTGTAGAAAATTAGATAGAAAATTAAAGAAGACAAGATTAACGCTGACTCGACGGTAAATCCCCAAACAAGCATAAAAATCCTATTAATTTTTAATTACTCTCTGTTTGGGAGTTATAAATGCCTTGAATAAATGATATCGCAATTTTCGAAAGTGTATCGCTTATAATTATAATGCATGCTTCTACTCGATACTGACATTGAGAGGTTGTTTATTTTTATAATAACCACTCAAAAATTAAATTTTAAATCAAATATAACGATTGATAACAATATCATCTTTCTTTTTCTTCTCTTGCAGGATAGTCCCGGATGGCCATTGGTCTTTCTTAGAATTCCATTTCAATCCTTCACAGTATCATCTCTACTCAATAATAAAAGAGAATTTGTGTGTGCATGTATGTGCGATGTGATGCTAAAAAGAAAACTACTAGACATATATCTACGAAATTTAGCATATTATACAAATATATAATGGAGGGAAATGTGCATTTTGGAACAATTGGATGAAGGAATTTGACCTGCATAAAAATTAAGCAAAATGTTATTGATTCTTTGGGAATAACTCTCAAAAAGATTATAGGACAAAAGTTATTTTTAAGCTATCTGAAAATGAAAAAAAATCGTAATTTTCTGAAGATTTTTAATAAGTTTTTCTGCATAATTTGTTCCAACATTTTTTAAATACTGCAATCGAATTCAAAACTTTTTCATAGATAATTAAAAAAATTATTTAAATCTTCTCCTTTCATAATTTAATGGTAAGAAATGAAAATGCTGCTTATTTTTATTACTGAAGATGTTCCGTTTTCTTAAATTTTTTCGGTCAATTGTATTGAAATTTATGTTATTTTTTACTTTATCAAATTTTTGTGAAGTCTGTAAACAAAACATTATTATGATTTTAAATATATTAGATAATGTATCATGTAATCAGACATATTGTAGTTGCTATTTTTAATTTCATCAGATTGTTTTAATTACTGACATAATTAACAAAATGCACAGAATTAGAAAGGATTGATAGATTGATTAAATAAACTGCATGTTTTGCAAGAGAAGTATAAAGACGAACTTAGGACTGTAAATTTGCATTAGATGACACAGATAGTTACATCACGTGATTTTACGTAATAGCTATGTTCATGTTCATGAATGAGAAGTTTCTATAATGCGAGGTTTTAAATGTCTATTGCATATAAAAATCTCTAGCACATCTATTGCATATTTAAAGTTTTAAAATATCTTTAAAAGTTTAAAAATATATATTTTTTATTTTTTTAAGTTTTAAAATACTTTGTTAAGAAACCATTAAGATCAAATTACGATAAGAAATCGAAATGAAGTGAAATTAAGTCACTATTCCCGGTATCAGGTGCCGGCAAACAAGTTAGTCACCAAAGACGGCTAACAATAAATAATGTAGATATATCACAATATTTAACTAATAGTACAATATTAAACTATATGCCATGTTATGCTGCGCTGTATCATGCCGCTCATTTATCTCTTATAAAATTCAATTAATGGATTTCGAATTTCATTCAGGAGTCCTAGTTTAATTCATATGATAACATTGATGTTTTACATCTGTCTACACCTTTCGTTCATTTATTTGGGAAATAAAGTAGAGTTTTCGAGTTTTCTAAAATCATTTTCTAAAATTTGCTATGTTTTTTGTTTTTTTTGATAGTCGCACAATATTTTTGAGACTTTTGGACTTTTGTTCCTTATTTATAGCAAATGAACATGTGAACTGTGGAGAGAGTAAAAAACACTTGTTGTTAGAGAATTTGCTAATAGGAGGATGCAGTTAAGAAGTAGACACCTAATTCACTTAGAACAAAAATTCATACCCTTCTAAAAGTTCCTTATACATAAGTTTAAAAACATGTTAAAATAGTGAAATTCAAAATAAAAGTATTCAAAATCTTATATCAAGAGTTTTATTCAAGAAATTTATACAATTATTTGACATAAAGAGCGAATTGGCATACTTTGTCAAATTAGATGGTTAGAAATCTTAATTCAACATAAAATTCCACAACTAAGAAAACCTACAGATTTTTAAACAATATATAAACCTTAATCAAATCCCTGCAATTAAATATTAAATTAATGTGAATTCTAAAATTCAAACAATTTTATATAAATAATACAAAGCATTTTTAAACTTCAATAATGTATAATTAATAAATGTTATAGTTAATGTTTTTATTTAATTGAGCTTGATATTTATTAATTATTATTAACTTTTTAGAGATGATACTTAATAACTATAATTTTAATTGTTACACTTTTAATCATTTAAAACAATCGAAAGAAATTGATTAAACCTTAAGAAATTTAGAAACTCACCTACAAATGAATTTATTTCATAATACTATTAAATTATGTGTTGATTCCATTTCCTTATGAGGGTTTTATCAGAGCTGACTACTAATATTTTATTAATAATATAAATATTTTTTAGAATCTAAGTGTTAGATCGTTTAGGAGCAAAATGAAAATGCGACCATAAAGATATGAAAGTAGCAAATACATAAAAATATAATTATAGTAAAATCCAAAATTTTATTTTTTTAATGAAATTGAACTTCAACATTATTCGGTTTAATAACATGAATATTCCTTAATGTGTGAATAAGCACCCGGATATAAAAATTGGAAAGACATTGCTAAAACAGTGATAGATTTTAAGAATTCTGCTTCACATTTTTTTATTGAGCACCCTTTCTAGCCTAAGGGAAAAAAACCCACAAGCGTGTATTTTATCAAATTATTCTTAAGAACTCAGACACCGAGCTAAGAAGTGCAGACTGTGAGATATTATGCCAGATATATGTATGGAAAAAAAAATGTTCTTCAACTGTTCGAATATTCCAACTTGTTGCCACGGTTTTCTTTTCATAACATGGTTAATATGCTAATTTCAGGGTCAAATAACGTCAATAAACATTCAAATTTGCAACCTCAGAGACGATGTTATGAACGCTTTCAGTTTTTTTTTAAACTATCAACTAGCTTCTGGTAAACGTAGATAACAACGAGTTATTCTAAACATGCAAATCATGGGAAGAGCTTGGAATAACATTTCCTGGCATTTGATTCTTTCCGTTCTTATTTTTTTTTTCTTTTCCTGTTCTAGTTGGTTCTGAATTCCAGAATATTCACTGTTATGCAGACGATTTTTCTGTAAAAACTGAATCGAAGTGATCATTTAAATATAAAACGATTTTCTTGAAAGAAAATTCCTTTTTTATTATTGTTTTTATAAAAATCATGAATAAGTACAAACATTTCAATTGCAATTGAATATAGTCAGTTTTCCAAAAAAAATTTTTTTAGAAAAAAAATTGCTTGCTTTGAAAGTTTATTCAAATCATTAGAAAAGTTTTACAAGTTTTTTTTTAATCACTCAACATTTTTTCGACATGGGTATTTCGTAAACTAATTTCAGAAAGTTTGAGAACAAACTTTTTTTCTTTCGGTCTCTTTAACTATTTTTTTTCCTGCTAGCTTTCCTGACCATTTTTAGAAAAGAACGGAAAAAAATCTTAGAAAATATAATTTCCTTTTAATTTATATAAAAAATATGGAAAAGAATTTTTAAGTAGGTTAGAATATTTTTAATGGAATAAATAGCGATATTTATCTCTTATACATCGTGTGTAATTTTCTGATTTTTGCGTTTAAATATAACTAACGAGACTCTACAATTTCTTTCTACTTTTTTATGAATATTTCTGATATAAGCTTAAGGCAGGAAATAGAAATATTTTATTATTTAATTCAGTTGCCAGACACATTAATGAATTGGACTTTTCCTAGTATAAAAATTACTTTTTACATTAATCTACAAAAGAAAACAGTCTTATAAATGAGAGAGAATAAAATTAAGACGTTAAATTGCATTCTCTTTAAATCCGATACAGCACCAAATATTTATAAGTTTGTTATTCTTTATTAATAATTGCTTCACATATGTCTAATTCAAAGAGAATCACGTTTTTAAGAAACAATAAAATTAGAATTTTGGACGGAAATATAAAGAACTGACCTATAGCGCAGTTAAAAATTTCTGAAGAAGTGTCATGGTTAAGATGTATATGTTATAGACTTTACTTCTAAAAATAAATAGTGTGGAAAATAATTTTTCAAATAATTCACGTCCTATTAATTATTTTTTTGTAATCTTAACCATCAAAATCTGATTTTAATCCATGGCTCTTGCAGAAATTGTGAAAGTAGGAATAATTTAACATTTTATGTTTTTTTTTTTATTTTGGAATCCTAAAGGTTTGCAGTCTTTTTTTCTAAAATTGAATCAACTATAATCGATCGCACAAGATACTCCTAATAATTCGTTAATTATTCGTGCGGATTTAGAATAATTTTTCTTTCTCCTGTATTGCTTTTAGAACACAATAACATTGAAACCTGTATTCAAAAGGAATTATTTTGCAATTGATACCTTATTGCATAAACGTGTAAATTTATTTTAACACGTTGACTGCCATGTCACTCACATTTGCATAATAGCAAAAGTTCAAGTCTATGTAGAATTTGCTGAGACTAAAAGAAGCTGATGTTTAATTTATATCTCTTTGTTTTAACACGTTGCTCAGTACGTGAGTCACCTGTGATTCATACATACTGTCTTATCAGATATTTTCTTCTCTACTACAATACTCAGTACGTGAATCACCTGTGATTCATACAAACTATCTAATCAGATATTTTCTTCTCTACTACAATACTCAGTACGTGAATCACCTGTGATTCATACATACTATCTAATCAGATATATTCTTCTCTACTAGAATTAAAAGAAAACAAATAAGTAAGCATCTTATTAGACAGTGTCAGAGTCACAGGCATCAATCATGGCAGCGAACGCGTTCAGCATAACACAAGTGACACTTACTATAAAAAATTCCAGAGATCATTCTTTCAATACTTAACATGAAAGCTGCAGCTAAATAATTCATTCAAATCAGACATATGTTGCAAGAACAATAAATATAATACTTATAGCAAAAGGCAACTAATGTCTTTAGTTTATGAGTCACAAAATCGAGTTATTGCTCTCAAGACAGTAGATGATCAGACTTTTCAACATTCCAGAAGACGAAATATTATCCATAAAATATGTTCGAGTAATAAAGTTTTAAATTCTGTAGCTATATTGACGCTTTTCCTAGGGGTAATGCGGAATTCTTCCTCTCCTTTTCCTGAAAAGGGAGGAAATACTCAGAGGGAACAAAATTTACTCTCTGATTTTACTCTTCGGTAACGTCCAAAGATTTCCAAATCTTCGAATTCAATAAAGATTCTCTTAAGCAAATGATTGATGTGTGCTTTGATGTATTCCAAATTTAAGTTTTCGTCTTTGGTTGACGGTTGCGTAGAGTACAAAACGTGGTCGTAGATTCATGTGGATTGCTATCTTGTATTTGGTGGTGGGTTCAATATGTAAATTATAAATTTCTAAAGATTTATAAGACATTTCTTTAAGATTTATTTAATTTTTTTAAACATTGTTATCAAACTTTTAAGAAATCTTAATTTAAATTGTCTTTTACCGTTTTTTATACTAAGTGGAAAAATGTATTCGGAGTATTCAGTCCGTCAAAAAAGTATTCAAACCATATTCGTTACTCAGGAACCAATTATCACACATTAAAATTGAAATTTTTTTATCTTCTTAGAGAAATACACTCTATTTCTGAATGAATTTTTTTGTTAATATGAACTTTTTAAAATTTTCCTTCCATAAATGCACATGAATATATAGTTTTCGTTTCAAATTTAACAAATATTTGGACTAATTATTTATGTGTACTTCTTTTCAACAACAGTTATAAGATTTATTTTTTTAATGCTTGAATCAATCAACTAAGTATAAAAAATGAAGTAATATGTTTTCTTATATGTCATATAGATTCCTATAGAAATACTACCTATAGGAATCTTCATTAACTGGCATTAACTGGCTTGGAACATGTTGTTGGAAATGTAAAAATCTCGGTCGAGTTCGTAAATGTTAGACCTAGCTCAAAGGGGTTGAAAATGGTAAGGGGATTGAAATTTTCATTTCGCTATAACTTTCTTAATATTGAAGACATAAAATGAATCTAATTAACCAAATTAGCGTTTCGTTAAAACGAGCAACCTCCTAATTTGAAGTGTTTCGTTAACAGAAATATGTTAGAGGTTTGGGACTGAAAAGTGATTTTCAAGCCTTAATATTGACTATGTTTAACATCAACGTTTTATTTTTCTAGATAGTAACTTAGATATAAAGGTATCTACCTTTACCTTTCATCTAGTTAAGTGGAATTTCTTTTGGATGTTTTGCGTAAAATTATATAAAGTTCCATATTCGAGAGATTCTGAATGTAAGGAATCGTTTAAAGGAAGAAACACTGAAGGACTTTTGAATGACTTGAAACTCATATGCAAATGAATACGGCCTCTTTACTCAAATATGATTTGTATTTATTTAAACAGAATACTTTAGTTAAATAAATTATCTATTTTGCCTGATTTTAATTTTAGTAGATTGAAAGTAATAAGAAGTGCAATTCAAAAGTAGAAAGCAATGCAATCGTAAAAAAATTCAGCCTCTATTCGATTTATTTACCTTCACGTTCTAGAATTCCTTGAATCTAAAAATATAATATCTTTGAAATTGCATCTAAGTATCTAGGAATACAATAACTAACTAGGTCTCCCCGAAAATTCCTCGCATATTCTCAAATAAAATTCTTATCTCCCCCTCTTCCCCCATAAAACTGTGAATGTTTTTGTAAGACCACGAATACCTTTCATGGCATTATCAAAGGATAGTTACGAATATTGATCTTTGGAGTAAATCTAATATTTTTTGTGAATGTATTGCGAGAATATGCCTTTTAGACGTTTTTCCGCCAGTCCAATGACACACTAAAATTTAACATTAAACTATAATCGTAGTCACAAAATCGCGTTCTGAATTTTCATTGATTTAAGTCACTACGTTTATGAGTTATCATGTTTATATGCATGCGAAAGTACAGACCAAAGGATTGCGATCTATGTGACATATTTAGTTCTAAATTTGATAAGAATCTATATTTTAGATGCAGAACTTTTCTACTAAATTTTATTTATCTAACTCTTTGTGTTCTGTGTTTATCGAATTCACTTGTACAGTCACTTCAAACAGTTGGACATGCAGACTTCCTGTGAATGAATATTGTTTTAAACTTGATAGAAATCTACACTTTTGATCATCATTCCACATAACAAATTTGAATCGTCTGCCTCAAAACTTTTCTGTACTATCGTAAGAAGCTTCCAAGATGTCTTCTGAAGAACATCCTCCAAATCGGGATGATGACAAGATGGCAAAAGGGATGGTAAGAAGGCGAAACAGGCCAGTCCACCAAAAATTTCTCTCTACACGGCCAACTGGAGTAGAGTGAATGCCCTTTTCTTCACTGGACATGGCCCATTCCCGACATATCTACACAGATTCCATCTGACCAACTCTGCTGACCTTGCTGTAGCTGTGGGAAGATAGGATCCTCAATTCACTATGCCATCGAATGCTTATTGCCTCTCTCATGGCACATGAGAAAGCCAGAAAGAAGTCTCGAGGAAGAATGGTACAGGAGAGTTGCATTGAATACCCGCGCCAAGATCCACTCCATAGTAAATCATATTCATGAATACGAAGACCTCTTTAAGACTACACAATAACTGAGACCAAAATGCCACTTGTCAAAATCGACTAAATTATTCATTCAAAAGTGCTCAAAAGTCCCTCAAAAGTGCAGTTCAAGCGAAGGAAATCAAAACGCAGGACCCAGACGGACGCAACAATGTTTTTTTATATGCTTAAACATGTTATACAGATGTTCACAATGTAATTTATCATTTTTTTTTCCTTTTCAGTTAGTAATCTCATTTTCCTGTAAGTTCAACCCATAGTCACCATTTGTTCAAGTATCTTGTCCCCTCCATCCAGTTATTACTTCACCAAAAATTGAATACAGTCGTGTAAGATTTGACACCGATGGGATTCTCTCAGGAGATCCCTGAATGGTTTGTCGTCTCTTTCTTTCTTTTAATATTTTTTTTTCTTCCTTCCATCTTATGCTCATCCAGCTGGTTAGATAACTTAGTGTTATAGGCACCGGGGCACATGATGGCATTATGTTATGTATTATAGTAATCATAGAGAGATGATGCCGAAATGTGGTTGCCTGATTCAAAAAGGTCTGAAATGTGGAGATTTTTCAAAATTTCGAGTTCGAATTACGAACGATTACAATACTTTCACTACACTTCGTATATGACAAAGGTAAAAAAAGCCTGGGAGAATGAAATTTAATGAGTAAACTTTGGTATAGTTGACTTTGATTACTTTCTTATGGTTAACAATCTCGTTCACTTAACGGTAATCTTAACGATGAATTCTTTAAAACGAAAATTTTTGTCAAATGGAATAATTATCAGGTGTCCTGACCGAAATACTTAAAAGAACGTTAATGCAAGGACAACAGTATTTCGCCTTTCCCATTCCAGAACTATTCAGGATTAGTTTGGTGGAAGGATTGGATGTTATAGGGATTCACTCATAAATAAAATCAATTTCAGTAAAAATATTTTTCTGAGAACTTTGTATAAAAATGAAATAGAGTTGACTTGTTTATTCCCATCAGAGGAATCATGTCACCACAACTTTATCCAACATGATTTCTTCAATTGCAGGAAGCCAAGGAAAATTATGTTTATTAACTCTAGTATCACTGTATATTCTATACTATTATACGATATTAAACAATATACTAAATATCATATAATATTGATGGATATTTAATAATTTCGTATGATGTTTTGCAATATTTCGCAACGTTCTATGCTACCTGGGATGTGAGCAGTTTGCGCAAGACATTGCAATTTGAGTACAGCAATATACAAAGCTCAGTTGAAAAATAGAATACTCAAAAACTTATTTTTTAGGGTACTAGGCTGTCGTGAAAAGAAGTCCATATATACAATATATGGAACAATTGTAAAGATATTAAAGCACAGCTATAAATCTATCATAATGTCATATTTAAAATTATTTTGTTGAAGAACGTATTAATAAAAGATGTAATTGAAATTAAAAATTAACAATATCTCTAGCGAATCAGTTAATTGCTAAAGATGGACAGAATTTATACAAAAATGCATAAATTTTTGCTTACTATTCTATAAATTATTTAAACATGCGTTTAAAATTAAAGTTAAATAAGGGTTCAAAATCCCCTGTTTGAATTTACACTATATTCATAAGGAATTAGGTCGTTTGAAGGCCATTGTATTTAGAATTTATGAGCGATTGCACCAGCTAGTTTCCAGTTTATTTCAAATATGATCAAAATTCTGAGCCGTGGATATTTCACAAATCTATCATTAACAATGCGCTCGCATTGCATAGCAGAAGTGCTTAATGCGCCTTAAAACTGAATAAACTCAATGCATTTCCACAGATATACCAGCATTCGCAAGCGCATAACAATGCTATTTAATCAATAAAGGACATGGATTCAAATTATTTAATGTTTTCGGTGTCAATAGCTCTACAGAATTCTGTACCCCTGATAACTATTTATTCAGCCAGAAATCATGAGATATTCTTAGACTATTGAGAAGTTTATCTAAACATTTTGCAATATTTTCTTTCATCAAAAACTCGCTATTTTTAAGACAAATGTAAAAGGTTTGATAGTAAACAGTTTTTAAATTTAACGATTTTAAGTGATTTATCATATGCTTGGACAGAAATGCTTGTTATAAAAAACGTTAAGACGATTCAAAATGAAATAAACAAATAAAAGTAGGTATATTTTTGTACTTTTTGTGAAATCGGAGATTTTGAACCCTTATTTAACTTTAATTGTAAACATACGTTTCAATAATTTATAGAATAGTAAACAAAAATTAATATATTTTTATATAAATTCAGTCCACCTTTAGCGACTAATAGATTCGTTGTAGATAGATAGCGACTAATATATCAGTTGTTCGTCCATGATATTACTAGCATTAATTAATTAATGTCCGCTAACTTTGACAAATTATATCGTATCACAAATGAAAGTGTGATTTGAAATTCTACTTGTGCAATAAATGTAACGCCTTCTTATTAATTAGCTATTTTATCGAAGTGAAAAAATTAATTGGCGAAACTGTCCCTGTTTTTGAGCCTGGGGAATATGTCAAAATTTTTATTTTGGGATATATCTAGAAAATTCAGAAATGAGAAAGTAAGTGATTACTGATGGTTTATTTCAGACTTATGAGCTTTAATATGAAATAAAAATTGGAGACAGTGTTTGGGACTGGGATACTCTATAAATTTAGACTATACCTGACTAAGAGTATCCCAGTCCCAAACTATAGACTATACCTGACTAAGAGTATCCCAGTCCCAAACTATAGACTATACCTGACTAAGAGTACCCCAGTCCCAAACTATAGACTATACCTGACTAAGAGTATCCCAGTCCCACACTACAGACTATACCTGACTAAGAGTATCCCAGTCCCAAACTATAAACTATACCTAACTAAGAGTATCCCAGTCCCAAACTATAGACTATACCTGACAAAGAGTATCCCAGGCCCAAACTATAGACTATACCTGACTAAGAGTATCCCAGTCCCACACTACAGACTATACCTGACTAAGAGTATCCCAGGCCCAAACTATAGACTATACCTGACTAAGAGTATCCCAGTCCCACACTACAGACTATACCTGACTAAGAGTATCCCAGGCCCAAACTATAGACTATACCTGACTAAGAGTATCCCAGTCCCACACTACAGACTATACCTGACTAAGAGTATCCCAGTCCCAAACTATAGACTATACCTGACTATAAGTCTTAGTGAAATACTAAGACTATGCATACCAAAAACTATACAATGAAATAGTGGTTTTTATATTTCTCTCGAAAGTGAGAGTGGTGAAGAGCAGGCAACCATTGACGACTTGTCGAGGTGTCATAAAGTTTCATTTGAAATAAAAATTGATAAAATCGGACTAATATTTCAAGCAGGGATCTAGTTCTTTTGGGTTTTCCTCATTATTTTAAATACTCAGAGATAGTGCTGCAATAATCAAATAATTAGATCTTGAGATTTAAACATACCCAAGGCTTTTAGACTTACTTGTATTCAGAATCTTTAAATATTGGCTTTTTGTCGTCGTGTCTGCCTGTGAACAGAATAGCTTACAAATGGCAAGAGCTAAATGAATCAAGATATGTGGTTTCTAAACCAAAAATGTTAACATCTATGAGACATTTCACAAACTCCATCACTTTCAATCATTCTGTCGGTATGAATGTGAAGACTGCAATGAACAAAACAAGAATGATGAATGAATTTGAAATATTTCCTCATTGCCAGAATCGTAAATCTATATCCAAATTGAGGAGAAATCCATCGAAAACAGTATGTCTACTCGTATGTATGTGAAAGTAATAACTAAAAAAAAACTTCTAACAACAAATTAGAAAGATAATATTAGTGTGAATCTTTGAAACAAAATAACAGATTAGCATAAATAAATATAGTGCCTAGAATTAATATCAGCAGGCAAACAGCTAATTAGTAATGAAAAAGCGTAGCGCTCAAAGACAACCCGCAGGAAAGAGACTTCACCACTGGCTATTCCCACCTCTCGATCGTGTGCTGTCTCTACTGATTCAATACTCGAGTTATAGCCTTGTCTCTCGTTTTTTTTTTTTTTTTTATACTTTCCGAATATTGCAGAAAATTATCATAACTAATGCTCTAAATCGATATATCGTTCAAAATTCCTGCTGCTTCTGGAGCTCTTGGTTTTAACTCAAAAATTATTAAATGATTGCCATGTTTGCCGGAGAGCTCGGAAGTCATTGATGTGATGTGATGAATTGTGAATTTATACACATCTATAATGAATTTCTGAAATAGAAATCTGCCAGTTTCTTGCATAATTTTTTCGCGTTTGTGCTATGTATTTGATTTCTATTTTCTGCATATTTCGTAGTCTTTTACGTACTTTTCATCAACAACCGGAAAAGGTCTTCTAGAAATTTTTTGGGGAACTCTCAAATAATGAACTGGCATAATGTTAATCACATGCCATTGGTGAAAACTTATTACAAAATTACCTATTGGCATGAAATCTTCGGAAATTTATTGTTGGATTGCGGTTAAAGTAGAACCAATGCAACACAGAATGTTAACTAATGTTTTTACTGTTTAATGTTAACACTAATGTTTTTAACACCTTTTCTCTGACTATTTGAAACGAAAATTTGTGAAGCTTTATAATTTATGGAACAAAGCTTCATAACCTGCTCAACCAATCAACGGCTATTACTTCCTTGAAGTGTTCGTTGATTAGTGGATTTTTCTCGAGACAGCCATTGAAATCGACTGAAAGAGCAATTTTCAAAGTGTTGTGAATGTTTGAAAATCATTAAGTCGGATAATTATGGGCACAAATGAGAAATACTTTTTCTTAATTAAAATTTTTAATGCATCAAAAATATTTTGGAGATCGGGGAACACGTATAAATTTGCTCATCATATCTTAGCACTGTATTTTATTGACTCATATTATATAAAATATAATTATAAACATCAATTGTAACATTCTACTAATGGGGAGCATATGCATTTTTTTAGAATTTAGCACCTTACACTTAATTAAATAAATAATTAAATAAAATATGCATTATTGCTTGTTTTAGCTCGTAATTACCAACTTATTTCTCCTTTCTTTAGCATCTTACAGAAATAGAACAAATTAATTAGATTTTACTTTTTACTAAGAACGAACAGGCCAAAATAGGAAACGTAAGTCGGACGAAAAAGCACTAAAATTCTGGATTGCTTTTCAGAAATGAGTTCTTTTAATTGCTTCTGGTAATCAATATAATTGCTGATAAAGCCTTCTTAATTCAATATTCGCGTGATAACTGAGGAAATCAACTTTTCTTCCCGATTTAATCATTGTTCGTAGGATTAAAAGATGGACCATTTCATATGTATTGCAAAAAATTTAATAATTGAACCAATTTCCGTAAAAAAAGACATCAGTACTGATTGAGTTGTAATTTTAGTCACATTTCCACTTGCATTTTGATTATAAGTTTTAATAAAAAAAAGCAATTCAATTTTCATATTCAGTATCTAGAACTCTTTTTTTTTTTTTTTTTTTTTTTTTTTAATATTGGTTCCTAAAATTAGATTTGTCTTTAATTACATGAGGCGAAATTTTTTTTTATTATGAAGAGAAAGATTATCAGATGTTTTTGATTTAGAAATGTGAACATTTCTGTATCGATATTTCATAACAGTAACATTTATGATCTGACTTACAATCTATAAATTGGGACATTCAGGATACAAAAATCCTCTGCTACGAAAACTGAAGAGGCTGAATTCTAAATCTCTCATATAAATGCTTCTTACATAAAAGGTATTATCTAAGAAATAATTTTTCAAAATTTTAAATATATATTTAGTTGAAAACCTACAGAAATTTTTACTCTTCTGGTAATAATATCTTAACATTAAAAGTAATGGAGTACTTCAAAATCTATTAACTGCAACTCTAATTTCTTACGATTAATGGCTTTTGTCACCAAACTCTTAACGACCCGAGCATATTATTGAACAAAATATTTCAATATTCTTATTCTAAAAATAAATTTTTCAGTGATAATAATTTTATTTTTATATATTTTTGTGTAATTTTAATAAGTTACTCAAAGTATCTTAAATTTGTTTCATGGCAACATTCTCATTATTTTTACGTTTATGTACGTATTACGTTTCATTGTACGTTATGTACGTATTACGTACTCATTACGTTTATGTACATGTATTTTAAGATGATATTAAATATTTTTTATCACTTTTATATAATTAAGACTGAATTTTAAAAATTAAATAATGTTAGATTAGGCAAGCCTAGAATATTATCGCTATACCATGGTTCATATCTCTTTTACATTTTTTTCCTATAAATGTCGCATTTTACAATGAATTTATTTGTAGAACTCGGTGAATCTCTTTCTCTTTGAATTCAATTGAAGGAGATAAAATTATTACAGTATGTTATTGTTTGTGGTACATCTTAAATGAATTATTTTACCCTATTTAAGATAATGCACCAATGGAAAGAAAAATAACAACTCTGTCTACCATTGTCAGACATTTGTGAATGTTCCTTCTTAACGTGTTCAGGAACCCAGCATCTCACCGAAGGAACATGAAGCAAAGTATGTAACTAATGATAAATTGATGGAGTTGGCAGATTAACTAATTTTGTCACGTAAAAAAATGAGTCCATTGCGAAACATATCATGCACATTCTTAAAGATATTACTTTATTAGCACAAAGGTGCAGCATGATTTTTAGAATGTCATTTATTTTCTGAATACTGTACGGCATCATGAAGATATTGCATAACATCTTAGAACTCTAATGTAACTTATACGAAGGTATATATACCCGACCATTCTGGTTGAAGAGAATATACATCGAACTTTAAAACCAATCAACTAATTTGCAAGGATTGCACAGATTCCAAAGAGATTTTCAATCAAATGAAACACATAATTCCAGGATTCTTCAAGACAGACTGATGTCAGCTCAAAGTAAAATATTTTTAAACGGGGCTATTTACTCCTATGCAGAGTCGAAGTTGAGTTTGACTTTTATCTTGGGTCTTTAACATTCGCTTTGAGATCCAAGAAACATCATATTCTCGTTTGGTCCTAGACCTTAATCTGTGGCATGACAAGATTTGATTAACTAAGAGAGATCTGTACAGCAACAAAGGCTAACCAATTTCTAAAATTCTTTGGCAGGTATAAGGCTGCCACAAGACACTCTCCTATCTTGTCAAATTTTGACATCCAAATCGTCAAAGTTTTTAACATACATTTTGAACTTTAACTAAGTAACCTCAATAACTTCATAAAACTTGATTCCTTTGTAAAATATTGCAATCGTTATAATATTATGTGATATATTTAATTATAGCACTATTACAGAAAACATACATTATGGAATATTTCCCAATACGCCTGAATAAGTTTTTATTTTGTATTCATGCAAATAATAGTTTTTATAGTACAGAAAAAGGTTTTTATAAAGCAACACAATGTTCGTAAAATCAATTAGAAACTATTTTATAATTAGAGAAAACAGTGAAAAGTAATTACTTTAACTGACATTACCAATATTTCAAAATTTGAAGCTGTGCAATATTATTTAGTTAAATCGTATACAATTAATTTGCGTTGTTCCTTCAAATACAAAAATTAAATCTCAATTAATATAACTTAAAATATTTTATGTCTAAATCAATCTATCTGTATCTAAAGTCAATTATTTTATATTTGTGAAAACACTAAAAAATAATTTATTGGATTGACATTACCAATATTTTAAAATTTGGTGCTGTACAAGATTATTTTATTAGATCGTAACCATTCATTTGCGTCATTTTTTCAAATGCAAAAACTAACTCTCAGTTAATTTAACTTAAAATATTCAATGTTAATTATAGAATTTGAAAATATGCATCCATTCATCTGATATTAAACAGAAAATAAATGTATTTTAGTTTAATTGAAAATTTTCTTTTTATTTAATGCATTTTAGAATGAATTATTTATACATTTTAAATCTAACGAATAAATTTTTCAGCTCTAAAGTGAAACACTTGTTATACAAATATGCACTCATATGTAAGCGATACTAAAAAATGCTTAAGAAGGAAATGTATAAAAGTAATTTTTAGCAAAAGAAATTAAAACAGGAATATTTATCGCGATTGAATTTAAATCACTTTCAGAATATTCTCCAAATCATCAAATAAAATACAAAATTAATTTTATAATACACTGTCAAACTGTATCCAGAAACTATGTAACATAAAATAATTCAGGAATTTAGTGGATTAATGGACAATCTGTGTACACTAAAGTAAAAAGTAATTTCTTAAGGGAACAGATTCTACTTTTAAAATTTTTATGCTTTTCCTTTACAACGACAATATTTGATTTTGAATTAAACTAGATTTACATTTAAATTCTTTTTGCTGCTTCACAGTAAATAGATTGATTTACTTAAAGTATAACATAAAAAAAAGAACGAAACTAATCTCCATTAATGAAAACCAAAATTTAATTCGATGAATGAATGAAGAATACTTACAGCGCCCTCTATCGTCTATCGAACTTATTTTATTTTTACTTCTTTCAAAGCTTTCTTGTTAATGCAATCAGTGAAATTTAGAAAGTGGGATTTTAAATTCAGTATCTAATTTTTTATTCTTGTGCAATTAATCCAGATTCTATTGTAATTGTTGTAAAGAATTGCACACGAATCATATAAAAAATATCAATAAATAAAACAAGATTTAAGTTTTACTTTTAATTTCATTATTTCCGTTGTTAGATTAAAATTGTTTGCAAGGAATTAACTCACATTTTTCCGAAATAAGTAAAAGTTAGCTGTTTTAATAAAACGTATATAGCTTATAAAGGCTTCCAGATAAGTAAGAAAATATAATAAAGACGCTTTTCTACAAAAAAAAGATAATACTCAGTTAAATTAGATTATTTCAGTAACAGGAATATAAAACGTTTGGCAATAAAAAACGATATTACAAGCCGCAGTGATTATACATTACATTCACATTAAGTAATAATTTCTTCACCAATAAATGCACTTATTATGTATTAATTTATATTAATCAAGAATTTCTTCATCAAAATTATATCAGAGTAAAAATTTTTTATATAATATAATAAGAATGAAGGCTTCCTCAATTTGCATTAGCTTACAAAAGCATTTTTAATTTTTTGAGCTGAAAGATTAAAAAAGATATGTAATTTTACTTACTATGAAGAGATAATTTTACGAATTATCTGCCGTCTTTTGAAATGAGTTGAATGATTTATTAATTACTAAATGTAATATAACTAACTATTTATACTATAACTATATTAAACTAATAAAACGAAAAAATATATTTCATTAAGAAGAATGATTTTGTTAAGTTATCTAAGCCTTACTATTGCTAAACTAATAATATAATAATAGATAAAAAGAATTTTTAATCCATTTAAAAAATAAAACTTTTATAATTTTTGTGTTGTTAATAAAAAATAATTTACATAAATTAAAAAAAAAGATCGTTTTACAATTACTGAAATTTCTACTGTAACTCTTTTTGATGCACTTAAAATATCATTAGAACTACTTTTGCCATTTTTTTTTCCAAAACAATGATGACATGCATTTACAAATTAATAAAACTGCTCATATTTTTTTATCAAGTTGTTAATAACTATAAATTATTTCATTTTATTCTTAAAGATTCAAATTTTAAAAAAAATCTTATATTTCATTAGTACTTACTATTATGATTACAGCAAGAATGGTCTAAAATGGCTAGACAGCCAAAAGGGTATAATCAGAACTGCTAAAGTAGTTTATTATTAATAAAATTAATTATTAAAATAATATTACTATAAAATAGTTTTGAAATTGCTGTTTATTTAAAAGAAAAATTTTATTTCCTTGCAAAATCCCAATCATTCTATTTATCCATATTTAACTTATTACGAAATATTCAGTCTTAGTAAAATCTCTTTAGAACAATATGACAGAAACTACTACAAAACGATGCCTTGAAAAGGAACGACATGGTATTAAAACTAATAATTTTGCTGGCGGTATGACCAAAAAGATGCCTTTTAATGAAATTTCATAATTGTTTTGGATATTAATTTAGTTATTATGTCAGATCAAATTAATTAATATGAAAATATTTCAAAGTTAATTCAAAAAATTTTCAAAATTTCGAAAATTCCAAATTTTTATTAACTGAACACGAGGTAATAATAATTGTAGCCCTTACATTGCAATGATCATTTTTAAAAAGCATATATAATAATTTTTCTTTACTAAATTCAAATCACAGAATAAATAACAATAAACTGTAATTTTCCTTTTCGATATATAAATATTATGATATTTAATATGTGTATTATGATATTTTACATCCGCGTAATACAGACGTATTAATTTTTAACTTTTATTTCTTTTTACTACTGTTTGAAAAAAAATGTTCAAACTTTAATACTGCATTTTGAAAAATCGTCTTGCAAGTATTTCTTCGTTTTCTTTCAGTTACTTTTTACAAGATTGTGAGCTGAATTTATAATTTAGTAATCTTTATACCAGGTGATTATAACAATGCTATCTCGATATATTTGAGACCGTAACTATAATACCATTTACAGAAACGGAATAAAATTTTGGTTCAAGATATTTTGAGGCATGCGCTCAAGAGTCATATGATAAACATCAGTTATTCTCTAACGGTTACTGTTACAGTGACAAAATTTCAAAATTTTCAAATGGCAACACCAACTTTTTTTTATTGGAATGTGTTCTCATTAACAAAACACAAAAAATGGCGCTGCATCGGTACCTATAGTACGATAATCACCAGAGCTAGACAGATTAAGAAGAAAAGGGAAAACAGCTATGGTGTGCCTAGCAGGGACGTGTATTTCAACAAATTCCTCTTGGCGTGATATGTGCTTCGGTGCTAGACACCATCTGCCACATGCAAAGTGCCATCGTGATTGAAGGATGTCAAGTGAAAGATTTGTGGAATACAATAAAATGTTTTGCTTTCAATTGCTTCTCTGCCTTTATTGGTCATTTACTCTTTTCTTCTTATCTTATTGGCCTGTATAGCTCTGGCGATTATCATGTTACAGGTACCGTTGCAGCGCTATTTTCAGATGGTGTCTAGCACCGAAGCACATACCACGCCAAGAGGAATCTGTTGAACTACACGTCTCTGCTAGGCACACCACAGCTGTTTTCACTTTTCTTCTTAATCTGTCTAGCTCTGGTGATTATCGTACTATAGGTACCGTTGGAGCGCTATTTTTTGTTTTTTGTTATGTAGAATACATTCCAATAAAAAAAGTTGGTGCCAGTTGAAAATTTTGAAATTTTGTCACTGTAACAGTAACCGTTAGAGAATAACTGATGTTTATCATATGACTCTTGAGCGCATGCCTCAGAATACCTTGAACCAAAATTTTATTCCGTTTCTGTAAATGATATTATAGTTACGGCCTCGCATGTCAAGAAAGTTTTCTTATAATCACCCGGCATATTCGATGTCATGTATCTTATTACATCTTTCTATAGGCGTTTAATCAGTTATCCAAAATAAAGAAGATATGAAGTTACTCATATAAACGCTAATCTAACGCTATTGCATTAAAAAAATGAATATATGCATTTTTCTGTAGTCCAAAAAAAAAGTGAAAATTAATGAATGGTAAATTCCGAGTAGGTAACATAATATCGAATATCTCGAAAGTTTAAAAAAAATTTTGCCACTGAAAGGAATAGAAACTAATCAGGACCAATTTAAAAATTCGTGCTAACAAATCTCTTCAGATATTTTATATTATTAAGAAATTTTTTAAATACTCTTAAATATCTTGATACATTTATATAAAAATAATATATATTCTTTTAACATTTTACACTCCTTTAAAATTATTAACATTGTCATACTAATTTTCAATATGCACTTTTAAAAATAGTAAAACTATAGCTTAGGACAAAGACAGCAAAAAAAAAAAAAAAAAGGGGGAATAATGCCATCAAATGTTTCTTTTTTTCTTAAACATTATTGTCTTCAGAGGCATGATTTTCTATTCATTACTATTTAATACACTTCATTTATTCTTCGCCAATATTTTCCATCTCATACACTTTCATAATAGCCCTTCATTTGTTTTTGTCTTTTCGTGTCATTTAAACAAGACATTGCAAAAAATTATTAAAAAGATGAACAACTTGAATCAATAATATGGATCGGGTAACCGCCATTTTTGAGCTTAAGTTTTAAAAATGTCGACATTCTTTTAAAGTGATAGATTTTTTATACAAAAGCCCCATAAATAGATTAGTGATGCGTGCAAACCCCAGATCAGTAGAAAAAAAAAATTTATGTGCTGAATCGTTTTTAAAGATGGCAACACTTCTAACAGATGTTGTTTGTTGCTACGAGCTGTCAAGCAAGCATAAGAAGTATCGTTTTCACAAATTTTTGTTGAGCTTAAGAAATATTTTTTTTTCTGTAACTCAAAAGATGAAATTATTGATTATGATATAAATGAAATAAGCTTTTAAATAGCAGACGATATTTTTGTCACTATTTTTCAGACTTTTGTAATAAATTTATCTGAATAACAATAACTACGAAATATCTTGAAATATTTGAAGAATGGGAGAGTTCATTTTAAAAAAATTTACCATTACTCGTGCAGACTGAGGGGTGCAGGGTAGCTAGGATGAACAAAAGCAGCATCGGTAGACAGGCTCCGACCCACAGAGTTTGCCGACTGAATGCCATCACTGAAATGATCTGCTTGTTAAGGAAATGGAAAATCTACAGGAAAAAAACAATAAAAAATGTAAAATTTTAGTTAGAATCTTTAATTTGAATTTATAATATATAGAAATAAATTTTACAAGGATATTTCATATAGAAAATAAAAATAAAAAAATTAAGCTTAGTTAACTTGATCGTATATATTACTATTTACTTTTTTTTTTCTCCATTTGTTTTCTTTTTCATACTTTCCTCTTCTTCTTAACAAATGAACTTACCTATTTGGCGTAGAGGGTAAGCCCCAAACTCATCAGAATTACATTATAATATAGAATTTATCTTTTACGAAATAATACAATAATTAAATTACAATATAATATAGAACTTCCTTTTACAAAAAGCAGTTTAAAAAAAGATCGTGTGTCATAGGACTACATCCAAATTTGCAATTTATTAGTAATTATATTATATTTTTATATTATTCAATTTATGAAATTCGCATATGCGAATTATATTTATATTTGAAAATATATTAAAAAATAATTATTTTTAATTTATTTATTTATTATTTTAGAAAATATGAAATTTATTTATTAAATAATAGAAATGAGATAACTTATTGAAATACAAAATTCAAGAAATAAATAACATGTAAAACTAAAAAAAATCATGTGAACATCTCCTAGCTTACTTAAAATATGTCTTTTTCAATTGAGATTCCGTATCCTGAATTCTCAAACTGCATTCATTTAAATCACTTTTATAAGCAAATATGTATATGGCAATGATAAAATTTACAAAGAATTTAATTTTAAGACTTTTGGAACTTTGTTTAAGGACAACTAACTTCTAAATTTAATTAAAAATCCATGAAGAATTTCAGGAGTGACACGCAGTGTTGGCATAAATGAAATCAATGAAGTTCCTGATATTAATCCATAATATAATTAAATCAGCACGAGATTGACAATTTTAATCCAAAATGTCAATATACAACAGAAGAGTATGCATGTAAAATAAAATGAAATATCAAGTATTTATCTACAAGAAATAAAGAAGGTAAATATATATAGTTGAAAATAAGCTAAGATTATGTAATTAATACGGATAAATTAGGTAATATCATAAATAGGGATTGCAATACCGGACCAAAATTACAATACCGGTATTCGGTATTTTTTAGATCTTAATACCGGAATACCGGTTTTAATACCGGTATTAGAAATTTTAGAAAAGGAAAGAAAACACAGGTGTTTCTTTGTTTAATTTGCCAGTTTTATTAGAGAGTGTAAATATCACAAAAAATAATTTGTAACTTAAAAATTATAACAGTATATAAAGAATCACAAAAAAGTAAGGGACCAACTTATTTATTTAAATCACAAAAAAATTGTAAATATCTCTATTCAGTCTGTGGTACTAATACAAATTTTTAAAATGTGATTCTTAAAAAACATAATGCATCGATTGTACTGTCATTAAGCCTGAAAAGTATTTTTGTGCAAAAAATACTAGCTGTCGAAAAACGCTCTTTCGCCATCTACGATAGTTAGTGGTACTGTTAGCAAATGCGCGATATACTTTTAACGTTTACGCTTAACGTAACGCTTTATACTTTTACGTTTAAATATCTTAACAATTTTTCGAACTTTATAAATTATAGGAAGAAATTCTTAATAGGTTAATATTTCATCCTCATTAGCAATAACTTCTTCAACAATTACATTGTCATTTTCATTGTCAATATCACTCTCACTCTTACTCTCTTCAAAGTTGGAATCCGAAGTTTTTATATCCACAGTATTTGGATTCTTCTGTTCTTTATTTTTTTGGTATAATACATCTACTACTCCTAATTGAATTCCATGAGCATAGCACAATTGCTGATTTGCACCCATCAACTTTCCAACTTTTTTCATAACTGTTGCTCCATTAGTCGTTATGGATACAATATTTTCTTACATGGATAGTCCATGTTTCGCTAATTTAGATTTAAGCAATTAATTAAGCCATTCATTAGTTAATTAATTTCGCCCGTTAGGGAGACACAAAAACAAAAACGTATACTATTTTGCTATGTTGGCGATCCCTGAACATATAGTGGGGACAATTTTAAAAATTTCTAGTAAATACCGAAAAACCGGTATTTAAACTTGTGAATACCGGTATTACAAAATTGTACAAATGGCTCAAAATACCGGTATTCGGTATCCCGGTATTGCAATTCCTAATCATAAATAATTGTTCACATTTTTGTTTCAGTTTAAATTATTAGAAAGCGAAATCTGACCATTGCAGAATATGAGGATTCAATTGGTAATTCGGTATTTTCGATTCAATTGGTAATCCCATTAAGTAGAAGAAATGTAACTTTCATCGAATTAGCCATATAATTATTTCTAATGTAATTACAAAGTAGAAAATATTTTATTCTAAAAAAAATTAAGGAGAAACTATTTTGATAGTTAATTGACGAAGATTCACCTGATGGTTATAATAATATGTGATTAAATGGCCAGATAAAAGAACTGAATTTTTTTGCTGGAAAGAATATCAACATAAGCATAAACGAAAGTCTTAAGAAAAATAAAGGCTTTAGTTTCCCTTATATTTTCTGACATATTTTAATCAAAAAATGCTATTTGTGGGCAGAAAAAGGATTATGTCTAATGCAATCAAACTTTTTCGATTGACAATTAATTATTAATGGGAGTTACGGGATTTTTATCAGCAAAGACTGACATCCTCGCGTTCACAAAAGTTCTATCTAATAAATGTCAAGAAATTTTAGATTTTGAAAGAAAAATATAGAGATTTTTTTTTATTTTCAAAAAAATTACCAATAAGTTCCTTGAATCTGAATATTTGCACCAAAGAAAGAAACCTAAAATTGTCTGCTCTCCAAATAAATTGCCATTATTTTAATATTATTTCTTCACAGTTTTCTGGGGCATATTTAGAATACATCTTCTAAAGAATACAGTTTTTAGAATATATAAAATCGTTTTAAAAAGTACACAGTTTGTTAAAAATCCTTAATAAGTTTTTAATAAAAAATTTAATTGTAACAGACTTAGAAGAAAACAGCTTGCACTAAAATTCTTCTTACGATGTAAATTTTTTCTCGCTATAATTATAAAAAGTAATTTCTAATTTTATCCATACATGGCATTATACTTCAAAAGCAGCCAGAAAAAGAACCGAAAATTATTTACCATTGTTTTGTTTTTTTTAATTTAGGAAGATGTTAAGTTGAGAATGATCGAAATCCTTTTTTGACACTTATAATATATACTTTATACGCGTATGAAAAGCTAAAAAATGATTTTAAAAATTTGTGATCGCAAAAAGGAAAATTAATTTGATATATAGCTAACATTTTTGCTGATTAATTTATTAAATCTAGTTTTTATTTATTTTAAATTTTTGTCATAATATCAGCAATGCGTTTAATTAATTTTTATCAAAATGAAAAGGCAAATCTTCAAGGAACAGAAAAATTAACAAAAAGACAGAGAAATTAACAAACTGAGACATTTTTCGAATCTAATTTTGAAAATAAGCTTTAGGATAATTTCACAAATTCTTCAGCAAACTTTGAAAACAAATATAAATAAGTTTTACGATTCGAAACTTTTATGAAGTGCTAAATTTCCAAAGATTTAGTTTTAGCCGAATCAAAATAAAAATTTACGCATTGCCTGCTACAATTGAGAACTTAAATGAAACGATTTTACTCATCTTTCATAAACTTTGCGAAACATTGAGTGGCAATTTGTTCAAGTAATCTCGCTCTTTGATGGTAGATGGTTTTAAAACTATTTCTGGAAATTTATCAATTCCAATTCTATATATATGAAAAGGACATATAAAAGACTACACTTCTTATCATTTTCGACATCAAGGGAAATATATTTGCATTTTACTTTATACCCGCAATATAAATTGCCGAAAATATAATTCAAGCTCTTAAAATTTTCATTGGATGTCAACTAATATCAATCCAAGTGATAAATAGAAATTAGACAACATTTGATATGCCATTGACTTGATTTGATTCAATTTCAAATGAAATTTTATTGGAAATGAATGGTTTGAAATCCGTTTGCTTTTGCTATTTAAATAGATTATCATTTCCGTTTTGTGATTGTATGGTTTTATATATATGGAGATAAAGAGATACAGATCGTAATGGTACACATGGAATGTTTATGTAATCCGTATGACATTATATTGTATAAAAATATTCGTAAATGAGTTTAATTATACCTTGTAATATTAATAAAAATATAAATGAATGCACACATTACAGATTATAACAGGGTTTTTTTTTATTTTGTAAAAAGTAATTAACACTTTACTATTGAAAATCTTTTCTAATTGATCATTTTGTTCAGAAATGAAGTTTTTTAATTGCTCTTAGAGGAAAGGTTAATTAACTCATACAAGATCACTTAAGTTGGAAAAGGTAATTTTGTTTTCTCTTAAATTAAAGTAAAAAGAAAAAAAAGTGTTATTTCTTTATCTCTTAAAATTAAAATCAAATAAGACTTTTACTATTTTTAGAAAATATGCTCTGCACCGCTAATAATGAATGCTTCCCACCTGTTTATGAATAAAAATGACAATGATATTCAAGAATTTTTAGATAAAAAATAATAAATAGGGAAGAAAAATAGCATTTAAAATTATGCTAATGGTTAATTAAAGCATGCATTTTAGACATATTTAAGAAAATAAAACATTACTTATATATCCTTATTTGAATAAAAGTCATTGTGACTATATATGTGTTCCACTTCTCTTCCACTTCTCTATGAACAATTGACAATCATACTTTGCACTCTCATTTATTAAGACAAAAAAAATGCTGTCAACTTTTCAAAGTATACAAGTTAATTAAAGTTCCATTAATTAAAAATTCACCTAAATTTTACCATTTACTGCATTAACTTTGGAGAAAATAATTCTTCCAAATGTATTTTAACCTATTAACCGTGTAATTAACTCATATTCTATTTTTATCCCCAAAGAAAAATTCCGTCATACCCAGTTAACAGGTTAATATCATTTTGAAAATATTTCACTCTTTCAATGATATAAATTTTATTTCTGAACAATATTTCTGTTATTAATTATTATTCATTCCTGCTCAAATTATTAACTATCCAATTCATGGTTAGAAAAGCATATCGATCTTATAAGAAGTAAATCCCATATTCCATCTGAAAGTTCTTTTATCCTTTTCAACAATTCTCTTTTTACCTTTAGACAGCATAAAAGAAAAATCTTTCACCACCATTGAAAGCATCATATCTAGATAAAAAAAAAAAGTTTAGTTATTGACCAATTACAAGACCATTCTTTAGCAACCTTTTGGCACTCCTCTTTTGGTCAGAAACAATCGCAGCTGACATTTCTGGCTTCCGTTTTCTTCACCTCCCATGGGTGTTCAAAAAAGTTTTCCTGAATGCCCCTTCTCCCAAAACTAAGGATCAGAAAACTCCTATTTCTTTCAAGGAACTATAGCTTTCTTTTTGATTAATACGTATTCTCTTATAGCAAACGACAATCCGGAGTCTTGAGTTTGGAGTTTCAGTTGTATTTCATTCGCTGTGTGACATTTTCTTATCATAAATTTTGATAAATCCTAAGACTGAAAAATGGCTGAAGAGCAGGAAGATATTTTCAAAGAAATTTTCATGTATTTATATGTTTGGTCTTCGGTTGCCTCTTATTTTTGCTTTTGAGATATAGTTGAAGCGCAGGTTTTCCTGACCCAATCTATATTAAGGTCTATGTTTTCGCTCCAGTTTATAAATCGAGTTTTTTGAAATTCCTACTTATTTCATGGAAAAAGAAATAATGGCTTTGTACCTATTAAATTAAAAATTCTACATTTCCGAAAATAACTTACTCTAATTATTTTCTCAAAAAACTTGTTCTGTAAATCAACCTATATCTATTTATAAAATATCTATATTCCTTATAAAATCTATAAGATATCTATATATTCCTTAAAATATCTATTTATTTTATAAAATAATTATTTCTTATAAGTTAATTGTTGATATATGAAAAAGTGCCTTCTCTTATTGTTTTTGTACCTCATAATTTTACAATTTTTGTTGAAATTAATTTAGATTTTTGATAAAAAATAGTTTTTTTTTTTTTTTTTTTTTTTTTTTACTTTTTAATGAACGATTCATTTACGATGATTTTCTTTCCAATCAAGATATATTTTTTTTTAATCTGTAAAAAATATTGTTTTTTTTTTCTTCTTTTTTTTTCTAAATTAATAAAATGAGTTTCAAAACATTTTATTTTTATTATTTCCTTCTTTTTAATCTTTAAGGCAACTCATAATTCATAGCTATAAATATTATTTACTACAAAATAAATATTTGTACTTTATCATCTAGATGGCACCTCTTCTGGAAAAATATTTTTAGCTAATTTAATATACTAATTGATAAATGAGAGCTCTAAACATCGAAATATTCCGTTGTCATCTAGAACTAATATTTTTACAATATATCTACACATGAGAACGTTTGTGAAAAAAAAATAGATTAGATAATTTAATATTTAAAAATATAAAACATGTGAAATTAAGTAAAATTGTATAAAAACAATAAAATACATTTTTTAAAATCTATGAAATAAATCAATAGCTAATATTTTAGTAAAAAAAAATGTCATCTTAAAATATGATATTTAATAAAAGTTATTTTGAAAAATCAATAAATATTATATATGATAATAAACTAAACTACTATTTTCGCCTTGATTTTTTTTCCATATTTCACTGTAAGAATGTCACATAAAATGTATTTTTCACAAAATAATTTTGTATGTTTGTTGCATGACCAAATTTTCTCTATTATCATGAAAACACCTCTAAGGGTCACTATAGTTATAGTTTCTTCATGTTCTGCTCTATTTAAAGTAAGAATAAATAAATTTATTTAATATTTCCCTTTGGTAATATATTCTCGGAAGTGAGTAGGTCAAATCCGATCTCACTAATTTATTGGGTTATAGAATTGTCGAGTTTTTATATCCAATGCCTTATAAATAGAAACTCTTACATATTTCCTTGTCTAAAGCAAAAAATTCTCAATATTTTAAAATGGATTTTTCAAGTGATACGAAACTTCATATCTGATCCATATAAGATAAAACAAAAATAAACAAAATCATTATAATAACGCAATCAATTAGGTTGCCCCCATTCTGCTGACAACCTAATCGATTAAAAATTGCTTTGCGATAATTTTATTTGTGAAGCAAATTTGCTGAAATTGAAGGAGAATCTAGGCAGATTTCTTAGAACTTGATGGAATTCTAAAGTCAATTTGAAGGTACCTTTGATTGCATGAATATTCATCACCTGGCACCTGATAACAAAGTCCTGGCACCTGATAACAAAGTGCCAGCAGATCGCTGAATCGATACATTTAAATTGTGTAATAAATGAATCTTCTGAACGGATCGCAACCCTTCTTCGTTGTAGTTTAAACAGGAAAGGGTTTTTATACATGTTGATGAGAGATATATTTTGAAGTATTTTGGCATGAAGATTAGATGTTTCAATAATTTTTTTAACATTTGACTCCTCAAATTTGATTTCTTATTTCTTATACAAGAGATGATAGAATGGCACATGAAAGTGTATATTATTTTTAAATATTTTGGCATGAAGATTAGATGTTTTAACTATTTTTTTTTAGATTTGATGCTTTAAATTTGATTCATTATCTCTTATAAAAGAGTTGACGGAACGACAAAAGAATATTTATATTAATTCTAGTAGTTATGCCAATGTTTGCTAATTATCAGCAAATAATAGAGTAAACAACGCTTATGCAACACGAAAAAAGATAGCAGGAGATGTTCTACATATGATATTTATTTTGGTGATGGAAATCTTATAACTTTAAAAGAGCAATTTTTTTATATATATACTAGCCGCCTTTGGCGACCAGCCGGTTCGCCAATCTTAATGTTCGTTAAAATTTTAATAATTAAATATTTTATGCAATTCCAACTTTAATAGATTCTTCAGCAAAATATTTTAAAACTTCAAATTTTGATAGTCATATAATTCACTCATAATATTATAAAGGCCTTCAGTCATAACGTGATATGTATCTCTCTCATTTTCTGTTAGCTCCCGTAGAATTTATGCTTTAAATTAAAGTGCAAAGAATTAATCTGCAATTAATATCATAATATTTTTTACTGAAACAAAGCATTTTTTTATAATATGATTACTGATAACAGAGTCACTGAGCGTTTAAACTTTATGGGCACTAAAGAATATCTTTTTTAATTTATGTAATATCTCAAGACTTTGTCAACAAAATTTTCTGAAATTCATCATGAACAGATCGATTCATTTACAATGTTTCATTTTAAATGCATCAGACACTAAGAAAATTAAACGAATCGTTTAAAATAATCGGTCGAACACAGGTTTAAAAAAAGTACTTAAAAAACGATGTACTTAAAACTATAAGCATATACAAAAAATATATAACTAACATAAATACAATTTACTTACAAAAGCATGCAACTTACCTAAAAATAATTTAAATCATTCGTTGGTTGTCATGCCAACAGTCAGAACATAATGCGCATGCGTGAATTTTCTTCACCAGTTACGTTAACGCAAATGCGTGAATTTTTCTACGCCAGTTGGGGTAACGCTATGCAGATTATACATTTTTAATTTCCTTTATTCTGTGTTATTTTAATTCAAAAGTACTTCAGAATGAATCTGAAACATGGATTAATTAACAATGTTTAATTTAAAATGCATAAAACATTAAGAAAATAAACAGAATCGTTTAAAATAATCCGCCGAAAAATGTTAACCCTAGCCTCATGACTGTTGGGAGAAAAAAGAAACAGAAGCCTTACTCATTTGGCGGTGGGGGAAATGGAAAATTTTTTTTTGGCGGAAAAGTTGGCGGTGGGGAAAATGGAAGACTTTTTTGGCGGGAAAGTTAGTTTTTAACTAATAATTAAAATTCTAATTAAAATTTCAAAAAAAGGGACCCCAGGTGCACATTCCCGACCTCTAAGGTATACATGTACCAAATTTGATAGCTGTATGTCAAATGACCTTGCCTGTAGAGCGCCAACACACACACACACATTGAGCTTTATTATAAGTATAGATATAGATATATATATATATAGAGAGAGAGAAATTTATTTATTTATTTCTTGTATCTCGGAAAGGGCTCTAACTATTTGGATCAAATTATATACTTAGATAAGGTTTTGCTGTTTAAGTTTATCTATATAGGTTTCTTTCCTGAAAAAACGAGATTTCACACCCACCCGCAAGAAAAAAACATTTTCAGAAATAACTATTAGAGTAAACAGAGTATTTAGAAATAACTATTAGAGTAGAGTATCTGCTCTCATGCTGACAATGTCAGTTAGCGCTATCTCGGACCCGATTTCATTATAATAAAACCGAGTGTAAGTTCAAAAATACAAGTAATAATAGATAAACTGTAAAATGAATACTGTAATACAGCAGATTGTTTCTAATAGCGTGTTAAAGTAAGTGCAGTCATGATATTTTCTATTTATTTTTTATTATATTATATTTTGTATTAATTCATAGGTAGGTAAGATTGAAAAATATTCATGTGTAATCAGTATGTGATTCTCATCTAAATAATTTTTCCAAAAAAAAAACGCAATTTTAGTTTTAAAAAAAAACTTTCTGAGCAGAGTTCGGTTTTCCAGATATTTCATACTGATAATGGAAGGATTTACGTTTTAAAAAAACGATAAAGATTGCATTTACGTTATAGCATTAAGGTTTACGTACACGCTAAAAGATTTTTTTTTTAATTTTAACTTTAAAAATCCAGTTTTTTTACAGTAGGTCATTAATATAGGTTTAAACTCATTTCAGTGAGAAAAAAACCATATTACACTAATTATTAATTAAATACTATTTAATGAGCTAATTAGCATATTTTTTGAAACGATATCTTAAATTCTAATTTGCACAGACACATAATTCTAGTTGGAAATGATGCCTAATATTAGTCTTCATGTTGTCTGCCTCAGTCAAGTTATAAAAATATATAGTTTTTTTAAAACCATTTTTTCATCAACTATGAATAGAAAAAGCGAGATTTTTTCTATAATTTTAACTTTTAAATAGCTATTAAAAATTTGTTTCTTTAAATACAACTTTGATTGAGGCACAACACATCCGCTATTTCATACAGATTATTTTGATATATAAATACTTGTTTAATTTCTTGTTGAGTTATGATTGTTTGAACGAAGCAACATAGAGGAAAAATATCATTCTTCATAAAATGAGTTTTAAAAAAAACGTAACTAGAGTTTATAAAGAAAGCACCTCAAGAAAAATAATTATAGCACGAGAAATATTTCGATTATTGACAACATCTTGGTATCGTTTAAAAGCCAAAGGATCAGAGAACATTATTAAGCAATAAAAAAGTATTCGATTCTTTGAACGATTTTCGAAGTTTCAAGTATGTACATACACCTTAAATATCTAAAAAGACAAAAGAATAAATCCATTATTTTGAGATTTCTCTTTTGTTAAATAGAATTCGAATCTAATATTTAGGAAATAACTTTTTTTTTCGTTCGCTTATTTCTTTTTCCTTTAGCAAAATCAAATTCAGTTTAATTCTAAAATGTTTCAAAAATAAAAAGTCACCCTACCTCAATATAATTGAACCATTATGATCTATTTTAGAGCGTTCAATACAAAATCAATATCCTCCACCAGCATCTCTTCCAGAACTTTCACAATACCTCCAGGAAGAATGGTACAATATTCCTCTAAACACTATTCAACACTGGTATGAATCGATTCCTAGGTGAATCCAAGTTGTATTACAAACCAAAGGCGGTCCTACACCATACTAATAAAGGATTCTTTATAAATCTAAGGTGTTTCCATTATTTTGATAACCACCTGTATGTCTAATATGAGACTTACATCATTAAAGAAGACAAATTAAAAAAATTAAATTCTAAGTCTACAAAATTTTAATTTGTAAAAAACTTTCGATTTATAATACAATTGTTCTATTTTTTATGCATGCTGAAAAAAACATTTCTTAAACCAAAATTTGAAATTTTTTGGTTTTTAAACGGAAGACTAGAAGGGTAAATTTTGTTATGGGAGCTTTGCGCCAAAATGAACGTCTTTTGAAAAATTTTGGTCTAAATCCGCCATTAAGCTAAGATTGGAAGATCGATTGACGAATTGACCAATATTATAAAGAATGGGAATGGTAACTCAAAACTGCAGTGTGATAAATAGATAAAATTTGACACATTGTGCTCTTTTCAAAATGTATTTTTTTAAATATGGGACGAATCCATAAATGTAGGAAATTTTGCGTCAATGTATATGAAAGCACTTTAACTCAAGAAGGGAATCAGCCAAATGAATTATATTTGATAAGTCATTCTTACATCAAAATTGTGCAAAAATATAAATATTTTTGGAATGTATCCGCATAAGAAATATGTAAAATATATATTTCCGAAAGATATATTTGAGTTTTATCGCATCTTAATAAAACGTGCCATGTTATAGAAGTATTATTTCAAAAAAAACCTATGAAAGAAAATTTCTACTTGTTCCTAGTTATTATTTGAAGCATTTCTAGAAGAATTTAGATTTCGTTTTAAATAAACTGTTATTAATCACGAAAGAAAAACACGAAATATAACCCTGTCTTCTCCAAATAGTTCAACAGCACTCTGTTTTAAAAATAAAGCAAAAGAAACGGAAAGAAACATAAATTCCTCTAACCTTTTAAAGATATTTCAAGCTCAAACCCATTTCGAACTTCAAAAGTTTTTAGTAGGTGAAAAAAAAATTCAGAAAATCCCAAATATGGGGAAAAGGCATTTTTTCCAGAAGCAAATCTGCTTCAGTTGTGTATTCTCAGCTTTTTCTGTCAGTCTTATGACAGTGAATATGAAGCCACAGGCTACGGTTGTCAGTTAACTTGTCACCTGGACACCTTATCAGATTCAAATAAAAAGTCTTACATTTCAGAGACTTAGGATACAACATGTAAACCTTTAGGCTGTATAGCTTTTTGTACTCAGAAATAATATTCCAGAATTACTTAAAAGCCAGTAATGTATTTGCACTGGACAGAATGTTTTGAAAAAATTCGCCTATTGATTGTTTTTTGAATAATATAGTCAGTTTTAAAACTTTATACGTTATTTTTCTCTGATAATGATAAGAGAGTCGAATTTTTACACTTAGTTGTCCTAAAAATATTTAGTCATTCTTTGCAAATGCGAAACGCCACTAGTAAAGAAAGGATATTATTAACTTAAAAAAATACCCTAAATACCTTTTAATATCCTAAAGTTATTTTAAAATGTTTCTAGTTGCCTTGGGTACCAGCTTGGTCACCGAGAATATATTGATATTAGAATATATGAAATACAAATACTGATATACTGATTTCTAATACATAATTTGATACTCAGGCTTCATTAACTATGAACTAATTATAAATTTCAACTATAATAAACTTTAAACACATTTATATTTAATAATTATTTTTAATATTAAAATACGTGTTTTTAAAAACATACAGCAAAATTATCGAAATGTCTTTAAAAATTTGTATATTTTTTCGAAAGTTATACATCTAGAAAAATTAATAGTTTGCTCTATATCTAACAGACGATTACTTTCTACGTATTTTTGAGTTTAAAAATATTATATTCCAGAAATTAACGTAAAACTCGAAAAACAGTCACTTGTTCATTGATTATAATCCCTCAATGAATAAGACATAAATATTCTGTTAGGATTATTTATTTAATAATTATTAGAAATAATATATTAATTTAATAATTAAAATTGCTTGATTTTTTAAGAAGTAAATAGTCAGAAGTAAATAAAGCTATGCATATATGAAATATAATTTTTCTTAAAAATTAATTCATATCTTAACTAAGACAGCTGGTTGCCGAAGTTTAAAAACAATTAGTTTATTGACAAGGAATAAACTAACTACGAATTTATATGACTTGGTTATTTTCAATCAAATTAATTATGAAATTACTGTAAATTTCAAGAAATTCATCTTGTATATATAGGAAAATATTATAAATAAGCTGTTTCAAACTATTCGATTCTAAAAGTATTTCGAAGTTGGCTTTACCAACTTTTATTTTCCTATATTTTTCAGTGTTTAAGAACTTATGATAATACATAAGCTCACATTCTTAAATATTTTTTTCATGAACTTAGCTCTAAAATATTTACTTCGATGCAGAGGATTTTATTTCTTTAAAATAAAAATAAAATGTTTTGCTGAGAAATTTATTTTAATCTTGATTATTTAACTAAAATATTTTTTTAAGTTTCAGGAAACATAAGAACAAATTATTTATTTATTATTTTAAAACATTTTTTTTACAGAAATGTGTAAAATGAGAACATAGCGTGCTAAAAAAAAGCTGTAATTTTATATTTTATAATCGCATTTGCCCTCCGTTGTTTGAATTTATGAAAATCTTTAAAAATATCAGCATTCAGTATTAGTGAAGTTATTTTTGAGAAAGACGAGATAAATTATGTTTGCTTATTTATTTCAATTTCTGATAAATGAATGTTGCGTTTTCTGTCGTCAACTAGATATGTTACTTTGAAAAAACTATTTTAAATTAATCATTAAAATGTTAAATTGTTCTTTCAAATTCTTCTCAAGAAAATTCCATTACGTTTATTTTTTTTAAATTACAAAAGATTTTAGGATGCCAAGGATTCCAAAATGTAGTAGTTTTCCAAAATTCTTCCAAAAATTAGGTCTTACTAAATTTTCCTGTTTTATGAGCAAATTTTATATTTTTACTTAAACGTAAAACCACAAACAGTTGTATAGGCTTATGTTTAATGTTGTGAATATTGAAAAACATGAATATTTCAAACTCTTTAAAAAAAGACAATATATTCTCCACTTAATTGAATTTTTCATCGTTATTCTTTTTCTCTATATATTTTATATAAGGAGTAAAATAGGAAAAATGATTTCAAGTGCTAGTATCTTTTCTAATAATTTATGAATCATAATAAGCTGTATTCATTCTACAACAAAATCTAGAAAGTAATAAACAATTTTCTTCCTATTTCCATAGATTTTTCTTTCATTTTTTAGATTTCATATATCAAACAAACAGTTCAGTTAACTTTCTGAAAGTCTATAATTGCAGAAATGTTACAGAAAAGAATTTTAAAAAACAGCATTCATTTAAAGCTAATGTTTTGTCAGATTTTAAGAGTGAATACCGCAGTGGATTTGATGAATTATTTTCATTTAGAGAAATAAATTATTCCATTTTATTTCAAATCATTTTCCCTAGTTTTTTTTTTTTTTTTTTTTTTTTTTTTTTGTTATCGTATCTTAAATTTTTGAAAAGGTTCTACGCTTTCGCCAATTAGTTTTTGAGTAGAAGAGGAAAATAACTGCTGAGAATTTAATTTCCCATCGGAAAGGAAATGATCAATATAGAATTCAAGAATTTCTTGAATCCTGAGCTGTTGGAAAGAACAATCTGAATTAGCTTCGAATTGATGACTTGAGGTAAATAGCCGTCTTCTGAAAACTAACGCAGAATTTTTAGCTCATGGTTGAATTCCCGACAGCTTTTAAAATAAACTCTCAATTTTCGACATCGTGTTTGATTTGAAATTTTTTTGACAGCATTTAAACGTTACTCCATTTCTTTAATTCTTTCGAATAAGAAACAAATATGGTTTTAAATTTCACAAGATAAGGGATATTAGAGATAGTCACATATTTCTCTCTCACAAAATCATATTTGGAAGTATTCGGTGTGAGTAAAATTCCCCAAGGTAAAAAAAAAAAAAAAGATAATTAAAGTTAAAAAAAATCAATAGGAAAAAGAGCAAATTTTATAATTTTCTTTTTCTTTGTCACTCTCTGCTTTTGTTTGACTCTAAAAATCTAGTAAATATGAAACTTTAACTATATTTTATTTCCTCAGGTATTAGATTATAGAAAGTTTGGTCACTTTTTGCATTCTAATAACAGCATTTTAATCGAAACGTCATTATTAGCTCATATATTTATAAACTAAATTTTGATTCTATACGAGTGGCATCACCTAGCAGTGAATTTTAAAAAAGAAATCGCTTTCAAAACTCTAAAATATTCAGAATATTAAACTATGATTAAAATACGAAAATTAGAAAATATTTTTTAAAAAAAGCTATTAATTAGTTCAGTAATATAAATGTTTCCTCTAAATACTGCATTATAAAAGTTATTTAATTAAAAATAGTCCTATTAAAATATTTTTACAAGCGCTGCGCATAAACTTTTATGTTATTAACTGGTCTACTACATATTTATTTTGCGCTTGATTTGTTGGCGAAAGATAAAAGTACAGGACTAAAATCAACACATCTATTTTATGAAAAGTTATGAATATCTTTATTTACTTAACTGATATTTTCTGAAACTTTTTTATTGACTGTTATTCCATATCGCCAACTATTTTGGAATTAAAAATGCCATTTTCTATTTTTGTCTCCATGTAATCATCCAGCAAGTATCAAATCTATTGAGTCGTGTGTAGCCACTTTTGCTATACATAGACGCAGAGTTTTAGAACAAGGAAGTTGGAGGGAAAATATTTTAGGTGATATTCTGTATATTATTGTTCTTAAGATACTGACAATAAACTCAGAATTCAATAGACTCAGAAAGACGATTTAAAATATTCTTTTTGAAGTTATCTGGTCCCTGAAGCAGAACACTCGCTTTCGATAAAATTATCCCTTTCGAATAAATTGAGTAATAACAAAATCTTTTTTTTTTTTGAGATACTTCTTAAAATAATCTAATGGTATTTCGAGAACGAAATCAGTCAAAAAGTTTTATTTCTTCAAAACGTCTGAGACTGATAAAAATGATCCAATTCTCTTTCATAACGCGCCTGGACAGAGACAAATAAAATGGAATTGAAAATAATAATAAAAATTCTTTTTTGCCATTATTTTTGTCTAAACCTATTTATCTAAGGAAGAAACTTTATGCTCTTTATAAATGAATTACGAATGAAATTTTCGAAAATTAATATTCATTAACTGATTTCCTGAAGTATTACTACTATCAGGAATTATAATGATATTTCTTAAAAAGATAATATATTGCTTGTACAGATTTATACTCCAAACTGTCAAAATCATTTAAAGGATATATAAAGAGGCTCAGATAGTAAAACAAGATGGCCGCAATCTTACAATTCCCTTTAGCAAATCCATTAAAATTACTTTCTTCTTAAAAGTATGATTTGCTCAATTTTATTTCATAGCACTTTGTTCTTAAAATGATTCAAGCTGTGTATTTTTATTAGCCATTATTTGGATTCTAATTATTGAAATAAATGATTTAAATCACTCTGTACAATTGGAACACTGATCTAATAATTACGCATTAAAATCAGCACATTTTTGTCAACATTATTAAATATTCAATAAAAAATTTGTTGATTCAAAGAAAAATACCGAATTAGATTACACAATATTTTCAAGAATAAATTCTTAGTCCAGATAAAAAAAAAATGTGGATCAACCATGAAGTCCCATTATACCTAAAATAGGCATGCTATTTAAAAGACTTCTTGCGTAGAAGGTTATAATTCTAATACACCGTACATTCCAAAATATCAGTTGCTATATAAATAATTTAGGAGCCAAATTGATCTGTTGTCCATTACTCTTCTTATAGCAGAGAATGTGTTTCACAAACAATATGCTTCTCATGGCAAAGAATACTACTAGGTTCTGTCAGCCATTCTGCAAGTTAATGTTAAAGCAAACATGGATCAAAGATCACCCTCAAGTATCTATTAGGTCATCAGCCGTACCACAATGTTCCTTTGTCATGAGTGCAAGCTCGTGCTCAAACATCTATAGATTCATCAGCTGTCCCATACCTTTCCTTTTTCTTGAGTGGCAACTCCAGCTCAAACATCTATCAGCTCATCAGATATGCCATAATGTTTCTTTGCTATGTGTGAAAGCTCGTTTCTCAAGCATCTATCAGTTTATCAACTGTACCATAACCTTCCTTTGCATGAGTGGATATTCGTTCGCAAGCATCTATCAATTCATCAACTGTAGCATAAAGTTCCTTTGCCATGAGTGGAAGCTCGTCCTCAAGCATCTATCACTTCATCAACTGTACCATAAACTTCCTTTGCCATGAGTGGATATTCGTTCGCAAGCATCTATCAATTCATCAACTGTAGCATAAAGTTCCTTTGCCATGAGTGGAAGCTCGTCCTCAAGCATCTATCAGTTTATCAACTGTACCATAACCTTCCTTTGCCATGAGTGGATATTCGTTCGCAAGCATGTATGAGTTCATCAACTGTACTATAACGTTCCTTATCCATGAGTGGAAGCTCGTGCTCAAGCATCTGTAAATTCATCAGATGTACTATAATGCCCCTTTCCATGAGTGGAGACTTGTTCTCAAGTATTTTTCAGTTCATCAACTCTACCATAATGTTCTTTCGCCCTGAATGTAATTTCGACCTTAAGCATCTATCGGCATAATAATAAGCATCTATTAATTATACCATTTATGTATAGCAGGGGTGAGCATTAAGTCCATCGCGATCACCCGGAGACCACTTTTTTCTAAGACCTAAAGCGTGCACACTAAAAGAAACTTTTATGGGACAAGACCAGTTCGAATGGAGCATCGGCTTTCCACAGCTGATATGACTGTGCTTATTTAAGCAAATAATTCGATGAATGTGCAGATGACACACGTACCTTCAGTGGAAGCTCACGATTTTGAATTGTTTAATATTAAATGCAGCATTTGATATTATTATATTTGTGGCTATTAATATGCTTATAGTTATGTAGGTAAGTATACATTCCGTATTTATTATTAAGTTCTAATAAATATTGTAGACCTTTTTTTTAGCTCACCACACTTATGAAACTGATGGACCACAACAAATTGAAAAATTTAGAAGTAGCCCGTACCCTGGGAAAGTCTGTCCACCTCTGATGTACACTGATTAACCATCCTTAAATTTCTTATTTTAAATAATTAAATTTCGAAGCTGTTATGCTGGCTAAAACCAAGAAAGATCACCACCCTCAAGAGTTGTGATTTATCTTCTACTTCTTGTCCACGACAGCTAAAATAACCTTAAAATCATAGTTATAAGAGCATGAGTCAGTGTGATTTTATATGAATTTTATGTACAGATTAAAAAGGTATAAATGTCACGATCAGACCATAATACAAACTTTTCTTACAATTTACATGGAAGTAATGGGACTCAGTATTCTGTCTGAAGGATTATAAGTAAGAGCCTAAGAGCTTTTAGAAGCATTCTTTATTAAGGACAACCATGAATTACACTTAAGGGTTATTTCTAACAACGTAATAAAAATTAAATTGTCTTTACAGAATGTTCGATTAGCTCCCATATTTTACAAGACACATTAAAAATGCTGTCAAATTTTTGATGGTGATACCTTCAGGAAAGTATATAATAAACGATCCTTTAATCTGATTCATTTGCAATTCATTAACTTCGTAAGAACCAGCGAACCAAAATTTGAAGACATTTTAAGAATACTCTTGGAAAAAGAAAGCAGTTTCATTTGACACGTTTTAGGAAAATTTTCGATACTGTCAAAGTTAAAAGCATCGTTTTCTTACCAGTCGCTAATTTAAATATTAATTGCGGCGAAAGTAAGATAGTTCACAAATTTCAATGATAATGGGATTTTTATTAGTGTATCTGCTGATGTGAAAATGTAATTTTGGAACAGTTTTAGAAGTTCCATTTATAACACAGTATTTGGAATGATAGTTCCATGGAATTCTTAAGACATTTTATTTTTGCCTTTGAGGCAATTGTAATGGAAGTAAAAGACATTTAAATATCACTTCCGTTTAGTTAAAGATAGATGAAATGGTATTTTTAATGCATTTTGAGAAAATGTAATCATTTATCCTTTTAGCGAAACGTATTCTGGATTTAATGTTAATTCGTTTAAAGTGCTGCAGTATCCTGTTGTTTACCGAGTATTCTAAATGTAGTCAAATATAGGGGAAAACTTAAAAGAACTATAAAACTTAAAAGGTAAATAAATGCAGATAAACAGGTCCCAAAGAGGTTAGAAATGCAAAAGAGGATCTCTACACGAACACTTAATCAATGAATTAACCCTTTCTAGGGTTATGCGAAGAATGCTTCCCACCCAATTCAGCAATCTTTGTATGAAGTTATATAGGTTAGCATAAGTTAGGACAATTTTTTCTGTAAGACAGGAACATAGATGCTTCAGTTCCTTATCTCATATAAAATGGTCTGTCTTGATTTGTTACTTAATCATTAATTAAAAAATTAATCACATCAAATTTATCTAATAGGCTCAATGAATCACTTTTCTTAACCATTATCAATCCTAAAAATATTTTAATACACTATGACTTAAAAAAAGGCCCTTTAAAGGGTTAAGGGTAGGAAAGGGGTACATCAAACACAGGTTTTATAGATACGAATTCACAATAACACAACATTAATTATAAAATGCAAAACGTGTATAGTTTAAAATGGCAAATTCTTTGATGACTTAGCTTAAGCTCTCAATATATTTGTTGTTACTGTCATCAATTTGCTATATCTGTTAGGCGGTGTTCCTCTTATTAATATATGCAGCGGTAATGCTGTTTTAATATGAATTATTTTCAGACTAAATCTGAATTATATTTCCATATTTACTGAATTTGAATTGTGCTGTCTTTCTGTACAATTACATAAAAATGAATATATAGAAACACTGAAATTAAATTTCCTATTCTCAAAGAGTCTGAATAAATTTTATCCAAAATTAGATACAGACCAGCAATTCTATTTATAAAGCCTTATGCCAAATTTCATCCATCCAGATTATCATATTTATATAAATAGGAATAAATAAATCAACAATCACACTTTTGAGAGATTTGGCATAAAATTTGATACAGGTTTCGACACTGGTAACAGAAGCATGCGCCAAATAACACGAATCAAGTTTGCTTTAGTTTTAGGCTAAAATGTTCACTGGAAATGGTAGATATAAAAACTATTTTTCAGGGATATATTCCAACTATTTAACTAAAATAGCAAACCCAGTGGGATCTTACAGAGGCAAATAAACTTAAAACAATAAAACATCTAATCGATTGTTGGCCTTGTTTGCCTAGTAGAAGATTTGATACCATTCTTACCAGATTAAGAATTGGCCACACACGGCTCACTCATAAACATTTGCTGTTGGGAGAACCCGCATCCCGATGTACAGTATGTCAGTGTCCTATGACGATTCTTCACATTTTAATAGAATGTCCACAATTTAACAATGAATGAATTCGCTGCTTTCACTCTCCTCAAATCAAATTAAAAGATATTTTTCATAAAGTTCCCCATCTCCACCTTTTTACCTTTTTAAAAATGTTGGCTTTTACTTTTCGATTTGATTCTTAAATAATTCTTAGATTCTGTTTTACTATGCTATTACTTTTTGTAGATTTTACAGGTTGACAAGTTCAGGAAAATGATGCAATTTAGAAAGAAATATTTAAACTTTTAAAATAGAATTAAATCTTACCTTATGTTTGGCGCAGTTTAATCAAAATTGGTTCTTGCGCCAATAAACTCCATCAACCAACCAACTATTTAATGCAAAGATCATACACCGAATCTCATAGACTCAACTCTTTCTGTTTTAAAATTATTGAGCTATTTAGACAGAAAGATTAAACTCCATATATATATATATATATATATATATATATATATATATATATATATATATATATATATATATATATATATATATATATATATATATATATATATATATATATATATATATATATATATATATATATATATATATATATATATATATATATATATATATATATATATATATATATATATATATATATATATATAATTCATTGAGATTTTTCGAAAATTTATGAATATCTGAGGATTGATAAATGTTTGGACGATTATAATAGAATTTTTATGAGAGAGTAAAAAAAAAAAAGATTTTTTTTTCTACCTTTACTAGGCACTACATGCCCACTTCTCTTTTCTTTGAATCAAAAGACCCTCGCTCAATTTGTATGGATGAAGAATAACATTATTTCTTTAAAAATTGAAAAAAAGAATAACTTGAATAAAATATAAAATGGTTGTTGTTAACACAAAATACATATAAAAAAATAAATAACATAAAAACAATATAATAATTAAAAAACAGAAAAGTAAAAATACATAAATAAAATGAAAGAATTTTGAATTGCAGAATTTGAAAGTCAGTTCAAAAGGATACATATTCAATACATTCCTCTCTTTATAAGAAAACTGTTATAGAGAGTAAATTTAAAGGAAAAAAGTTAATTTAAATAAAATTAGATAAATAAAATCTGGAGATAATTTAAATAAAATTAGATAAATAAAATCTGGAGATAATTGAAATAAAATTAAATAAATAATTTCAAAATTCTCAAAGCATGCACTCTCAAATATACATCTCAAGAATCTTCAAGTTCCACTCTCATCAGCAACTTAAAATCTATATTACTCTAGATAAATAATCACTCCCCTCCCCCTTTAAGCGAATAATTCCGAGAGAAAATTAAATTTCAAGACATTTATTACAAACTTTTGCATAGTTTGAATTATTTATTTAAAACACCTCTCCCGATCTTGAATAGTTGTCAATAATTACTTGCGATTTGTCGTTCTCTTAGCCAAGACAGTGTCTTGTTGGCAAAAGGAAACAGCTCCTGGGGTTGTTTTATGCCCCAGGGGAAAATCGAAGAGGCTTCTTGAAGAGACGTGAGCAGTGACGTTAATGGAGCATTAACAAGACGTCAATTTAGACGTGGATAGATTTTAATGAGCTTATAATGTTGATGCTTTGAAGTCTAGTATTGAAAGTTTGACGATATCGTGGCAGAAAACTTTTCGATGATGTTGGCTATTTGGGGGTATGTGAATCTAATTTTTGAGTTTTGATCAAAAATATTTAATGATAATTGTTAGTTTATTTTAATACATGTGATTTTAAGAAAGATTATGATGAATTCTTTCATTTGACTCTTTAAAATTAGAACCGACAGGTAAATATCTCATATATGACTTAACGAGAAACCGAGATTATAAGATCATCGATAAGACAGATCTAAATGCCATATATTAATTACTTAATTTGTTATTCATTTTTTCATTCTGGAAAACTATCCTAAGTACACCAATACTAAAAGGTAAAAAACTTCATTATTAGTTCATTGACTTTTCTGTTATAGATTTAATGTATTTTAAAATTTCAAACTAAAATCCAATGATTCACAATTGAAATTTGATCTGTCTATTAGAATCTATAAGAATTACAAATGTTTTTTGAATTAAATGACAGTATATTTCGAGACAGATGACATTTTTTATAAGATAATTGAAAAATAAACAACGAAGCAGATATTACTTATGCATTAAATAAAGCCCTTCTTGCATTTTCGAAAAAAATTTAGATTGAAACATCGTTTTACCTCTGTGGCAAACAATTATTCAGGAAAAATTCTATGAGAGACTTTTATATTTAGCATCATATTTTTTATAAATTAAGAAAATTTTCTCTAAATTGTGTTGTGTAAAAATCGTCCAAAACTGTCTACATAGCAGATTATTATATCTATAGCTACTAAATTTAGCATACAATACTTCTAGAGTGTTTAGTGTTCACTCAGACATAATTTTTGAAAATTTTAATTAGATTATGAATGAATTAAAAACTAATTGAAATTAAACACTTTTCTACAATAATCCAGATTACATTATTCGGCAAAAACCATTTTCTCCAATTCGAAATTTTTTTAAAAAATTAGCTTTTAGATTTACAGTGACAGCAGTATAATCTTCATATAATTTTTTTCTTTAACCTTTATAAATTCAAAATTTACCAGACAATTGTTGACGCTATAGATTTATATCATTGATTCGTTATTAAATGTTTTAGAACTCTGATTAATTGTGGAGTCGGCTTTCACCGTATAGCTTTTAAATAAAAAAAATATATTATATAATTGCATTATAAAAATATCAAGACTGTTCTCCTATCAGTTAATCTGAGATTCATTTAATAATTTCAAGACTTGCTTACTTAATTTTGTATAAAATTTGATAGAAATATTACATACTGTATTATTTTAAATAAAATTTATGACTTTAGAAACTTGAATCAGAAAAGTAACCGAAATAATATTATAACATTGCAGACGATAAAATAAATAATGCTTTCATACATGTTGTTTTAATATAAATGGATTTGCAAGGATTTGAACACGAAGGTCAAATAGCATTATTATAAAAACATCGGTAATGTAAAAGAAATGATTTTTAACTCAGGGTATTTTTATGTTTATAATCTTTCTATAAATTCCATTACATAAAATTCGCTGTGCAAATATTATTACTATCAAAATGGACAAATACCAGATAGACAAATCAAGTCAAAAATATTATCAAATTTCAATGTTTTAAAGTAGAATTTCAAAAAAAGAGGTTCGGGCTTACAAAGCTCTAAGTTATTGGATATTTAATAAATAGTTCAAAATTAATCTTTTTAAAGACAACAATATTTCTCTCTTTTTTTTTAAATTTAAGATTAATAAAGATCACAGAGACTAAATGAAAAATAGTGAAAACAGAAGTTTTCAACAAAAGTAAATTTTAAATTAAATAAAAACGCAGAATTTTTCATTTTAGAAAAATTACATCATGAAATAAATACAATCGTTCTTTTTTTAATAATAAATGAATCATAAATTTTATTCTGATGTTACTGAATCCCAAGGTTATGAGTGATATTAACTTTAATTGTTCTACAGAAAATAATGCAAATTTTAGTTTAAATCCAAAAATAAACATAAAAATTGAAGGAGAAATGTTATTGAATCGAAAAAAATATATAACTATGTTTCTAAAATTAAGAAAAATACATAGAAGTAGTGCACTAAATAATTTAAGATGTCCAGTAAAAAATGTTGTGCATGTGAAAAAAAATTAATTTCTGATGTGAAATTCTAACAAATAACAATAGAGTTTATTTTATCTCTTAAAAACCTAATACTCTATAGTTGGCATAATCTTTCTACAACTGGAAATCAAATATAAATAGGATTTTTTTTAAATATTTTTTTCTTCCTGAAAAACAGCTTAAAATGACGCCAATGTTATTTTTTCAATTATATTTATTTATAAACCTTACACATTTTATTTCAGACATATTGAAGGATTTTATACCTGCATACAAAAAGAAAGCCTGACACACAAAGTCAATAGTGCAAAAATTACTCCACATATTTGATGTACGAGAGATGTGTATTATAGTTTCTTTAATATACCTTCTGTTACAGCAGCTCTGAAGAATTGTACAGCATTCTGAGGAAGGTTACCATTTCGAATCAGAATAGAACGTTGTTGACTGAAATTTTCAACTTTACGAATTAGTGTACTGCATCTGCTATTCATGGATCCTCAAGAATAAGGCCACAAATTTGCCAAATTTCAACCTAACATTTGTTCTCGGATTCTCGGACAATGATGTTATGACTCACAATTTCTTTCAGCACAATTTTAAAAATCATACCATTTTAATATAGCGTCATTACTGAATTAAACTTCAATCTCTGCTGATTTTTTTATTTGTTAAATGATTAACCACGGTACAATTGTAGTATTATAGCCGCTCTTGTAACATTAACCATAACTCACTGATGACGTCAGAGACAGCGCCCTCTGATGCCTTGTGGCGCTTCGACTCAGTTCAGATTTAGCGATGGCATGTGTTGCATGATTTGATCCATGCTCTTATATACATTTTAAAATTATTCTAAATTTTTGTATGTAAATTGTCTGTGTGTAAGGTAACCTGTAAATAAATAACTGTTACACTAATTTGAACTTTTTACTGAATCCCTTAACGACCCCATAGTATATACTTTATGTTGACTAAGCAAAATGTAAATGAAAATATGAAGGGAAAAATTCAATGTTAATAATTTGTTTAACTTTTAAACATCTAGTCATGGACATCATAGTGACATACAGGGTGGCTATAATTAAAGTTCCACATTGAAATGGTCATAAAAGGAAAACTACTGAACCAAATGTTATTAAACTAGGCAATCGTTTAAAGGAGGGCATGGGAATTTCTTTTCCATGCCAAAAAATCAAAAACTCATCATTGGGGGGGGATGGCTCTGTATGCAATATTGTTAAACAAAATAAGACATGATACACTGACATGTGCATAACATTCCTCCTTGATATGCAAAGAGCTACTGTTGAAAATGCATTAATACGATTTAACTTGCTTTCAGAAAATGGGGGAAGCCGCATTGAACATGTTTTGTTCAACATTTCAGAAATGATTAAACACATTTTAAACCGATATCTTCCTGTCTTAGTTTTTTTGACAGTATTGTAAATAGTGCCATTTCCCCCTGTTGGTGAGTTTTTGAACTTTTTTTCTTGGCGGAAAAGAAATTTCCATGATCTTCTTTAAACTATTACCAAGTTTGATGACATTTGGTCCAGTAGTTTTCCTTTTATGAACATTTCAAAGTGGAACTTTAATTATAACCATCCTGTTTATTAAAAACACCCGCCACTATTAAAAAAGTCTCATTTCAAATTCTATTTAAACAAAGGATCAGATACAAACCCGTGGCCAACTGAGTTTTGTCTTTTTAATTAATTAATTATTTTTTGTTTGTAATTACTTAGTTAATTTCAAACTTTAATAGGTACTAAGAATTAATATCTTTAAAATTAAAGAGTCAAATTCCAATAGGCTGGGAATTTCTGCAAGAAATGCTTATCCCTACAGTCAATACTCTTAATAATGCCTAGCATATTATAAAACCCTTTTTATAAAGACAATTGAATGAATGATACTACAAGAACCACTCTTTCTCATTGTCCACTTCCGCTTAAATTTCACATCAATTTAAGAGCACTTTTTCATGCATTCTAAATAGAATGCGGGGGCGCAGAGAATCGAAGAATTATCTCAATGAGTATACGAAAATGGTCCCATAATTTCCCCATAGACATGGAGTTATGCGTGGGGCAAACAATGAACAGGGTATCTTTGGTTCAGAGGTATCTTACCCGGTGCATAATTGAGTACATTCCATTCTGGGAGTTGCAACTTTTTGCCCTTTTTCTTATATCTGAGGCAAAGAAAAGCAGCCTTTGCCCCGAATGGATTACTTCAGAACATCAATTTTATATTTGCTGTAAAAAGAGCCGGGCCTACCTCCCTAATGGGAAATCATGTTGTCTGTCTTAAAATGTAACATTGGCTATCCGTTTTCATAAGAAAGTTGTTGTTTACTTCTTAATGTAGAGAGAAAGGTTGTTTCGAATTTCTTCTGATGCAATAATGATGGGTCAGGGTTCGATAATCTTCTTTCAAGACGCCGTTTTTAGAATTCTATTTATTAAAACAATACCCAAGTGAGCAATTTGTTTCTCTGAATTATTTTGAAAATTTAGCGTAAAATCTGTTTTTTTGTAATTAAATAACTAGGCTTTATTTTGTTATAATTCAGTATCATAAAATAACACTAGCTATTTATTGGTATGTTTAAATAACAAATATTGTTGTTATGAATATAAATATGGAAAAATTAAGCAGTTTTAAAAATTCTCATATTTAGATAATTTTTTTCATGAAACAGAATGCTGGAATTTCGATAATTAAGCAATAAATATATTAAAAACCTACATAGTTCATTAAAAACAAAAAGAGGCTATTTATTTATTAAAATAATAATTAATTGAGCAACAGTAAGTTCAGATTTATTTATTTATTTGAAAATTGAGCTTAAAATAGGTTTTTTTCGTAATTATATTATGAAATAATGTAATGTTATAGAATAAAATTAGCTGCTTATTGATAAGTTAAAAAAAATAAGAATTGTTGTTATAAAATATAATTATGTGAGTAAAAATTAAGCAGTTTAAAAAATTCTTACATTTAGATCATTATTCTTTTATAAAACAGAATGCAGGAATTTAGAAAATTAAACAATAAACATGTGAAAAAACATACATAATTTATTTAAAATAAAAGCAGTTAGTTTATCATTTTTAATGAGATTGATATTGCTAAACATCTAAAGAGAGTTTGTCAAATTTCGGGGAATATCACATTATTTTTATTATTAAATAAGATGATGGACATACTTTCTGCTTGATTTCTTAACCCATTTTCAAAAAAAAAAAAAAAAAAAGCGGAAATATTTTTGTCGAAAATTTGTGTACTGAAAATTGACGAATATTAAAACACATCAAGATAAAATTGATATTAAATTATAAATTTTCCTACAGTATTCGTATCATTGAGTGCGAGAGAGTGAGCTTTCAATCGCGATGATGAAAATTTTTTTTCGAATAACATGTTAAATTAAGTACATTCATGATTTAATTTTATTTTAATAATCAGTTCATATGTAGTTAAGATTGAAAAATATTCATATGTAATCAGTATGTGATTCGTATCTAAATATTTTCTCTGAAAATACATGACTTTACAAAAAATAGATACCGAGCGAAACTCGGTCCTTCAGATATTATTACTTTATTTTTTTTATTTGTTAAAAAAAAAGATTTCATTTCCTTCAGGGGGGAAAAAACTGAATAAAAAAGTATAAATTTATTATTCGTAATTCTTCTCACCCAATTTTTAAAAGCATTTTTATATCAAATATTTCCTTTTTTCTCTTTACAAAATTTGGAAAATAAGTGAACTTAAATAATGAATGATGATTTTATTAATCAATATTATTGGTTGATTCAAAAGTGGCTCTAAAAATATTTAATAAATATTAGTAACTACATAAATATTCAAAAATAGACTTTGATTCAAAGGAATCCTTTGTAGAATTAAAACATAACCGTTATGTTGCCAATTTAAGAAAGCACAACTTTGATATTAGAATGGTTAAGTGTCATCTTATAAACAAAACGATTTTCATGTGATTTCTATTTATGCATTCTTAGCCTTGTGTTGGAATTTTAGAATTTTTTTTCACCCTATTTTATGGTATGTGAAATATTTACTGATATTGACAAAAGATATAATAGTTATTCTTTTATTGGAGAAATTTCTCTTTCATATTTGTCAATATGAATGTAAACTATTACAAGTTCAAACGATATATGATAGATATTTTTAGTCTAAAGAATTTAGAGCATTAATACTAATTATTTAGTGATAAATCTCCAATTAAATGTTTTAACTAAAATTAAATTTTAAATTCAGACTAACCTTTAACATCGTAGAAAATCTCGACATAACATTCCATCGATCTAATATTAAAACTTTTAAACGAAGAAGTTTGGTTAATTATGAAGAAAAAGGAATAAACCGTGGACTAATGTCTACTCTTACTAAATTTAAGTAATACTATCGTAAAAATAAATCAGATCTATCTTTAAAACGTGTGCTTAGTATAACGAACTTAAATTCAATTTATTTTGGATTAAAAGCAATAAATCACTTTCCATTAATAAAATCCAGTTTTATTTATTCACTTGAAATATTTTACCTCGAATATCTAATTAAATTCGTTTCCTGTCAGCTTTAATGCGGAAAGCTATAAAATGCGGAAAAAACGAAAAAAAAAATTAGAGACAGCTGAAACTTAAATCCTACGCATATAAAATTCAATCACGACTAAGTGACTAAGTGACATCTAATTTAAAAGTATAAATCAAAATCAATCGTATGTAGAATTCAGTCGAGTAAATATCGTCTGCTTGAATATCCATTTAGAAATATTTCTTATTAAAATGTTATGTATCCTGAAAAAAATATTTCCTTAAAATATAGCTAAATCCAGAGTAGGTAATTAATTAATAATGCATTTCTTACCATGCTTTAAATATGTTTTGATTTTTAGATGAAGATATTAAAGTAAAAGAAGCGTTTTTGCAAAAAAACATTATATATTTTTAAAACGGGAAGTAAAAAAATTAAATTGACCGTTCCTTCAATGATTATGGTTAAAATTAGAACAATATGCGTAGGTGTGTTTTCACTTTTAATTATTTCACAATTATAGAGTAATTTGCAATATAAGTAGTATATAGTAAATTTTATAGTAAGTGTTGACTTAGAAAAAATGTGCAGTCTTCTTTTTAAGTTGGCATCTTTTTAAAAACGGTAAGGAATTTTTTTATACTTTAGCGTTTGCTGTATTAAATATATTTTATAAAAATGCTTCAGATGTAATTTTAACGTAATAAAAATATGAACGAAATTTTAAGCGTATCTACGATAAAAGTAAATTTTTATCAAATATTCTTCAAAAAGATTTCCACCAAATTAAAAGAACAGATGTTTTTCTCATGTCTCGCCATTTTCTCAATGAATTGGTTTTTATTAATAAAGCAGTAGTTCCTACTCGTATACATTCGATTCAAAACTATTTAGTATATTTTAGAAATTCATTCATATAAATTTAAATTATGGCACATAATTTTCTAAATGTTTTTTTTTCCAAATGCTACAGGTTAAGAAATAAAAACTTTTTGAGAGGTATAAAATTTAAAACAAAGAAATTTTTAAATAATAATTTCTTTTAACTTTGAATGTTTTGGAATACAATAATTATAACACGGTTGGATCCTTCCATATCGAACGTACAAAAATCTTTATATATTAGGAATTTCTATATTAATGCATCTTAGATTTGCAATAGAAAAAAAACTTTTCCATATCAAATAAAATTTCTAGGAATAATAAAAAAAAATCACGTAAAATATTTATGTATATCTATTTCAGTAAAATACGTCCATTGATTTAATAAAATGAAATATAAATTAAATAAAAAAACTGTTTTTATTTATTCGTTATACAATAAAAATTCTCAGAAACTCCGAAATCTTTTACAAATATGAAAACAACTCTTGCCGGTGAATCAATTTTAAATTTTTGCTTTTGTTTTACGAATTACTTTCTTAACTTGGAAGGAGGTTTTTATTTTAAATTCTCTTTAACTTGGATTCCTTACAATGTATATGGCTTCTAAACAGAATTCTAAATATTTGAAAGCAATGGTTATCTTAAAACAAGATATAGAAAAAAGAGAAGAAAATGATGCAAAAAATATGAAATTTCCATGAATAAAATATCTATAATTTTGAAAACTTTTTGTAGTTTGTATGTTTCTTTAAATAAATTCTTTGATTGTTGAATTCTTTTAAGTCTTCCATATTAGAGTATATCAAAATCTTTTCTAGGAAGTTACAAAATACCGAAACCTTCCGTAGAATTACAAATATATAAATACAAGAATAAATTATATTTAAAAATTTGAAATAAATATTAAATTATTAACGTATTAATTTAATATTTATTCTAATTTTTTATTTATTATTTTAATTGATTTTGCAAATCCAAATTCAATACCAATTACCAATTATCTTTCAAATCCAATTTCCTACCTTATTGTTTCATGAAATACGAAGAAAAAAACAATTGGAAGTTTGAATTGGAAGTTTCCCTTTTAAATACTGGTGGTGTTCAAAAGTAATTTTTATAAGATCTCCAAGCCACTAAGGTACGAATTTTAAAACATCACGAGCCAAAAATATAAGAAAACAAGAATTTATACTTTGAATCTGGCATATATATCCAAAATTCAATATTATAAAAAAACTTTTTGGAGATTTATAATTTAAACAGAAAAGTAGAAATCTAAATATTATGGAATCAGGAATTTAAGAAATCCTACTTGCTTATTATTAGTAACATATTTATTATTCCATAATTCTATCAAAACATTTTGTTTTGAGTTATATATTAAATTCTAAACATTATAATCCGGGTATATTCATTCATTTTTAACAAAAATATATATGTATCCAATATCACAAACAGCATTTAAAATTTTTTAAATTAATTTTAAAATTTGAATTAATCTTCTATTGTTACACATAACTTACCTCATCTAAAGAATTTAAAAATTACAAATGCTGTAGATGCATTAACAGATTTTCAGAAGATACTGTTTACAGCTTAATGGAAAAACATCTGTAACTCAAATAAGAATCCGATTTTAATTAAATGTAAATTCAAGTACATTTCTCCAATTCCTACTAAGAGCGAAGCGAAGAATTTTAGGATCATTGGTGTTGATTTAAAATTTTAAATCCTTTCTTAGAATTTTGGCTTAGGTGAAGGAATTCAATTTATGCATCACGTGATCGACTACAGCGGTCATATTTGCCAATTTTAAGGAAGTGGTAGCATTAACAAACGACCCCCGTCTTATACTAATAAGTAATAAAGAAACATGTTTTGATAATGGGAAGTTCCATAAACGAATGGTTATTATCAGTTAGTCTTGGGATCCTTTGAAGTTTTCTTTAAGTACCCCATACTTAAAGCACTCAATCTTAAATACGTTTTCCGGAAACAATTAGCCACTTGTGAAAGAACTATTGTGCAAATATTTTCCACTTTGTACAGTTAAGTATGTTTACGATTCGAACTTCAAAGTAGGGATTCGGGGAATTTGTCTTCTTTGAAGATCCATTTTTGCTGAAATATCAGTTTATATACTGAGCACGTACAGAGTGAGAAGATAAAATTATGATATAAATTAAGTTTGGAGGATTCTGCAGAAAATGAAATAAATTTACATAAAACAATGTTAGAATTATACCTCAGTTTTTAAATATGTAATCCAATCTCCATAATACATTGGGCTATGTGCTAAAATTTTAAATTTTATTCGATTTTTCTGAAACGCGTATTTTGTAAAGTAATTACAAACCAAGATACATAATTAGATATTGTCAAATTTAGTAGGCCTGATATAGTTAAAATAAAATTATGAAATTAGTTTCCAATGTTCTATAAACATTTCCAAACTCGAGTGCAAAAATTGAAATTTTATAAATAATTTGATTTGCATGTTGGTTGGCCTAGCAGACGATTATAATTGCATCAAATTTTGTTTATAATAATTTTTCCGCTTTGAAATTCCGTGAAAATTTATTAATTATTCAATTTAAAACACAGCGCATGCTTAAATAACCTTTTAGCTAATCATACATTCTAGCAAATAATTCTTCTAACACCATCTTATCCTCTATTTCTTTTCCAAAATATATGAAGAATTAATTGTACTCACAAAACAAATCAGTTGAATATAAAAGTATTTTCTTGAAAAATACTGCAAATTCTGACTTTAAATTAAACAAATGTCAATAGCTTTTCTTATTATGTATCATAAATTTTAACTTCCATTTATTTTGGAAGCATACAGGGAGTTTATTAAAGTTTTTTTTTCTCCTTTCAACTTTTGAATGCTGATATTTATATACAAAAAAAAAAAGAGTCTCTGACTGTATTATAACGGGTAGGCATTTTTCTTTGAGACATTTGAACGAGTTTCAAATCAGAAATTAGCCAATATCAAAAACTTTAAATTTCGAAAGCTATACAAGGTATGAAAAATTACCCGTTTGAATGTTCCAAATTAACATCGGTTTCAGATATTTTGTGTATATGATTGATGAGAATGGGGTATGAAGATTATTCGTGATTTTCAGCAATATCATGCCACAAAACACATTAAAAGAAGTTTATTCACTTCGATTGCTAAAAGTTTAGTTCTAGTAAGACTGTACTCTTACATCAAGAAAAATCCAGTAAAAATTTAAAAAGTGAGAATAATTCATCACTGACTTGGTCATGACATGGAAGACAAGCTCCTCGTTCTCTTACAGTTAAATTATTCGAAGATAAGTGCATGAAAATTCTACGACAATGCTGCCGAATTACCTGTGCCATATAATTCTGTCAAATGTATATAAATGGGAAGAACTCGAGAATTTTGATAAATGTACAAGCTTTAGACTTTTGTGAGTTCAAAAACACATAATTAAAAAATGTCTATGCGTCTGTCTCTGACAAAGATAACTCAAAAGCTCTTTGAACATGATAGACGAAATTTGTATACACTTTTTACAACAAATTTATAGATTTTCATCAAATTTTGAGCAAAATCAGTTCAAAGAATGTTTGTCTGTCAGACTGTTCGAATATAAATTAACACATAATAACTACAAACGAAGAAAACTAGAAAAGTATAATTCTGTACACAGATTTAGCATCTACAGCGTAGACATTCGCCAAATTTTGAACCAAATACAACAATTGGTTGATCATCTGTCGGTCCGTACTTTCAGAAACAAGTAAACATGATAACCCGAAAACGCAATGATTTAAATGTATTAAATCTGGTACGTAATTTTATCACTACAAGAATAGCTTTGTGTTCAAATTTTTGGTTCAATCGCTTGGAAGAAGGTGCCAAAAACCCAAATTTGATTTTCGGATTCTATTAACCGCATTCCAGGGATTAATCGCCAAGGCCCACCCAAAAAACTTAGTAAAAATGCTACATTTATGAAAAAAAGGTTCATTTTTCGTAACTATTGTACCTTAAATGCCAAGCAAGGAGTTACCGGAGATGACAACTTTATTAGAGAGTATGCGAGAGAGTTTCAAAGAGACCGCTCACGCGAATTACTACTTTACTTAACAATTAACTTTACTTAACTTAACTTAACAAATTTTTTTCTATTGAATTTTGTATGGTTCTCGAGGTCCACATGATAAATCTTGATTTACTCGTTCATTCATTCAACACCCACGAGAACCAAATCAACCCTTTAGTTTTGATCTTTAATGTTAGGAGAACAATCTAACAAAAAAAGAGGCATTGACTTATTTGGTAGAAATTTCTCGCAAATTTATTTTCAAAAATGTACAGAACAATATGCTATCTTTAAATATTATTATATTCACATCTGCTAACTTAGGTTACAATAATTATTTTAAACAGTTTTTGGTTATTTCACACAGATAAACAATGATTTTATTTCTCCTAGTTTTATATAAGTGAATTGATACAAAAACCTTAATTAACTACACACTTCAAAATAAACTAATAGCATTAAAGCTTTTTTCACAGTACTGACTCATATTCATGTTTCTCATTGTATATTCATATTTCTCATTGTATATTCATATTTCTCATTGTATATTTTTCAATTTCTCATTGTATATTCAATTTCATATTTCTCATTGTATATTTTTCAATTTCTCATTGTATATTTTTCAATTTCTCATTGTATATTCAATTTCATATTTCTCATTGTATATTCAATTTCATATTTCTCATTGTATATTCAATTACATATTTCTCATTGTATATTTTTCAATTTCTCATTGTATATTCAATTTCATATTTCTCATTGTATATTCAATTTCATATTTCTCATTGTATATTTTTCAATTTCTCATTGTATATTCAATTTCATATTTCTCATTGTATATTCAATTTCATATTTCTCATTGTATATTCAATTTCATATTTCTCATTGTATATTCAATTTCATATTTCTCATTGTATATTCAATTTCATATTTCTCATTGTGTATTTTTCAATCACTAATGCCTCTGAAGCTTGCAATAAATGAAATATCAATTTTTCATACTTATTTTTAATTTTAAAAAAAATCCATGATAAATGTTTATCAACTGTGTTTAAATTGCTTCCCCGATTTTTCGCAATTCCCTTAACTTGCAAGAAAGTGGACATTCTAAAAACAATTCCAACTGCTCCATCTTCTTTCATCCGATTGATGGTAAAGCCGCGTACGTTGGATTTCTTTGATTCTTTCTCTACACAGCTTTTGCATTACAAACGTGATTTAGAATTCTACTAACACTTTAGAAAGAATTCTTTTTTCAAGTTCAGTCTTCTAACTTTGTTCATATCGGTTGAGTTTCGAAGAAATTGAAGTTGATTAAGTAATCTGCGAATGAAGATTGCGTACATTTTTCAGATTCGCTTTTTAATACCAAATCTGTGAGAATGTATTATTCTCTGGACTTTCTCGTGTATATTAAGCAATATAATGCGTTTCGTGTTTAATTTTTATGGCATACAATAAAAAGAATTGAACATGCATTTTGCATCTCTTAGCGTGGGCCTATTAAATTCATATTTGGATAGATGTTAAAATCTCCTATCTCGAATTAAAACCTTAAAAAATGATGCACCTAATACAGGTTTTGTTTAGTTATATTAACGTCCCGTTGTAATGCAACACTAGGGCTATTTTGGGACCGACCTCGTAATTTTGAACCGCAGTCAGATGACTAGGACGACACCTGAGCTGTCACCCCCCTCTTCACACCAGCGGGAGGACGTTTTGTCGTGATTTAGACTTAGATTTAGATTTAACGTGCAACAGACCCCCTTACACAACGGTTCTTTGGTGGAATCGGGTCACGAACCTTAAACCCAATGGCTCACAAGCCGTGACCTTACCACCAGGCCACCGCGGCCTCCTAGTACAGAAGATCACAAAGTTTTTGACTTTTGCGCCACATAAATAAGTACAATAAGTGGGAGTGGTGTTCCTCAAACTTTCTCATAAAGTAATACACCCTTCCCCCAAGATAAAATAGTGAACCTTGGGCAAGACTGTGAGTGCTATGAGAGCTCAAATAATTATTTTCAGCGTCCCACACAGGTGAGTTGCTTGCATTGCAAAATATCGCACGCTAGATTCCACAAAAATGCTAACTTAACGTTAAAAAAACCCAATAACAATAAAGAAAACCTGGCGAACTCTGATACTATTGGCGAATTATTGGCGTACAATGATTTTTTGGTGTGAATCTAAATTTTTAAAGAATCTACGTTGCGATATTTTGCAATGAGCCACTCGGTGAATGCACAAGTATCAGAAACTCAAATAAATATTTTGGAAACTTTTTTCCGATCAATTAAAAACAAAATTTGATACATAATTACAATTGTAATTATAAAATCACACACCAATATTCATTTATTTAGGTCATTAGGTTTTTTTAATTATAGCCTTTATTTGTATGTGAAAGTACAAATCAACAGTTCCATCGATCTCTTAACGAAATGAGTTCCAAATTTGAAATGGATTTATATTTGAGATGCTAAACATGTATAATTAACAATTTTATTTATCTGGTTCTTTACATTTTTCGTTAATGGGTTTACTTTTATTTAAACAGACAGATCACCTTGAATGAATATCGCTTAAAATTTGAGAAAAATCTACAAATTTAAAGCAAAGACTTTGATTTTCTCTCATCTACCTCGAAGCATTTTTGAGTTGTGTTCTCAGACAGACAGAGATAATTTCAAAAGCATGTTTTTCGGATTCAGTGAAGTATGAAACATAGAGATTCGTCGGAATGTCGAGATCGAATTTTTTTTGGCCAATATTTAGGGAATCCTTAAAAGGATTTGGTGCAAAGCTTAAGGTAAATCTACATTTTTAAAGACAAAGCAATAAGTCAGATTTCATTCACCTAGCTCATCGTCTATTTATGTTTAATTGTTCACACGCTTATGGATGGATAATGCCAAACTTTATTATTTTGTTTAATTCCATTTATGAGTTATGGAGTTAATTGATAGATAGAAACGAGAATTTTTTTTTATCTCATGGACATTCAAAATTTGCTCAAGATCTTGAAGCCCAAATATTTGACGATTACAGTTCTTTCCTTCATATATTTGTACACACATAAAAAATAGAAACAAAATTATTGTAATTTCTGAAACATTTGTTACTTTTGTAAGAAGTTCTGTGTGTCATCTACGGAGACCAAGTACTTCACAAATCTTCAGGAATTTTACTATACTTAGGGTAATTTTTTCAAAAATTTATCTTAACTTTAAAAAAAAAACATTCTTCCAAGTTTACAAACAAGTAGCACTTTTTTATCCGATACAAAAGGACAGATTTATTTCCCTCGGAACATGTCATTTAAACTCGACTTGCATTTTTTTGGTTCAATAAATAAGCCACTGTAAATCTCAAAGAAATTGTGTTTCTGTCATATTTTATACTTTTCAAGACTTCAAGGAGAAACTTTATACAGGCACCAATACATCTATACAATATGATGCCATCTATATTTATCATGGTCGAAAATACTGCAATATTTATTACAGGACAGGCACACTGTCAGTATCACACAATTTTTTTTTCTACGTTCGGAAGTTACATGTTCATATTTCCAATAGGTTTTATTTATGTGTCATATATATATATATATATATATATATATATATATATATATATATATATATATAATAAAACTGCATATTTTAGTGAATTAAAAAATAGATACTGGAGATGTTTGTGACATTTCGATAATTTCCACGTCTCATAGAAACTTACGGAAACGATGAATGCCTTCTTTTATTCAAAAAACTAAAATCAACTAACTGAATTAACAGCATGAGTGTAATTTAACAACTCAAAGGTCAGATGAATATTATTCAGATAAACGATGCCACATTTTTCACATAATAATGTAAACGAAGAGTAAGTTCAGAATGATGAAAAATTTGATTGAAACTTGCTTTATTGCTTGCTAGTCGCCTTGAGCGATATGCTGCTTCTCAGTATATATTGGTTATATTTAATTTCAGTTAAATCGCGTCGGTGTAACTTTATGTCTCTGATTTTGTCGAATTGTCAGACATTAAATTATCTTTGATTTTGTCGAATTGTCAGACATTAAATTATCTTTGATTTTGTCGAATTGTCAGACATTAAATTATCTTTGATTTTGTCGAATTGTCAGACATTAAATTATCTTTGATTTTGTCGAATTGTCAGACATTAAATTATCTTTGATTTTGTCGAATTGTCAGACATTAAATTATTTTTGATTTTGTCGAATTGTCAGACATTAAATTATTTTTGATTTTGTCGAATTGTCAGACATTAAATTATCTTTGATTTTGTCAAATTGTCAGACATTAAATTATTTTTGATTTTGTCGAATTGTCAGACATTAAATTATCTTTGATTTTGTCAAATTGTCAGACATTACATTATTTTTGATTTTGTCAAATTGTCAGACATTAAATTATTTTTGATTTTGTCAAATTGTCAGACATTAAATTATCTTTGATTTTGTCAAATTGTCAGACATTAAATTATTTTTGATTTTGTCGAATTGTCAGACATTAAATTATTTTTGACTGTTGTGGAGGCCGATTATCTCTCCACAATTGAGATTAGGAAATGAACTAAATAATGTGGTGTAACTAATTAAAATAAACTAAGGAATTGCGGTGCAGCTATAAGTGATGAAACGATGCTTCTATAAAATGCGGTTTATTTCTATGAGAAGGGGCATGGGTTCACCCCGCTACCAACGGTAAGCATCGCGTTCCGAGTTCTAAACCAAAACAGTTCTAGAGCGTCATGACCCGCGCAGTTACAACAAAGGAGCAACCCTAGAATCGGCGCTTGCCAACTGGCTCGTTGGTAGCAAACTACTGAACATTGATTTTGTCGAATTGTCAGACATTAAATTGCAATATTTTATCTGTCTTGCATATGTCCTGTCCAATGCATGACATTATGAACTTTTTTAATGGAAACCAGTCCTAAGATATCATAAGTCTATTAAAAACATAAATATGAGGTCCATCTATCTTCTAAATTTTACGGTACAGCTACTTCATTTTTATTTGACTACATAGATCTTGAAAAGAAACCTTCTGCTTTAGTTTTTAACAATGGAAGAAAATCGAGCTATTAAATGTTTGACGAAATAATGAAACCGGTTGGAATTTTAGGCGACCAATGTTGGGAATTACGCAACAATGTAATTTTTAAAAAATACCCAAAATCAGGAAAAATTTGCACAAATATTAAATTAAAATCATTGAACAGATAAATTTTTTTTTTTTTTTTTTTACTTTTAAAAGAATGTAAAAAATTATTTTTGTGGAATATTATTTTAGAAAGTTGGTTTGGAAAAATGACAATATTCTGCTTAATTTTCAATTAATTAAATTTATAACTGAAATTTCAAAAAGAAATCTCTCTGAATTGCCCATTTTCATCCACCAAAGTTTTTATGTGTTAAATTTTGTAGCTATAAGTAAACTGTCCGTTGGCCTTATCACCTAATACATAGATATGCACGCATTCACTTATATTATTAACAGAAGAAAGAATTTCAAGGTTTTTTTGCTCATATATATTATGTTATATATATATTAATTTTAAAAAATCAAAGAAATTTCGAAATATTGTATCAATGTAATGTCCTAGAGTTCTATATTGGAAAAGTAGTGATATGAACCATTTATTCGAAAGAAATGCATGTTCATTTTTTTTCTAACTTCGAGAAAATTTCAACATTTCATAATCGTTTGCAATGCAATTTCTTTTATTAGGAAATCTTAAATTGAACAAAATATTGCCATATTTTAAGATATTAAATATCAGCTATTATTCTTAAAAGTTCATACTAAATTAATCAGAAATTATACGATATCTAATTTTTACTTTATCTTATACGAAGTGTAGAGAAAGTATTGTATTCTTCAAAAAATTCGAATGCGAGATTATAACGAATCCCGAAGAGTTCTCCAGTTCATTTCAGATCGCCAGAAATTCGAAAAAGACATTCTTGGCATTATGTCTGTCTGCTTGTCTATCTGTCTGTGAACGCGATTATTAAAAACCGTTTTGAGCTACGCAGCATATTTTATATATAGAATTACGATCAAATTTGTCGATTATCAAATTTTGAATGAACTCAGTTCGCATGATGTGCGTCTGTCTAGTTGTTCGAGTACGAGTGAACTCGATATCTACAAAATGCAAAGAGTTAGATAGATAAAATTTGGTAGACATATTTATCATCTAAAATATATAAACTTATCAAATTTTGAGCCAAATTCTCAAAAGACTGTCGATCTGGTGATCTTTTGCATGCATATAATCGCAATAACTCATAACCGGAAAACCTTAAATCAATGAAATTCGGAATGGCATCCTGTGACTACAATTAGAGAGTCAAATTTTGGTGTCGATTGGCCAGTAAATAGGCGAACAAAATATATATATGCTTAAAATAGATTGATAAAATTGCTCGATTCAGACAAAAATCTATATTTCTTAACTATCGTTTACCAATGCCATGCAAGGAATTTGAGCTCTTATCCAAGGTCCATAGTTATATGTGGTAAGGTTATAGGGTAAAGATCTTTACTGGAGAGTATGAGAAGAAGTTTTTGGGAAACACTTTCCTTGGTTTAAAAATATAGACTGACGCCAATTTCAAATTAAATGGCCCATATGCATGCTGTACGAAACGCGCTATAATTAAAAAAAATTGAAAACTGAATGAATCAAAATTTCAAAATATTTCTCCAGCAAATAAATATGATGTATATAGAACAGCTGCAGACTAAGCGTAAGAGAGATTAGAAAGGGAAAAAAATCCCACATAAATTACTCTACAATTGAAGTAAAAATACAAAAAGTAAAAATCAGAACAATTCATCGTTGAAAATGATACAAATTATTCCTGGAAAATAATCTAATCTAAGAGTTTCTTACTTTTTCGCTTATTTTTTGAAAACATAGGACCATTAGAATTTTGTTTAAGAAAATAGTTCCTGAAAATGCAGGGTTTGGTTTTCAAGAGAATAGATATTTCAAAAACAAACTACGATAAGTTACTTATCCTTTTGCGTATTTAGTTCTAATATAGCATAAAACTCAAAATTGCAATACATCTCATTTTAGTCGATAAAGCAAAATTTAAGTATCAGAAAAGGCTATAATCCTTTATAAAAGACATTACTTGGATCAAACGTGCCTTCAAGGCAATTTAACCATCTAATGTGATTTAAAAATCAATAAACATATCAGATGAAGGCATGCATGACACGAAGACTGGATACTTGGAAAGCTTTAGGATTAAGGCATCAAATATTTTCAGTCAGAAACATTTTCAAACATTCTTTTAGGATATTTGACATTCTTCAAGTTTAATTTAGGTTGAAATCCATTCTTTTCTGAAGATGTCTATAAGATTATCTTTTTAAAAATTCAGCAAAATCTTTTATAACAGCTAAAAACAAGATTAATACAAGATTCCCATAAACTTTATTTTCATTTCTTATTTAGCGATAATACCATTGATCTATTGTTGAAATATTCTGAATTTTCTTATTTCGTATTATTTCATTAATAACTGGATAATAGTTGCTTATTGAATTCTTAAGGCTTCTGTTTTACTTAGAAGGTATCATTATAGCTCACTTAAATGATAGCAATCTGATTTGTGTTATTTTGTGTTTATCGCCAAGAATTAAAGATATTTGTAAAAATAGTAGAATAATTCTGCACAATAATATTTAAAATAAAATCAATAAGAAATTCATTTTTAGAAAAAGAAAACACTAATATTTAAAATATATTCATTAATATGTTCGATTTTAAATACTAATAAATAATTCTACTAAAATATCCCTGCAATTTTAAATCATTGTTACTTATTTAGAAGTTTATGCAAATATAAATATACTGCAGTAAGACAAAATTTGAAGCAAATAAAAGTTTTTGAAAAATTTTAAGAAAGAAGGTAAAAGAACAGTTAAAAAACAGTTTTCGAAATAATTTTTTTATTTGAAAAAATACGGAAAATGAAAAGAAAAAAATTAAATTGATTATATGCATCACTTGAGTAGATATATATTATATGGGAGAGGCAATTTACTAATAATTTAAACTTTATTTATTTGAAACAAAATGTTTTTCAGATTGGCATCAAAAATGTTTTTAAAATACAGATAAATTTGATTATAAGAAAATAAGTTATCCCATTCTTTTACGTCAGACACTGATATTTCTACAGTGTGACTTTCATGTACTTTGATTGCTACTTCAAGAACTTTCGTATCAAAGAAATGATTTTTAAGGCTTTCAAAGCTCTTATATAAAATAATGAATATTTAAATATGCCAGTTCTGTAACTGGAATTTTTTTCATTTCTATCACATTTTTAAAAATTTAGTTTCAATTAAAAGCGTAATAAATAATGCAAAAATAAATTTATTTAGTATTCCTACGACGAGCAATCTCAGAGGGAAATTGAATAACTGCAACAACTATAAAAGCACAAAATATTTTTGGGGGGATCAGACTGGCAACCAGTAAGAAAACAAAGGAGATATAATTTAAAATGATCTGTTCGATATACATAGTTACTTATATGCTAAACTAATTCTTTTAAACGTAGTGATCTTTCATTTATTTTCATAATATGATGAAGAAAAGCGAATATAGAAAAAAGAAACTTTTCTGCTATCTAATTTTGCTCAAATTTTAATATAGATTCTTCCGCAGGTGTGCGTAGGGAATCTGAAGCGAATGTGTTGGCTCAAGTGTTTTTCTCTTTATATGACTACTGTACAAAATTGCAAAGCGTTCCAAAATAGTATTCATGTTGCTTCAAAACAGGCAAATTATATTACAAACGAAAGTCCTGTCACGAATTTGTAACATTGCTTTGCTGCGCAATGAGTCTCCTAATAAGGAAGATAGTTTTAAAAATAGTTTTGATGATGTTGACCAGATGCCAGACAAATAACCTTAACTATGGCCACAAATTTGAGACTACTCGACGAATTTGATGACTAGGATGATAAAAACATAGGTTGCTGAAACAACAAGAAGCTGAGTGATAGTCCCATTGGGATGTGAGTTATGTCTACTTTTCCAGAACTTTTGTTTTCATCTTGCGGAAACTACAAAGAGCTGTGAGACAAAGCTGGAAGTCAATCCGTATTGAGTCAGTACAAAGACACAGACGATCGAGAGGCATGAATAGTTGAGTGAAGTCTCACTCCAGCGGATCATCTTCTGAACACGTTGTGATACTGAGGTTTTTATTATTGAATTGCTGCTAGTGTGTTGGTGCAGTGCTGTTCTAATGTTGTTGTTTTATTCCTATGCGTTCACTTTTCTTGTAGAATAAAGCATAATTATTTTTTTATTGAGCCTGTTTCACCGAACATCTACTGTATCAAATCTTGATTTTCAGATTAATTATCGGATCTAATTTCATCCAATCCAATGATACCAACTTTATTTCTAAACAATATTTTTCTTATTATTTTCAAAATTATTTTTAAGCAAATTGTACAGCAATACTTTTCTGCACTTTACTTTGAAGTATATGCAACTTTATTAAATTAAATTTCTTGTCAATTTTATCTCTGCAATGCAATCAAGAGAAATTTTTAACTATAAAATAAAGAAAGAGTAATCAAGTCAAAACATTATTATGTTATTAGGTTTGGATTTACAGAGTCCATATCTATTGAAATTTCTTAATAACAATATTATTTCATATACTAGTAGTTATAAAGTATCTATAATATATAAATAATTTTTGAAATGCTTAATACAAAATTCATTTATTCTAAAGTGTGATGTATTTGGGTCACAGAAATGTTCGAAACTCGAGAAACCAAACTTATTCGCTCCTATCCCATAATTTATTTCATTGTAGTTAGAGTATCATTACATCGAATTAAATGGTGCATAATTAAGTAACTTACTTAGTCACAGGAGCGGAAACTAATATCGAAATTTTAAAATTGTTTGACATTGTATTATCTAGCGCTTTGTCATGAATATTGGATACCCTTTACTGGAAACCGAAACTTTATTTAGGGTATTTAATACAAAATCCGAAATTTAGATTATTTAAACAGTAGTAATTCGGAGGATGGTTAATTATTAAATAGCGAAGGTATTCCGCGAATGGTGGAAAGCATCTGCGATGTTTATTTTATCAGAAAAAAAACTAGATGTGGAAAATGTAGCTAATCCCCCAATTTCAGAATATTTTTTACGTGTTTAAAATATAATTAAGACATATTTGTAGTTTAGTGTGGGTTGCTGTTTTTTAATCCATTATTATTTATTTTTTATACACATGGTATTAGTTTAATGATGCATTCTAAATTCGAAAAGGAATATGAAATGTACATCGTTTAACAGATATCTAATTATTAAAACAATAAAATGATGATTCTTGATTAAGTTTTGTTTTTGTTGATTTTTTCTAAACAAAAATATTCACCAAAATTGTAAACTGTCTAAAATTGTTTACTTTTTCTACATCGTTTGATGCTTTTGTAATAAACAATACTCATACTCTTCAACACATTTTTAAAATCAGTATTTTCGACATTTTCAATTTTAAGTTTCAAACTGAGCCATGATAAAAATGTTAATAGAGAAAGTTTTTTTTTATTAGCCTTTATAAAAGACAAATTAAGAATAACAGTTTTAAATATTTACGATTCTGAATTTAGATTTCTTAATTTAAAATTTATTTACTTTTCATAAAATACTGGCAGACGATATTTTTTCACAATTGCTCATTTGCCAACTTTACTTGTCAAATTAAGAAATTAAATTCCAATTGTTTCGATTATTGTACTTTAAAATAAGTTCTTTAGAAATTAAAAAAGTTATTACGAAAAAAAAATATCTCATTCTTTTTTTCCCCATGATATAATTTTAAATTATGGCAATACAAATAAATTCATTTAAATTTATGCTACGAAAAAGATTAAATGCAAATTCTTATCATTTTTGAAAACGATTTTTTTATTAATTCTGTGCAATTTTATTTTTATTTTTATTTTTTGTAGAAAGTATCTCTGCCACTTAATATGATTGTCAAGACCGTTTTAAGAACTGTGAATGATTCCAAAAAATTATTTCGAATAAGTTTTCCGAAGATTAAGAATACTTATAGTACATTTCACAATTCACAGTAAGTACTTATTAGAAGTCATAAATTATTAAATGTTAATAAAATTTTCGCATTTTTTAATGTCAACAAATAAATATAATGAAAACGTAAAAAGTAATTTTGAATGTATAGTTAACCTTTAACATTTCTCATTACTTTAAATTTATTGAAATATGTTATAAAATTATTTTAAAATTAGTTTTTATTTTTGCATGATTTAGAGAAAGATATGATAAGAATTTATGTATACTTTTTGTTTTGGAATTACAAGAATGTTTCTCTAGTCAATTTATTAATAAAAAACCATTTTTTCTCTGTTTTTCCATTTAAAAATATTAATTTCTGTTTGAATTCACATAAATATTTTTTTATTTTGACTATTAAGCTTGTCTCTAAGGTGACATATAAGTTTTGACTGAAATAATTCCATAAAATTAGCTATAAGAGCATTTGTAAGATTTATAAAATTTTAAGCGTAAGAATCACTTTTTATACATAAATATATTTTTATATGTAAAATTAATTTATATTTTTATCATTTTATTTTTATATTTAAACGCTATATGCTTATTAAATAGATAAAGAAAGCTGGAATAAATAAATAGATAACTATAATTACATTTATGGAATTTTAAAGGAAAAAAACTAAACTCTATGCTTTTTTTGCTACAATGTATCCTGATGAAAAAATAACAGAAATTCAGAGCTTATCGAAATAAAACTCGTTTTCTTTAAAGATGACATTTTATAAGTGCTTCACCTAAAATATAAAATAAGATTTTTAAATAAGCCTGTATTACCTACAACAATTGCAATCATTTTCTTAAAGATGCATGCAGCAGCATTAAATTGTGAAATTTTAACAGGAAATATGCTATTGTGTTTCGAATTTGAAATTTAATTGGGCAAAAAAGTCTTTTGTTTGAGACTAAATAATCTCCCAAATCTATACTTATAATAAAGCTCAATGTGTGTGTGTGTGTTGGCGCTCTACAGGCAAGGTCATTTGACATACAGCTATCAAATTTGGTACATGTATACCTTAGAGGTCGGTAATGTGCACCTGGGGTCCCTTTTTTTGAAATTTTAATTATTAATTAAAAACTAACTTTCCCGCCAAAACAAATCTTCCATTTTCGCCACCGCCAAATGAGTAAGGCTTCAGCATTTTTTTTCTCCCAACAGTAATGAGGCTAGGGTTAAATGTTTTTCGGCGGATTATTTCAAACGATTCTGTCTATTTTCTTAATGTTTTATGCATTTAAAATTAAACATTGTTGATTAATCCATGTTTCAGATTCATTCTGAAGTACTTTTGAATTAAAATAACACAGAATAAAGGAAATTAAAAATGTATAATCTGCATAGCGTTACCCCAACTGGCGTAGAAAAATTCACGCATTTGCGTTACCGGAGCTGGCGAAGAAAATTCACGCATGCGCATTCTGATTGTTGCCATGACAACCGTTATCAACGGATGATTTAAATTATTTTTAGGTTAGTTGCATGCTTTTGTAAGTAAATTGTATTTATGTTAGTTTAATATTTTTTGTATATGCTTATAGTTTTAAGTACATCGTTTTTTAAGTAGTTTTTTTTAACCTGTTTTCAATGATTTAAATTTTTTTAGGTTAGTTGCATGCTTTTGTAATTAAATTGTATTTATGTTAGTTATATATTTTTTGTATATGCTTATAGTTTTAAGTACATCGTTTTTTAAGTAGTTTTTTAAAACCTGTTTTCGACCGATTATTTTAAACGATTCATTTTATTTTTTGAGTGTTTGATGCATTTAAAATGAAACATTGTTAATGAATCGATTTGTTCATGATGAATCTGAGAAAATTTTGTTGACAAATTCTTGAGATATTACATAAATTAAGAAAGATATTCTTATTATAGAGCCCAGAAAGTTTAAACGATCAGTGACTCTGTTATCAGTAATCATATTATAAAAAAATGCTTTGTGTCAGTAAAAATATATTATTATATTAATTGTAGATTAATTCTTTCCACTTTAATTTAAAGCATAAATTCTACGGGAGCTAACAGAAAATGCGAGAGATACATATTACGTTATGATTGAAGGCCTTTATAATATTATGAGTGAATTATATGACTATCAAAATTTGAAGTTTTAAAATATTTTGATGAAGAATCTATTAAAGTAGGAATTGCGTAAAATATTTAATTATTAAAATTTAAACGCACATTAAGATTGGCGAACCAACTGGTCGCCAAAGTCTCCTAGTAATTCAATATTTCTGAAGGTAAAAAGAAATTCTTCTAAAAGTATTTCTTTAAATAAAAAGAATTTTAACGAAAAAAAGTTTATTTATTTATAATGATTGAGTTTCTAAACGTTAAATAAAAAATAAATAATTTGTTTGAATTTCGTTGATTAAATTCTAAATCGTCTGATGTATATATATCAATAATTATTGAATACTGATCATGCATCCAGTTTCGGTTCGTGTTCAGTGCATTTCATCGTCTGGCAATCTCTTCATCCCATTCGAAGGCGGATTCCTTCCTTTGTACTTAACTCGAGGGAATGTTCCTACGTGATGAAGTGACCAGCGGTCAACTGATCAAATGATTCGGGTGTTGGTCATCTGCGTAGTAGAAGCGTGTTCGCATTGTTACGGATATCACGTTTCAGATGCGAATTTGCTATGATTGGATACTTTCTAAAGATGATGCTGTCAAATTTTGGAATTGTTTTGACGACTAAATTTTCGTATTTGACTTATAATGTAATAAGATAGGATGTTTGAGATGATTTTGCAAAACGTTTTTAATGTTCTATTTCAGTTGCCTTTTTATTGTTACCATATGTATAGGATATCCAACAAATATCCTAGGATATTTAAGAATTAATAATTGCCAAATATGGTTCATTGCCTTTTCAACTGAACTTCAAAACAATTATTACTTTTTCTTTTTACCATTCATACTAAACTACATGGAAATTTAATATAAGAAAGTAGTTTCACGACTATATTATCATGCGTGGTAAAAATCGATGGAATTAAAAGCTCACTCAAAATAAAAATAAAAAAAATTGATTTTTGGGCTGTGATTTGCTATTAACTATTTGAAAAATGAATAAAATCAATAGAGTTTTTGTTTTAATGCAATATGCATAATTTTAAATTGAAATATGATTTTTTCTGCTTTATTTTTGTGGAATTTTTTTTCAAATTCAGTCAAAATACATAAATCTTCATTACAATCCCCATTCAGTCAAAATACATAAATCCCCGATTTTTTGTTTCGAAATTCCTAGGAAATTGAAATTCGTTTAGAAAAAAATAGAAACAATTTACGTTTTCCCTTAATTTTCTTCGTTTTCAAATCAAAAATATTGTAGAGATGTTTTATGTATTCCTTCTCAATGTCTTTATTTTTCATCTATTTAAATATTTTAACACATTTATTTTTCTTAATCAACTTGAATCTTTAATATATAACTTAATTTTCATTGTTTTCTGCCCAAACAAAAAACATTAAGCAAAAGTAATTGTAATAGACATTAAAATTGTATTATTTTTGCAGCCTTACAATTATTCTAATTATTGTGAACTTTCCTTATAGTGCGAAGTCCATAATTAGAGTGCCATTCAAAATGAAATTAAATGGGTAATCTATCTTCTAATTGCACATTGTCTTTCATAATATTGTAACTCCACTTTCACCTCGTGTAAACTATAATAACAAAGAGGACCTTTCTTCCTTAGCTTTCCACAGAGGAAAAAGAATCACCCGCTTAAATATTTGAGGAAAAAACGTAAAAATATTTAATTTCATTCACCAAAATTTTGCAAAATAATTGTTTTCAAAAACTACCGAAATTTAGAAAAGAATTGCATATTAAATAAAAAAGCATAAAGAAAAAAAATGTTTTTTTCATTTTAAAATTATTTTTCTATAATAATATTTTCTGAATTTATTTCGAAAAAAAAACGTCAAAATATCACGTAATTTTCAATTAATTAAAATTTTAAAACAATAGCTCCAGAGAACGCATTTCAATTTTTCAAAATATATTAGAGTCAAATTTGGTAGCTCTAAATAAAATAGTTCAATCTGTGGAGAGCTAATGTTACACACGCCTGAGTGCATACATTCTCTTATATTATTAACTAGTCAATTTCCGTCTATATTAGCTATATTTGATTTAAAACAAGTCTCTTAGAGATAATGTCTATGATTCCTCCAAATTGCCTGATATTAAGCCATGTTATTTCCATTCTCTTTTCTGTTTATTGTATACCAGAATCTTTCTAATGGAGGTATTCCTATAACATCATAGTCCTATTAAAAACGTAAATATCAGGGTGATCTATCTTCCAATTTTTGAGGTATTGTAGCCTCACTTTTTATTTATCTTGTAATCTTCTCAGGTATGAAATAAAATCCTTCTTCTTTAGCTTTTAAGAATGTATGAAAATCATTAAATACTTCATAAAATAATGAAAATGGTTTGTATTTTAGGTAAATAATGGAATCTATTATTGAAAATGAAGCAAACATGTGTTTTTAAGAAATTGCCAAAATTCACCAAAATTTTGCTTGACTATTTAGTTGGTATAATTGAAAAAGTAGTTATTAAACATTGAGACGTTGTAAAATTTATTTTTGTGTAACAATATTTTCTGAAGTTATCGCTGTAAAATGACAAAGTTCGGCGTTATTTTTAATTAATTAGGATATTAAAATTTCATAGAAAAATCATTCAAAGGTGCACGTTCTTATCCCCCAAAATGTCTAAGTGCCAAATAGGATGTCTGTAGGCCAAATAATCTAGCCTGCAGACCATTAAGATATGCGCACATACATAGACAAGCACACATTTATTCAACCTTATTATTAGTAGTGATGGACATGGAATTTTTTTACGTTTTATGTTCCAAGCAATAATGCATTATTTAATTTTAATACTTTTAAAAACGACCCAGACAATTTACTTTGCTACTATTAAAGAGTGGTATTCTGAAAGAATGGAACTTGGAAAAACATTGAACATTTCTATGTTGAAGGTGAAGTCAATGTGAAAGCGTATTCATATAATTGTTTAACCATTAACAGTCCTAATTACTTAAACTCACATAGTTTAGAAACAAGAGAGGGAATAAACGCAAGGCTTAATCTCTAAATGAATGTTTCGCACTATTTATTTCGTTGCTGTTTCATCATTAGCATTCTGACGGTATCCAAACGGTTACAGTTTTATTAACTGCAAAGACTAAGAAAAAATCAATACTTATGTGCCTGGAAGAAGAGATATGTAGCTGCAGGTATTTTTTTTTTTTTTTTTATCAAACAAACGATTTATTTTTGGTGAAATCTACATGTCTATATTTTGAATAGAATTGATGCTAACAATCATTTAAATCTGTACGATAGAGTTAATTAAAAAACAAGAACGAATTTGGAATAAATATTTTTTTAAAAATTTAAAAAAAAATGAAACCAAAAACCTAAACCATTGTAGTACAATGCTTTCAGCTTTGTTTCGTTTGTTTTTATAGTGTTTTCTTACAAATTTATTCTTAATTGTAACAACAATAATGTGAATTTAAAAATCGTATTTTATGTAGTCGCAACAATATATAAATTTAGTAACTAAAATAATAAAAATTAATTTTATAATATGTACTTAAAATTTTATTTTTATAAATTAGAGTAAAATTATGAAAATAAAATTGATATTATTTCTAAAAAAGTTTTTTGAACTTCAAAAGGAATTTATTATCAGTAGTCAATTAATTTTGTCTAATAATATTAGACAAAATTAATTGACTACTGATAATAATAATAGACAAAAATAAATGACTGACTGATTAATAATTAACAAAAGCAGTTTCGTCTAATAATATTAGCTCCGGATTTACCGAGGAAAAACGTCAAAATTTCGATTAATTTTTAATTTGAAATTCAATTTAAAATTACTTAAATATTCTTGAAAAAAATAGAAAACCTTTCTTAGAAAGCTCCAGAAAGCTCCAGATACATATCCAAGGATATGTTCTATTGAGCATTTTGAATCATGCTCATTAGAACTGCACGTAACAGACTTTTAAATATTACCAAACTATAAACATTAGTATATTAAAAGAATATTTGTAAACATTTTGACTTCGAATCGATTGAATTAATGCATTGATTTAAAAATAGTATTATATTGTCTCATTTGGGAGTCCAGAAAAAATTACTCAAGAAAATGCAATGGTCTTTCGTTCGGCTTAAGTTGAAATTTTTTATCTGAATTATCAATTGAAATTTGCAATGTACACCAAATTTATCTGCAAAATTTTTGAGATATCGACTTAACACCTTACTAAATATGAAAAATAAGGTCGACTATATATAAAGAAAATCAAACTTCGGGATTTTTTTTCTAGAAAGCATTTGTTGACACAAAATATATCTATTTACACCTTTTAGAGAATTTGAGGAAGTATATGCCTATTTCTAACAGTTTAGAAACTAACTGTTGGATCAACATTTTATAAAGTTAACCACCCCTTTAAAAATATACACGTTACAAAATATTGTATAAGGCTGAATTGAGCTACTTAGCTTGAAGTGATTTTGTTATGTGTTAAAGAGAAAAATTAAAGAGAAATCAGAATGAAATTATCTCTTAGATGGAGGTGAACCCATAATATATGATTGAAATTTACTTAATTTCTTAATATGTATATGCAATACAGTTCCATCATTTTTACCATGTCTATTAATACAATTTAGTCATTTGCTTTCACTTCTATGCTAAGCAGGTATAATTGATTATTAAATCGCAATCATAAATCGAGCATATTTATGTAAGATTTAACTATAAAGATATTCGTCTCAGATACAATCTAGCAATCTTTGGTAAGATTTGCCCAATTCTCAAATTGCTAAACAGAAAATCTGATGTGCGTGTGGGGTTGGCTGGCTAATATTCCATTTCATATCAACAATTAGATAAAAGGAGTTCCAAAATAACGTTTTGACAAGAGAACACATTAATTCTTCACACATAAACATTTTAAGCAAAGTTTCCCTTATTTGCGACGAAAACTGACGGAATTAAGGAATATTGGCTTTCATCATTTTAAATTAGTCAACTGTCTTCTTGGGCAAACACTACACATTGGTCGGCACATCTTCTTGGAGATCATTATCTAATGATCTAAGATCGCAATATTTAAAGCTTGCAAAGCAATATAAAATTGCAATATTCAAAGCTTCATAACTCGATTAATCTCAGAAGAGTGGTTTATTTTTGTTTAAAATATTATTGAATCGAGGCTAGTTTGCTAAATATGATTGATCGAATAGGAGGTTTACATAAAAAAAAAAAAAAAAATTAGATAACATCATTTTTTCTGCTTTACTTTTACTTATTGAAAGATATCTCACTGGGGGAAGGAGGTACTTCAAAAATGAGGATGAGGGTATTTCGGTATGGCGGTTGGTTCTCGCCGTAATGGTGGGTACAGAAAAAGGTGGGGATCTGGCTACCTCTCATCGATGACGGAACGTAGGGCTGTACCATGGCCGATGATGGCTCTTAGGACTCAACCACAGTTCCCGCCATTGTTGCCGTCTGGGTGGTTCGGTCATTAGGTTTTTTCATGACTCTTACGGCAGATAGTCAACGTGTGATTACTGATTGAAATATAAATTATACTCGTTAACGTATGTTAGACTATTTTTTTCTGTTGGAAGTATATGTCTTATGTAATAGTTCAGTAAATTATTATTTGATCCCGATATATCAAGCAACATTGGGCGGCACATATGGAATTAAGTAAATGAGGTTGCTATAGTAACCGAACCATACTATAAAAGCAATAATGTTCATAGCAAAATATATCACTTCAAATATAATTGTAGCAATAGGAATGAAATAAGCCAGTGAAAAACTTTTTTCCTTTATGATTGCTAGGAGTTATATTAAACAAAAAATATCGCTTACATTAAATAAATGCTCAGTGATATAATAGTTTATATAAAAAGTTATAACGTATATTTCCTTCACATTTTGAAAATTAAAAACAAGTAAAAATGTCTAATAAATACACATTGTCCTTTTTATCTATTTGTTTTCATTGCTTCTTTGGTTCAATTTTTAAGATGGAAAGGTACCCACTTATTTCAATTTAGCTGTTTTGTATAGTACCTGAATGAAAAAAAGCAATTTTTTAAAGGAAAAGAAGAAACAATTAGTGTTTTAACTTACTACATTTATCATTGTTTTAATTTTAAATAATACGACAATATTAACTGCGGTAATCAAAATAAAATATTGAGAAGCATATTTTACAAATATTTCAACCTTTTAAGGAATATTTAATGCTTGAAACAGCAGTTTAGTTCTCCAAAGTGATACAAAGCTGTCTTTTATGCTATTTTTTATGTGGTAGCTTCAGTTTAATTTATAATTATAACATGGAATGCTCATTAATTATTGAGCTTAGAAGAATAAATATTGTAGAATTAAATAGCCGCATCAATTTTTTTGATCATTAGTTATGTCGCAAAATAATTTTACTTACTTAATGCTAGTTTGAAATAATTTTTCAGAAGCAATAGAAAAAATTGGGAATAAATCTTTTGTGTTTATGCAGCAAAATTATAAAAAAAAATATTTTATTAGTATTTTTTTAATTAAATTTCATCAAAGTTGAATAACTTTTCATGTGCGTTTTGCTTTTACTTTACATTTACATTATTGCCTTTAACTTATATTTTACTTTACATTTACATTACAAAGGGTGTGATTCCTTCATACACTTTGATACCAAAATTTTAAAGAAGTGCATTGAAGTTAAAATTAACTGTAAGAAAATATCAAAAAACATTCTCTATTTGCATTTAATTCAATTTTTACATAAATATCAAACTGATAAATCAACATTGTTATACTTCAACTGGATGCTGTATTTGACAATCAGTTTGCGTCTCCCAAAAATATATCTGAGAACCAAATTATTATCCAACGTCTTTAAGTAATGATAAGAATATAACATGTCAATCTAGATATGATTTTTCATTAGCTTCCAAACGGATGGTTTAGTATTCTAATATATTACCATATCAGTACATACTATATTTGTATGGAATGTACAGCATATGAAAAAAATAGTATAACATTTCCAAGAAAAAAGCAGTTTAAATAAGAGCTGAAAGTTTTTACATTTAGTATTTTTATCTTGATTAACGCGATAAAAGGAATAAAGTTATAAGGGAAGATTGCACTATTTGGACTATTTTATTTAATATTTTTTTAATTTACTTTGAGTAAAAAATAATTTTAATAGGAAAATATGCAGGATCTTTTATAAAAAAATTCAGTAAAAATTAAAATATACAATTCAGTAGAAAAAAGTTCTTGAATTTTTATTAATATTTAAGAAAATGACATTTGATTGAAATGCATTTTAAAATAGGAAAAACATCTTATTAAAATTTTACTGGTCAAATTAAAGAAACTATTTTCACGAATTCAACCAACTTTGAGCACGATTAAAACATTTATTTATTCTCGAGTTTATTTATCGCTCTCACATCAGCATTTAATTTGCGAATCCAAGCAAGACATTTTATATTCGTTTTTATCACGTATTCTTCCTTTATTCCTCTTATATGATACAAGTTCATATAATGTCCGGGTTCTTTTTTTTCAACCAGCATTTGATAATGTCTATGGCCCTTTATTAAGTTTTTTCCTATTATTTGTTCAATTTTCAATTAATAAAAAAACTTTACTTATTATAACTTATATTTTTCAATTTCGAACATTCTTAATTTGATCAGTCAATTCAACTATTTATGGTTCGAGCAATGATTAGTTAGTTTTCAGATTAGTTTAATTATCAGAAAAAAGGTCAATTAATTTTCATGCATTATTTAAATTATTTTAAATCAATAGGAAAGGCATTAAAAATCATCCATATTTTAATTAGCACTAAAAATTATTTTTAAAAAATTCAATGTTTCACATTTCTTAGTTATTATTATGTTATTTTTTGTTAATATTATTTTAAATTACAATTTGATTAAACAATTCTTATTTTCGTCTTTCATTTCAAAATCAATTTTCAGGAGATATTTGTATACATTATTCTAAATTATTGTATACAAATATTCTAAAATTAAAAAAAAACAACTTTTAATTAGCTATATGAACTCGGAAAACTAAAATGTATATTCAAGAATGATAATAAAAATTTCTTCAATAAATAATTTTCTGACAAAATGTATAAAATTTCTTCAAACATCAAGCATCAAACTAATAAATATAAACCTTGTAAATCTTTAAAAAAACCCCTCTGTTTTAAAACGATAAAAAAAAAACTTTTAAAAGATGATTTTACATCTATTTACTTCTTTCTTTACTCATTTAATTCCCCAACTTTTTAATAAAGCAAGATAAGCATATTCAATTTCATGAATATCAATAAAAAAAATCTATAATGTAAAAATAGAATTTCCAATTTTCAATCAATTTTTATTCATTTCAAAGCCTCCATCATCCCTTCAACACAATTAAATACTCAATCTCAGTCGATAAAAAAAATGAAGTCATTATTATATTCAATTAATATTATTTCAAAAAACTCCCTTAAAATTCCAAAAATATTTCATGTTTCTTTTCTCTACCATATATTGAATATTGATTCCATGGGCACTTTCTTCCTAAATAAATAAGGTCGAACCAATTATCATTTTCAGGAATACAGCTTTATGCAAAGCCACGCCGCGAAACAAATTAAGTTTGGCCTGTCTAAGTGACTTGACCGCATAAAGCGATTCTGAATTGTTGAACGGCGGGCGACATCCTGAAGCGGCGTTAAATTGAATCGGAAATAGCAAACGCCCTCATTCTCTGACAGAAAATCCATGACCCGCGGGTAATTAGCTGTGGTTACGGCCCGAAACAGTTATAAACCCCTTCATTATTAACTTAGCACGTGAGCAGCCAGAGGGTGGGGGGAGAACAAATTTGATTCGATTGGATGAGAGGAGGATAGTGACGGACATATCATTCTTTAAATATAGTCAAATACGAAGCGATCGATTTTTATTAAAGTATGTGCAGAAATGATGAGAGGCCGTATATTCGAAAAATGGGCCCCAGCCATTTTGTTGAAAATTAATAACTATTGCAAAAACTATTAACTATTTCCTTTTTAAAAAATGCTGAACTGCAACTTTTGCAAACTTGCAACTTGAAAAATGTGCAACTGAATTAGTTTAGTTTGAACCAGTTTCTTTTGGCGACCCGTTTTTCGTCCAGAATATTGCTTTTCTTTAGCTGTTAAACTTATAATAATGAATACGTTTATTTAAAATCTGTCATTTGATAAGATTAAAAAGATGTTACTTAAATGGAATGTTTACTACAAACTACTGCGCATGTAAATTAAAAGTGTATAGATAATGAAATAAAAGTGAAGGTGAGAATCTTATTTCAGAGTTAATGTTAAATGAAACAGTTCATTTCATGTTTAGCAAAAATACGTGGCCGAAGGTTTTGATGGAATAATAAAATGAGTTTTAAGTTTATCATAATCTTGATGAAATTGTTATAGATCGTGTATCATATTTAATCTGGAAAAACTATTAAAAATAGAAAAAAAACTTCTCCGGAAAAAAAAAATTGGCATATTAAAGAAATATTGTTTTGAAATTTAAAAAATGGTACAAAATAATTTTTAAGAGATAATATTTTTGGAGTTCAGGTATATTAAAAATCCCGTTTTAAAGCAACATTAGGCCTATTTTGGAGCAAACATCGTAATTTTGAACCGCAGTCAAATGATGAGGACGATACCTGAGTTGGCACCTTTCCCTCTAAAATTAAATACCACACAGCGAAAGGATATTTGACCCAGACGGATTTAACGTGCACCAGATCCGCTTATATGAGAATTCTTCGGTGAAATTGAGTCTCAAATATAATATTTTTTGAAAGATATAGTCAAAAAATGCCAAATTTCTAATTTTTGTGTTCTAGCGTCTGTCATGTTCTGTTTTGAAAAGTTGACTTTAACTTTCCTCTTACTGATAAGTGCGTGTTCCAGATTTCCTCCAGACAGAAGCTACACTCTGTATATATATATATATATATATATATA